>NW_027518683.1:22303214-22907500 GCF_043159265.1 Tasmannia lanceolata | reverse complement strand
TGATAACATTCTCAAAAAAAATTAAAAAATACGGTAAAATTGCGGGTGCCCGCGGGTTGACCCGACTCGACCCGTGTTTTTGCGGGTTGGGTCACCCGCGGGTTAGTTTTGACGGGTCACTAAAACTTAGACCCGTGCCCGCAAATTTGAGCGTGGGTCGGGTCGACCCGCGGGCACGGGTCGCTTTTGCCAGGTCTAGTTGTGAGTGATCGATGAAGAGGAAGAGACTTGAGAGTAGGGGTGGACATGGTTCGGTTCGGTTCGGTTTTGGGCTAAACCCAGAACCGAACCATATATAATCGGTTCCCTGAAATTGGAACCAGAACCGAACCATATATGTATGGAACCGAACCGAACCGAACCAGAACCATATATAATCGGTTCGGCTCGGTTCGGTTCTGGGTTTACCCAACCTTCACCAATGGCCCTGTTTATTAGGCCATGTCCACCCCTAATTTCTAACAATTCATTCATACAACCTGATTGTGGATATTACTCTGTTTTTGCAGCTGTCTGTTTGTAGGCATTGATTGGATGTTTGGGATCATCCGGTGAGACTAACTTTCTGATCATGTCATGTTCACAACAGGGTCTACCAAATAAAGGGTTCAGATCACACTATCTGACATGGGTGGGCGCATATCAGGCCTCTCATGCACTTTTTTATTGTACCATTTTCCATTTTTCTGGCAGTCCATAGTGTTTATAACTTTATATAGATAGTGGGGTGATTTTATCAAATTGGCGGGGGGTGATTTTAAGAACTTAAGGTGATGGTCGGTTCTCGGTTCGATTTTCGGTTCCGGAATCCGAAACCCAGAACCGAACCGAATCTGCACCGGTTCCCGGATTTCGGAACCGGAACCGAACCATATACATATAGAACCGAACCGAACCATATGTGCCGGTTCGGTTCGGTTCCTCGGTTCGAACCGGAACCATGTCCACCCCTACTTGAGAGGGTGGAGGTGAGGGAGCATGAAAAGTCCCCTTAAAAACAGTGAAAATCCCAATTTGAAGTAGAGTTTTCTTTGTTTCATTTTTTTTGAGGATTTATCGTGATCTCACTACTCGTTGCCTTTTAAGTTTTTCCCTCTTTTACAATTGCACCCGCCAATATTTCATGAAATAAATTTCCTCCCCAAGTTATCCACCGCTTTTTAATAATGGACTCGCTTGTTTGTCTTTTGTTTTCATTGGGTTCCATCAACACAAGTGAAAAAAATATTACAATAGTTGAGCAGCTATGCAACTATTGCATGGATGAGACAGTCCTAATCTCTAATGAAGGAACTGGTTTTAAGCTAGCATTTGGATGTGCATGAAAGTGCTCCATGAAAATCTAATTCCGAGTGTAATACATTTTCATCAATTCATGACTCACAATAGTTGTCACCTCATCACCTCTTGTTTGAAAGACTGCAAGTTGAAATCCATTGGAATCGTTTGGTTGTTTGTAGCAGTGTTGTTGTTAGTGTCTTATTTTGTAGAGAATCGTTTGGTTGCTTGTAGTAGTGTTGTTGTTAGTATCTCATTTGTAGAGAAGCTGAGAAAGTTTTGAAGGAGTCTCTTTTTTGTTCGTTTTGGTGGTTGCAATGTTAAAAGGTATAAAACATGATCACATAGAATTCAAGATGGGGTTAAGAGCTTTGAATATGAATTAGCAATGAGGAGAACGGCTAGAAAAGAAGAAAAAAAAGAAATGGGTGGAGACAGAGATGGAAGAGAAAAGTGGAAAGAAGGAAGAAACCTGGTTGTATTCATCAATGGAGATGAATTCTGATTCTTGATTACGGAATGAGAACCAAGAGAATGTTGTTCAAGAAGCTAGATTTTTTGTAGTTAACTGACCCATTTCACTACAACGGATCTCTAGCAAGACAGCTGAGATCAAATCTCTTTCTAAAATGACCATGATAGCTCTCTCTCTCTCTTTGAGAATGGAGAGGAGAAAAAGGAAAAAAGAGAGCAACCAATAGAAGATATAAGAAGAGGAAGATAACTGATACAGGAACCTCTACTAACATGACAATATAATTTTAAACTTCAGCAATTTTTGAATATTTTTATGAAAATAGTGATTTTTTTATCTTATGTTTTTTTGCTGAAAATTATGAATAATTCATTGAATATATCACTTTTTGAACGAATCACAAAATTGCAAAATTAAACCCAAATTTTTGAAAAAATCAAGAAAAGTCGTGCTTAAAAAATCACTCTACATCAAAACTCAAAAACCTAGGCCATGTTTCCCTCCTCTTTCCCTTTCCCTTTTCCTTTCCCTTCTCCCTCCCTACTCAAAGTTGGACACCAGCTCATCATGGACACCAAGGAAAAACACACTTACACCCCCTCAACTTTCTGACACATTCAATGGTGACCTTATGGTTTCAAAGTCATCAACTACACCCCCGACTTTTCAATGTGCAAAAAGTAGACCCTCCGTTGACGGTCCATCACTTTAACCTGACAGAATGACTCAAATTAACCTGGGTTAATATTTTGAGGACATAAATACCCTCTTCACTTGTTTTAAGACATTTGCAGAGGGATTAGGGTTACACCATTTCCTTCTACCACTGGATCTGCCGTTGCAGCTGTCGCCGCCGTCATCTCCATCTTTGTTTTTGGCAAAGGGGTTTCTCACATTTTGGGAAGAAGAGGTCTGTTGGGGTTTTTGAGAGAGCTAGAAGAAGAAGGAGAAGAAGGAGGCTTGGCCGGTGCTGGCCACCACAACCACCATCTCCAAACCCACTGGTCCAACCTCCAAATCCAGCCTCCTTCTTCATTGCCACCCCCACGGCCAATTCCAAACTCAAGCCGCCACCATCTTCTCCCATTCCCACTGCTACCACGAAGTCCTCCACTGATTCCATCGCCATCTCCCTCCAATCCACCATTTCCCTTCATCTCTGATATACAATTGTAAAGAAGGAATTTTCTTATTTGAAGGTTGAAGCAAGAGTAAACACAAAGATATTAGGGTTTGGAGGAAAAAGGTTCAAGAGTTTTTAGAAGAGAAGAAGAAGATGGAGTTGATATGGGGACTTTCCAATCTAGGGTTTCTAGCACAAAATGGAGGGTTTCTGTGAAGAAGTTGAGTTAGGGTTTTGAAATTCTTGAAGAAAGGAGGAAGAAGAAAGGGCAGATGTGAGGATTTTGTTATTTGATCTAGGGTTTTGTTAATTTGGAGAAGAAGGGAGAGGGTTTCTAAAATCTTTAAGGAGAGAAGAAGGAAGAGGGTTTTGGAAGTTTAGAGAATACGAGTCGAAGAGTCGAGATGTCCGGAGGGAAAATGATTCCGGTGAGGTTTTCCTTCAGCAATAAAAGCCCTAATTTTTAAGTGAAGAATAAGACTTTTTCATCAAGATGGGTGGGCATTACAGACATTTCCTTGTTTCTGTCCACTTCGACACGTTAAGAACCCCATAGAAAAGTCAGGGGGTGTAGTTGATAAGTTGAGGGGGCGTAAGTGCATTTTTCCGATATATTGTGGTAATGCTCTAATGGAGTAGAATTTTAGTCTCAACTTAGAAGAGTTTATCTTAGTTCAACTCAAATTTGAATGATCAACGAAAAGTTTCTAAGATACCAATCTTTTTAGCAAATTATCCAAATTTATAAAAAAAAAATCAATTTTCAAATAAAGGCTGTTTAATTTGAGCCAGCCAATGTTATCAAGGGTAACAAGTTAGACGATGTATAGATTGAACTAGATACCCATATTTTAAAATCATTCATTTTCTACTTCAAATACACTAGCATTTGCGATCCTGACCCATTACGCTATTGGAAGATCCACACCATTTATTATCACAAATTACAGTAAAATAGTAAAATTTCAATAATCAGTTGGAATTGTGTCAAGGCTCTTCCAAATTGTATTATTTTTTGAAAATTAGGTATGTTGAGCTCTCAAAAGCGGGTTGAAATTTGGGAGAACAGCGCCTTGAAATCTTTAGTGGGCGTGCCAACACCCGGTAGCTTTGATGCTAGGTCAAATGCTTTGAACTTTACTTCCTCAAATTGCAATGCCTGCCAACACAGAAAAATAAATGCAGCTCTCACTAAAACAAATGAATGCCAAAAGAACACACATTCATGTAAAAAAAAATCTTTAAATTAACGCAAACCTCTACAAGTAAACACATGTGATACAATATAGAAAACTGACATGTTCCACATGCAGTCTTGTATACATTACCTGAACGCAAACCTCTGCAACATCGGCCCTGGGTATAGTTTTGGTTTCGGTATTGAGAAGCTCATCGTCCTTCCCAATGAGTAGCTCACGCAAACCCCCTTCTTCGTCTTTTAAACCTCCAGGCCTGAAAATAGTTCATTCCATTGATAATGAAGTCAATACTATGGAAGATCCATGCTTAATACTCCTTTATAATGCAATTTACGAATTTTGCACAGAATTATAAGGCAGAGGTAAAAAATCTGTGTGCTGAGAAGTAATCACGCGCATGTTTGTGTTAAGTCATTTGTTTTCTTCGGCATTCCCACCTTCATCGGAGAATTACTCATCTTGTATTCCCTTTCCCAATTAAATTTCTTTCTTTGCAAATATAATAATGACAGTTCAATGCAAATTGAAGAGCCACCCCACTTTTTGGTACTTGCCATCCAACTCTTTTATTTTCAAGTCTTTCATTGTTAAGTACAACTCATTGTCAGTTTATGAGGAAGAGACAAAAATAATTTAAAAAACAGAGATGGGTGTCAATACTCAATACTAGCTCCCAAGTTATATACCATATAATTATTATAAAAAGCACTAACAAGGCTATTGGATTTTAATAGTGACTCTTTAAGTTGATAACTATTTAAGGTAAGTAGAATGTAGGTAGAAAAAACAACTAGAAATTGAAATTGTAATAACATGAAGTTTAGTTTCTCCAGTTCATTTGTTAATGAATGTGATTAAGATAGATGTACCTTATGATTGTGTATGGTATGCCAGAGTCTGCTAAATATTGTTCAGCCTTCCGCTTCCAAATCTACAAACACAATATTTATCTATTACCATTTACATTTTCTACAGTAAAACATCCCCAAGACACCAGAAACAAATTGATCCTTATGTTAGCCATCATATCTCAAACTCGCAAGCATCATACAGAAATCATGTGCACAGCCAAAGAAATAAAGAAGTGCCAGTTAATGTGCACACTGAGAAACGAAGTGCGCATATTTTAAGATCCTGGAGTACATGCCCTATCCGGCTATCCATCAAGATCTGTGAGTTATCACGACGATGAGATTTAGCCTCCTAAGACAACCTTCCAATACTTCCTCTTTATCAGTTTAGTCTGTTTTAACAGTGGATGATCAGATTGAGATTTTTTTTTACCAGATTGAGATTTAAGAATGATAGAACAAATTTTGAAGGACTACTCTAAGGGGCTGTTTGGTGTTTAGGACAAAAAATTATGGAAACAAAATCCATGACAAAAAGAACTCCCTGGAAAGAAAGTTCCAAGGTCTAGTAGGGCCAAATTTTTCTTAGAAAACATGGAAAATCTTATTGTGGAAAATATGATCCATGGAAAATGAGTTAACCAAATGCTGGAAGACTCATTTTCCGGGAAGAGAACTCCCTGCACCCAAACAGCCCCCAATAGGTACGTGATGAGGCTGTAAAGATGTTGTATAAATTATGAAGAGGGCTTCTGCACTAGAAAAACTACGCCTTCAGACTGTCTTTCAAAGTGGCAGCCACAGAATCTGCCAAGCGGCCAAGGCACTCCACACTTGCCAAGTAATTTAATCACCATTAAACACTTCTTCAGTTGCCACAATTTTGTGGTCAATTTGTGTGTGTCTGGTTGGGTGGTCGTGGTGGGTGGGGGTGTGTTGGGGGGGCGGGGGGGGGGGGGGGGGGGGGGGGGGGGGGGGGGGGATGGGGGGATTCCAGTTACCTAGTATGACTTGTGAGATGGGATAAGCAAGACTTGCTAAGCTGTATTTAGTTAAGTACTTGCAAACTTAAGGGACTAAAACATTAATTGACTCCTTGAGAGTCTCAGACCCTTTTTCATGGCATTCGCTTATTATGAATCACGGATTATGATTCAAGCCTGTATCAAAATTTTAGATGTTTGAGGTTTTCACGTTCCTCTTAGTTGAACGATGATTTATGCTCGAAAAGTGGAGCTCGTTTTATTTCTAAAATTTATGCATATTTTTCTATTTTTGCTATACCCTACTTCTTACTAAAACCTATTCAAGTTACGCACGAGTGCATATGCTCAAGAAGTATTAAAGTGCTTGAGAAGTTTTAAGGAGTTTCTCAAGTTTGTGGACAAGATTATTGTAATATTGATGCATCAATCCATTATGCAGAGATAATATTTAAGAAGCTAAGGTGTATATGCCCAGTCAATAATATTTAAGAAGCTAAGGTGTATATGCCTAGTCAATAATATTTAAGAAGCTAACGTGTTTTGATAGTGTGTAAAAAAAGCTTCATTCCATGATGCAGCGATGAAGCCCGGCATACATCAAAGAAGTTTTAGTGCCTCACAAGGAGAAGCATAGTGGTGAAAGCAAAGTTCAGGAACAGTGCCCCAATTCAACAAAAAATGAGAGAGGAATGGGGTTCATCAAGACCAGAAAGTAGGCCCCAAGAAGAACAAAACGGCGTATACCAACATCAACATTAGCTTCAGAAGGTAACAAAATTCCAGGACTCAGTATGGAACATTCTTTGAATTCTTTTTTTTTGAAAATTAACAAATTCATTGATACTATGAAGATTACATTGGGGACCAGGGGTCCCTACTTGCATTACATAGAATCAATTAAGGGTGGCCAGGAGTATACTCCTAGGCCAGTAAAAAAACAAGAGAAGTGATCTTCTGGGTCAACCGCTACAGTGAGGTCTACACTTACATGCGCTGCCATCATGCCGAATAACTATTTCACTTCCCCTTCGAATTCTTCATCTAGTACCGCAGCCGAGAGTGCCTTCACCATTCCCCCTTCCTTTCCTTTTCATTGACTAATGGTCTCAATTGAATTGAATCCAACAAAAAGTGCCATATTTGTAGGCCCCATCAAGTCATAGTTATGACTTGCCACGTCACACAGACTTCTCCACCACTTTCTAGCTGGCGAATTCGATTTTCAAAAATCCTGCTCAAAGGCCTGAAGCTATTGTGCGCCCCTAACCGTGCACGATAGCCAACCTGTCGAATCCAATCTTCGGCGGCCTCCACATTACACCACCGCCCATCCCGGGAGATCCCCATTAAACCACCAAGCCAAAAACCCTCGTCTAACCCTAGAGACCACCATTGTTCACCCTAACTTCTTCCTTTTCACCTCCACAAGAACCTAAATCCCTAACCCTACCCTTCCTTCCACCACCTAACCCTAGAGACCACCATTGTTCAACCTAACATTCTTCTTCACTTCCACCAAACCCTAAAACCCTAACCCTCCCCTACCTTCCACCTAACCCTAGTCTTACCTCCTTCCTCAACCACTACCTCTCTAGCCACCGCCTTCTACCACTCCAGCTAACTACCTGCAACCCAAAACACCTATCCAAACCTAACACCTCGGCCCTTCTAGCCCTAACCTTGCACCTCGATTAAACCCATCTTTCCCCTCAATCTCCAGATGGCAACCCCAATGCTATCTCTGCCTACCCATTGCCTCTGCCACTCAACACGGCCCCCAAATCCGGCGACCCACAGCTTCCCAAAAGCCCTTTTGCCAGTCATCCGTCGCACCATATCTGACATCCCACATGCCTTCCTCATTTCACGAGGGAGAGGAGGGAGAGGAGGGATTGAAATAACCGGCCGTCTCAATACCGTCATCCGCATCCTCCATCATACTTTTTCTCCACCACTACCACCACCACCTCCACATCCAACCTCCTACTTTTTTCCCCCGAATCCAGCCACTCTTTTTCATACTCCTGCCAGTCCACCACTTTCGAGGACTCACCAGCTCACTTTCTCCATCCACCCTACCCAGTTCCGATCCTTTGCCCATTAAATCTGGCCCACTCGGACCCAGATCCGCCCATTCCGCACCTCCAACCATCATTGCTGCATCCCCTGCGAGATCTGCCCAACTCCAGACATCATCCGACCACCAACACCTCCCTTGCCCATCAAGGGAAAGATCAGAAAGTAGGAGAGATAGATCTAAGAGAAAAAGAGACCAGAGAAATTGAAAGAGGGAGGATCAGAAAAAAGCAGAAAGAGAGAGATCAGGGGGAGATCAGAAAAATGAAAGAAAAGGAGATGGGGGAGAGAGAGATCAGGAAATGAGAGAGGGGGAGAGAGAGAGAGACCAGCGAGAGAGGGGAGAAAAAACGCTAGAGAGAGAGAGAGAGAGAGAGAGACAGAGAGAGAGAGAGAGAGAGATGAAATCGCCTCCCTCCCTAGGGTTTCCATCGATCTAGGGAGGGAGCAACAGAATCGCCCAAAATCTCCTCTCTTTCCCCGGAGCGTTTTTCGTTTACCCATTCTTAGAATTCTTACCATATGATCATACTAAAAACAGTAGAATGGGCTAAAGAGGGAGAAGTTGGAAATCTCGCTGAGAATCTGATTGGAATAAATCCAATCAAATCAACTTCAGAGGTAAAATACGGGTTCACTAGGTAAAACCTTGCCTACGACATTTAAACAAAATATTGATGGAGCAGCAGAAGGAAATACAGGCAGCTCTAGAGGTGGAGTTCTCAGTGATGATAAAGCTAATACCATATTCGCCTTTTCTCGCTATTATGAGATAACACTAACATGCTAGATGATAGTAGAGCTCTCCTTGATGGGCTTGGATACTGCAAGGTGCTGAATTTGAACAAGGTGCACATTGAATCCAATAGTCAGGTCCTTGTCATATGTATATCGTGTGTCAACTGTAAGGCTGATGCACTAGCAAATGAATCTTGTCTCTATAGATCAAATAAGCGCAATTGGTAGTAGGAGGACCTTCAAAAAAACAGCCAGGGTGCGGCTTGTCACTCGTTGGGTTTTCCTAATATTCGTGTTGGTGTTGGGCATGGATGCTGAATTATTGTGTATTTCTTTTGCTGGTTTTGGGTGTTTTGTTGCTGTCAGTTTCCTTATTAGCTTCCTTTTTCCTCTTTAAATCTGCTTTGGGTGCGAGGCAAGGCGGGCTACATCCTACTCATGTATTTGTTTATCAGCTAATTCAACGACAAATCCATAGGTACGAGAGATTTGCTTTATTTCACACCAGAGGGATTGTATCCCATTATATGTGATGTGGCTTTAGACAATGCGAGCTGCTAGACATTAGTATCACCTTACATCTTTCTTTCATTTACATTCGCTCATGATGGCATATGTTATGTAGAATTGTAAACGTGATGGTGGTTATCTTTGTTTATTGTGATGGCGGTTATTTTTGTTATTGTGGTAGCCAACATTTATTATTATTATTATTATTATTATTATTAGTATTTGAGGAAGAGAAGCCTATATCGTCTTTGTAAATCTGACGATTATGACAGAACCCTAGTCACAAGGTGTGAAATATCATCACCGCTCACAGGAGTCACAGCCACACATTTAATTTTATATGCATGTTTAAGAACTAGAATAACACGTTGACATGCCAGAAAAGAATTATATGTGTGCACTCATTTGCCTTTTTGTACCATCATACCGCTAGGGCGGTAGTAGTTTCCCAACTGGTTGTTCTTTAATAAAAACTTAGAAAAAAAAAAAGGAAATAAAAAAGTAAGAAAGCAGTTGATTCTTCCTTTTTTCCATCTTGAAGCCCGTCGTTTCCCATAGCTTTTCATCCTTGTCAATTTTTTTTAATCAAGGACCATCTCAGCCCTTTAAATCCATCATGTTGACTTGCATTTTCCACACGAAACCTTTATTTCTTTTCTCAGACATCTCAAGATTCAAAGCCTTTTTTTAAAAAAATAAAAAAGCACAAAACAAAAGAAAAACCATAAGAGATAAAGTGAGAGGGAGAGGCAAACATATGAAATTTATTTTTACGAAACTACGATTTAAACTTGGATGGAACTTTTTCTTTTTTACAAAAGAGAGGAGGGGGGGGGGGGGGGGGGGGGGAGTCTTTTTCAGCTCCATTGTCGTTACTGATACGATCCTGGGAAGAAGAACACCATAAACGAGACAAAATCCCACTTCGAGGGGAAATCTCTGTCCATTAGCTTTCAGAAAAAATTACACATCATACAAAGAAACTCTCCCTCCTTGTATACTTTCCTCCCCTAATTGCATGTAGCAGACTCTACCAACTAACATAATCTTGCTGACTGTTCTACCAGAATTGTCAGCTACAGAATCATTTTTGTTACCCCTATGCACTAAAAAATTTGTGCTTCTTTCTTTAACTTCCATTTTTTGCTATATTTTATATAAAAAATTAACTTCCTTATTCCAACAAATCTTCCTTTTTTAATCCATGTTTGAGTCATAGTAAATTTGGTTATCAGGCTTTCATTTTCTAAGTTTCTACTTTTTTTATAAATAGGCCCTTGGCCCGGACATTTTTTATAAATAGGCTATAGGTCTGGACTTGAAATAGATTCATATGCATGGCTCCTCATCAAGCCAGATTTTTGTAATAAAAAAATAGCTACAACTTATCTACTAAAATAATGTTGCAATTGTGAGGCCCCCATAAAATACAACTTTATTACCAATACAGAGATAATCGCTGAAGGGTTCGACCTCTCATAGTTTTTTTATTCTATTTGATTTTTTCAGTTTTTTTCCTGGCATTAGGTATTTAAATGTTTCATCCAAAATGAGTTCTATGATGGCATTGATATAAAATAGTTTTTGTCCCATCAAAGCATTACCTAAACCGATTTTAAATCTTTGGTTTGCAGGGTCCATAGCTCCACAAAGCATGACAAGTAATGACCCTGCGAGGAGGAGAAGGAAGGGGCGGGGGAAGGGGGGGGGGGATATTTACCTTCATTGACTCTCAACCCAATAACTAGAAAAGTTGGTATTAGAAATGATGGGCTAAGATAATTTGTGTTTTCAAGGAAATTGCAGCTTTGTTTTATCTAGTTGGCATAAACAGTTTTAGGTGGGAAATTGGACAAGGTTTTACATAAAAAGCCGATCTGAGTAATTCTCAGTTTGGCTATTCTCTTATAAAATGTAAGAAAAGAATAAGATGTAGATCGAATAGTAGATAGAACATAGAGAGAGGAGATGATGAGAGAGTAATGGAGATGGTTTCTCTTATTTTGTCATTCACTTGGTTGTATTCTATTTTTTTAATCCTCTTGGCTGTTAGTGCAGGTATTTAGGGTTTCCCCAACAAATTGAATCAACTGAGTTCAGCAAGCCTATAATATGGCCAGTCAAGAAATGAAACACTAAAGAGACGATTAACAGAATAGCCAATATTAGTACATTGAATATAGAGAAGCCATAAGAACAAAAACTGAAGTGCATCATCGTTTTTCGAACTTTAAGAGCATGGATATTGGTTAATGATGAAAAGGATATGAAAGTGATATTTATCACGGTACATAATATAGAGCATAAAAAAAAAAGAAAGATCCATTATCAACCACAAGATCAAGAAGCAAGATAAAAAGTAATTTTTACAAGACAAGTACAAATTGAAACTTCTGGAAGAAAGAAAATAAATAGGCCACACTAATTACTCACCAATATGTTTCCATTCCCTAAGCTATTCAAGGGATGATTGAGATTTGTTCCACCCATAGACCCAACCAAAACAATCTGCTTGACCCCCACGGCTTTAGCTGTGTACATGGACAAATGATCCAACAAAAGAATATAGCAAAAGTAAAAAATAATACAAGCAAAAGAAACAAGGAACAAAACAAAACAAACTTACCAGCATCTATTTGATTCTTTTGGCCAATCCAATCAACCTATAACCAAACAAAAAAGAAACCAACAAAATCTAATAATTGCATCAACAATATACCAAAAGCTAAAATTACCTGTTCGGGATATGCTCCATCCTCAAAATAGAACTCAGGTCGCCCACCTTTGCTCGGATCAAAACCAGGTTTCATCTTCGGCACGGCACTAGTGAGAATTATGAGGGCATCAATACCCTGAATGGCCGGAACAATACTTTCAGCATCCCTTATATCACCAACAAAAACATCATCGACTCCTCCAAGTTTCTCCTTGCTTTCCTCTGTTCTAACCAGACCCCTCACAACAAACTGATCCACTCTCTCCTTCAATTTCTTATAAACAATTTGACCTGCAAAACCACCCATTAAAAACCATGTTGAAAAGAAAAACTGACAGCTCACAACTTCAAAAGTGAAAAAAAAAAAGAAAAAAAAGATTTCCACTTCTCTACTAAATTAAGATTGAGATTAAGAAACTTGGAAGCAATTTTACCATTATAAAGAAAATTTTCAAAATCAAAATGCATAATAATAGAAGACAGCTAGGAAATAAGAAATAATAGAAATCAAGCTGACCTACGGACCAATTTCAGCAGCGTCTTCCTTACAAGATTGGCACTTCAAGGAACAACCTCCTTTCAAGACAAGATATCTTCTTCGACATACAGCACTATAAGCACTAATAATGTTATAATAACATCCAACATAGAAAAGCTCAAACCAATTCGTCTACATTATAATCACCATTTCATCAAATCTCTAATATTTTTCTTGATTCGATTAACTAGTCTATCTAGCCATTTTTAAAGAGAATTGGATGGTACGCTCACATTGGAAGGCGACTACTCCAATGCAATTTTGCCAACTAGGGGAGATAGCATTGGTCCATGGAGGTTGGCGACATACAATCATACACTGACGAAATCTTAGATGAGGTAGTGATTTTCATCTCACCAAGTTACTAGGAACGAGTTGGTGGACAAATTAGTTACAATGGGTATTTGTAGGGATTTATTTGTATATAGAGCAGCCTCTGTCAACCGATGTAGATTTGTGATCTTTGTTTTTGTAGCATATTAGTTGCCCTTCTCAAAAAAAATATGAAGTGGTTCATAATAATCCAACCCTCTCAAGAAAATTGTGTACAAAATGTTATAGTTTGGGAACTTCTCTTCCATCTTGTGATTCAATTCCCATGTTACATCTTCAACCCACATGTTGTACAATTATACTAAAGACTTCATAACTGAACTTTCACATCTATCATTCAAATATAGCTTTCGTTTCTATGACCAAGATCCGTTTTTGGTGAATTAAGAAAGATTAGTTTGCATTATTACTTAGTAAGGAATTGCAGCTTGACCTCTCATCAATCAAGGCGTGCTTACTCTAGAGAACTATGCAGTGAGATCTTTGGATTTTCTTCATCAGAAAGTAGAGATTGAATATTCTCCATCTTTTAAAATTGACGGGGTGGGTGTCACAATCTAACATGCATACATTCTGAATCATGTACTGATGTTTGGAGTTTTACTTCTCAGAACAATTGTAGCGAAGGCCCTCATCTAGCCTTCCTGGGGAAATGATTGGGAGCGTAGAAGTATACAAATTTGGTGTTTCCTAAGACTAACCTACAACAATGGCATTTCCTAAGAGTTTAGGAACAAGCAGATCACTTGCACCAGCTTTTTTCTGAGTGATAGAAAATACAACACGAAAAAAGGGTTGTAGAAACAACTATCAAGCAAGAGAAAAATAGCATTGCACACACGCAAGTTTATAATAGTTTTTGAGTTACCGATGATAAGTCTAGTTCACTCCACCCCACTTTTTGCTAGATCATCTGCTACCTCATTAGTTGATTGTGGTGTACATTTGATTATTGGATCAATAAGCCTACACAAGTCAAACACCTTCCCTATACAAGTAGTTAATCTTCATGGCCCCATTGAAAACTTTGATGCCCATGAAATCATGTTACATAAATCCTCCTCAACAATAAGATGATTGAACAACTCCACCTATTTTTTTGAACGATAATAAATAATGAATAGAAGTAAGAGGAATATACAAGACGGACCAAGCCGTTCAGAGAAAGAAGAAAACAGAAAGAAAAGGAAGCTACAAGCAACAGCCTCAAGGAGGAAGAAAATAAAGAAGCTCTACCTCCATTCTTACAACTCCTGCCATAGACAATCTATTAGTCTCTGTATTTGCTGATCTCTTCACCTGTTAGAAAGATATTTTTGAACGCCGCTCCCGATCCATAATCTCATCGATCCAGTGGGAAAACCTCCATGGATGCAGTATATTACGGTTATTACCCTTAAACCATTTTATTACATTGAGGGAGTCCCACTCCACTATCACCTTATTCATGTGGGATGGCTCAATCAACCTTATGACTTGTAGTGCCACTCTAATCTCCACTTCATTTGAATCTGCAATCCCTAATGGACTTGAGAAGGCCCATTTCGTTTGACCGTTTCTCATCTCTTAGGAGGCCCCCAACACCTGCGGGGCGTTGGTTTCCAGGCTAGATCCATCAAAGTTTAGTTTCAAAAACCATGGGGCAAGGGGGCCACCATTGATCGGCTTGCTCTATTTGGTCTCCGCCTATGCATACCTCCCTCCATCCATACCAAAGGTCATAAGCCGAAACAAATCTGAAGCCGGGAAGTGCCCTAACCCAAGATATGGTCTATACAATGACCTTAATATAAATGAAATGAAGGATTTTGACCACACCTTTAAATACTCTTGCATTCCTCTCTTTCCACGACACCCAGATCGTAGCTAGCAATGTTACATTCCAAAGTAGTTTTCCTCTCTTCCTCCACGGTGCAAAGGACCAATTATCTAGGAGATTAGCCAATTGGGCTGCCAATACCCAAACCATGCCAAATCTTTGAAGGATTCGGCTCCACACAATTGAACCGTCCTGCAATGCAAAAACAGATGGTCCACCGATTCTCCCGACTCTATGCATAATGCGCAATGGTCCACAATCAACATTTGGCAATTTCGCAAGCGATTTACTTTCGGAATTTTGTCTAGAACTACATCGAACTGAATGTGCGAACCCTGGATGTTTCCAGGATGCTCCTGTAGAGATGTCGTGCAAGGTGTAAGTTGTTGATAGAATGATTTGATAGTGAAATCCCCAGGAGTGCACCAGATCCGAAGTCTCTTATCAGACCAGATCTTTTAATGTATTGTGCTTCCAAAATCTTCATTAGTTGTGCTATTCAGTCTAACTCGTCAAAAAAAATCCTATAAAGCCCAAATTCCAAGAGATGCCATTCTCCACTCGCACCAGGCACTCCTGAACCCATGCCTTCTTTGCGGTTACTGCAAAAAAATCGGGTAACCTTTCCTTACAATTCTGTTTGGTCGCACAAATGCTCGGCATACACTGTAATTTCAAATGCCAATGAATGCCGAAACCATGTTTGGTTGCCAATATTACATTGAAGTTCCATTTGACTCCCGACATGTTCTAGACATCATTATTGCCTTTTTGCACAATTGGCGCCCATGTGGCATTAATGTCCCCTCTCCTTATCTTCTAACTAAATTCTACCAAAAAGTTGAAGTTTTTGGCAGAAGAATGGTGGAAAAGGTTTGTCTTTTCTATCTTTCTCTCTCATCCCTATTTCTCTCCACTTTCTTTTTTTTGGTTATGATACCTGTACTTTTTCCACTACTCTTCAAGAGAACTGACGTGCAACCAAACACTACTTACCACAATTCCACCATTTTCCTAGACAAACCAAATGCTTGTCTTGATGCAGAAAGTGCGGCGTAGATCAAATCTTTTATTTTTTTATTTCTTATTTTCGTTATTTTATTTGAGGTATTTTTTTAGGACGTCAAATCTTGTTCTTTTAGCATGATTTTGGTGTTTTTAGAAAGGTTTTTCGATTACCAACCGATGCAGTCCCAAGCAACCAAACAGACCCTAAGGGAAACTTCCCCACACCACTTATCCATCCAGAATTTAATGCTATCCCCCCAATACACTTTGAACCTGATTCCATCATTGAATTAGAATCTTAGGTTTAGGATGTCTCTCCCATGGTTTTAAATTTCGGCCGAAATGTTTCGGTTTTGGCACAAACCGAAACGAAATTCACATGAAGTCGATTCTTTACAAGATTTCGCTGAAATTTCAACGAAATTCCAAGATTTCGACCAAATGTCGCCGAAATTTCATTTCTGGACTCTTTTTACAAAATTTCCACCGAAATAGACGAAATTTCAATCGAAATCGCAGAAATCGGCACCGAAATTTTAGACATTTCGGTCGAAATTAAAAAAAAATAAACGAAATCATAATCATATTTTTACATGATTTCGGCCGAAATTTCAGCATGAAACCGAAACGTTTCGGTTTCGGTGGTGGCCGAAACCGCCTCCGAAACCGAAATTTTAAACCTTGGTCTCTCCACGGTCACACCCCGGTGACTTAATTTGTCATCTGACTCCCACTTGCCACGCAGATCTCAAGGACTTTGATAAGAGTTATTCTGCCCCTCAAGGATGCCAAATTTCTTTCCACATATCCAACCTTTTTTCTACCCTATATACAGTTTGATTCCATTGCTTCTTACTTGGTCTGCCTCCTCCCAGTGGTACGCCCAGATATGAGGATGGAACTGACAACAATGGCTCTTATTTTTGCTTCATTCGGATCTGCATCTCCAATCGCTCCAAAATGAACTTTATTATTTCACCGGATGCGTTCCCAAAATCACCTCCCACCCGACCAGACTTGGATTGCCTATATACTTCCATCAAAGTTTAGATGGATTGCTGATTGTGGCAGAGGATTAGTCATCAATTCTATTTAGATAGCCTTCCATTTTTCTCTTGAATTGCAACATTATGATCTTTAACCTATTATGATGTTCCTTTCTAGAAAAGACGCTATAAACTCGCTTTGTTTTAGTTTTCTGATTGGATGTTGATAACATCTTCAGTATCGTAGCAGCCGTGAATAGCTAATTAAAAAAGTGTAAAACAAAGCGGCCAGTGTCATTACCAAAATATAGTAGTTCGGATTCCAGACCCCCAAAAATACTGCTGCAGAAATGGTCATCTTCAATATATGTTTAGCATTTTGGGAAACACTAGAAACCCTAAGGGCACGTCTGGCTGCCAGGAAAAGTTTTTCCTGACAAAACGCCATCTCAGAGTAGATTGGAGAGAAATCAGGAAACAAAATCCCCAAGACAACGCTCCAATGAAGAGAAGTTGCTAAAAACCAGGAAATGATTGATTCAGTTTTGAGTAGAGATTTCTCTTACCTGATTTTTTGCAACTTCTCTTGGAGACATCGTCTCCGGGATTTTGTTTCCCTCTTGGAGATGGCGATTTGTCAGGAAAAACTTTCCCTGTCAGCCAGACGTGCCCTAAATCTAACCAAAGAGGGGTTTTGATGGATTTTAACACTCCCATTCAATTGCAAGGGGTGAAATGCCTTTCAAGCAAACATGAAAAATATAAGAAATTAAGTCAAATAATAATAATAAAAAATAACAATTCACTGTGTTTTTCTTCGGTTCTAGACAAAATATGGCATTCTAGAGACAATTTCTTGAATAACCCCAATTTGGTCGAAATTTTCAAAAGTTTGACCAGAATGTTTCATTCGGTTGGCTGTTTCGGAGTAGAATATCAGTAAAATCCTATTCGGAATCGAACAGAATTGATAGCTAAGGGTGAGGAGACCACCCCATGTTTGCCATTGCTAATGTGCTCCTAATAAACACCACCATTCTCCAATTTCTGTTGGAAGCCCTCCACATTAATTTCTCGACTGCTAACCTTGTTAGATCCATTATAATTTTACCATAGAATTTACTCCTCTTTGAAAATTCTATTGATCCACTTTCCCCATAAATGCCATACTCATGCATATGGTAAAAATTTTCGAAGGCTTTGTTAATTTTTAAAGTGTATTTTTTGGGTAGCTTTTAGTTTATTTTATTTTGAGAGGTGTAGTGAGGACAAAAATGTATTTTGTGTCTATGGGTATTTTGGTCTTTTGTTGGCCTAGCTTGCACATGTGTGAGCCACACAAGTTTGCTCCATCTTTTCTCACTACTTCCTATTTCAAATTAAAACCATACTTGAAACTCTAAACCCACTACCACTTTCCTAGCATTAAAGTCCCCACTTTCGCATACCCACTATCTCCTACCAAAGCTATTACTTCTCTGCTTTCCTTTGACTAAGCCTATTCTTATTAGCTTCATTTTGGTAGAGATTCTCCACTAGCAAGACCTCCATTGAAGCTTTCTTGTGTGCAAGCTTGTGATTGAAGAAGAGGGCCAACTTGCCCATATTTTCTCTATGTGTTGAAGCTTTCTACTTGTAGTTTTGTTCTTCTCTCATATATATTGGATTACATCTTGTGATGATTGTTCTTTATTTCTTTTGGTTGTGGATCTTGGGCTAGTGTAAACTTCGGTTTCACTATTTGAGAAGCGGATTTTCCGGTGTTGTGAAAGCTGTCTTTCTCTATAGGCTTCTCCTATTTTCAATTGTTTCAATTTACAATGGTCTAATCAAATTATCCTTATGCAAATGAACTTCCCTTTAAGAAATCACTACAACTATCCCATTTTTACCACAAAAACAAAACTATGAAATAAGCATAACATCAAATATTAAGTGGTTCGTACGTGTGACTCAAAACATAAAGCCAACTCAAGTAGGTGATCAGCTAAGAGCCCAAGGTCTGACCAGTACAGATTATGTGAAGTATTAACAATAGAAGAAAGCAGTTAATTATTAAAGTACAAAAAGAACTAAAAGTATTACCAAAAAAAAAAAAAAAACCACATTCCCTTCAAATTAATGCTTCTTTTAATCCTCAAAATTACCAGTAATTTTGCCAGTACAAAATTCGGAGTAAAGTCCACCAGATTAACTAAAATCTCTAATTGTCAGCAAATTAGTCTAAGCCTGATAATAAAAATTCGCAGCAGAACTCTACCATATAAATCCATTAAAATTGCAAAAAAAGTAACCAAAAATGTTATTCCATACAAGGTTTTAAATTTCGGTTTCGGCTAAAATTTCGGACTTATCCGAAACCGAAATTTCAGCCGCAACATTTGGTATTAGCGCCCGAAATGCAGGTTTTTTGGGACGAAGACCGGCCCGAAATTTCGGTAATTTCGAACGAAATTGGGAATAAAAATTTATAATTTTATTACAAATTTCGACCAAAATTCCCGAAATTTCCGAAACCGGGACGGGAATCCTCACCGAAATCCGAAACGAAATTTAAAACCATGATTCCATAACAAAAAAATAAAAATAAAATGTTCAAAAAATAAAAGCCTAAAGTAGGAATTGGTGCAATAAAACCTAAACTGAAACTCCAAACGAATCATACGAGAATTCCGAAATGAACAAAGAAAGGAAATTTGAGGTGCAGAGAATTGAATACCGGTTCTGCCACCGGCTCCAGTAACGAGAACCAAAGCTGGAGAAAGATCTGCCATTACTGTAACTACGAACAGAGTTCTACAAACCCTAACTCTCTTCTTTCTCTCGGATCGAAAATGGTGGAGAGGGAATTTAAAGATTTCGAGGAAGATTTGAGAAGAATGGTTAGGGTTTTATAGAGGCCAATGCTCGAGGTACACGTGGAAGTGGAAGAAAGAGATAGACACGTGTCATCATCGCCGTTGGAGGATGCTAGAACCTTCGCTTTCAGTCAACATTGATTTAAAATATTTCTTGGTTTATGATAAATTCGCACCCATAGTAGGATAATTAGTGCCCCTTTAACGTTAAAAGGCGTTAAAATCTGTCACATGCCCTCATTTATAGGGATGCGAATTATCCTGAAGTGGCGCGAATTTATCCTTCCTATTTCTTTTTCTTCTTTGTTTTTATTTGTGGCCATTCTTTTTACTCGTTTTCATCAATTGAGAAATTGCAAGAAAAACGACAATTCTTCTTGCGCGGAATAGTTGGAAAAGGGAATTGCTGTCGGCACTACAATATTTGGTAGAGGGATTTGCTAGGGACAATCGCATATCGAATTAGGCATTTTGAGTACGAGATGTTGCATGAGAGAACAGCCACATAGAAAGAATTAAATGAATAAGACAAAATGTAAGCCTATGTGGCTGTTCTCTCATGAAACAGCCGGTCCGTGAAATGCCTTCTGCGAAGGTCCCTGGCAAATACCTTTCGGAAAACAACCTCCTAGTCACTTTGTTTTAAACTTTTTTTTATTGGATGTTGACAGCTTTTTGGTAAGCTATTGATATTTGCACTGCCATATTTTGATCATGAGACAAACTCACCTCGTCTTTCCCTTCTTCATAGGCCACGGAGAGTTGTTTGGCAATTGTAATAGAATTTTTTTGGGGGTAAGATGGGATTAGGGGTGCAACTCTGTTGATTTTTTGGAATTTGGGTTGAGCTTTTACCTTAAAATTGGGTCGGGCTCGGGTTGATTCCTATTCATCTTATCCTATATATCTATAAATTTATATGATGCCCGACCGTCAAAATATAAAAGGCTAGGTGGTTTGATTTTTGATACCATATCAAAAATCAAACCACCTAGCCTTTTATATTTTGAGGGTCGGGCATCATATATATATATATAGAGGAAAGTGTCTCTAGTCTCTCCCCTAGATAAGCTTATCTACTCCTCCCTTTAAAAAAACACAATGGGCCCTTGCTGTTTGGATGATCCAAAGCATTCATTTGATAGGTCCTAACATAGATAGGGTGTGCCCAAAAAATCAGCACCAAAGGGTCATCCTAGAACTTCATTTTGTTGGGCACACCGTGTCCAAAATGGACGCATATAAACGTGGACGTTTATATGTGTCCATTCTGGGTACCACAAGGCACCACAAAAAGAAGTTTTAGGATGACCCTTTGGTGCTGATTTTTTGGGCACACCCTATCTATGTTAGAACCTATCAAATGAATGCTTTGGATCATCTAAACAGCGTGGGCCCACTGTGTGTTTTTAAAGGGAGGAGTAGATAAGCTTATCTAGGGGAGAGACTAGAGACACTTTCCTCATATATATATATATATATATATATATATATATATATATATATATATGAGGAAACTGTTGGCGAGCTTAAGCTCACCAAACTTATGGTGAGCTAGCTTGCCCAATCACATGGGTCCCACATTTTGGGGAGTGATCCAAACCATTCATTTGCAAGGCCTTATCATAGATAGGGGGTGTACCAAAAATCAACTCCATAGGATCATCCTAACCCCTCCATTTGTGGAGGACAAAAAAGGGCAAATTTGTGTTTGTCCATTTTTGTCCTCCACAAATGGAGGGATTAGGATGATCCTATGGAGCTGATTTTTGGTACACCCCCCATCTATGTAAGGGACTTTCAAATGAATGGTTTGGATCATCCTAACAAAGTGGGCCCCCATGTGATTGGGCAAGCTAGCTCACCATATGTTTGGTGAGCCCAACAGTTTCCTCTATATATATATATATATATATATATATATATATATATATATATATATAGAGAGAGAGAGAGAGAGAGAGAGAGAGAGAGAGAAAACTGTTTGTGCGCTTAAGCGTTCGAAAAAATGGTGCGCTGAAGGGGTTTTTTCAAAACGCATGAATGAAGTGGGTCCCACTATCGAACGAAAATAGAAAAACCCAAATTAGACTCTCGTCTTCTCTGGACGAAAAAAGAAAAACCCAAATCAACCTCTCTCTCTCTCACCGATGCTCCTAAGAGGGAAAACCCAAATCGCACGAACCTCTCCTCGTTCTGTAACAGACTCTCAAATCGCACTCTCTCAAGCTCTCTCTCTCTTTCACCGATGCCTCTCCTCCTTCTGTAGAAAACCCAAATCGCACTCTCTCTCTCTCTCTCTCTGTTTTTCCTGGTTTTGGGTTTTGAAAATAACCCAAAACCTTCACCGCACTCTCTGTATCTCTTTCTTGTCTCTGGGTTTTGAAAGAAACCCAAAACGCTCAGCGCAGACTCTCTCTTTCTCTGTATCTCTTCGCTGGGTTTTGAAAAAAACCCAAAAACGCGCAGACTCTCTCGCAAGAAGAAAGTTGGGTTTGAAGAGAAAGCGAAAGTTGGGTTTGAGGAGAAAGCAAGGTTCGAGGTGAGTTTTCAATTTTCTTTCTTATTATCTACTAATCACAGCAAGAAGAAAAATCCGAAGAGATGTTTTGAAAAAAACCCAAAACGCAGACTCTCTATCTCCTCGGATTTTCCACAGAAATCTGTCGTTCGAGGTGGGTTTCTACTATTTTCGGTTTTTTTTTCAATCCTCTGATTTGGGTGTGTTGGTCCATTTTTAACTAAATAAAGAGTGGCATAAAAGGAGTTCTTCTAATCATAGTTTTTCCTTTGAAACATCTCCAACCGAGGGTTTCTCTACCCTTCTTGGTTAATTAATTTTTTTTACATTTTCGTTTTCTGATCTGTGAAGAAAATGGGATTTTCTGATTTATGAAAATAATCTCTGATTTTTCAATCCATTTCTCTGCAACTTACAATTTTTTTTTTGTTTCAGGAATAGTTTCTCTCTGAGTGATTTGTTTACTTTTTTTCTTGTCTTGGTGATTGATTGATCTAACCCCCCTCCCCTATAAGAAGAATTTTGATGACTTTGAAAGAAAAAAAATGGAGCGTTTCAGTTTGATTGTTTATGGTGTGTTAATGTCTGGAAAAATTGGGGTTTACTATCAGAAAGAACATAGCTTTAACTCTCTTTCAACATGAAAATATCACTGCCTTTATTTTTTCTATCATGTCAGTACATTCTTATTTTTCTCTTCTTTCAATTACTAGGAAAATGGAACCAACCTCTTCGCAACCGTGTGGGTCACGTATCGAGGATAATGACCATACACAGTCTGCTTTTGTTGATAATGCTTTCTCGCAAGCCTCCAGGTTAGGTATTGAAGAAGTTGACGCCCATGGTCTTATTGTGGTTGATGATGGGGTTAATCTGATTGAAGATAATATAGAATGGGCAGATACTGATATGAATGACGAAGATGAGAGTGGTAGTACACCCAATAAGGCTATTAGTGAGAATAGTAGTGTGAAGAAGCCGTTTGTGAACCAAGTGTTTGATGATTGGATGTCTGCGTTTGAATTCTACAATTCTTATGCCCTGGCTACTGGTTTTGGATTACGGAAATCCAGTACAAATAGTTCTAAAAAAACAAATGATGTGAACTCAAGGAAATTTGTGTGTGATAGAGAGGGGGTGAAAAAGTATAAGGGAAAGAAAGTGGATGATGGTAAGGAAAAGAGGGAACGACGAGCTGTCAGATTGAATTGCAAAGCTAAGATGATCATAAAACTAAGAGATGAGAAGTGGGTAGTGACCACCTTTGACGACATTCATTCTCACATTCTGACCTCCCCACTTAAGAGGCAAATGCACCGTTCCCATAATAGATTCAGTAAGAGTGAAAGTGTTAAGACGTTGATTGACTGTCTCGATGAGACTCAGATGCCGGCTGCGAGGATTGCAAAGGCTATTAATTCAACAAACGATGGAATATCAGGTGGGGTAACACCTGATCAAGTTGCTTCCCATTTGAGAAAAAAGAGGGTGAACAATATAGGCCAAGAAGCTGTCTTAGTGGCCAATCATCTCCAAAAGAAGAGATCAGAAGACCCGAATTTCTTTTTCTCAATGGAGTTGGATACGGATGGGACCTTCCGATCTATGTTCTGGGCTGACGCTAGGGCTAGAGATGCTTACATAACATTTAGCGATGTCATTGTATTTGATGTCACTTACAAAACCAATAGGTTATCTCTGCCATTTGCACCGTTTACGGGAGTGAACCATCATAGACAATCGACCCTATTTGGATGTGCCCTGTTAGCTGATGAGACAGAAGAAACCTTCAGTTGGTTATTTGAACAGTGGTTGACGTGCATGCATGGCAAAGCACCTGATGCAATAATAACTGATATGGATCCAGCCATGAAAAATGCAATTGGAAGAGTTTTTCCAGACACCCATCATAGATTTTGTTCGTGGCACATACACAGGCATTTGCTTGAGCATGTTGCAGAGATGAGGGATTCGACTAGTAAATTCTGCCTCGATTATAATCGGTGGTATTTTTCAAAAAACATAGAGGATTGTGAGCAGTTGTGGGAAGATTTGGTTTGTAATTATGAAATCGGGGACAGTGATTGGTTATCTAGGATGTGGGAGCAGCGAGAGCATTGGGTTCCGGCATATTGGCGAAACACATTTACTGCAGGAATGACTTCAAGTCAACGTAGCGAAAGCATGAATGCATTCTTTGATGGATATGTGAATAGCAAAACTAGCTTGCATGAGTTCTTAGATGCATGTGATAGGGCACTGGTTCAACGTCGTAAAACAGAAGCTGAAGAAGATTTCAAGTCGAAATATTCGAAAGCAAGTATGAAAACGAATAGCCCATTGGAAGAAGAGGCGGGGATATTCTATACGAGGAATATGTTTAACATTTTCCAGGATGAGTTGAGGGATAGTAGTGGTTGTTGGCACGACCACTTAAGCAAGGATGGGGCCGTGGAAGAATATTTGGTAGGTCTCAGAAATGATGTGAAGAGTAGATGGTGTAGGGTATTTTATTATGATTCTGATGGAATGACCTTCAAATGCGATTGTGCTAAGTTTGAAAGGGAGGGGATCTTATGCAAACATATCTTTCGTATTATGGATATGAAACAATTAAAGAAGGTCCCCGACCATTACATGTTGAGGAGATGGTCTATTCAGGCAATGTATCAAGTAGGGGGTACAATATCTACAAGGCCACAAGTGGGTAGTAGCGTCAATCCGTTTGAAAGGTGGTGCCTAATCTCAAGATGGCAGCGACTGGTTGATGGACCTGGAAGAGATGAGAAAGTTTTCAAGAGGATGACTGAATTTTGTGATCTTCTTTTCGCTGAAGAAGAACAAAAGCAGAAAGAAAATGAAGTTACATTTGAGGCAAGTGAGATACCAATCGTTGGTAGTGAAGTATATTCAAACTTTCCTGTGAGTCAAATAGCTGAAATCACAATTCGAGACCCACCAGTTGCGAAGACCAAGGGCCGTCCAAAGAATCCAACACGCTTGAAATCTGGCTTAGAGACATCTGTATCCGAAGCAAAGAAACGGACGTGCCAATCCTGTGGCGGAAAAGGACATTATAAGTCGACATGTAAAAATAAAGGCCAGGTTTGTTTTGTTCCCTACTTACTCATTTGTATGTGTACATGGACTTTCTTAAAGTGGTAATTGTAAATGTTTATATACTGACTCTGTTATGACGAATGGTAATAGAAGCCTAAAAGAAAGCGCCAAGAGGGAGAAGACGTAGAGGCAGAGGAAGAGGCATAGGAGGAGTACGTAGGGATTAAAGTTTAAAACCTTATTGGATTGCAGCTACCATCTAAATCATTGAGCATGCTGATAGTTAAGTTAAATGTGTTTCTGTTAACTATGAGACATCCAGCATTGAATGTGTTTTCAGAAACATGGATGACATTGTTTCCAAACAATACTGTTCAGACTGTCTTATTGAATCCTTTCTGTAATTTAGTAAATATTATTGGATATTTATCTTGTTCTCATGGTGATTGTATTATACATCTGCATCCTGGTTAGGTTCAAACTTGACCTTCAAGCCTAAAAAACCCGCTTGTAGGCTTGGTCCTTTTGAATTGTCCAACGAACCACAAATGTATATGTTTTTTCTCGGCTGAAGGGCACTGAATATTTTGTTGACTTTGTCTGATAAATTTGGTCTATGCTCCTTATTTGAACCGTACACTATTGTATAAGCTTTATGTTCTCAGTGACATGATAAAATTGTACTGTCACCTGTCATATGCTTTGTTTTAACTTTTTTTTATTTTTCGCAGATTTCCCTGATGAAATGCTAGAACTGGTTCTGTTTGCCCTGAAAGATTTAAGAAATTCACTGGTGGGATTATGCAATGGAGGTTCCAATGGAATTTTGTAGTGTTTCTGTTAACCATGCCATTTGTTTTAGGTTTAAAATTGTGAAATGGCTCTTTTAAGTTAAGCAATGATTGTTATCTTTCAAAAAAAAAAAACAGTTAAGCAGTGACTGTTAGTGCGGTGAACTTGCACTATGTTAATACTTAATAGTGGTTCATTACATAATGGACTCTTCTTTTTTCCTGTATGATCGGTTTCCCAATTAATGGATAGTGTCTATGGCATGATTTTGTTAGTGCCCATGCACGAGTACTGTTTGTTCATGTCTTCCTTTCGTAGTTGTTCTATCCCTTCATTTTCAGGTGTGATAATGATTGGTGGCATGGTGCTGCGGTCAGGGCATTTTCACACTGTTAAGACATGCCTGCAGTTTTATTTCCACACGTTTGATTGGATGGTGTTTTACATTTCTTTGAGCATCACTAGTTTCATAGTATCTCTCTAAGCTTTTTGTTGGTTTTTTGCAAAATTGGCTACCAAATCCCCAATATTTAAATTGAAAATGATACATTCAGAGTTTGTCTCTGTTTGATAATGACTTCTGAGGATGGAAAAATAAATTCACTTTGCTGAGATGGTAAAAAGGGGTGGCCCTGTAGCTGGTTTTTTGGCAACCCCTTCATAAATATGAATGTGCTGTCAGCCCCATGGATGTGTAACCCCTTCATAAATATGAATGTCTACTTAGAACTTGAAGGAGCTACCTGCATCATACCGTGATTAGTCTACTGATATTGGCACTACCTTGTTTTGATAACTGTACTTACCATTTATTTCATTTCTAAGTGGCTTCTGCGAGCTTAAATTCATACAGTACAATAATCAATGGCTAATAAAAAATATAGAGAAGTAAATTTTTTGAACAAATGGCATGTTCTCATTGGTGGTACTCTCGGTTTCTATATCATTTCCCATATAGGGAATGACTTTCCATCAAGTTAAATCCACCTAACTCATGAAGTTAAATCCAATCCCTCTATTGTCGGATGAATGGGCCCTCCTAAATGGATGGGCACTCATGTTAGGGCCCATCAAAATAATTTTTGGGGTTTTGAACCCAATGTAGGTAGGCCATATGCCTTGCCCTAGAAAGTTTAAGTGACTCTACTAGTGATAGCTTTGCACCATTTGATACTCTGTCGAAGTGTAGTAACTGGGCAACGCTTTTTTTGGAAGCTGTAGAAAGCTTAAAGAGCAAAGGTTACATAGTCTGGTATGGGATATGTTGGCAAATGTCTATTCCCGATCAGAAATGGTCCATGATGCCCTTTTTGTTCTCAGTAAGATGAATGAATTGAATTATAAAGCTTCCATATCGACTTATGACAGTCTGTTGTACAAACTGAGGCATACAGATATGATGTTGAATGTGTATGATGAGATTTTGGCCAATGGGATGTAATCAAATATTAGTGTGTAGATGCTATATGTGTACCTTTTCTTGGTTGAAAGAGAACACACTACAAAAAATAAAAACTGCATCTATTTTGTTATTTGTAGTAGTTATATTTTCAAATGCAATCCATTTTTATGTGAAATTTTCAAATTTTCAAATGCAATCCATTTTCCACCTTTTCCAAATTTATGTGACCAAATATCAACATGGATACAGGCATAGGAGGACAAGACCAAGTCCCATAAAAGAAGTACATTCCAAAAAAAGTTGAAAAAAAAAAACTACAAAGTCCACTAACGAAAGAAGTACATTTCATGCTTTAACATGAATAAGGTACAAGAAAAACATAATCCCTGTTGCTCCTAAGACTTTAAGGAAGCTGTTTTCATTCTTGAGGAAGCCGATCTCACTCTTGAGGAAGGCTATCTCATTCTTCATGAAGGCGATCTCATTTTCCAGTGCTTTTATGCGTTCCTCGTTTATCCCCTTCTCGCCACGATCTGCGCATCCGTTGCTGCATGTCTCCGCTTCGTCATCCCAACGAAAAGATTTGCAATTGCGAGCCTGCATGTTATTTAAACATTACATTCCTTAAGTGTTCCAACATCTATTTCAAAAAGAAAATAGATAACAAGTAGAGAATGGCAAGTTTACTCACAGCACATGCCCAAAACGGCAGGCCTTGGTTATTGTTTATGTTGGTCCGAGTGATTCTTCGAACTAGTGGCTGTTTACACAAACATAAGTTTGAGCCCAATCCCTGGCATGACGTACCACTTCTGTTGCCTGAGGATGCCATAACGTTTCAATATGTACTGCAACATAATTGAATCGAAGAACATACATGAATATTGCAATCTGGCAGTCCCTCGAAAACGACCAATATTTAGGAACACAACAAAAAAAATACAGAAACACAAAAACACAGACAAATCACAGAAACAAATTTGGGCTTGTATGCAATCTCAAAACTTTGTAATTGCACTACAAAATATATTGATTTCAATTTCATAACTATTAAAACTGCAACCGGAAAATTTGCTATTAACAGAATTTATCACACAGATATGAACACTAAAAAAACACAAAGAACAATCATGAAAAATAATAGATAGAAAAGCCCAAATACCAGAAATTGAATGCACAAACAGGGTGGAGAAAAGCCTTTCGCGGAGAAAATACCAGAAATGTCGTGGTGAAGCCCTTCACGGAGAAAAAACATAAGCTCTCGACGTTCGAAGGGTTGAGATTTTTCATTTTTAACTTACAATGTACAAGGACCAAGGAGCTGATAGGCTTCCTCTCATTCTATTAGAGAAAAGGAACAATAAATAGATTCAAAATTACTCCATTAAGTACAGGGTTTCATCCAGAAAAGACATTCCTGATGTTTCAAGCATACATCACCAATGAAATTCCCAATTAAAACTCCCAATTATTAAACACAGATTGGACACTTTCTTTATACCTCCAACTCCCTACTCCACCTTTCACCACACAAATGTAACTAAAATTGAACATGGGTTTATAGTAGGATGTGAGTAGAGTCAGATAAATTAAAGAAAGAAAAGCCCCAATTCATTATAGCAAGAAGAAATGAAAAAAAAAATCAGAAACAAAGAAGACGAAGGCAAGAAGCAGAAACCCTACTTCTCGTTTTTCCGAAGGGTTTGAAGGAAAAAAAAAGGGGTTGAGGGAAAAATTCTTTCCTTCAATCAAATTCTTGGTACTAACCTGGAAGGAAAAAATCAGATTTCATCAACCCTCGTGAAGCAGAAAACCCAACCCTCTTTTCTCTGTTTACAGAAACCGAACCCTCATGAAGCAGAAAACTCAACTTCATTTTTTTGTATTTGGGTTTTCTGATTCAATAAAAAAAAAAGGGATTGAAGGAAAAAAAATTTGAAAAATCGTACTAACCTGGAAGAACGAAGCCGTCGGAGAAGAGAGAACTACGATCGTTGAAGCAGAAAACCCAAGGATCTCTTGAAGCAGAAACCCAACCTTCGTTCGTTTTTCAACGGAACCCTTCAAACCTTTCCTTCAATCCCTCTTGAAGCCTTCAAACCCCAACCCTCCTACGATCGGAAGCAGAAAACCCAACGATCGTTAAACGATCGGAAGCCTTCAAACCCAACCCTCCTACGATCGTGCGCAGAAAACCCAACCCTCCTCCGTTTTTCCTTCAAACCCAACCCTCCTCGTTCTGTACAGAAGCTTCAAATGGAAGATTTGGTTGAGAGAGAGAGCATCGGTGAGAGAGAGAGAGGTTGATTTGGGTTTTTCTTTTTTCGTCCAGAGAAGACGATGAAGACGAGAGTCTAATTTGGGTTTTTCTATTTTCGTTCGATAGTGGGACCCACTTCATTCATGCGTTTTGAAAAAACCCCTTCAGCGCACCATTTTTTCGAACGCTTAAGCGCACAAACAGTTTTCTCATATATATATATATATATATATATATATATATATATATATATATATATAAGCCGGGAGGAAAAGAGGAGAGTTTTTTTATTTTTTTGAAAATTATATGAGAATTACACATCACATTTTTTGACTTTTTTTAACAAATGTATCCATTCAACTCATATAATTTCAATCTTACGCCCCTCCTTTATGGTTTTTTAATGTAAAATTAAAACCCCATAAGAGGTCTCTCTGGAACTCACAGACGTCTCTTTCTCTCCTCTTCTGATTTTGTAGTTTAATTCTGCACTTTCCAGTTCTTCTAAGGTTTCCACGGTTAGTTTTTTCATCATCTTCCCTGTATGTGTAAGGTAAAACCCTTATGTTCTATTATCTTTGTTCTTCTATTTTGGGTTTTCTCCCCTATTGTATGCTATTTTCCTGGTTTGGGGTTTTCCCCTTTTATCTTATATGAATTTCTTAGGGTTTGCAATGTAATTTTTTAAATCTGTTTAAGAACCAGTTTGGATAATCTGTGATTCTCTTTTTTCTTTTTATTTTCCTGGTTTGGGGTTTTCCTCTTTTATCTTATATGAATTTCTTAGGGTTTGCAATGTAATTTTCTAAATCTGTTTAAGAACCAGTTTGGATAATCTGTGATTCTCTTTTTTCTTTTTATATATATTTTTTTACTTTGGTTTGAGGTTTGGGTTTCTTTTCTTTTTCATTTTTCAGTAGTGCGGTTTGCCCAGTCCAACCAAACCCTCATCCCATTTGTATTCAAATCCAAGCCGTGCTCTTTTCTTTTTTTTGCCAAGTTGGTCTTCTATGGGCAACCCAAATGCATTTCCCTTGCCTTTCTTTTTCTTTTTTTTCTTTTTTTTATTCGATTTTAGATGGTCTCTCTTTAGATTTACATTCCCTTTTTTCTTCTTATTCTTTTGGCGATTGATTACGGGAATCAGTGACTTGGGCTGGATTTGCAGAGATTTCTGCAGCATGAAAGGTGATTTTACAATTTCTAATCTTAACTCTTGCGAAATCTATCTCAAGGATTGGTTTCGGGCTCTCTTCGTTCATCGGCTGGGGAGTTCTCAAGTTTCATTTATTTCCGTACTTCAACTACATTATTTCCATTCTTCAGCTGGATTATGTTTTATGTTTTTAACGACTAATTATGGGTCATTACATCCTGACTGTAGGGGTTGTCAAGCCCAGGATGAGGAGTAAGATATGGCACAAAAAATGCATGCTTATTCTTTCTTGAATACATGTACTGTATAATTGCATTTTTTGGGCTTTTCAGGCTTATAGTTACTGCATTTTAATTTTTTTTTATTGACTTGGTTCTTGGCTTTACATATTTTGTCCTATATGGCTGTGGATATTTGGGTTTCAACTCTAAAACTATTAAAAGGCTTTACGTGGATGTTTCCTTTTCTCTAAAATCTGTAGAGGAATTTGTCCGACTCTTCTTACTTTGGTTTACAATTTCCAATTAGCTTCTCACTACCATGTAATGCTCAATACGCACAGTCCTTTAAGCGAAATGCATACCACAATGTCAGATGAAATTAGCCAGCTGGATTTCGCGGAATATAATTTCAATCTTACCCCCCTCCTTTATGGTTTTTTAATAAAAAATCTATAGGGTGATCTTGACCATCCGATTTAAGAGGAATTATGGAAACATCTATAGATTGGAGGGCTAGGATCAGCCTATAGAAATGATTTTTGGGGCACAACCTATTTATGTTGTATTCCATCACATGGAAGGTTTGGATCAACCTATGACGTGGTCCGTACAGTTCCTTGTCGGCCCGTGCATCGCATGGGTTTTTTACTAGTATATATATATATATAGCATAAGAGAAAACAAAGGCATCCATTCTCCCAAAATTCTATGAGAATTGAACATCAATTTTTTTACACTCTTTTTAACAAAGGCACCCATTCAACCCACATATTTTCAATCCTACCCCATCCTTCATGCTTTTTAACAAAGGCACCCATTAAAGCCACATAATATCAATCCTACCCCCCTCCTTTATGCTTTTTTAATTATGGAAACCTCTATAGATTGGAGGGCTAGGATCAGCCTCTGGAAATGATTTTACGGGCACAACCTATTGATGTTGTGTTCCATACATGGACGGTTTGGATCAACCTATGATGTGGTTCGTACAGTTCTTTGTCAGAGATGCACGGGGTTTTTGTACTAGTCTACTATAATAAGCTGGATGGAAAAGAGGAGAATTTTTTGATTTTTTTGAAAATTATATGAGAAATACACATCACTTTTTTTGACTTTTTTTAACAAATGCACCCATTCAACTCACATATTTTCAATCCTACCCCCTCCTTTCTGCTTTTAACAAAAGCACCCATTAAAGCCATATAATTTCAATCTTACCCCCCTCCTTTATGGTTTTTTAATAAAAAATCTATAGGGTGATCTTAACCATCTGATTTAAGAGGAATTATGGAAACATCTATAGATTGGAGGGCTAGGATCAGCCTATGGAAATGATTTTTGGGGCACAACCTATTTATGTTGTGTTCCATCACATGGACGGTTTGGATCAACCTATGATGTGGTCCGTACAGTTCTTTGTCGGCCCGTGCGTCGGCCCGTGCATCGCACGGGTTTTTTACTAGTACTATATATAGCATAAGAGAAAAGGAGAGAATTATTTGAATTTCTTCCAAAATTCTATGAGAATTACACATCACTTTTTTTTTACTTTTTTTAACAGAGGCACCCATTCAACCCACATATTTTCAATCCTACCCCATCCTTTATGCTTTTTAACAAAGGCACCCATTAAAGCCGCATAATTTCAATCCTACCCCCCTCCTTTATGCTTTTTAAATTATGGAAACCTCTATAGATTGGAGGGCTAGGATCAGCCTATGGAAATGATTTTACAGGCACAACCTATTGATGTTGTGTTCCATCACATGGACGGTTTGGATCAACCTATGATGTGGTCCGTACAGTTCTTTGTCGGCCCGTGCATCGCACTGGGTTATATATATATATATATATATATATATATATATATATATATATATATATAGAGGAAAGTGTCTCTAGTCTCTCCCCTAGATAAGCTTATCTACTCCTCCCTTTAAAAAAACACAGTGGGCCCATGCTGTTTGGATGATCCAAAGCATTCATTTGATAGGTCCTAACATAGATAGGGTGTGCCCAAAAAATCAGCACCAAAGGGTCATCCTAGAACTTCGTTTTGTGGTGCCTTGTGGTACCCATTTTGGACACACGTTTATATGCGTCCATTTTGGACACGGTGTGCCCAACAAAATGAAGTTCTAGGATGACCCTTTGGTGCTGATTTTTTGGGCACACCCTATCTATGTTAGGACCTATCAAATGAATGCTTTGGATCATCCAAACAGCGTGGGCCCACTGTGTTTTTTAAAGGGAGGAGTAGATAAGCTTATCTAGGGGAGAGACTAGAAACACTTTCCTCATATATATATATATATATATATATATATATATATATATATATATATATGAGAAAACGGTTTCTACACACAAGTGTAGATACGTTATCTACACACTAGCTTAAAATACAGTGGAGGGCATATTGTTTGGGTGATCCAAACCATTCATTTGATTGGCCCTCACATAGATAGGGTGTCCACAAAAAATCAGCTCCATAGGATCATCCCAACCCTACGATTTGTGGAGGTAAAATGGACGTGTATAAACGTTCACAAATCTGTCCATTTTTACCTCCACGGTTCGAAGGGTTAGGATGATTCTATGAAGCTAATTTTTGGGCAGACCCTATCTATGTGAGGGCTCATCAAATGAATGATTTGGATCACCCAAACAATGTGGGCCCCCCAGTGTATTTTAAGCTAGTGTGTAGATAAATTATCTACACTAGTGTGTAGAAACCGTAGATAACTTATCTACACTAGTGTGTAGAAATCGTTCTCTCTCTCTCTCTCTCTCTCTCTCTATATATATATATATATATATATATATATATATATATATATATATATATATATATATATATATATATATATATATATTAAAGAGGAAGGGCTGTTTGACTGTTCATATGCTCACGTGTCACCCTCCCCTTTCGTCTTTGGAATCTCGATCAAGATTTAAGAGATTTCCTCCCGAGAAATTGCTTGCTTTTATATAGCTTTACACCTCAACATTACTCTTTTACCATTAACCCCTTTGATGCCATAAAACATCTATATCTATGACAAATTATTTGAGGATAAAATTGTCAATTTCATACGAAAATTACAGACACATGGTACATGTCTATGACACATGGTACCTGTCTATGACAATTACGGCAAAAAACTACGAAGAAGAGGTATAGACATATGACAATGACAGAAAAACTACTGTATATTACTAATGCAAGACACTTGCAAAATATTGACGGATTCCGGGGACCTGAAGAGGAACAACAATTATGGAAACCTCTATTGGTTGGAAGGTTGGGATCAGCCTATATCGATTGGAGGGCTAGGATCGACCTATGGAAATGATTTTACGTGCACAACCGATTGATGTTGTGTTCCATCACATGGATGGTTTGGAACAACCTATAACCCTCTATCGATCGGAGGGTGCGGATCAACCTATGAAAATTGGGGCACAACCTATTTCGGCAGTGGCCCATTTAATGGACGGTTTGGATGATCCTATGATACGGGCCATACCGTACATTTTAATAAAGTGAGGAGTGCGAGCATCAGAATATGGTCAGTAGTGCCATTATCAAATATGGTAGTGAGGACTTTAGCACTATACATAATTTGAAACCATTGTTGTCACGTGAATGTTCCCACGCGGGTCAAATTCGGTTGGGCTGGGTCGGGTTAAGCTTTTTCGCAAATCAGCTTGGGTTGGGTCGGGAAAAATCAACCCCAATTGAAAATCGGGTTGGGTAGGCACAACCGATCGTTGTTACTTGGATGTTCCCATGCGGGTCGGGTTCAACCCAAATTTGGGTTGGGTCAGATTAAGCTTTTTCGCAAATCGGGTTGGGTTGGGTTGGGTTGGGAAAAATCAACTTGAATTGACAATCGGGTTGGGTAGGATTCGGTTGACGTACTGATGCTAAAATTGGAGTTTGCCATGTTTTGTTTCTTTGGCATTGTTTTTCTCCAGGTTTTTAATTACTTCTTCTTGAATTAGTAGCCCAAACAAGCATCAGCGTATGGCTGCTGACATGTGACGCGATGTGAGCTGCAATTAACATGGGGGTATGCACCCTCCACATTGCAAAACACCCAAAGTAATCCTTCGCAAAACACTCAGCTCCTTGGCTGGCACATTATGACATTGGATTTTGTACCGAATGCTAGATGAAAATTATGGTAGTGAGGACTTTAGCACTATACATAATTTGAAAGCATCGTTGTCAAGTGGATGTTCCTACGTGGGTCAGATTCGGTTGGCCTGGGTCGGGTTAAGCTTTTTCGCAAATCGGCTTGGGTTGGGTTGGGAAAAATCAACCCGAATTGAAAATCAGGTTGGGTAGGCACAACCGATTGATATTGTGTTCCATCACATGGATGGTTTGGATCAACCTATAACCCTCTATAGATCGGAGAGTTCGGATCAACCTATGAAAATTAGTTTTTGGGGCACAACCTATTTAGGCAGTGGCCCATCTAATGGATGGTTTGGATGATCCTATGGTACGGGCCATACCGTACATTTTAATAAAGTGAGGAGTGCGATCATCAAAATACGGTCAGTATTGCCATGATAAAAGATGGCAGTGAAGACATTAGCACTATATATAATTTGAAACAATATATAATTTTGTACCGAATGCTAGATGAAAATTTTGTTGTATGAAATCGGATATTGCATTGAATATTGGATGATTTTTTGTGTGTGTGTTGCATATCTGATACATTTGTTAATGATAATTACGGAAAAAACTATCAAGAAGAGGTAAAGACATATGACAATCACGAAAGAACTACTTTTTACTACTCATGCAAGACACTTGCAAAATATTGAAGGATTCCGGGCACCTGAAGAGGAACAACAATTATGGAAACCTCTATCGATTGGAAGGCTAGGCTCAGCCTATATCGATTGGAGGGCTAGGATCAACCTATGGAAATGGTTTTACGAGCACAACCAATTGATGTTGTGTTCAATCACATGGACGGTTTGGATCAACCTATAACCCTCTATAGATCGGAGGGTTCGGATCAACCTGTGCAAATTATTTTTGGGGCACAACCTATGTACGCAGTGGCCCATCTAATGGACGGTTTGGATAATCCTATGGTACGGGCCATACCGTACATTTTAATAAAGTGAGGAGTGCGATCATCAAAATACGGTGAGTAGTGCCATTATAAAATATGGTAGTGAGGACATTAGCACTATATATAATTTGAAACCATCGTTGTTACTTGGATGTTCCCACGCTGGTCGGGTTCAACCCGAATTTGGGTTGGGTTGGGTTAAGCTTTTTTCGCAAATCAGGTTGGGTTGGGTTGGGAAAAATCAACCCGAATTGGAGATCGGGTCGGGTTGTGCTGTCAAGCAACCCGACCAGACTCGAAACCCGAATTTGGGTTCCATCTGAAGAAGTTTTGTATATGTGTTTTTCTTTTTCAACATTGAAATAGTCTCCACAGTCCACAATGGACGGTTTGGATAATCCTATGGTACGGGCCATACCGTACTTTAATAAAGTGAGGGTGTCATCATCAAAATATAGTAGTGCGGATAACATTTCCCTTTGTTAATTGTTAGTCCCTGTTTGGTTTGGATTTTGAGAACCGAATGTGAGTTAAAAACTGATTATTGGTGACTCGCTATTGGTTCTCAAAATCCAAAACAACCCGGCTTGAGTTGAGGTGGTCAACAATCGGTACCATATGAAATCGGGTCAACCCGACCCAACCCAACCCGAATTGGAAATCGGGTTGGGTCGGGTTGAGGAAATCACAAATCGGGTGGGTCGGGTTGAACCCAGTGGGGCTGGAAATCGGGTTGGGTCGGGTTGGGTTGGAAAATATGGGTTCCTCGGGTTGGGTCGGGTTGAGACCCAAGTTGCACCCCTAACGATGATGGAAAGACTACTTTTTCTTATTTACTATGTGCGGATCAAATTACGGAAAGTTTGATATCGAACGCAGGACACCTGTAAAAATATTGACGAATTCTGGGCACCTTAAGAGGAACAACAATTATGGAAACCTCTATAGATTGGAGGGCTAGGATCAGCCTTTGGAAATTATTTTACGGGCACAACCTATTTATGTTGTGTTCCATCACATGGACGGTTTAGATCAACCTATGATGTGGTCTGTACAATTCTTTGTCGGCCTGTGCATCGCATGGGGTTTTTTGCTAGTATATATATAGCAGAAGAAGAGAAAAGGAAAGGATTTTTTGAATTATTTGAAAATTCTATGAGAATTACACATCACTTTTTTTAACAAAGGCACCCATTCAACCCACATATTTTCAATCATACCCCCTCCTTTATACTTTTTAGCAAAGGCACCCATTAAAGCCACATAATTTCAATCTTACCCCCCTCCTTTATGTTTTTTTAATAAAAAAATCTATAGGGTGACCGTAACCATCCGATTTAAGAGGAACAACATATTATGGAAACCTCTATAGATTGGAGGGCTAGGATCAGCCTAAGGAAATGATTTTTAGGGCACAACCTATTTATGTTGTGTTCCATCACATGGACGGTTTGGATCAACCTATGATGTGGTTCGTATAGTTCTTTGTCGGCCTGTGCATCGCACGGGGTTTTTTTACTAGTGTGTGTGTGTGTGTGTGTGTGTGTGTGTGTGTGTGTGTATAAAGCGGAATCCTCTAAGCCGTGGTGGTGCCACGTGTCACCCCCTCTCTATCCAGTATATTACAAAGGTTTCTAAAACAGCAATTAACGTGCAATTAGGGGGTCTTGGGCAACGCATCTTATTCTCGCCTAAATCGCAATTAACACTCCCTACAAAATAGTAATTGATAAATACTAGAAAGTAATTAAATCTCCTATAATTTCTCTCCCTCTTTATTATTAACGTTTTAAAGAGAAAGTGGAGAGAGAGAGAGAGAGAGATTTAATTATATTTATTATTAACGTTTTAAAGAGAAAGTGGAGAGAGAGAGATTTAATTATATCATATCATGTAATCCTATATATATAAGTAAAGCGGAATCCTCTAAGCCGTCGTGGTGCCACATGTCAGCCCCTCCTCTATCCCCAAAGAATTCTGTACTCTATATTGGAAATATTCCTTAAAATCAACAATTAATATTCTTTCAGAATATTAGCAAAGTCATTTAGTCCTTTCTCAAACATTTCCTTCACTCTACGTTTCTTATTCCATGCATTGCACCCAATTTCATTACTACTAATTATAGCAAGAAATTTTAATACAGCTATAACATTTCCTATTCAGTAAAATGGAATATGGAAGTAAACCCTTCCTATTCCAACGCCCCTTCTCTTCCTCCTTAGAAAATAAATTCCTTTAATACTCCTTTATTTGTCATGCTCATCCGCTCATTTATTTGCAAAGAAATCTTATGGTATTCCAAATGGCCGATTCATTTCCTAACGTATAAAAATGCTTTTTTTTTAGAAGATTTCGTTTTCAAAGATGAGATCTGTGTTTTTGTAGCATGTTGAAACACACTGATGTATATTCTTATGATGAAAGAGATGAGGTCTTTGTTTGGACTAGGTGTGTCACAACTCACAACTCTCTCATTTGCTTTTCTTTCTTTACGTACAAAATTATAGTTTCACTTTTTTGCCATCCTTTATCTTACTGTCATGTGCTCGGTGACAATAAACTGCAGACTTCATACCAAGTCTTGCCATGATCCAAGAACGGTTAGATCTTGGGTGTTTCTCTTTATTCTCTCCTTGGCTTTGTCTTTTGTTTTATTATGAAAAATAGGATCTTGCGGTATTTGCAGTCTAGAAAGATAGAATTTTCAACTATTCTTTTATTTTCACATTTCCAATACAACCGCACATCACAAGACAGCTAAAACCCATCCATCATAATAGGATCTTGGGGTATTTGTTGTCAAGAAAGATAGGCTTTCCAGTATTCTTTTTTTTATAATATTTATTAACATGTTCATACTCTAAATTCAACTTTAATCAATATGTTTTTGGTCTTCTTTCCAGTTTTGTGCAGACTAATATGATTGCATAGGATGAAGCTGAAGAATCAATTTTAAGATGCACAAGTGAATATCTATGCAAGTAAGTTAAGGATCTGCAATCGAGTCGTAGGCTTGATGAAGAAGCTAATAAAATGGAAAATATAAGTAACATTTGGCCCATATTTGAATACATACTTATACAAATTCCTATGTTTATGTTGGTTAAATGTAAATCTTTTCTTTCCTCTTTTCATGATAAGGCAAACAAGAGAGACACATATATCATTACCATTTCCATTTCATTTCTGTTTTTAAAGTTTATATTTATAGGAATTGTGACAGTCCTTTTTCATTTTTTATATGAATGCATATTTTATTCTTTCAAACAGTTTTGAAAGAAGAAAATGGCATATAACAAGCCTGGCTCTACATTGGATGCAGACCCTTTAGCCTCATGTCATGTTAGAATATGGTAAAATGGCATGCATCATTTGGTTAATTTTCAGTGGGTCTAAAGTTTGGTAAAATAATACGATGCATGCAATTTATATGATGGAATTGGTAGCTATTTTTCTTCCAAAATTTCTGTTTTCTTTATGTATTTGTATTTTGGTTCTCTCCAATTTCACACAGCGCACTGAACATGATTGATGTTATTACCTCTGTCCACATATTGTATTGGTTATCTAAAAGAATAATGAAAATAAAAAATGATCTACAAAAAACTATGTGAATAGGACACTTCAAATTCCTATAAGTTTTGGTTTTAAGGGTGTATGTTAAACATCGTTGAAATTCCATTTATGTTTTACCCATATGACAAACATTATAATGAAAATATTAGTAAAAGGAAAGACACAAAAAAAAAAAAGGTTTTTAAAATTTGTTGTTTACGAAGTATAATGGGGGTAAAGTTGACACAAAAAAAAAAGTTTAAAACCGTGGTTTGCTTAGTATGGGCATGATATACCCTTCAAAACACCAAACACAAGGTTGGAGAATAAAGTTCTAACTTACGATCCGTCTCTAAGCAGCACTATGACAAATCAATGAAAGAATGGATTTGCTTGGGACTATCGCAAAAGGTGTTTTGTGGTTGCGCTGTTGCATGTGAGAGAAGCGACATGCAGGGTCTTCAATTGTAATTTTTGAACCTTTGATGTTTATGCAAATAGATTTATTTGCTTATTGTGCTTATGAACAATGATGGCAATGCCAATTTTCTCCTTTAATTTGTTTCACGTTCTCTATCACTTTTAATTTTTCTCATGTTTTATGAATGAAAATTGAAGTTGGTAGCTGAGCTCCTATGCCTCTCCATTTATCCGTTGTTTCAGAAAAGTAAAGAACTAAGGTTTGGAATGGCGGTTTATCTATAAGCAAATGTGAGCTCTTTTGTTTTTCTTTATTGATGTTTGTATGAGTTGCTTCATTAACTTTTCAATATGCTTCCCACATATTTTTATGAATCATTTTTTGTTTTTGCCGCCCTGTGCAACGCACGAGTCTGCAACTAGTATAATAGTAAAACGGAATCCTGGACGACGTGGTTGCGCCACGTGGCACCCTCCTCCATAAACGTAAAACTCTCACCAACGAGAATTTTCATTTTTAGCACCCTCCTTCAAATTCTACACTATCCTCTTTATTTCTCCGATTGCAGATTTAAAATCTCTCATTTATCTCTTTCAATAGTTTATCTTTCTAAGATCTCTCCCACCCTAAAATATCTCACAAATCGTTTCTAATTTTAATTCTTAGTTCATAATAATAAGAATTTCAAAGAGATAGTATTTTGAGAGAAGAAGATAGAGACGAAAATCTCTCTCCCTATTTCCAAAACGATTTCGGAAATTCTACTTTTAATTTTCAGTCCCTAATAATAAGGATTTTAAAGAGATGTGATTTTGGGTGTACCACATGGCATATCTTCTATACCAAGTTTCCTTTCTCCACAAATTCACGATTAAGAAAAGTAGCTATTTTTTCTCCTTTCTCATAGCATTAACAATTAGAAAAAGTAGATATTTTTTTGGGAGAGGATTTTATGGGATTTAAATGCTAAATTAAAGGAATGTATAGAGTTTTTTGCGATTTAACTATGGTTTTCTACCATCGCAGGATTTCACAAGTCTATCATTTATTATTCCAAGAGCAAAAAATTTGTAATTTAATAGCCATTCTTTTCTGTTCAATTTTTTATATACATTCAAATGCGATTATATTCTGTTCAGTTCTTTCTATTTGATTTATTTTCGGTCTCTCTCTCTAATCTTAGATTTGTTCTTCTCCTTCCTAGGTACGTTTTTCACTTGTCTTTTTTCGGCCAATTCTATGATACTGGAGGTCTGACCAGAGAGAGTTTTACGACCAATTCCACATTTCTTAAAAATCTGAGGAAACCAAGATTTTATTTATTTGTTACTAACAAGGAAATCTGTACTTCTTGATGCTCAGTTGATGGACCTGATAAGAAAAGGAAGAACAATAAATTATGTTTGAGATGTCTTTATTCGTGAAGAATCAGGTGATTTCAGTCTCTCTTTCTAGATTTATCTTTCTTCTCTTCGTATTATCTTTATTACAATCTTATGCCCTCTTCTCTTGAAATTTTCTCTATATCTTTATGAATGTTTCTTCTGTTTTTTCTTTTCTTCTTTTCTTTTTTTCTTTTTAAAAGTAAGTTATAAAGCCTTTTTTTTTGCCGCCCCGTGCATCGCCCGGGACTGCAACTAGTTTAGTTTAAAGCGAAATCCTCTAAGCCATGGTGGTGTTGTGCCACATGGTACCCCCTCCGCATCCTAACGTTTTTATAAGCTTAAAATCGCAAAAAACCTTTACAATGCCTCTTGGAATTCTATCTTCAATCCCTTAAAATCAGCAATTAATATCTTGATGCCATTCCTTTCCAATACGTTTCCATATCCTCAATACGCCCATTTCCAATTAAATCGATAATTACTCAAAACGCAATCACTTACATCCACTCCTTGCCGTTTCACTACTAGAGTACATAAAATCTTTTCTTAAGAAATCTAATCACGCCTACTCATTTTCTCTCCGAACAGAACTCTCTCTCTCTCTCTCTCTCTCTCTCTCTCTCTCATAGGTCACCATCTCTCTATCATAGTTGTATTGCTAATTTCTCGCCTCACATGGTACTGCATTTCCTCTCTTTATTTCTTCTTTTCCACTTATTTCTATATTTTGAGTTAGCATCTCTTATGTTTTAATCCATGTGATTCCCTCTCTTATAACCCTTGATGATCAATGTCTATGTGAACTTGCAATTTTGCTCGATAACTCTTTAAAATTATTTGATCAGTCTCGTACTTTTTAAGGTTTATTTGATTTGATGTCTGATTTTCATTAGGAAAATTGTTGATTTGCTCTATAAACCTTTTCACAAAAATTCTTGGAATCTAAACAGGGCCTTAATTAGTAATGATATCCCTAAAATATATCTGATGCGTTTAAGTTGTGACGGAAATTTTTATCAGCTGCCTTTTCCAAAATTTCATACTTTTCCATTGTAATTTCAACCATCCAAGAATTGTTTTTTATGAATCTTGGGATTCAAGTGCATTAGAGAGTCCGCTTCCTACTGACATCTATCTATATATGCTACTAAACAGATTTCTTCACAATAGCATTTTGTTTCAATCCAATTTTAGCAGATTACATGGTGATTAAACCATTACTATTTATTATTAAGATGTTGCCAGCAATTTCATTCTCTTCTCATGTTCTTTTCTTTTTCATTTTCAGGTTACCTCATTCCAAAAGGAAATACTTTCAAGGTGGAAGATATGACCTTTGAATTCCTTTTTTTTTAATCCATCAACCAGAGTTTTGAAACCTTCCCACATGAAAGATTTAGAGCACTCATGAATGCTTCTCATGTTCTTTTATCTATTTGCAATATTTTTTGTATGACTGGCATTCTTATATGTCTTCTCCTTTTTCTTTTAGATGATTTGTTATTTTCACCTCAAGAAGAGATGTCTAGCGTGAATCACTATTTCTAACATGTTTTCTGGTTTTGCCAAATATTTTATGCCCATTTACTGCAGATGGTTTACGTAGGATGGGCTCAAAATTAACTGGCCAAAACCATCGTCTGTTGCATTGAAATAATTGCTTGCTTTGCAGTTTTGAAATCCATACTTCAGTTGGCGCTTCCAGACCAAAGGATTGAGGGCCCAATTTCTCCTGCGAGGAATCGTCCTGTATTCTAGAGTAGGAAGGTGAAAATCCACCATGTTACATAGAATCGTACTTTTGGTGTTGCAGCTTCTGTAAACTTCAGTGCTTTGACCTTTGAGTTGAGAAAATAACATATCTTCTATGGGATTTGCTAGGGACCATCGCAGAAGGCATTTCACATAGAATTTTAGATACAATTTGCACCTAGAAAATAGGGATGTTTCCTTTTTTGCTCTCTCTATTACGTGAGTTCCAAACGTGTCCCATAAAAACGGGAAAGCGAAACGTCAATCAATTACCAAACGGTTCATCTTTCTTTTTTTTGATAAATTAATTCATAAAAAGTTGCTTCACTTACCTCTTGCGTCATTTCTTCTTTTTTTTCAGTTTTTTAATGTAAAGCTGAATGTGGTAAGCTGATGGTGTTCCACGTGGAAGCGGCCTGGGACGACCAGACACATGAAGCGAAATATTCTGGCCGGCCAAGCCCTCTGCACGGCCTGGTCGACCAGAAACATGGAGAGAAATATTCTGGAAATCTCTCTCTCTCTCTCTCTCTCTCTCTCTCTCTCTCTCTCTCTCTCTCAAACCCTTCTTTTTTTCAACTTTACCTAAGCCTGATGCCGACGATGATCGAGAACAGGAGCCAAATCTTCCAGAAATCGTCAATATAAAGGAACGTTAAACCAAACGATATAAAAGGGGTTAGATCATTGAATTGCGTGCTCCTGAATTGAGAAAACATAGAAAGAAAAAAAAGCACTCTGAATTTCTCTATTTTCAAGCAATCGTCAAGCAATCGAAAAAGAAAAAGCACTTTATGCCGCCCCGTGCATCGCATGGGTCTGCAACTAGTTTGTTTAGCAAAAGCTCAACCTGACATGACCTAAGTTGCACCTGTTAGAGTAAGTGCCCTAAAGGTCAGTTCAATTCATATGTCACTAAAGTATTAATAAAGGTTACATTTCATGACATTTAATGGGTAATATCTAAATGAATGTGTGTGATGTGCTTAATATTCGATACATTCTTCCTTAGGTAGCAGAGTAGGAATACCATGCTCAAGGATTCACAGATCCTAGAGAGGAGGGAGATCTGGTATCCCAGTTTGTTGCAGACCTTAAAGGTTCTTTGTTGAGGTCTAGATTCGACATCTCCTCCCATACACAACCAGCACCAGTCTTACTTACATGCATTGATGCACGTGTCATGGAGTGGCTTATCTCAGTCACTTGGGTAGTGGACCCTAAGCAGGAAGAGTGGGTGTGACGAAGGGATCACGCACTGAACATGATCTCACTAGAATAGCATGTCAACAAGAGTAAGTAAGGTTATTCTACCAGACAAGACCATTTACATGTCCTTAGGCCTGAGGGGTCATATTGATCTGTGGGCCTGGCCTAGATTCTTGATCTATCTAATAGTGGCCCTTCTATTGGTCACCCGAGGGTATTACCGAAGTCTTGGACAAACCTACGAGGCTAATATGGATACCAGGTATAAATTTTACACTTGTAATTGAAGGGATATCATCCACAGTTTTGGTCAAAGCAGTAGGTCTATAAAATAGTCTGGCCAGGCGGATTTGATAAATGGTTTATCAAATGTTATATAAAACAATTGCATGTTTTTTTGAAATGATTTTTGCAAATGCATTTGCGGGCCCTAACTGCTTGACTAGAAAGTATATCGTGAGTGGGCTCAGGGGTAGCATATGTCCACCTCACGCAAGACCCAACTCAGTAGATGTGGAATAGAGAAAGGACTTGTACTCATCAGATGTGATTAAGAGTATGATGATTTAACGGTCATCTTCAGGGTTACGTCTCAATAGAGGCCACTGATGCAATGCGATTGTCGTTTTAACTACGGAGCAAGATCGCAGTGGGGCCCATCATTGGGTTCTGCATGATCGACCGTCGGATCCCTGCAACGATCCCAATCGCAACTCGAATGACCCAATTATATCATTTGGATAAGGGTCCCACATTTACTAGATTGCACGGAGACTACTTTCGTTGCATTTGATGTGAGGAAAAAGATATACGTAGTTCTTTTAGTGTATACATACTATAGGACACATTTGGAATACCTAAATGGTTAATTGTTAACCAAAGGGGTATCTTGGAAATTATAGAAAATTATGGATGGAGCTTTTATCCCATTTGACGGGAGGATTTTTTCTTGATTACAAAATCAAAGTGCAATATATATATATATATATATATATATATATATATATATAGAGAGAGAGAGAGAGAGAGAGAGAGAGAGAGAAACTGTTGGTGAGCTTAAGCGCACCATTTTTTTGGTGCGCTTAAGTTGTTATAACGCCTCCCATTGGTGTGCTTAAGCTGGACCCAGCGGGACCCAAACATTTAAACGAATGGGAGGCGTTATAACAACTTAAGCGCACCCCAAAAATGGTGAGCTTAAGCGCACCAACAGTTTTCTCATATATATATATATATATATATATATATATATATATATATATATATATATTGGGCGAATTTGGGTAGGACCCATGGAAATTTCGTCCACCACCTTTTTTGAGTGATTTTGTGTTTTAAATAAAATTAACATAATTTAATAAATATGGGCTTTATTTGAAATTACAAAAGTTAGAGGAATACTTTTTTGGCTATGTAGAAGTGGTCCCCACAAGCAAAAAGATGGAACACTTCTTTCCTTTTGTTTTTGGTATTTTTAAAATATATTTGAACTCTTATTTGGAGAGAAAATAAGAAAAGTGGAAAGAGAGATAATATTGGAGAGATTAGGGGAGATCTTTTAGGAGAAAAATTAGCAACCATTTTTTTCCAAAAGAAATTTACGCCCAACCTATATTAGAATCCGTGCAACACTTTAGAAAATTTAGGGGTTTACATAAAGTTTGTTTGCTTTTATTTTGAAGAGCAAAAAGCTAGTTGTCCAAATTAGCTACTTTTAAGGAGAATTTTTAGGAAACTCTAAAAGGTAGGAAAACAAACTATATAAACCAATTTGTCGACGTATTCTATGGTTTTGAATGCTGGAAAATTTGTGCTCCCATCCAAGGGAAAAACGTGCAAACATTCTCTCTCTTCTCTCTGTTGTCTTCTATCTTTTTTAGTTCTAGTTTCAAGAACAAAAACCCAAAAAGCTCCATGGGGAATCTTTGAATTCACAATCCTTAGTACTGATATGATCAACAACTATATTTGAATACAAGTTATTCAATTTTCTTTCGCCCAATTCGAAGGAATCCATCGGTTCAACTTGCGGGTCAGCGGCGTTTGCAACGATCGTAGCCATTCGAAGAGTAGATTACACAGAAGATTTAAATTATAACTAAAGTGAGGTATTTCTCTACTCTATGCATTTATTTGAATCACTATCATATCATCTAGGCATTAGGATCGTGGGTAATCGGGCAAAATCGATGAAAAGAAATTAATTCTACGCGTTTTCTAGTTTCGTTGCGCATAGCGATTTTGCCTAGGGCGAAAACCCTTCCAACAGCACCCCTAGATGGGATCATATGCGACCTCAAGGTTGAGAAACAAAGCCTCAATCATCTAGCTACAGGCCCAAACCCCCATTGTAATAGCTTTTGTTAGTTGGTTAAATAATAACAGACAAAGTAAGTTTGTCACGTTATCAAAACATGGTGGTAAGAATGTATCAGTAGCCTTTTGTGAATTATAACAGCCTTGTTAGAAGTTTAAAATTAAGAGGGCAGTGGCATTATCAAAATTTGGTAGTGTTTGCACCCATTTCGGGGTTTAGTCGGTCGTAAAAGACCGAGTTGTCAAGTGTGAGTTCATTTGGACTGGCTCAACAAAACTATATGCCACGCTGGCATTTGATAGAAATGAGGAGCAATGTGCATGTACGGAAGCCGACAAGGATAGGTAGTTATTGAAGGTTTTCCCATTAGAGCAGGTTTATCTTTAAAGCCAATCGGGCAAGTGGGATCGAATTATCAAGACACCATCTGGTTGGACTAATTCAAGGATGTGACACTACAGTTGCCAATCGTGGGAAGGTGGATGATGACCACCTGGAAAATGGAGGAAGTGAGAATAAGGAAGCCTAGCATGGGCAGTTATCAAAAAGTTCCATCCGAGAGAATGTGGGATAATAATTAACGGTTACCAAAATAAAGCTATATAAGCAAGCGTCCATCTCCAAGGAAGAGGTCCTAGAACCAAATCCAAACATGTATTATCATTTTATCTTTGCTTTTCAGTACCGTACCTTTACTTTTCGTAGATGTAGCTTATCTCTGGATTAAGGAAGCAATGAATTCATCTTCCCAAATGAGTTTCTTTTTAATTCTACTATCCCTAGCACTGGTGTTTCATTTGTCTCATTTTGTTGTCTAGTTTGAATCAGATTGTCTATTGATCCTGAGAGTCGTTTACATTCTGCGCTCATTGACCAATGACACGTCGTTCACACTCCGCACATGTTGACGTGTCGTTCACATTCTGTGTGTGCACCTAACAAGTCCTTTACATTTGTGTAAAGGCAGAGGAGCTCAAGGAAGAAGTGTACTTCCCCTCTTCTTCCCAATAGTTGGAAATCCAATCCTAGTGGACGGAAAACATTATGGTCGTCGAACCCCTGGAATTGAGTTTCCAGTCCGCACACACGTACAAACACGCTCCACTCCCCCCCCCCCAAAACCGCCCGCACTGACAGACCGCATCAGAGTAGCTTTTAGATCGAATACCAATTTTTGGCACACCCGGTGGTACACGGTGCATTATGCAACTTTAAAGGGCTCATAATACAAGAAAGAAAACCACAAGCCATGGTGCCCCCTGATGGTACTGTTGAATCTATCCCGTGGAGCCAAGAAGGAAAAACAATGAAACAAATATGATAATGCATGGTGTGTAGTGTGTGAATCCCTCGTTTTAATTATGCACCTATCTTATGCCTCTGGATTCTAACGATAAAGTTCCCATTTAAAATGATTTTAGCTCAAATTTCTCCAAAGTTAGTAAAAATGGCATTTTTATAGAGTTAGGCAATGTTTCAAGAACTCCCCAGCAGAGTCACCAGCCTGTGGACCCCGATCCGAGGACAGCGAGGGAACGGGTCCCTCCTGCAATCCTCTAAGATCTCCACAACGTGAAGGAGAGGTCAACCAAGGAACTCTCGAAACGGATACCACCCTCACAGCATAGCATGAGTGGCGATATAAAAAGAAAGAGATACATCCTGATCTGGAGCCAGGGCTCGAAACCAAGATATATCTAAAAATAACTCAGAGTCGCCATCCATGGATGCGCCATGGAACCAAAACAAATGCTCTGTTTGCAATGGATAACCAGAGATACTAAAGGTCCGTGCCTGATGACGAATGGAGAAGGTCCGAAGAGCGCCCCCAATTCGCCCGAGTGCGAACACTTGGTCTCTTATGCCATTTATTATTAACCTCGAAGAGTTTTGGGCAAAAATCATGTGAAATGGGAACAATCCCCAGCAGAGTCGCCAGCCTGTGGACCCCGATCCGAGGACGGGCTAGGGAACGGGTCCCTAACACCCTCTGGATCATCCACGTGTGAAGGAGAGCTATGCCAAGGAACTCTCGAAACGGATGCCACCCTCATAGCATAGCACGAGTGGCGATATAAAAAGAAAGAGATATGTCCCGATTCGGAGCCAAGGCTCGAAACCAAGACATACCTAAAATAAACTCAGAGTCGCCATCCATGGACACGCCATGGAACCAAAACAAATGCTCTGTTTGCAATGGATAACCAGAGATACAGAAGGTCCGTGCCTGATGACGAATGGAGAAGGTCCGAAGAGCGCCCCCAATTCGCCCAAGTGCGAACACTTGGTCTCTTATGCCATTTATTATTAACCTTGAAGAGTTTCAAGCGAAAATCATATGAAATGGGAACACGCATCTCCGAGAAAACGTCTATCTAATCATGCATGTCTCGGAGATGAAAATAAGCACACACAAAAGAACCGAAATAAATGTCACCTAATGATAACTAGGTTATGAGTGACATGCTAATAGGTGTCTAAGTTCTGGTGGACAAACACATGCATGCTACAGCTAAAGGTATAGGTCTGCACAAGAAAGTAAGAAAACACAACAAAATATACAATATAACACAACAAATCCTAAGACTTTAAATGATTTAGCCCGAGTCTTCGGATGGTCTGATGTTCATCCAAAGAAGCCTACGTATCCCCGCCTCCACGATAATCAAGGCAACGTAGTTCTTCGCACCTATTCTAAACTATGATGCCTAAGACACCTAGACCTCTATCTTAGACTCGATCTAAAAGACCGGACCAGTTCTTAAAGCTTCTTGTGCGATTATTTAAATTCTAATGGATTGTAGATTTTAGGACACCCGATATGCCCTAACTAAATGTAGGTTAGCCCTAAGCTAATGCAGGTGGTTCCTACAACCTATGTGTAACTAGGTTGTGCGTCCTAAGGAAAACAATGGGATCGCTAACATATCCAAGACCTAGTCATCAGTCGGCGATGTGAATCGCCAACTGACCGGACGGAGGCGCTCCTAGCTCTAACACAAACACAAACAAAACACGCAACAAAATCAAAGACAAACTCTTAACTCTAAAACAAGCACACAACAAACAGACAACAAATCAAAGACAAAAATCATAACTCTAAAACTCTCAACAAAAAAACAAACTCCTAACTCTGAAACTCTCCATCTAGGACAAACTCCTAACTGTAGAGGAAGAACTTGTTGAAAACAAGGTTTTGAAGAAAAAGGGTTAAAGCATTTTTATTCACAAAGTTTGGCTCGACCTGGGATAAGAATCCCAAGCTGCACTACGTACCTCGTGGAAGAGGATCAAGCCAACGTAGTTCGAAACGAAGTTTCCCAATACGCTATAAAACTCAACACTTTAGATTTTTTTTAAAGGTTTTTGATGTTTTCAAATGTTTTTGAAGTGCTTTTATATTTTTGACGATTAAAAGTGTGTTAACACCCTTTCGGCTAAAGGGGATCCGATAGAAGAGCCTCCTTACCCACCATATCGCGGTAGAGTAATTTAGAGGGAAACGGGATCCCTAAAGCCTAAGGGGAAAGAAAATATATGAGGGAACTAAAAATTCGATACAAGAAAACAATCTCAAAGAGACGAAAACGAAACTAACCTTCGAGGGAAGACCCTGAACAAACGAGAGATGAAAAACTTCTAACCCTAAGGGTAGACTTCTAAACAAAAGGAACAGACAAAACCATATAAAAAGAACTACTAAATCGATAGAATCCTGAAACTCGAAAAGGATCCCGAGGAACGTGCCAAGAATAGTCCCGGAAAGAAAGGAAATCCCTCAAACCCTGTGAAGGCCCTAAGATGAGAAAAATGATAAGAAGGGCAAGGGGGTTGGCTCAAGAAACATTCCGTCATCGCCTAACCCAAAAGACATGCTCAATCATATTCATTTAGACTTGAAGATCAAGGTAAGAATGTAACAAGAAGAAACAAGACCCAAGACTTGCGTGAATTAGTATACTCATGCAAATTTTCCAAACTGATGCAATGGTAGGATGGGATCTAAATCATATCCCTTGTATCAGATATATGCACATCAGAGAAATGAAAAACTGAACTGGAACTGAAATGACAAGATGGCAGTTAAATTCTGTCGTAAGCTACTTTGGGATATAAAGACAACAATCTCATTGAAACTAAATAAGGAAAGGGCCTCGGCATAAAGATATTGACAAAATTGTCTTTGGGAAGAATGCTGACCAATAACTCATGAAATTTGTATAAAAACCTCCTTGCAGAAATACTCCAAAAATAATTCCCAAGAAAGTCTCGAATGGGAGAACAATAACTCGTGCATCTAGATTCACTTGTTAATTATCCGACAACAAAGCCCTAGTGATCACTCGAATCATTTGGCACGCACAAAATCTGTTATTTGCCATTTGACATCAAAAGAATGCGGAAATTCGGATTCAGCCTAAAAGGTAAGAAATGAAACCACAGGGGCTGTAAGATCAAATCATGAAATCTATCATGGAATTATCATCAAATCAAAGAAAATGCAAATCCCAAAGCTAAATGAAAATACCGGCAACTCTCTACTCATGTTAGTCCTTAGAGAATGATGACTAAGGTCTCAATCTAAATCAAGCAGTCAAAGTTTGCAAGGTATTTAAGGAAATCCACATAAAGAAATCGTGATAAAGAAACCAAACCATTCCAATCATCGAAACAAATGAACTCGTATTTTTCAGAAGAAACAATAAAGACTGATGAGTAACCTTCAAAGAAGATAACCAACAAATACATAGCAACATCAATTTTGAGAAAACTACAGGTACTTTGAAAATATACAAAGGGAATGAGATCACATAGTTCATACAACCAAACCCTCGACATGGGGTCTCCTGTGAAATCAGATGATACTCCTACTCATGACGTGGAGTAGAGTAATAATCTGATTTCCTACATTAATTAAGCCCACATCCCTCCACCATCCATCCAAAAAACAATCAGATTATCACTTCAAATTCAAGAGCCCAATTAGCACCAACTCATGAACTAATGCTACTATATCAAAGAGACAGAAAAACAACCACATATATATCCCAAAGATGCCAAGGAATGTTAGGAATGTTACCTGAATCCTTAGGAGGGAAGAACAATTTTGAGAATATCACTATGACGGATCTGCTGCAGTGACCGGAGAAGGTCAGATGGAGCTCGAATATGATGGCCGCGAAGAGGTGGTTCCGCTCAGATGGAGGTGATGGCAATGATTCCAGTATATAACCAAATCACTTTCCTCTACAAAATCCCCAATAACCAAACCCTCAAGAGATCGACCAACTATTCTTCTACTACTCTAATTTCTCTCTGCTTTTATACTCTTAATTCCCAAACAAAATGAAGGGATTTCATTTCACATGAAAATCAGAAAGAGAGACATGGAGATCAAACCTTCTTCTTTCTTCTTTATAGCCTTGCAAATCACAGGAATTAAAGAGAGGGATATATTTCAAGGTGAGAAACGATGGAAGGCTGCAAATGGGGTAAAGACAAAAAGAAAAGAAAAGAAAAGATGAGGTACGATTGAGGTGGGTTTGGAACAGGGTATAAGATTAGGAAAGTGGGTTTACAGAGGTTAGGAGTGGTGGCTGTGGGGAAAACAGGGGTGGTGCTGATTTGGTTAGAAGAGATCGGATTCCGGCAAGCTTGCCGGAATCGATGGAGATGGCGGTGGTGTTGGCTGACGGAGATGGAGGAGAAGGTGAAGGTGGAAGGAGAAGATGGGATTGAAGTAGAAGATGGTGGTGGTAGGAGAAGATTAAGAAGAAGAAGAAGAAACCCAAACCTCTCTCTCTCTCTCTCTCTCTCTCTCTCTCTCTCTCTCTCTCTCTCTCTCTCTCTCTCTCTCTCTCTCTCTCTCTCTCTCTCTGTTTCTAATAAAATGGGTTTCGAAATGAATTTGATGGAAGAAATGGGTTTGAGGTGGGAGGTGGAAGGCGTGAGTGATGGTGGCTTTGACCGGATTCCACGGTGGTGATGGCAAAGGTGGAGGTTGAGGCAATGGAAGCTCAAGTTCGGTGGAGAATGGGTTGGATCTTGGTGCTGGAGGGGATAATGGAGATGGGTTAGATTGCAGAGATGGGGTCGTTTGGAAATGGGTGGTTGAGGGTTTAGGGTTGCAGAAATTAGAAATGGAAGTGGGTTTTGGGTTCAAGGGAAGAGGTTCAAGGAGGTGGCTGAGGGTGGTGGTCGATGGTGTCGGCTGAGATGGGTTTAAGGGTTTTGGATTTTGCAGAAGAAAAGAAAAATGGAGGTGATGGTGGTGGTGTTGGTGGTCGGAGGACCGGAGAAGATGGCGTGGGGCCGGAGAGAATGGGTTTGGCCCGATTCCCGCAAGGATGGCCGGACGGTTGGGGAAGATGATGATGGGGCGAGCTCCTTCTCCTCCTCCCTCTCCTTCTCACTTGCGGCTGCAGATGGGGCTCCCTCTTCCTCGAAAACCCTAACTCGATGGGTTTTAAAGAAGAAGGGAAAATGGTAAATTCGACTCCCCCCTCTTTCCTAATGGACAGCCCACTCTAGTGTATTTGACTACTCTTTTAATCTCAGAGGGGGGTGCCTGGGTAGAACAGACCCCTGAGAGAAATGATATGTTTGACCCCATTTATTCTTTGGACAACCTTCTCTAATGTATCATCTCTTCTTTAATTCACTTACAGGGCACTCCCTCTTGGATGACTTAACCCCCTATCTGAATTTGCACCGCGACACTATCGAGGCTTGCTCACTAAGCGAATTAGCTCAGATATTGACGAAATTTCACAGGGACCTTGGTGGGACCCTAAGCTAGCCTAAGGTGCAATTTGGGGTCCTAATGCACTGATTTGAAAAAGTTATGCATAAAACCATGGAGGTGCAGGGCAAGGTCAAAATGGGGTGTCTACACCCCCGGAAATGCTAGTGATTTTAATGCTTCTAAGAGCGTCAAAACACATGATAGAAGGACTTATAATCTGGAAAATCCTTTGCTAGGGGAGAATCCTAATCCAATTTCACCAAGTGGTCAAACTTCCCCATAAGGCAAAAACTCAGACACACCCTTATCACTCCAGGAGGTGGCCGCCGCATTTAGGCAACACTTGCACTAGAATTCCCATGGGTTATCTCAAATGGTGGCTCACCAGAATTCTTAAGTGATAAGGCCCTTCCACTCCTCTAGTGAGATTTTTTCCATGCAAGTAGACAGACTGTTTGGTTTACTAACTGATAGAATGGCGCCAGCAGAGCCGGTACAACCACCACTCTGACAGGGTAATAAGCCAGCCCAGTGGCTGCCATATACTGGAGCGGCCCAGCAGCTACCATATACCGGATCCGCATTTCCGAGTACGAGAACCCAATCAGAGAGTGGAATCAGGATCATCAAGTTCTGGATTTTAACTAGGCCGAACCTTGCTCAAGGAGGCCCTCTCAGTGGCCCCTCTGTATTTGCCCTAGGAGAATCAAGTCAAACTTCGGCACCAGGGTATACGCTGCCACACAACCGGACCAATGTTAATGACTTTGCCTCTACAATGCCTCCACAGCAGGAGAGGTCTTCCATTGCAGATCGACCAGATCCCAGAACCGTTAGACCACGAAGGTGTGGCTGACCCTAGTGGTGGTGTACAACATGGCAATGGGACCAGTGTATCAGGGAACCATTACCAAAATCCTAACTAGCCTCTTACACCACCTATGAATCCCCAAGTCGTTTTGGGTGTTCCTGTCACAAGCCGACCTGGAGGCAACCAGTACCACCAGACCCTAGAGTCGGCCAACCTTTCGTTCAGGGCAACTACATCCCAGAACATCGGCCTAAATAGGGACCAGGTCATGGAAATGATTCAACAACAGCTCAGTCCGATGTTCAAACCAATACATAGGCCGGTGTATAGGAAATCGTACCCTAATTGGTATGACTACGACTACCCATACCCTAGGGGTTACGGGGTTCCTAAATTCACTTTATTTTCTGGGGAAGACAATCAGTCTACCGTCGAGCACATCGGCCATTTCACCACCCAATGTGGGGAGGCAACCCATGAAGTTTACAAACTTCGGCTTTTTCCCAACTTCCCCATCGGAGCGGCCTTCAATTAGTACATAAGTCTGCCAACCAACAATGTTGCGACATGGGTAGACATGGAACATATTTTCCATTCTTAGTTCTACTGGACTGATCCCAGAGTAAATATTGCTGACTTGGCTGGGTTGAGCCAAGTGTCAAATGAGTCAGTGGACTTGTACATTGCCCGATTCAAAAGAACCATGACAAGATGCCACTCTAGTTTGCAACAGGCCGACTACGTAAAGTTGGCTAAAAATGGGCTTAGTTTGGAAATAAGAAAGAAGTTTGCGGGTCAAGAGTTCATAGACCTCTACAATTTGGTTTCTCAGGGCTCGAGACACGAGCCTAATAAAAGAAGAAGAAGAAAGGAAAATCTCGTAAAAAATGACTTGTTACATCAATCCATTTTTTACATCAATCCATTTTCTCTCAATGCGATGTAATTACCACACCTCATTAGCCAAAACATAAAAACAAAGTAAGAGACAACACATCAATCACTCAAAGAGAGAGGAAATTAATTTATTGGTATTGATAACGATCTAAGCACATTTTCTTCTCATTACATTTTCTTCTCTTCCATGAAGAACTAAGCTGTCACAGGCATCTCAATCGCAACCTTGCCAGAATAGCTAACTCCTTTCGATTTCTCGTCCCCTTCCCAAAGCTCTGGCAATGCTTCTCTGATGTTGTGGATGCTCTCTAGTGCAAAATCTGCACCTTTGGCTCTTTGAGAATTTCCCACCTACATTCCATAAGTTGGGATATATATCATTATTAGTGAGAACAATGTCTATGCCCGCCCTCAAGGAACAAGTTTCAGATGACTTACTAGCACAGTGTGGAGACCGACACGTTTCCCAGCTTGGATATTACGAACACTGTCGTCAAAGAACATCTGAAAGGAAAATTCATCAGCAACATTAGTAAGTCTGCAACATAATTGCAGGGCATGAAGTCTAAATGCTTTGGTAGGACTTGAAATGGATTGTGCAATGGGTACTTTAGAGTTTAGAGTCTTTACACTCCTTTCCTATCCCAAACCTGATTAACTTTTTTGTATATCATTGAATTACATAAATTCCCATCTAGAATTTATCGAAGGCAGACATTTCTCAGGAAAACTTTCAATCATCTTACCGTTTTTTTAGGGTCGATGTTGGCAATTTTCAGAGCTTGATCAATGGCTTCTACAGATGGTTTGCAGTGAATTGGTGTCTTTGGTAGATCCAGACCAGGATTGGGTTGAGAAAAATGGTTGAGAATGTCAAAAGGAGTGCTAGGAGTTGGGCTCGAACCTCCCTCAACAGACTCAACATCAGAAGGATTTTGAAGGGGATTCAGAGTCTCAAAGCAGATAATTCCTTCGAAACAGTCTTCCAACCCTAGTCTGCTAAGGACTTTAGCAGCATGAATCCTATCTGCGTTTGTGAATATCTGATTTAAATTTAACAGAAACATACACTCAAGTAAGAAGATTAGAAAAAGGCCATGGAAATGAAACCACTAGTATGCATTTCGATGATAGGAGACTTACAACTTTCCGAAGAGGCAGGCTCAGTAAAAGGTTCTTCAGAACTGGATCTGGTTTTAGTTTTTCGTAGGGTAACCTTCCATGAACAAAACTGTAAGTAGGAAAGGGAAAAGTTAAAAACTGACCATCTCCTCTTCACTAAATACCCATATAACTAATATTCAAGAAAGGAAATTTCACCTGTGATAATCATCATAATCGAACTCATAGCCGATGGCCTGTGAAACAGAGAAGACAATGTAAAATGACATGAGAAACAGTGAATCCAAGTATTTCAAAGAGATTGTAAACCAACTTTTATGTAACATACTCTGAGACCGGCCATTGTAGTCCCATAGTTCTTGTACAGTAGATTACACATGTCAGAGATCTTACTCTCTTCTATACCAAGCTTCTCAACCATGTAATCTGGATGGCCAGACCGGAGAAATATTATTAAAAAATGAGAGCGGAAGTTAAAAAAACATATCAAAGAGAACTGCAAGGGGTATTTGATGTTGTATACCTCCGATATTCTTGAGACATTCAGTCGACAGGCCAGAGCTCAGAGGATAGAGAGTATCATCAAGGTCTGAAAATTAATAATATGTAGGCATGAAAATCTTGCTTAATTGTCCAATTTAAAAGGCAAAGCTTCTGAATAGGAGGCTTACCAAAGAGAAGGCAGTTGTGTTTGGGCCTCTGAACTTGTCGGTATCGGTCATCATATTCCATTTTGATCTAAAAAGCTTGAAAAGAGAACAAAAATAAGTTGAAGTCACCATAAGATGTTCATGATCTGCACAAGCCGTAAAGAACCATGCCTTTTTCTGTTGATCTTATACACAGTAATTAGTAAATCTTTATCAACCAATGAGGATTGTCAGTGTAAAATGAAAAAGTTGAGATGAAGGGCCAATCACAAATCGAAAACAAGGGATAGAATTGCTTTTGGGATAAAACTATAATTTTGAGGCTTATTACAAAACATAGGAGTAGAGATTAAAGCTTTTATCATAAGTAAACAACTTTTAAAGTAAGAGAAAACACATTATCATTAAATTGCAGCCATGAAAGAATATAAAACCTAAAGTTCCAAGTGAAAAGATAAAGACTTTCCACCAAATACTATACACGTTATATGCAAGTAGTTGCAACTTTATACCACTAGTTGCAAGTTGCAACCTTTGCATACCTGACATATAAAAAAATTCCAAGTAAAGAATGATAATTTTTAAACAAAACAGCAAGTTCAGATCATTGAAACACCTTACAAGTTCCAAAGAAGATGAAGAGAATTGATGAATCAACATGAAAAGGCTCCAACACAAAAGTGAAAAGTTAACATACACAGCGAACTTCGAAATACAGACATGCAACCTTTAATAATCACAGACCCAAAAGTTTCAGATATACGCCATGAAACAAGCAACAATTAGAAACCTATAATTAAAAATGAATTCTAATGAAGAACTTCAATAGTTATAAAACCATATCATTTGGCATATATCTGTTCCTGCAATACATACCAGACATGCGCCACAAAACAGCAAAACATCAAGCATAACTGAACTAAATACAATACTTGAGACCAAATTCCACTCCTGAAGCATCAAATCAGCACTAAACTTCCATCCCCAGAAAACTACAACTTCCTAGACCCATAACATTATCAGAATTCAGACGGAAAAAAATCAAAGAAGTACCTTCAAAACCTCCAACAATTACAAAACACACAATCATAGTAAATCAACACCTGACTGTATAAATAAAAGACCTCCTAAAGAGTATCAACACAAAAACCTAGAATATCTTCCACAAATTAGAAACCTAAAACATATCATAAGCTCCCAATCGATACAAATTCACTAAGCACAAAACCAAACCAAATAAAACCCAATCTTGTAAGAACTCAAAATAAACGCAAGACATTGATCATTAAAGCTAAAACATAAACATTAACCCACTCAAATCTGCAACTTTCATACATAAAACGAAAGAAAAATCAAAAGTAATTGCAATAAATAAGCTAAGAACAATAAAAATCTGCAATTAGAGGCATCATTACAAAATGTAAGATTCTCAACTGCGAAAAACCTCAACTTTAGAGATTAAAAACGAAAAAAACTCAAACATTATAACAGAAAACAAGTTTTCAGCCAAAATAACATTCAATTTCTACAAAAAAAAAAGAAAAAAAAATGGAATGCCATTACAAATCATAATCTTTCTTTCAGCAGATTAGAAGAATTTAAAAAAATTACCAGATTTTGAATGTTTATATCTGAGATCTGAGATTTGGCAATGCAAATAGGGAAAAAATTAAGATCTGAGAAAGATTTCTTAGAGAGTTGGGAAAAAGAGAGGAGGAGAAAGAGGAGGGAGGGAGAGGGGTTTAAATAGGGAAAATGATGCCGTTGCTAAACTCGATTAGAAGTCTATTAAGGCTAATTAAATATGATTAGTTTTAATTATTAGTTTAGAAAGAAGGTGTAAGGAAATATCGGAGTACCACGATTTGTCGCTTTTTAGCTGTCAAAAGCTTATTCGTACTTTCTCGATCTTCGCCTCTATGCTCTTTTTCTGCCTCCTGTTTTAAATATTGCCCTTTGTTTTGTATATAATTTCGGAATTGCACCTTCTAGAGAAGTTCCTGCAGGGAGGGGATTTGTCGCTTTAGAATGGATTCGTAGATGTGCAATAAAACAAAGGATTTTCCTAGGGGTGCAACTTGGGTCGGGCTCAACCCGAACCCGACGGGTTCAACCCGATATTGGCTCGGGTTGGGTTGGGTTGGGTTGGGTTAGGGTTGGGAAAAGCCAACCCGATTTAATTTCGGGTTGGGTCAGGGTTGAGGCCTTGGCAACCCGACCTCCGTCCTCTATTTTTTTGATGATTTTCTCAGGATTATGTTCTTCTCCTTTTATTTTTCTATTTGGACCTAGATGGACCTGGACCCAACCCGGCTCAACCCAAACCCAACCTTGACCTGATGTGGAGGCGGGTTGGGTTAGGGTTGACCATCCTCAACCCGAGGCTTGGGTTGGGTCGGGTCGGGTTAGGGTTGAGGGAATTCTGTCTCGGGTTGGGTTAGGGTTGGCCTCAACCTGACCCGACCCGACCTGAGTTGCACGCCTAGATTTTCCCCACGGGAAATGATATAAGCACAACAATATTTTGATATTTTCACTAGTCTATCTTGTCTTTTAGTATTTAAAGGGCTGTCAAAAGGTTATTACATTTCACAAAAAAGAAGAAAGGACAGCTGGGTTTGTTCTAATATCAATTGTGCTGATCACATTTCCCATTCCAACACATCATAAAAAGATGTGCTCTTATTTATTGGAACACCTCCCCCAGCAACGGCAATCTTTAATAGGTCCACATTGCGACAATCAATAGGATGGAACACGTGGCATACATCCTGAGAAAGAGGAAATATCAGAAGTTCTATACACTGAATGCTTTTGGTGTATACGCTACGCACTTTCGATTCAAATCCATTGTTTCATTCCCCATTTCTCCACAAAGCCTATTCGGCAAAGGTGGAGTTGGAATTTTGCACTTAAAACAAGGGTAATTGCTCATAATTTTCTATCTAAACACAAAAAACAAGGTGCTGATAAATTCACCCCTTTCAAGGATAAATTCAGCCCCTGTACCAGTTGTAAGCCACAAACCGTGCTCTCTCACACATTAAGAACCATTTGTTGGGCCTAGCAATTCAATTGTTTAGAACGTTGAACAAGGTTGACTCCACCTCTACTTATTATCACAACCAATACTCTCTCTCTCTCTCTTTCTCTCTCTTATATTTCTTCGAACACGAGCCTTTGGTGGCGCCCAATAACGAATGGTTTCGATCTTTGAAGGTGGACATCATAAAAAGTGTACTATTTAAAATATATAAAAAATCACTTGTGCCCACTTTGTTTGAAGATCCAAACCATTAACTTCTTGCGACCCAATGTAAATTGGCTTTACGTCAAAAATCATCTCCTTAGGATGATCCAAACTCTTTGATATGTAAAAATTTATATTTACGTTGAGGTCATCCTATTTACTTTAAGGCTCAACAAATGTATAGTCTGGATTTTTGAACAAAGTGGCCCCAATGAATTAGTTGTTGGCCCCACAGTATATTCTGTCCGTGCGTAGGCGAGCATATATTTTGAAAAATGCAATGAAGTCCACCTGATTAGAAGATCCAAACCATTTAGTTGTTGGGACCCAATGTTACTAAACCCTGCCCTAACAAATGAACGGCTTGGATCTTCAAACTAGTTGAGCCCAAGTTTTTTTTTTTTCTTTTAAATACACTTTTTATGGTGTCTACCTTCTTCAAAGATCTAAACCAGATGTGAGGGCACAACTGGTGCAACCAGTTGTGACTTCACAACAGGTAAAAAGGGGTGTATTTATCCTCGAAGGGTGCGAATTTATCAACCCCCAAATGCAAGGGCTGACTGAAGTTTTGTCATGTACCCATCAACTACACGGAAAGATCCCATGTAAAATTGCCACACATCTGCTAGTGTATATAGTGAATGCTTGGTATGATTTGTCGCTATTAGGCTAGATTTAGCTGAAATTTTGCATTAAAATGCAGTATATTTGGGTCATTTTCCCAACTATCTACAACCACATGAGTCTTCGAATGCGTCACTTTCTTAAGAAAGTATGTGGAAAGTAGATTTCTTGTAGTATTTTTACCACACGAGTCTCTGGATGCATCTCTTTCTTAAGAAAGTATGTGGAAAGTAGATTTCTTGTAGTGTTTTTATCCTAAAATTCTCTTGACCCATCAAAAAATTTGGATAAAACAAGTATTGGGACATGTTTGGCAACCATGAAAACATTTGTTTACCTACCATAGAGAGAGGGATAAAGAGTGGGGAAAGTGAGAGATTTGGGTCGTGGTGAGTGAGGAGAGCATGGGAGGCTGGAAAACATGGAAAACTAAAATTCTATTTTAACTTCTTTGTTTACCTGCCCTGTCATGTGCTCGCCTTGGTTATCACCCTCTCAAATCTCTCTCTCACCACCCCTCTCTACTGTTCTCTCACACTGGGTAAACAAATATTCAATGAATTTTTTTTCATGGTTGCCAAACATGCCCTTGGTGTATTTTTTTTATGGTTTTTCTTATGAATCAAGGTATTTAACGGTAAAAAAAATTCCACTTTGCACTTACTTCCCAAGAAAAGTGATGCAACCATGCGAAGAAATGCATTTCTCAAATACATGACAATAAGGGTGTCAATTTTGGCTCGGGCTCAGAAGCTCGCTCAAGCTCGGCTCGAATCCTTAACGAGCCGAGCCCGAGTTAAGCCAGGCTCGGCTCGGCTCATTAAGGCTCGTTAAGAATTTAATATATTTAAATATATATATTATATATTAATATATACACTAATATTAATATATTAATATTAGTGTATATTAATATAGGGAGTGAAAGGGGGAAGCAAAATATGTCACTTCTTTTTTGGAACCCCATTTGTTACTTGGACCACCCCCTAGTGTAAAAAGAGTAGTAAAAAAACACTAGATAGGGCTGTCCAGGGAAGATGAGGGGTATAAAATTAATATAATTCGAGCTCGATAAGGCTCGCGAGCCTGGTTCGATCCCGAGCCTAGCCCGAGCCTGGTTCGAGCCCGAGCCTAGCCCGAGCCGAGCTTTTGAGCTTAACGAGCCGAGCCGAGCGTGGCCAAGCTCGGCTCGGGTCGGCTCGTTTACACCCCTACATGACAAAATACAACACTTCACTCTCATTGATGTGCTACTGTATACACTGAACTTTGGGTGTATATGCTATACATTTTTTTTTTATTGAAATGAAAAACCCTACACAAAACAGGTTGAGTGGAAATTTTGAATTGAAAACAAGGGCAATTTGGGTAACTCTCCAAATACCTTGAAAGGCATAGGGCCCATCCCAATTTTAGTATTTTTGTTTCATCAGGTGTTGTAATCACCTTGAATAAATAACTTGACGCCACTAATAAAGTGAAAGTGACCAACCTTGTGTAGACAGAGAGCATGACACAACCTTCCCCTCTGTTTGATTTACATATAATAATAATCAAATGAAAACAGTTGGAACCCTAAGTCACACACTATGGAAAAATATCAAAAACCAAATAAAATAAACTAGAAAAATACAAAGGGAGTAGATGGAAAAAAGGAAACAAAAAATAGAACTCAGAAAGACCCTTGTTGTGATCTCCCTTTCCCTTTCAGAAATACAGAAACTTAAACTATAAGATGGGCCCCACCTAAATGTATTGATAGACCCATTTCTAACTCTTCTAATGATTTCTTCCCCTTTCAATTATTTCAGATGGTAGGTGGTCATTACTAGACTCTTTCTAACATATTATTGGGTCATTTTCCCTTTTGGATCCATTTTTTCTACCTAAAATGGGAGTAAAACATTTAAAGTTCATTTTTTAAGTGAAAAAATGGGCGTAAAATTTGTCTTACGCCCATTTTATGTCAAAAAAATGGGCGTAAAATTTGTTTTACGCCCATTTTACGTTGAAAGGGACAGAGCCTTTGTAATGGGGATTGAGTAACAATCAAAGAAGGATTCAATCCTAACCGTTGAATTGGTGGGTTACAATGACCATGAAGATGAAAGATTAGTGGGTTTAATTTAGCTTGTAGAGAGAGAATGACATGTTCTTGTTTGCTTCGTGAAGGAAAAACACATGGGACAACAAACCCTAACTATTGAGTTGTATTGGGTACTCTTTCTTAGATTACCTACCAAATTGGTTTTTGTCTTTTTTTACACTCTCTGATTTTGGTAATGGCACTACTATCTTTGAACAGTTTTTGATTAGCTGGTTATAGCCTTTCTAGGAATTTTGATAGCCATTGACAGCTAAGTAACTGGTTAGGTATAAAATGGGCAGTGGAATCCCATTATTAAAGCAATGGAGTGGGGATATCAAAACTGTTTATTTTTTGTCATATGTATAGGGTTGGAGGGTGTAGCTTTAATGGACGGTGCTCAAATATGAGAACAAATTGGACTTCGTGTTCTAAAAGAATCTAGGCCAACCTACAATTAGAGAAGCACGTGGTAGATTATTTTTTTTTGATTTGAAGCCTCTCAATCTCTAATTAATGTACATATTAGAACATATGTGTGGTGATCTTGACCATTGGTCGGGTGGGTCACCGTGTCGATTGACCTTAACTCAAAATTGCAAGCATTGGATCACTTTAGGACTACTTTAGATCGGGTAAAAGGCGAAAAACTCAACTCAACTCAACTAAGCCTTTGTCCCAAACTAGATGGGGTTGGCTAATGAATCCTGTAGAAAATTTTCATGAAGAAGGTGAAAGGATTTATCCGGCTCAAATTGACTGAGTCTACTCTTGACACTAAGTTTAATTTTATTGTATTTTGCAATTTTGTAGTCAGTATCTAGTTCCCTTGAATTTATTTTATTTTTTCTCAAAATTTTACCATTTGTTTGGTTTTTATGTGGAAATTTATCCCACGCCAACTATGTGGATGTGCTCCAACACCGTGTCTCTTTAAAGAAACAATCAAGAAGAAGAGATTAATCTAAGGAATTTTGCCCATTACAATATCACGAATCTCATCAAACAAGTCCACAATACATATTGTCTATCCATCTGATGGTGTTAAGAGAATCTCTCTCAACTATCAATCTATCTAACAAGTTATCATTAACTATCCTTAAAACCATGGAACACGACCTCAGCCTCAAGGAATCCTCAACTCCAATGGGTCCTCAAAATGCCCATTTGATTTCACCTTCCTCGTCTCTGAGCAGACCTTCCACCCCAGCCGGACCCAGATTTTCCATGCTAGACGTGACAAAATTTAGCTTGAGTCATCTAAGGATCGAGTGGCACCCAAGGTGTAACCTTACCCTCACAATCTACCTCGGTATTAGTGCTTGTCTCTTTCAAGAATGTAGATCTTGCCATTTAAAAAAATCCTTGATCAACAAAGTATTTTTTCTATTAATAAAAAAAATTATGAAATGAACAAATATTTAAAATTTTCAAAAAAAAAAAAAATAATATATATATATATATATATATATAAATCATAAATATTGGATCAAACATTTTTGCCAAAATTTCCTTCCTTTGAAAGCCATTTCTAAAAAAATTCTTTTTTTTCTCTAAAAACTGATTCTGAGAATTGATTTATAGTCTAAAACTTAATATTGGACTCAAAAGTGCATGTAATTTTGAGTCCAAAAAACTCAAAATCGATTCTCAAAATCCAAAGACCCTGTTTGTTTCTGATTTTGGGAAGAACTGTGCGAGTCCAAAACCGATTATTGGACTGAAATTTACATTTAATTTTATCCGACTCGCAATCAGTTCTCAGAATCAGAAATAAAAACTTAAATTTGAGTTAAAAAATCAGTTTTGGAGGCATAGTCGATTTTCAAAATCCAAAACAAACCTTGTTTTCTGATATTAAAAATGAGTGAGCATCAAGGCAACTTATCAAAAGCAATTTCGCAACTCTCTTTCTCAGAGAAGTGACATCTCATATCAGCATCATATGATAACAAGTCAAATTATGCTTTCGCTTTTAAAAAAGAGGAGCCTCTAAAAGTGCTTTTTGACTCAAAAAATGAACGCAATTTCATACACGTAAAAAAAAAAAGGCTATTAGAGTAAGTTTATAAGCTAGTGTTTAGTAGTATTGAAAGACTTGTTGGGGAACAAAAGATCTCCAATACAGCTGAGAGGATAGACGAATCTAAAAATACACAAGATCACTTGGAGAACAGAAACCCTTGTTCTTGGATAGCAAGCTGGGGTTTATCTTCTCCGCGTTATCAAGAACAAAACTCCGCCAAGTATTAGAATTTCAAGATAAAATTATCCCATCAGGATAAGCAAAATCCAGAAACAGCTTATCAAAGGATTTCTATCCCCATGGACAGAACAATTCTCTCTCCACAGATTGTATCTGAACAGAGATTATATAACCTGCATCAGACTCTTTCAGATAAATAAATACTATATGGCCATGAAGATGTTGATTTTTACATTCAGTTTATGATACTGACCGGAGGAAAAAAAATTGTTCCATGTACAAAATACAAACCTCTTACCCTACGCGGGCAACGCTGCCTCCCCATCAAGGGGCGGCAATGATGTGTCCTCCCCAACAATTCCACCCTCAGGGGATTGTTTTTTCTCTTCATCCTGGAACCCTTGCATAAACCTGTCGTAATTTGTGGGCTCGAGCGACTTGAAAGGGCGCTCACCAAGAACCCGAAGCAAGTCATCCTGGTGAAGAACCTCCTTTTCCAGCAAAAGCTCCGCAATCTGAGCTACTTGCTCCTTGTGCTCTTCTATCAACTCTAATGTCCGGGCGTAGGCCTTGTTCACCCATTCCCTCACCTCAGTGTCAATAATTGCCCCGGTTTTGCTGCTGTAGGGCTTGGTCATTTCATATGAATCCTCCCTCTGGGGGAAAGAGAGAAGCCCGACTTTGTCACTGAACCCGTAGACAGCTACTTGCGCATAGGTCATTTTTGTCACCTTTTCCAAGTCATTCTGGGCTCCCGTCGATATCTTCCCTATCAAAACCTGCACCCAATGGGAAACCCAGTTATTTTCGCAGTTAGAACAGTTAAATACCCTGAATTCTCATCATCATCCGATCAATTTGACATGGAAAAGGACTGAACCCAGCAGTATGGATCCCCATTTTGGTGAAGATAAAGGATTACTAATTAGGGTGGCGATGTAATAGCATTTAGCAGAAGCTTTCTAGATTTTGTTTAGATGATAATGTTGTGTTGAAGATGAAACTGTTCCTAAATTTGTTTACATGCTTTGGAGGGCATTCAAATAGTATAAAAGAGAGTGAGAAAACAATGGGCTGTTGTTGCACGACCACTGGAGTGCAACAAAGGCAACCAGTGAACAAGATCAAGGTGAGCAGAAAATGTGTCCTAAGAACAATTGATCATATGTTTGTGCAGAAAATTCAGTACAATTTTTGGTCCTTGAAACAAAATGAATAATCAGAACACAACAAATCATGATTAAAGTTGACCTAAATTTCAAAGTCCTAAGTTTTCCTGTTCACTAAGAATAATTCTAGTCGTGTTCTAGTGGTGTCAGCAGTTCGTGCAGTGGCCATGGATTCATAATTATGAAAGCAATCTACATACAAACAAATCAACAGATACCCCACAGAAAATGCCAATAGCCTGGTTTCTACAGTTAGTTGTGTAGAACTGTAGGGGCATTTATTCACCTCGCAGCACGACCATTTTTAAGATTGTCGGGTGGTTTCTACTAAAATTTCCATAACTTGATTCTAAATATACCGCTTTGCCATTCCAGAAAGATGTCAAGGGCGAAGTGGAAATATCATTTTTACCTGCTCCGCTGCTCTGCCACCTAAGGTCATACAAGTCATATCGAAAAGCTGCTCCTTGGTCATAAGGAGGCTTTCGTTGGGCACATATTGAGCGAATCCCAAAGCCGCAGTTCCACGAGGAACAATTGTCACTTTGAGAAGAGGCTCTGCGTGCTCTAGAAACCAGCCAGCGACGGCATGGCCTGATTCGTGGTAAGCAACAGTCCGGCGCTCCAATTTGCTGATAACCTGCCAACCAAACAGGTAAATATAGTTCTTGGCCAGCTATAAAGTTGAAAGAAATAAATTAATGAATTTTCTATAGAAACTAAAATAATACCGATAGAAATGTGAGCAACAAAATCACTTGCGGATATGAGAATAGAAATGGCAAGTGCAACTGGGGACATGAATACTATTTTCTTATACTCGGCATTGTGAGTGCGCAAACAGCAAAAATGACGAGCAAACATGCATGGACAAATATGAAGGCTAAAATAAACAGATTTCTTTTGTTTTTAGCAGTTATAATGTGGAAGGATGAAATTAATAATTTTTCTATACAAATTAACAGAATAATGATAGAAATAAAAGAACAAAATCACTTTCAAATATGACATTCTGGAAAGCGCACATGTGACTTGTGTTTTGATACCATTTTCTTATACTTGATATTATAGATGTGCAAACAGCAAAATAGACAGACTCATTTTGTTTTTAGCAGTCGAACAATTAGGGATTGATGTTACCTGATCAAAGTTAAGAATGCGGCTGAGAAATGGATGCAGGATATGACATGAGAAACATAAGGAAAATCTTTTGTTAAACATTTTTTTCTAGTAAGTACCAGATGAAGGAAACAAGCAAGAAACCTAGGTATCTGAGAAAGGAAGTGGCCCCACAAATCTCTCTCTCTCTCTCTCTCTCTCTCTCTCTCTCTCTCTCTCTCTCTCTCTCTCTCTCTCTCTCTGTGTGTGTGTGTGTGTGTGTGTGTGTGTAAATAACATGAGACCCGAGAGTGAAAAACATCCAAAGTTCATGAGAGAGAGAGAGAGAGAGAGATGTCCAACTCGGTCTTTATGGCAAGTGGCCCCATAAAAACATCTGACACCATCCATCACACAAAATTCAGTGAGCGTAGTAATTGCCTACATATACAACTAAATACTTAATTATTTTGTAAGTTCAATAAAGTTATTAAATTCCAGAATCATAGTGCTTATCAAATAATGCAACATCTGAAAAATAAGACAACCAATATGAAACTGTTTAGAACAGCAAATAAACATAGCACCGTGCAAGAAAAAATAGAAAAAATGTCGTAGCCAGAAATAACTTACCTTGTTTTTTTTCTCCAAACCACCAATAACCCTATCTATAGCAGCCTCAAAGTGTTCCATCATGACCTGTGTTTTCTCATTTCTTGCAGCAATTAAAGCAGCTTCATTAACAACATTTGCAATGTCAGCTCCAGCAAATCCAGGAGTGAGGGCTGCGAGTCTCTGGGAGTAAAATGATGGCTTGTTATCAAGTTTAAGCTTTTTGAGATATATCTGGAATATCTGATCACGGCCCTTGATGTCAGGTTTATCAATGGAAATTTGACGATCAAATCGACCCGGCCTCAACAACGCCTTATCCAAAATATCGGGTCTATTTGTGCCAGCAAGTACAACTACTCCCGCAGTCGTTCCAAATCCATCCATTTCTACAAGCAACTGATTTAGAGTACTTTCACGCTCATCGTTGGCACCTGTGAGGCCTCCACGGCCTCTTGCTCGACCTATCGCATCAATTTCATCGATAAAAATTATACTAGGTGCACATTGTCTGGCTTCTGAAAACAAGCTTCTCACCCTTGATGGTCCAACCCCAACAAACATTTCCATAAAATCTGAACCGGAAATAGATAAAAAGGGAACACCAGATTCGCCTGCAGTTGCTTTTGCAAGAAGTGTCTTTCCTGTTCCAGGAGGTCCTACAAGAAGAGCACCTTTGGGAATTTTTGCTCCCAGTTCCTCGTACTTCTTCGGGTTCTTGAGGAAGTGAACAAATTCCATGATTTCTTGCTTCGCTTCATCACAGCCAGCCACATCTTTGAAAAATACCTGGACAAGAAAAGCATTCAATCTCCGACTATTCTAAATCCTATTGAGTATTTGATGAAACCCGAAATACATTATAACAATATAGTCCAATATAAAGTTGGACAGCTACACTATACAGTTAAAAAGATTAAAACTAAACAAATAACAAAGTGAAATGCATAGCTCACCTTGTTTTTGGAATTCTTATCCAATTTTGTCACCTGAGCTTTCCCAATATTAAATATTCCACGGCCACCTTTTCCTCCACTCCCACCTATGCCAAATCCACCTTGCATTCTTCTCCCCATGTACATGAGTGATCCCAGAATCAATAGTGTTGGAGCAAATCTCATCAACTCTTGGTACCAAACCATTTCAGAGACATAAGTTACAGGAACATAATCGTGAGGGTCTACCCCTAGTGCTGCCTGGGCTTCCTCCAACTTCTCTTCAAATGATTCAACACTCCCAATGTTAAAATAAAACTTATAATGGCCCACATTTTTCCTATCAGAGGTACCAGTCATAGGTCCTTGGATATCATCATCCCTGGTTTCAGTGCTCATGTGCTGAGGGCTCCTGACATACACCTTTGCGACGGATTTATTGGAAACAACGATGTGATCTACTAAACCAGGTTCCAGGAGCTTGTTTTTAAACTCTTGAAAACTAATCTGAGAAAAAAAGGCATACCAAAGCACTTGATGTCAGAACATAAAGATAACATGACTCAAGGCCATAAATAAACAGCGCAGATACATTGAGACATACATACATGCATGCATATAAGCTTTGTTAAACTACAGGTTACTCCAAAAGCTTAAGCTGTTGGAGAAGGCGTTATTTATTCTTTTATACTTTAACACTTCCCTCACGTGTGGCCCCTCTCGAGGGTTGGGCCGATTGGCCTACACGTGGCACATGTGGCCCTTCTTTTGGGTTTGGCCATTGCATGTGGATTTTTGCTATCCGGAAGGTTTGAACTCAGGGCCTTTGGGCCTGATACCATGTTAAACTACTGGTTACTCCAAAAGCTTAAGCTGTTGGAGAAGGCGTTATTTATTCTATTATACTTTAACAAGCTAAAATCAACATATCAATAACAAGATTATAACAATGCCAATATTAAGAAGACAACGTAAGAACCATTCCAAAAAAAAGAAAGACAAAGTAAGACTTGATGGGCTTATAATACAGGAAACCACTAGTGGAAGAAGAGGTGGTTTGAAGCCGAAGTTAGAAATAGGAAACGGTTAGTAGAAACTACCCTTAATAACGAAGTTGCAAAATGGATCCGTTTATCATAAAATGAACATGCAAAATGGATCCATTTATCATAAAGAGATTTGTTATTTGGCCTGTGAAATAAGATAGTAATCTTTATCGAACAAGATCAAGGATCACTATTACTTCAACACAAGAAAAGATGGAAAATCCCTTGTGTTGATGGAACAGCAGCACCACCTTAAGAAGGATATTCCAGGCTTTCCAGCTAATACAATCAATACTTACTGGACCACAGCGTTGCATGACTTCGGACAGACCACCTTGAGAGCATCGCAAATATCAGCCTAAGCAGATCCCTTAATATTGGCCCAATTTTGGCAAGTTTGTTATTTGAACAGTAAGAGTAACTTTATTGTAAACTAATTATGGCTAAGATCAAAGAACCCACAGAATATGTTAATTGCCCTTTCGCCAACAGAATACGGATCGCTATATTCAGAGCATTCGGAGTAATTATGGCTAAGATTAAAGAACCCACAGAATATGTTAATTGCCCTTTCGCCAACAGAATATGGATCGCTATATTAAGAGCATTCGGAGTATCATGAGTGATGCATAATCGCATATCTCCGATTATTACCCACTGGGGGTGTCTTGGACATCTTATGTGGTCGGCGGTGCCATATGCGATCTTGTGGCACATCTGGACCAAACGGAACTCTAGAATATTCAACGGCAAGGTAAGGTCCTGGCGATACACTCTGTTGGAAATTAAGCTCGCAATATTAGCTTGGGCCGGTAGAAACGGGGGAATCACTTGTGCTGTGGGATCTATTCTCCGAAATTGGAGCACAGTGTCTAAGGAGAAGAGAAATGTCTCCATGATCTCACCGAAATGGGATCCACCTCTGGATGGTTGGTTAAAGATGAATTTTGACGGGAGCTCTCTTGGGAATCCGGGGAGGGCGGGAATCGGTGGGATATTGCGGAACTGTGATGGACGCACTCTCATGACTTTCTCGGGACCGGCCGGGATATGTGACGCAAATGAGGCCAAGGCAAAATCTTTATTGGTTGGTCTTAAATGGTATGCAACCAATCGACCGGGGCCGTTGATTATCGAAGGTGACTCCTCCAATGCTATCGGCTGGGCCAGGAATTCAGAAGGCGGTCCATGGCGTATTCAGGAAATACTTGATGAGATTAGGGACCTTGTGCGGGATCTCCACCCTACGATTCAGCATCGACGGAGATCAGCAAACTCTGAAGCTGATATTCTGGCTAAAGAGGGGGTCAATTTGTCTGAAATTCGATTCATCACTCCGATTGAGTCGGGCACTGAAAGCCCTTAGGGTTTGTTTGGCTGTTTTTCTATGTATCTTTTCATTTGGGGACATCTTGTCCCCGCCTCCGTCTGTATGGTGATTCTCAATTAATAAAAGTTAATTTTTTTTTTAAAAAAAAAAAACCCTCAGGGACAAGTAGTCCCAACAACAGCAAAACAAAATCAAAATAAAACCATCCCTTGTGTTTAACATACTAGAACCCCATTATACGTCCCTTCAGACCCTTTTAACTTACAAAGCAGTCCGTTTTTCATCTTATAAACAGGCTTTATGATGGAAATGTGCTTCCAATGACTAGCTCCTCTCTATCCAGACCTTCCTTTGCAAGATGCTCATCCATCTCAATTGCCGAATTTAATGTGGGCTGCAACAACAGATTGATTTTGAGACAAATGTCAAGAATTTTCGCTCTAACTCCTGCTAACCACCACGTTCCTGACGCTTTCTACTAACTCATGCTATTACATTGGCTGAGCCTCCTTCAATTATTAACTGACTACTTAAAGAAGAAAGAAATATCTTTGATCCGCATAATAACCCCCATGTTTCCGCTCTGGTACAGAAAAAAATTGCCTTCGGAATCACGGAATAACCTGTCGGCTCAGGTATGGAGCCGGGAATTTACTTGGGGAGGGGTTTGTTTTCCCGTTATCATTGTCTGAAACGGAATTATATAGGAGCAATAGTGAATAGGTATGAATAGAGCAAGAAAAATCAGAGTGGCAGAGAAAGAATTACTGAAAGCAAGATATTGGGCATGGTGTGCGCGCGCGCGCGTGTTCGTAGTTTGTTTTTTTTTTTGTTGTGTGTTGAAGAGGGGGGGGGGGGGGGGGGGGGGCGCTAAATGTTAATATAAAATAATCAATAAACTTTTATGATGGAAAGAAAAAACTAAAAGATCACACAAATTGCAATTCTAATATGATTTTTCCCAACCCCAACTGCTGAAAATTGAATATTTTAGGATTTAACGGATATTTTTCGGAAGAAATTTTTGTTACTGGAATAGAAAACAAGGTATTTCTTATTCTAGTGGAAATGTTTTTTGATCATCAGAGATGCTTTTTGATGCATTCAAAACAATTCCCTCCGATTTGCCCACTACTCCACAAACTCTTCTACCACTTGCTTGTTTAGGATAATTTCCAACAACCAATTGAGACTGTCAGCTTGCATCGAGATCCGTTCAATTAGAGGCCTTTTGTTTCATTTGTGGCCATGCAATCCTTCGGAACTGAGTTAGATGCTTCTTCAAAGAAAAGAAGCAGTAAATTCACACAAGAGTTATAAATCTAGTAGAAACCCACCTTATTGAGGCCTAAGCCATGAATTGTATATGTTAGAACTTAGAACTTTTCAAATCTTGAGTATTTCTCAATATCCTCGATGGGATGTTGGTATGAAGCACAGCAAGGAAACCCATCAAAAATATTGATAATACTCAAGATTTGATGCATCAGTTTTTGAACAAAATTCTGTTTTCTTAGAAAGAAAAGAAAGGTGTAACAAAATGGTTTCTAAAGCTAGTATATTCCTCTGATCCTAGCTGAGATGAATCAGTTTAGCCCCAAGATCAAAAATAGAATATTAGCATTTATATCCGAGCAAAAATGCTGCCATGATTGTGTTGATATGCAAAGAACCCCAAAACCAAAATCAAAATCCAAAACAAACAAAAAAACCATCCCAAAACCCAAATCGAAATCCAAAACAAAAAAGAAAACTCTACCTTATGGTATTGGGAATGGATGGGCTGTGGACAATGCATCAATGCTGAACAATGGAGAGAGATCTCTAAGCAGAAACAGATCTTTCTCCATGTTTCTTTGATTTTCTTGCTTCGGTCAAGAGAGAACCAGTGAGGTGGGTGGGTTGGATGGGGTTGGGTTTTTCAAAATGCCGAGACAGGTTTCGAGTCGAGTGTAGTAACCAAATGCATCTTTTGGGGCTCGGATGAGTTAAAATATGGAGCAGATTTTTATAATCATACACACACAGTTTCAGGGGATCACCACCAAAAAAGTCATGTCAATCTTTGAGTCACGTTCTATTCAACCAGATATGGCAAAGTGTTAGTTCTGTGCTTAAGCTCAACTCAGCTGAAAATTTGGCATTTACAACTCAGATCACATTTCAGCAAGGTTTCATCAAGTCATGTGTTAATTGGCTTTTATTTACCCTTCACATGACCTAAACCAGTGGTGCATGTGCCTGTAACATTTAAAATTTGTACTTTGGAGGACATAAAAGACCATGACTGTTCCAACAATTACAGGACCTTTTATATAGTCAATGAAGGATGAAGATAACACATTAGCATCACATATACAGTTAAAAAACAAGGTGAAGCTTGCAATGTTTCACTCATTGAATAAATGTGATGTGAATCACAAGCTGTCTTTATTAGGCGGAGCATATTTTCAATCAAGTCAAAACAATTCTATGAAAAGAAAAAGAAAAAAAGAAAATGTGTACCACTAGAGCATCAAGTACCAATTGAGGTAAAAGTGAGTACATTTTGGAGGCTGCTTATTATGATTACATGATATTGCGGTTGTTAAATTTTAATCTAGTAAAAAATCACTAGATTACATAAAGAGCACTACATTATCCAGACAGATCTATAACGTATACAAGAGAGTGAAAATTACCGATGCAGCTATTCTTCAGACATTTGTAACATTTGAAGAGAAAAAAGGGTTTAAACATTCTTATTAATTTATCTCTAGAAATTGGGTGCCAAATATAAATAAGAAAAATGAAGTGATTTAAACCGCTTTAGAAGAGATGCTGACCTGCTTTTGGTCCCGAGGACCAAAGGAGAACGATGAAAGCACCAATCCAATAAACAATAGAGGTGTCAAATAACCTTGCAACTGCTTCATGAAATTTTCCTGGAAATTCCCATGATCCTCTGCATTGGATTCCTCTGAAGAAACAAAGGAAAAAAAAAAGACACATTAGAAAACATTTTTCAAACGCTGCAATCTATATAGCATATAAGAGCACAGAAGAATAGACTTCTCCAAAATCCAGATGGGTGCAAAAAATGTTACCATCAAGGTTGAGCAAGTCCCAATGATATAAAAAGCAATAGCTGAAATAAAATACGTCCCACCTCTTCTGGTGCTAAAATGGCACATGAATAGATGTGCCAAGCTAAACTTTCTCTTAAAACAGAAAGGTCTATTCTAAGTTTAACAATCTTGCTCAACATCCAAGGCACAGTTTTACAGTAGATTAAATACACCATTTAATTCTATTTCCAACACAGACAGAGAAGGAAACGACACATTAAAGTACTAATAAGAATCTACGATGTGTATATAGTGCTGTAAACATGCCAAAACCAGATACATAAATGCTGAACATTTGTTTTGTTGACTTCCCAATTAATAACAGAATGGAGTAAATAAAGAACCTTTTCATCCAAATATTCCATTAGAACATGATTATATATAGTAATGGTGAAAACGGGGTAACTGCTAGATATGAGCATCCAACAAAATCAGTACCAAAATCCCTATGAACCAAGATGCCAACGTATTCTATCATGAGGGTGATAGACGGTCAACCTAGCCATTCAGAAAATGAAAAAACATTTGCCAAACTAGTTTCTGTTTCTATACAACAGGCACAACCCCAAGGTGGCCATATTTAAACAAATTTTATCCACGGGCAAAATAAATGCCCATGCCCATCTATCAGAGGCTTTTTCAGATATGACTTGGCCACCTATCTTGATCAGTATGCCAAAACGCGGATGCGCATCAAAACACAGCCGAAGAAAATCCTAGTCAACTCAACACAACGTGGTCAAGTACTCGGTTGGCGCGGTCATAATTCGGCAGAGGAGTTTTTATTGACTTTGTAAAGCAAAACGCGAAACGCGGCCAGGGAAAAATGCGTAACGTGGCCTAGACAAAATGGAGTCGACTCGGGGGAGACCACGATGACACGGGCGTGGAGGGTGGGTGGGGGGTTGAAACTATGACATTGATGATACAGCATTAACAACACCTTATCACCGGGTCAATATATGTCTGCCCCAAAGCCACTATGCAAAGCAAAATCACAAAGCCATTAGATTCAAGACTATAATTATCCAAGGAAATCTCCATAATCTTGTAATCCCCAAGAAACTAAATAGGGCCTACTTAGCATTGTGGAATTCCTGCTTTTGGTGTAAAGATATATCACTACAGATGTTAAATAGGAACAGATTGAAACAATCAAATAAAAAGAAAAAACTGTCAGTAACTGAAACAGGAACCAATTGCCACAAGTATAGAAAGCGTACCTCTAGGACCAACTTTTGCCAGGTCTTTTTTTTCTGAAAAATGAGTACATTATTAAAAACGAAAGGGGAAGCACCACGGCCGAGATGGTCGGAAATACAACAGAGCAGCAACTTCGCTAGGTCTTTTTACAGTAAAGGCTTCCTAATCCTCAGGGGAGTTGATTTCTGCACTTCCAATCTTTTGTAAACGCATTTCAGTTCCTTATGTCAGGTGGAAGTTGGATTGAGAAAAGAGCAAGTAGGGATAAGAAGAAGAAGAGAAATAGGTTTTTTTCTTTTTCTTTTTTTTTTTTTTTTTTTTGCGGGGGGGGGGGGGGGGGGGATAGAGAGAGTTAGATCAACTTCACCTCCAAATGACATTATATTAATGGGATATTTACATAATTACAAGCATGAATTTGCGCCTCATATAGGCACATCATATATGCCCAACTTGCTCAACATAGAATGTAGCTTTGGACTCACTGCATCCTTAGTAAGAACGTCTTCTAATTTATTTACTATCTTTATAAATGGCAGTCAATCTACTTTGGAAGTGACTCGCTCTCTCTCAAACTAATTTTTAGTCCGCCTCAATATGTTTGGTAACAGGATTGTGATCAATGTTGATGGTCTCCTTATTGTCACAATAAAGCTGCATTGGTCTTTCAGTCTCTATCTCAGACATAATAATACGCAACCACAACAATTCTACAACTCCCTGAGCAATTGGTCTTTCAGTCTCTATCGTAAAGTAGTCAACAGATCTAGCCTCGTAAGCATCTGTGAAGGCCTCCACTCGTAGGTGGTCATAATTAAGTCCTTTTCCAAGAGTTACTTTCAGGTACCTCAGTACAGCTTCAAGATGTGATGTCCTCGGAGCATGCATGTACCGATTGACCGCATGATGGTATATATGATGTCAGGATGATTCAAGGACGAGTACAAAAGGCGACCCAGCAATCTTTGAAACTGCCCCTTATCCTGTAGGAGTTCCTCACCAATTTCACGTAGCTTATGGTTAAGACCGATTGGAGTTTCTGTCATGGTTTTAAATTTCGGCCGAAACGTTTCGTTTCGGCCGAAATATTTCGGTTTAGGTGGAAAACGAAACGAAATTCACAATGAGTCGGAAAAGTACTAAACTTCGCCGAAACGTTTCGGAAATTTCGGCCGAAACGTTTCGTTTTTAATTTCGGTGAAAATTTTCGGAAATTTCGGTGAAACGTTTCAGTGAAGTACAAAATTTCACCCGAAATTTCGGAAATTTCGGCGAAACGTTTCGGAAATTTCCGAAATTTAAATTTCGGTGAAATTTTTACAAGATTTCGTCCGAAATTTCGTACCGAAACCGAAACCGAGATTTAAAACCTTGGTTTCTGTAGCATTTGCTCCAAGTTTTCCTATATCCTTCAGTAGATCAATGGTGTATTGTACTTCCTCTGTGAAATTAATATGCCCTTCCTTGACCTCGCTACTTCAATTCCAAGGAAATATTTCAATTCCCCTAGACCTTCAATTTCAAATTCCTTAGCTAGGAACTTCTTTATATGATTAATTTCACTAGAGTTGGGACAATTCCCAGTCGTTACTATATTATCCACATAAACAATAAGGGCTGTAATTGAATCACTATTTCAATTCCACTAGGTCTTCAATTTCAAATTCCTTAGCTAGGAACTTCTTTATATGATTAATTTCACTAGAGTTGGGACAATTCCCAGTCGTTACTATATTATCCACATAAACAATAAGGGTTGTAATTGAATCACCCATACACTTAATAAATACGGTACGGTCCGGCATGAATCTGTAGGTACCTCACCTGCTTGATTGCGTGACTATATATCTCGAATCAAGCTCTTGAGGACTGTTTCAGTCCATAAATGGACTTCTTTAGATTTTCTCTTCATTTTCAAGAGATGAAAAACCTGAAGGAGACAACATATACAACCCTTCATAAAAATTTACATGAAGGAACGCATCTTTACATCCATCTGATAGCATCTTTACATCCATCTGATATATGGTCCAAGGCAAATTAGCAACAAGCGACAGAAAGTATGCTGATCAAATTCATCTTTGCAACCAGAGCAAAAGTCTCACTGTAATCAATCCCATAAGTTGTACCATTTTGCTACTAGTACGGCCTTGTATCTCTTTACAGAACCATCAGCTTTATGTTGGATTGAGAAGACTTATCTGCATGTCACTGCTTAACGTTAAATGTTTTAGTGTGGCAAACCGGGTCAAAAGTAATCTGATTTTCCACTTAGGACATTCAATCATCAAACTGAGTGGAACAAATAGAATGTGAGGATAAGACCGAGCCTGAAGAAGAACATGCTCCTCATGATGAGAATGCCCCCTCATGATGAGAATGCCCGACAAGAGGTGACAAACGAGCTTGAAGGAGAGGATGATGAGGCTATCATGGGTGGGGATCATGTGGGGTAACCACTCAGTCCCTATGCACGGATGAATAGTTGAGAAACGGTATTTTGACTATTTTCCACACCTCTTGCACAGCGGGTGCGAAGATCTCCACTATTATTATCGATAGTGGGAGTACTGAGAATCTGGTATCGATCATGATGGTAGAGCAGTTGCAACTGAAGACTGAGACACTCGCCCATATGAGATCGAATGGATCAAAGGTTGGGTCAAGAGATCAGTTAGAGCCTGACATCTTCTAAAAAAATTTCTATTGGAAATGTTTACTGAGACTCGGTTTGGTGTGACGTTGCGTCATTAGAGGTGTAACATATTGTCATATTCTATTGGGCCATCTCTGGCAATTAGATTGTAAGGATGGTGAAAAGAACACGTATTCTTTCGTTAAAGATAGCAAGAAAATAAGTTCCCTCGTAAGGTATCCTCCTAGACAGTTGAATGATGTGTTGATATCATTAGTGACAATGAACATAAATACCAGACCCCCTGATCAGAGACTGGCATTATTCTTTAGTCGGTATGAGTTTGAGATGACTTGCCAGGAATTTCTTTTTAGACTCTTGAGGACCCATATTCTATAGTTCCATTATTTAGTCCTTACGGGTTTACCTATCAGCCAGTGGCGTTGTTGGCCTTAGTCGGGATGGGATGTGGTTCAGTGCAGGACGATTCGGACAATCAGTAGAGTCAAGTCTATTTTCATCAATGATGTTAGGATCTCCAAGATGTCTCATTCCATACATGTTTCTGCAGTTACGACGTTCTTGAGTCGTGTCTGGAGAACTTTATGGAGCCAAATGGGGGCTGCACTTTAGTTTTGTTGCGCTTATCATCTCTAGTCAAATGGGCTGACAGGATTGGTCAATCACAACTTATGGAGTTTACCAAGTTGTTTAACTGGCGAGAGACCTCATCCATGCAACTTGATTCCGCCTCAAGCATGACTGGATTATAATAGTTTCATCGAATGATTCCCTAGTGCATCACCTTTTGAGGCTGTATATGGATTTCTTACTCCCAATCTATTGGACCGTAACCCTTTATTTTACCCTTAGAAGCACGAAGCGGGTGTGGGGGCGGGAGCGGGGGCGGGGAGCGTGGGGTCTAGAAGCTTCTATGTTTGGGAGCGCCATGGGAGCGTGTATGTAATATTTTCTTTATATATCTTTCAAAATTCAAGTACATCAAAAAATAATAGTTTCTAACCATTTTCATATGTACCTTTCAAAATTTAAGTACATCTAAAAGCTAATTTCTAACCATCTTCATTTGTGTGCGCTCGTTCCTCGTGCCTTCTGAAGATGCACAAGCCTTTGTGCTTGCTCCAATGAAGTACTTTGAAGAGTTGAAGGAGTTTGATGTAAGGAAGTTGGTGGTGGTGGGACTTATAGAGTAATAGAAAGCGATTCCCGTCTGTCTGGGGTCGCGCTCCCTGGAAGCTCCTTCCTAAGGAGCGCCGAATCGAGGTTCCGACGTGGGAGCGGCATCCCGAGAGAAGGTTCCTGCTTCTAAGATTTTACCTCGGTCAATGTAAAATTGAGGCTGAAGATCTCCTTCAGATTGAGGTACGGCGAGGTGTTGGAGCGGCTACACGCAAGTCATGAGCAGTAAGGTAGCAGACGATAGCACCGCAGAGGCCACATATTCAACATGGGGATTCTTCAGACAAAGCTACCTCGACATGGCCATTTCGCGACTGGAGACACTCATTCTACATCCTTTGGAGGTTCACCATAGCCTTTCTTCATCGCTTCGACGCCGTATGGAGATTACTTCATAGACACTTGGACGCAGGAGATCCACCGAGGGTTTCGTTGGAGATATTTGGTTTGTTGGCAAGGAAGATCAGGTTCGTGGTCAGATGCCGTACAGATGCGACGACTTCACGATGCCATGTTTTCACACTTAGCACACCTTTACTCGACAAAGTCAAGTTCTTCACACCCAGGGAAAATCGATGTGATCTAGCTTGATCACCTAATATTTTGGGAGAATTGCTATTTTGATTAGTTTCTATTTTGGACACTTAGGCTAGTTTCTATTTTTAGAATAATTTCTATTTTACATTGTTACTATTTTGGGAGCCTAGATGAGGGGATTGTCCCCGTCAACTAGGGTCAACATCACCTTACCATTGTCTTAGTCTCATACCTTAACCATCGCCCACATATTAGCCTTGAATCACTTAAGTCATTAAGGGCACTTAAGTCATTAATTCAATGGCTTACATTGGCCATTAAAAGGGGCCCACCTCTAATCTCATTTATGTCTATAAAAGGAGGTCAAGAGGGGAGAAAAGCCTTAAGTTGAAGATTTCGTACAACACCCCCTCCCCCCAAAAAAAAAAAATTCCAGCCACAAGGTGGAGAATTCCCCTCCACGCAAAAGGGAGAAAACCCTTTGGGCGCAAGGTGAGTTCTCCCCCTATCCTTCTTACTCCTCTACTCCTTATCCTTTTCTTTCTTCCTCTTCGTCTCCTTCCTTTCTTCCTCTTTTCTCCTCTTCTCCTCTATTCTTCTTCTCATCTCTTTTCTCTTCCTTTCTTCTTCTTTGTCCCCTATTCTTACCTTGGTTTTCTCCCCCTAGGTTGTGGCACGACTGAACAACAAACCATGATTGCCAGTCATGTCTCCCCTTCCTTCCTACCTTCTTTTCCCCTCTACTGCCTTCGCTTTAACCCCCCTCCCCAAATAATAAGAATAAATAAATAAAAGAAACCACTATTACCACTACCGCACTACGTACCTACTTGCTGCCTTCCTGCAACCCAGGGAATGTTGGCCAGCTTTCCAATCCATAAGCCATAACTGACGGCCTCTCCATACAGCCGCTCCACCATTCCCCTTGCTTGCTACGACTTCTATCCCAACATCTTGGGTTGTTGGTTCACTCCCCTTGCAATTGTGGTGCAATCAATCAACAGTCCCCTACTGAAGTTATGTCCTTCCTTCCATCGTGAGGTTATCATACATGCTAGTTACACTCCATAGTCCTTTTTCATCACTTATCCTTCACATTTATTACACCTTTATCTCTTACAAGGAATTGGCTGGCTGTTTGGAGTTGAATCGCTGATTTTGGGTGGGGAGAGGCACCCATTTTCTTTGATTTTCTACTTTGGTCTTCTTCCTATCATAATATCATCCTATTTCCTTAGAATTTTTCAAAGGAATAGCCTCTAAACTCCTCTTTGCTTGTCAGCCAGCTGATAACCATGGTTTCACTTTCACCTTCCAAGCAATTGTTTTTATGGTTTTGTGCCTCTTCTGAAAAGTGGGCCTGTTTCTCTCGTTCCATATTCCCCACCACACAACAAAAGGGATCATCTTCCACAATACTCATCCTATACTGCCCAAATGTTGGTATCACCAACATTTAAATACCTCATCTACGAGTCTCCTTTATGTACATATCATTCCAAACCATCCTAAAACCGGCGACCAAACTAATGTTGCACCTTAGCCGTAAATAAATAGGTTGCTCACTGATTCTTCATCATCCTTGCATAAGATAAGTCTGCTTGCAAGGTGAAATTCTCTCTTGAATCTGTCCATCATATTTATTTTTAGCAGTATTGTTGTCCATTCGTAAGCCAGAACCTTAGTTGGAAACCAGTGCCTTCCAAATCCTTTTGCATGAGAATGCAAAGATCAGTGAGGGGAAGCAAATGACCCAACGATTGATTTAATCCTGAACTCACCTCTTGGGCCAGAAGCCCAAACGCCTTTTATCTTTGCTGACCTGACACAAAACATTCTTCAAGAGTACAAAGTAACGATATTATGCTTTTAGGCTTTCAAACTCATTACTTTTGGTTCCTATAAAGTACCCACCCTCAAACTACCCTCCAACCTATCCTTTCATAGCACTCTGAAATTCTTGCATTTGTTTCTTTTAATGATATAACATTCTTGTATTTGCATTCTTTGCAAAACTCAAGAGGGCCAGATGAGCTTGGCTAAATGGAGTATCAACTTAAAAAATGTCTACCCAAAACCCCACCCTCACACCAACTCCTAACCTAAACCTAACACACAGTTTAAAGGCCTCCGTTATTGGACATATTGACTTAAAGTTCCTGAGCCCCTACCTCTAGCTGGCTTCCGAGTCTCTCACCCTTCTTAACCCACGCCATATTTCCGCCCAATTGCCTTCCTCCACAGGGCCTCCTTTTCGTCTCCAAATCTCCACTCCACAACCATTTCCCTAGGAGGGCCTTATTCTCCTTGTCCTTTAAATTAGGTTACCAACACTTAATCTTCCATGTTCTTTTGGTCAACATACCAATTCTCATGATCCCATCTAACCAAATGTTTGAGTTTTTTCCTTCATCCTTCCCTTCACATAGAAAATTTCTTTAGATTCCTTCCAGCCTCTCTGGCACCGTCACAGTTATTCTAAATAAGGGCATATAACGACAAATTTGATATCAACGCCTTAATTGGAGTGATGTGGCCTTCTAGTGATAGGAAGATCCCTTTCCGTCCCGATAGTTTCTTCTTCATTCTCTCAACTATAGTGGACCATAAGGTCCTTGATGGTATTCCAAATCCCAATGGTGGGCCCAAGCAAGGTTTTAAATTTTGGTTTCAATTTCGATCGTCAAAGGAATGGAAATGGTTTGGCTTCAGTTAGAAAGTTTGGTAGAAATCCTGTAAAATTGCGAAAACATATGGAAACATACGCAAATGATAAAAATTTGAGATGAAACTTCAAGCAATGCTAGAATGAGTACAATTACACACTTAGAAACCATCAAATAACCAAGGCATTCATACATAATGGTTTACTACCATCAAACTCATGTTTGATAATTCAATACACACCACATTTCACATGTGATTCGCATAAATATGGATATATGATACATACACCACATTTCACATGCAATTTACCATTCAAAAAAAAAATGTGTAATACACGTTGATATAGTGTACCACTAATGCACTTATGATCATGGTTTCAAATTTCGTCCGAGACCGAAACCGGAACTCGGGCAAAATCCGAAATTTCGCGAAATCCCAAATTTCGGCAGAAATTTCTGCAATAAAAAATTGATTTTTTTTTTTGAAAAAAAATATTATTCCAAGATTTTGGTAATTTTTTCCATTATTTGGTAATTAATAAAATAATACCAAATAATTACCGGATTTTGGCTGAAATTTCAGTTTCGGCCAAGGGCGAAACCTAAACAGAAACCGTAATTTAAATCCATGCTTACGATTATGGTTTCGGAGAAATTATATGATGAAAGGCCCTACAATAATAAGGCCTTTGTACGGTGGAGGTACCATCCTTGATATTTGATCCAACAGCAGCTTCTCAAAAAGTGAGCTGCTGTTGGATCAAATATCAAGGGTGGTATCTCTACCGTATAGTTGTGTGAGGCCTTACAGCATGTAAAAACTCATGGTTTCAATATGTATTTCGGTTTCAGTATCATTTCGGTGAGGATGGAAATAGAAACATTTTGGTCATTTCATGTCGGTTTTGGTGGAAATTTAAAACCATGGGCCCAAGTATGACTTTGGGAAGTCCCCTACCTTACACCCATATGCTTCCACCATTTGTTCCATTTTGCTCCTTCCCACATTGCATTCGGCCATTACACTTTTTCCCATGTTAATTTTTAGCCATATTACTGCTTCCACCCAACTTGTTGAAAATCAAGAGACCTCTAACCTCTCAAAATAAGATCGAAACAACCAAAGCAAGAACGCAAGATTTATGTGGTTCAGCAGCGTGCCTCCATCCACGTGCCTGCGTCCACGGGAGGAGAGAGTTTCACACTTTCACTATCCTGATTAGAACTACAAACCCTCTTTTTCTTTCCTCCCGTCCAAGAAACTTGCAAAAGACCACACTATGTAACCCTAAGATTTACAACAGGGATGAACTGCCCCTTGCACCCCTAGCGAGCTGAATGCATACTCAGCCCGTGTGTGCATCACGCACATTACTACTCACCGGCAGAATACAAGACATCTAAGAATGACCCTTGAGTTTTTAACCTGCTCAATGGATGCGCTGAAGAAGAGCGGAATATCACCTACAAACTGAAGATGTGTATTAGACAGTGTTAAAAACGCAGATGAGGCGCGGAACGCGACCGAAGAAAGTCCTAGTCAACTTGGAACGACGCAGTACTCGGTCGACGCGGCTGAGTACTTGGTTGACGCAGTCATAATTCGGGAGAGTCAAATGAGTTTTTCTTGACTCTACAGGGCAAAATGCGGAATGCAGATGCGGCGCAATGAGGAACACGACCAAGGTAAAAAGGAGTCGACTCGGGGGAGTCGACGTGGATACGGGAGAGTTTTAAAACTACGGTATTAGATCCAACTCGTTTGATCATTAATCCCCCAAACAAACATCTGTTTTCTGCTTTTTTATCACCCTAGTTAATGCCTCTCCAATTGTTGAAAATAAGAAAGGTGAAATCAGTTTAAGAAGGTAGAGCTAGAGTTTGTTAAGAAAGTAGTTTTGAAATAGACACCCTTTCCCTTAAGCCGAAGACCGCCATTCTGCTGCTTTCCCTGCTCCCATGTCAAATTTGCATACCAAGTACCACTTCTTTCTTTTCTCTTCCACATCTCCAAACATTCATTTGGTAAATACAGTCAACAATCTGTCGCCCTTCCAGAAAAGCACCCTAGAATGGTGAAATTATCTCCCTCATGGCCTTTCTCAATCTCCTCACATGAATCTTCCCTATGGTTTTGAATATGCTTCCCACCAAACTAACCGGTTTGTACTCTTCTACATCACTAAGTCCCGCCTCCTTAGAAATCAATGTGATAAGAGTTTCGTCAATACTTGAGTGGAGGGAGCTTCATTCGTAAACTCCTTCTATCGTTTACATCCGGAAGAGGGAATAAGAGAGAATTGGGATACACTTAATCGAAAGAGAAGAAGCTCCTATAGATAGAGATGGTCACCTTAGCATCTTGAAGAAAGGGATGGCTTTCATAGTGCCTTTTTAATAATATCCCAAATTTCCTAAAAGCATGCAGATGTAAACCCATCTAGACTTGGTGAATTTTCTTTCTCCATTGAGAAATTGTTCATAGTTCTTACTTCCTCCTCAATTTTGCTTCAAGCATTTAATCGTCTCCCCAGTAAAATGCCTAAAAGACACCTCTTAAAATTTTGGTCTCCATCTTTCCTCTTTGCTATACAATGTTTTATACTAATTGATAATCCCCCACTCGATCCTTCCCTCAACTTTTCATTAGCTCCTCTCATTCAAGCACAACCAACTTCTCAATTTCATACACACTGACTAAAAAAAATAAACATCCTATTCAAATATATCAGAAACTCCATAGCTTTTAATATCAAATGACAAAAATCCATCTCTATACATATCAAATATCATCATGTTCTGTATAGCTTATGCGTATTTTCCAGTAAAACAAACCCATTTGCAAACTAGTTAAGAAAAAGTAAAATGGGAACTTTTTGTTTAGTACTACAGTTTATTAATCATCACCAAAACATTCTCTATGTACAAATATCAATTTTAATCATCAAATAAAAAACAACTGTGAGATCTGAAAGAAGTAAAAGGTCCACATACCTTTCGATTCAGATTTGTGGTGATCATTCCCCTTAGGAATTTCTTTCTTATCCTTCGGATAAAAGTTCTCATAATCTATAAAATCACAAGAAAACGAGAAAAAAGTTCATAAAAACCAATCTTTTAAACCCAGAAAATGAAAACAAAGTTCTTTTTTTTTTCAGAGAATAGAAACCCTAAAACAAAATCAACTTACTCTTTTTCTTTGGGGCTTCGCTGGAGAAAAATCTACTAATTCTAGGGTTAGCGAGAATAGAATTCAAATCTGAGAAGTAATTTTTCCGGGAAAAATCTTTGTTAGCTCCTATTGATGTCAAATAACTCCTTAAAAACCCTAACCCTAATCTGCTATCCTCGCCTCGAGAACACGAACCACCATGTGTAGATCTTAAAAGCGATTCGTTCAAATACGAAGAACTTCCACAATAACCACCCAAATGACCGTTCTGAAATTACAGAAATCATCAGAAAGAAAAATTGAAAAAAAATCAGATAATCAAATAAAAAAATCAAAAAAAAAATGACGACAATCTTACGCTTTGGAGTCTGGAACGAGCTGATTGTGATATTGAGCGTCCTAATCTGGAAAAAATCATTTTTCTGTGAATTTTTCTGCAAATGAAATGTGAAGAAGACAAGGTTTAGCTCTGGCGTGGTTTTTTTATAAGAGTTTTCAAGACGAATTAGTGGGGCGAAACTTGAAAAGGAGACCGTGCTTTTATAGAATACAATTCTTGTTGGAAATTACGAAAATACCCATATATATGGTTTGGGTGCGTGAAAAATATAAATTGGGATAGGGATGAGATTATGCAGAATCAAGAGTAGATTTGCAATTGAGAAATTTTCATGAAACACATATAAAATGAGTGGAGTTACCAAAATTGCTGTGTTTTTATGTTTTTTCCTTGTTGAATAATTTGACTTTCTAGAAGTCTATAACCATTAGCTTCCAATAACCAAACTTACAAACCTAGTCATATTCATATAGACATGTATGATGCCCGTCGAATGTTTGTCTTTCAATACTTCAAATGACCAAACAACCTTCACTAGATGGCACTGCATCACATTATACATGTACTAGGGGTGACATTGATCCAATGGAGAAGCCCTTGTGTCCGGATTCTCCAAGGTCTCCTATGAGTTTAGTAGACCTTTAATTATACTTAATAAATCTTCCGTACGGCGTACGAGCGCGCGTGCGTGCGCATAATCACATTTCCGCCTTTGATATTTGACCCAAAAAACAACCGATTTTATTACAATGTGTTGTTAGATAAACACTAGGTGCAACAAATTTATCATGCACCCATTATGTGTAGCTACACATATACATTGTACCATTTTACTATTTAATCAAACCATTTAAATCCTCTTCAAATCGAATCTAGTCTAATCTAATAATATATAAGTAAAACGGAATCATGCATCCTGCCAGTTCGCCACGTGACATTCCTTCTTTTTTTTCTTGCATTTATTTATATGCGCCACATGGCATTCCGTTTTTTTTCTGCATTTATTTATAGATTTATAAACTAAAAGTTTTACTGCCAATTTTCCGTATTTCCTCCAAATCCCAGAACCCGTTTTCCACATTTCACTTTGAAACCGTATTTCCATCTTCCACCCCTCCACCATATATTCTTCTTTCTAGGGTTTTTTTTTATATATATTTTCAATGTTTGATCCACCATTAAAAGGGCTCTCCAACTGCCTATTGCAGTTGAGAACACTTAAAGATCTATCTCTGAGGAGGCAGAGGCTTGAAAGCAAGAACATATTTCAATATAAATATTTAGGTACTGCTCCTCCTTTCTAATCTAGGTTTTTTCCCTTATTTTCCATATTTGCTCCACCATTAAAAGAACTCTCCGTCAACCTATTGCAGTTGAGAACTAGCAAATCACATCTAGAAATTTTTTAAGGTATCGTTCCTGCTTTCTCATCTAGGATTTTTTGTCCCCATATGGCAGCCCTATTTCTACGTGTGTCGAAAAAAATCTCTATAACACATTAATTCTGGCGTGCATAAATTTCTGATTTTCAGGTTGTTGGTTTCTTACGGTGAGGGGAAAATATCTGATTTTCTGCACTTTCAAACCCATATTATTTTTAACATAGTTGTAGTTTTGGTTCTCATTTCAGGCTCTTAAACGGCCCAGTGCGCCATGTGGCATTCCGTTTTTTGATTTTTTTGCATCCCGCTTTTTTCCCATCGCTTCTCGAGAACCCCTTCAAACATCTCTTCAACTTTCCAATAAGCGAAAACGTCTCGAGAACCCAATAAGCGAAAACTCTTCCTTAAATGATCTTTTTGTTTTTTGTTCAAGTGCAAGGCAGGGGGTTGCAACTAGTCTTAAATATTGCAGGAGATGATACATCGTGACTCAAATATTGAAAGTCAAAAATACATATGAGACCTGGAAATAATAATATCGGGACCATAATTCTCTTCATCGTGAATTTGTTCGTGACATAGTGGTTTGATTTATGATACGAGGGTAAGTGGGAAACGGATGGCTGTTGGAAAGTTTCTAAAAAGTCTAGAGTTTCTAAACTTGATAGAATTCCTAAAAGACAAGGATTGTTATATTTAGGCTTGCTAATTTGAGTGTGGCCTTACATGTTTAGTGACCTTTCATGTTCATAGAGTAATTTCTTGAATTTGGCAACATTTGGGAAGGGAAAGGTGATTTAAATATCACTTTCTACTTTGATTAAAGTTGCAAAACGAATTTGGGCATTCTAGGAAAGCTCTATGAGAGTTTTGCCTATAAAAGAGACACTTGGTCCCTCTTGCCACACACCATAACACTAGAACTCATTGAGAGAGAGAGAGAGAGAGAGAGAGAGAGAGAGAGGGTTTCCCATAGACCTATTGGTGTGCAAGGTAAGAAAAGTATTAAGGGGCGTTTCTGGGCCTTCGCCGTGCTCGAAAAAGCTACCAGGATCGTCGGATTATACACGCTCAAGCACAAGCCATGGTGAAAGGTACATCAAACCCATCTCGTTTAAATTCGAATTTTTTCTTTGTTTTCATTGCCTAAGATCCAAAGGGATCATTAAGTTAATGTTTAGAATAACAATGGCACCATAAAATCTCCCGTTTATTCCGCACTGACAATTCTATCTCCTTATTCTGTTCATTTATTTGATCAACCTTGATTCGTGCATAATCGAAATAGAACACCTATTCTGATTCCCAATTATAGCAAACAATTGCACCCTTTGTCTTATTTGCAACTAGCAAAAACGGCCCGCAATAACTTGCCCAAGAGTGAGAGAGAGGAGTATATTTATAATTTTACTAGTATTCGGGCCCCAACATAGCATGGCTGTAAAATGGTGGGCTGACCCTAATGCGTAGGTTTGGTTAGAGATGATGGGCCTTGCTCAATCAAAACCAGATGTGTAAAATAGTGGGTCCCACTTTATAAAACACACGTGGGCCAAACTGGTGTCCCATCCCATCAATAACATGGGTGAAAAATGGTGGGCCCCAGCCATGGTTATAAATTGTTGGGCCTCACTAACCCAATAATTAGCATTATCCAGTCAGTAATTTTTTGGCACATAACCATGGGCCTATTCCAGCTCTAATCACCCAAACAACAACAATGGAGCAAGTTTGAAATGATGTAGCAGCAGGTGCTACTGAATTGGATAAGTCGCAGCTAGGAATATATTTTCCACTGTCCAAAAATGCCCTTAGCAGTGTGCATCGGTCAACCTCAGCAAAGTGGTTTATGGATCCTTTCAGTTTTTTTTTGTGTGTCACATTGTTATTAGACCTGGCGAATGGGTGGCCGGGCTGGGTTGGGTTTCTCCCAACCCGTACGGGTACGGGCAGGGTAAAAAATGACCTGGAATCTTACGGGTCGCTATTTTGTGAACCCAGACCCCACCCATCTATATGGGCCGGGTGGACCCGCGGGTCACCCAGTTTTTTTTTAGTTTTTGCTATTTTCATTCCCACACTATAGGATGATCCAAACCGTCAATGTGATAGGCCATTACATAAATAGGTTGTGCCCAAAAAATCATTTCCGTAGGATGATCCCAACCCTCCCATCTATACAGGAACTGCATATAATGGAAACCTCTATAGATTGGAGGGCTAGATCATCCTATGGAAATGATTTTTGGGGCACAGTGTTCCATCACATGGACGGGTTGGATCATCCTATGATGTGGTCCATAAAGTACTTTTTGAAAAATACGGGACGATCAGGCCTAACACCATATAAAATCTCCTCTTATTCTAGGCCCTTCAATTTACAAATTCCTCTTTATTTTACAGTGGATGTTCAAGGGACTTGAAACAAGGGAGGTTTTTTGGGACTCACGAAAAAAAAAAAACAAAGAGAGGTTTTTGGGGGAGGATGAGCGGGGCAGGAACTGCGGACTTCTTCTACAGGGAGGCCCAGCGACTGGGCTATGTAGCACGATCGGCCTTCAAGGTGTGGATTTTATTTTCCATCTCTTTTGTTCTTATATCTGTTTCTGATTTTTCTATGTTTTACTCTTTTTCATTTTACTTTTCCAATTCTATTTTTTGAAGCTGTTTTGGTGTTTCCAGCTGTTGCAGATGCAGAAGCAGTACAAGCTGATATCATCAGGAGCATCAGTTCTTGACCTTGGATGTGCTCCTGGTGCTTGGCTTCAGGTACCCATTTGCCCCTTCTCGTTAACTATTTCAGTTGCATAATTTATTGCTCATGTATCTGTTTGATCTAGTATATTAGAGTTATCTGGGCTATGGGGTTATATTTATCTGAGTTTAAAGAAATTTTTTTTTTTTTTTGGGTGTTCTGTGATCATGTAATTGCTTCCCTGGCTGCTTGTTATTGGCAATTTTGATATGTCGCTTTTGTAAGAAACGTGTCTGGGAATTCTGGGGTTTCCATTAAATAAAGATTAGTTTGCTATCAATAATGCAAGGCACAAGCAAAGAAGATTTACAATCTATACATAGTTAGCAGTTGGGTGTTGTTGCCCTGAGATCTGGATCGAGGCTGACTCGACTCCCGGAGCGAAGATTCACAACCTGTGAGCTTGGACTCCGGGAAGGCCCTCTGATGCTTAAGTTAGTAACATCCAACAAATACGAAGGCTGATCTCTCTAGAGGCCGATTGAACCTTTGAGCCTTGGCTCCCATTTTATAGAGCAAGAGTCCTGGAATGTGGGGAAAGTTGCCTCTTATGGGCTCTTTCCTAATTGCCTTACGTTTCTTCTAGAAACCAAGGCTTCCAAGTTTATTGATGATGGCGGCTTTATGGAGCTACAACTTTAGGGTTTAAGTTTCTAGGACTCACGTATAAGCCGTGAAATTACCCTGCTGCCCTTGGCGCGCTTGGGCTGCGTCTGTCATGTGCCCGTCTTTGATTTGGTGCCGGTTTTTACCCCCAACACATGCCCCCATTTGCGTAGGCTGGTCCGGGCTGAGGAGATTGATACACACGTTTGCTGAAATGGATTGGCCAGCAGGCGAGCTTTCTGCGTTGGGCTTCTTCGTTGGATTTGGCTCGAGGGTCCTCGAGGAGGTGAGAAGCTCCGACGATACCGTCCGAAGGCACAAGGGGAGACTGGTTGTGTTCCATGTTTCTCTCTTTGGCTATAGCGGCTGAGGTATCAGAGAACAGGTGCCGATCTCCGAGGTCCCGTTGGAAGTCGGCCGAGCTCCCAGCCTCTTGATAGCGAGATTCGAATCCTAAGGGCTCGAAGAAGAAGAAGAATTGCATAACTTCCTCTTGGAGCCGGCAGAGTTGGAGGTAGTCGGCGTAACTAGAATTTGTCGCCTGAGCTGGAGGTGACCGGCCAAATTGGCTGCGAATTCCGGCGGGGTTCCCTCGGCTTTGCGATGGGTCCGAGGTTTCGTCTTCCCTCTTGAGGAAGAGATCCGAATCCTTAGGGGGAAGATGTGTTGATGTAGCGAAGACTTGCTATCAAGATCTGTTTTTAGAGGCGAGTTTGTTGTGGCGGAGTTTTCCCATCCACGGGGATTACTGGGACGAGTAAATTTGTGATCTTGAGTATATGAGCATGGGTGGAGTACCATTAGTAATGAGCTGATGCTGGGTACGTCATTTTAGACAGGTCCGACTTGGTACAAGTGATAGGCCCCGAATAAAGGGGCTTTATATTGAGAGCTTCGTATTTGATCCCGGCATCGGCATCACATTTGCAAGTATGGAGGGATACCATCCCAATTCGCCCATTGACATGGGTTTATATCCCTTCTACGGGGATGGACCCGAGCTTGTGGTCAAGCCATTTTTCTAGAGGAGGAAGAGGAGGAGGCGTGGGTGGGTGTGGGGGGGGGAGGGACGATGAGGACCGGGTCCCGGCCAAAGATAAGATGGCCAACTCTAGTTGTAGTGCAGGGGCACAAACATAATAAGGCATTATGGTGGTTCATATGTAATTTTCTCTTTTACTAGGGGAGTATGTGTATTTTTCTAGGAGTGGCATTCTTGTAATTGAGCTATGTAGTGAGGGGCAAATGCAACTGAGTGAGAACTACCCATTTAAATAGCCCCCTTTTTTTTGAATTTGGGAGGGACATTTGGCTGGGATTTGAATTGTAAGAGGTGGAGCTCAAGCTTTGGGAGAGAGATTATTTGTAAAAGGGAGCTTCGATTGATGTTAAAAAGGAGATCTTGCTCAAAGAAGGCCCTCCATTTCCTCTTCATCTCAATTCGAAGTTTCAGTTAAGCTAAGTTCTTATTTTATTGTTACGTTTCATTGATATTCAAGAAAATTTAGTTCAACTATGTTCTTGTTCTTCCAATTGTATTTTCTAGCATTTTCAGCATATTTTCCGCACTTTCTGCTCATTTTCTGCAATTTCCAGCAAGTTATTGGTTTTTGTACTGGTTTTGATCAGAATTTTTGTTCTTTTACTGTTCCTTCACTTATCTGAACTGACCAATTGGAAGTAGATCTACAAGAGATCTACATCACATCTCTACTTGAAGACTCCATTGGGGAGGTACTAAGTGATGATTCGAGGATACCAAGTTGCTCACTTAGATCCTTGATAGACAAATCTTTTCTGTCTGTCATTGATTTTCTTGCGGCATGAGGATTAGTTGTTGCCAATTTCCCTCTCAACTGTGGCTGTGTTGGCTCTCGTCATTCTCATCTTTGGGCGTAGATGAGGATGGAAATCCCAGCACATATCCCATGTATGTATTCTTTTTTCTCAATGAGCGCACTTAATTTTGTCTCTATCAACTGTCGATGTTCTTGAATGTGGTTGGTTTCCCCCATAAGTGTTTCACTGTTTCCACCACGTTTATTGCCTTCAGACTTTGCTGCTAGCGCTAAATGCTTTAATTTGTTTCCGAACAAGCACCCAAAGGCTGCTAATCGGATCGCTTCTCCTCAGATATAAATATAGACATATTCAAAGGGAGGTAGTTCATCTTTCCCAGGCACTTGAACCCGTTGGAGTTCTATATCTGGGTTCAAGCCATCCAGTAATTCAAAAATTCAGTTTGTTTCTTCATATATCCAAAGATTAGGTACTACGGGCTGATAATAATCTACTTCCTCCCATTTTTCTTCTGAGAAGCTTGAAATAATCCTCTATAGATAGGTTACCTTGTTGCATATTTGCAATCTCTCTATGTGGCTGGTAAATCCTGGCTATTCCTCTTCCCTTTTGAGAATAGGTTCGGGTTACTGCATCCCCATAACTTTCACATTTTTCAGAAAAGTAGACTTTTACTGTTACTTAGCTCCATTAAATTAAGAGCGATGCCATCACTGTAAGATTCTCATATTCCCAATCATTGTGGGATGGATCTTTAAGTTTTTGAACTTTCCTGAGAACTTCCTCTGGCTACCAATAAATATCCTAGTCGTTTGTGCATATTCCAAATAGTTTCTTACATTTGGTTTAACTGTTGTAATCTTCAATCTTTGGTAGTCATTATGATTGCTTCCAGTGGATGTGACCATGGTTTTACATTTCGGTTTCGGCTGAAATTTCGGTCGGACTTATCCGAAACCAAAATTTCAGCCGAAATCCCGAAATTTCGGGCGAAATTTGGTACACGTGCACGGAATTCCATATTTTTAGGAAGACATTTCGATCGAAATTACCGATAATTTTGTTTGAAATACTTTAACGCAATAAAATATTGTTATTTTAATATCAATTTCGACGAAATTCCCGAACGAAATTTGGTATATTTTGGGATTTCGGTTTCGGTACTCACCGAAATCCGAAGATTTTGGTCGAAATTTAAAACCACGGATGTGACTACCCGGTTGTTTAACGTCAGAAATTCTATTAAATTCTTTTTCCCTAGATAATATCAAAATAAGATCTCACCAAAATAGAACATAGATAGCAAGAAACAAAGGATAGAACACACCTTCGATTGTTGTAGGATAATCCAAATTATTATCCATTGTTGTAATCAATACTGGGAAGCGGAAAAGATTCCGTATCTGATTTGACTAGCGCTCTGATTTAGATCCAGATCAGAACCCACTCTGATACCGTTTTATCTATCTAGAACATAAACTGAAATTAAAAGGAAGAAATCAGAAGAAGCTTGAAAATGAAGGGAGAGAATAAGAGGGACAAGAGAAAGCCTACTATCGGCACCATTACAACCCCCCCCCCCCCCCCCCCCACCCCATACACACACACAAAAAAGAAGGGAGAAGAGAAATGGTTCCATTTTAGTTAAGTTCCGTGCAGATCCCAATGTGGACCCTCTACATACATTAAGTGACTTCACAGTTTACGAACATGAAATAAAGGCACAGACAAAGAAACTCCAAAAACAACGTACATAGGACAAAACCCATTAACCCAATGTCTATGTAGCCACATCTCTATCTACATCCTTCTACTCCTAGAAAATCTCAGGTACTCATTTACTCTCTCAGGTACTCATTTACTCTCTCTCTCTCTCTCTCTCAGGTGCTTGGTAGATGCCCATGATACTGTAATCCAATGGCTTAGTGTTTGATTGATGTGGAATTGTATTCAACTGAATGTAGTATTTTCCAGTTGTTCTATATTTATTTATTTACTTTGGTGACTTTTTTTTTTGAATGGTTACTTTGGTGGCTTTCTATGGACAAATTTATATACAAAACTATTTTTCTTCGACATTACCACATTTTTGTTTAATCTTGTAGGTAGCTTGTCAGAGCTTGGGTCCATTGAAAAATGGTGGGGTTGTTGTGGGTATTGATCTGAAGGTGAGAACTATGATTCTTAGCTTAAGAAACTTTTTTTCTTCTTCTGTTTTGTGATCTAATGCTTTTTCAAGGAAAGTCTGGAGCTAAAATAAAATGAGAAACAGTTGATCATTTCTTATTTGAATTTTTGTAGGCAGTGATTTTCTTTGTTTTGTAATATTGATTGCAGAGCAGAAGGTGAAGGTTCCTTCTCACTGTGACACGAGGGTACAGACTATTTGTGCTGATGTCTTGAATCTTGTGAAGGACCAAGTTATGGAACTCTCTCCTCAGGTTTAATCTTTCTACATACATTATTTTTAACAAATTAACTACAATCTCTAGTTTCTGCATTGTCTTAGATATTGTTTGTTGAATTTTTAAGCCCGAAATGCAGATTTGTGGCCGAAAGGGCCCTGTGATGCAGGGGGTAAGCCTTGAGGCAGGATGAGGCATATTATTGTAATTTAATAAAAGTGTAAGGCATAAAAAATAAAATAAAAATAAGTTGCAAACAATAAAGAAGTGGAGGAGAGAATAAGTGTCTGTATGAACTATTGACTGCCAGTCTATTATGTACTATTATTTATTTATCATCAACTAAGAACCATAGCAACTAGCGAAGGGAGTAAGAAATACAGATATCTTAGTAGCAAGTAACAAATAACTGGGCAGACTGCTGAGTCCCCTGCTTATCTATTCCATCTCTCTTAGCCATTTTTATCTTGGAATAAACCGAAAAAGAATGCAAGAATGAATCCAGTGAAGAACTCAAGAACTGAGGAAGGAAACTGAAAAAGTTGGTACATCGACTTCTATATCATCAAAGAAAATCCACTCCACTTGCTTAAATTTGATCTGCATTGAGGGTTGAAGAACATCTTCAAAGTTGTAGATTCAAAATCCATTGAGTTTCAGCCATTCAAAAAAATAAAAATAAAAATCCTTTGGGTTTCTGTGAGAAATAACAGTAATAACAAACACCCTTCTCACTGTCTGTGGGGTGGCGGCTTCTTTTAGAATATAAACATAAATAAAAAATTGTAGAACTTTGGGCTCACGAAATATGTGAGGCTTAACCTGTTTAAAGAAGCTAGCCGTAAAGCAGAGGCATATGCCTCCTGAAACCGAGGTTTAAGCCTTAATCAGTATGTGCCTTGTTGGCTCTTCAAGGCATTTCATGCTGCCCATCCTTGAGACACACTTTGCCTTGAGGCAAAGGCCTTTAAACAACACCATGGATGGGTGGAGATCTTGATTTTTATGCTTAGACACCGCATGGATCCCCATCCTCGAGACACTTTGTGTTGAGGCAAAGGCCTTTAAACACCACAAATGGGTGGAGATCTTGACTTTTATGCTTAGACACTGCATGGATCTATTACATGTTTAGCACAGTAGAGGATGATAATAAGTTTAGTATTGAGCTATGGTAGTTTTGTTATTGCAGGTTATAGATTGTCAACATGTTCAATGACTGTCCGTGTAATACTTCTCGAAGTCCCCTATCTTCCTTTTCTTTATTTTCACATATTGGCACAATGTCAGCGTTTTGCTATGGTTATTGACTTCCTGTCCATTCCACCACAGTTTCACATCACTTGTTCAGTGTTGCAAGACTCATGTGGAGTCTATTTGGAGCCAATGGTTTGTTGAGACCAAGGTTGCCAGTGCGGGAAGCGGAAGTGGGAAGCGAAGGCTCCTGGGAAGGTGGGAAGCGGTAAGGGTCATAGAATATTTTTTAATAGTTAAATTTTTTAACAGAATCCAAAAAAAAATTACTAAAAATCACAGTCAGCCAAGTTTTTTATGAGATTTTTTTTACCAGACTTCTAGGATCTAAATAATGTTTGGTCATGATAGATTTTATAAATTTTTAAAATTGGCAAAGTACCCCATCGTTTTGAAGTTAAGGATTTTGACCTATCCCAAAATGACCGAAAAGGGTCGGATTTTGTACTAGAACGGGAAAGTTGATTTTTTATCCTTTTAGAATTTGGTCTTGAAACTGTTTTTAATAAATCCAAATGTGGGGTATTCCACTATTCACATGTAAATCAGACATTAAAATAGTAAAGACATTTACTTGTAGACTTTACAGGTAAATACCTAGTCCCCTGTACTCACCCAGAACATAAAAACGTGATTCCCCAATTTTGGAAATGCGATCCCCACGCTTCGGGTACCCATTTTTGGGGAACTGTCCCGTTTCCCGTTTTGGAAACGGGTTACAGGGAAACACGATTTTCCATTCCTGGGCGTTTCCTGCTTGGTTGAGAGTTGAGACTTCATCTGATGAATATTTTTACTATCCAATATGAACAAATCTGTTCCTACTAGCTGAATTTCCAGAAGCCAAATCCAAATATGACCCTTTTATAGAATTGCTCTCCCACCACTTGCTAGATCAGGCTGTTATTACCAAAGAAACATTTTTTGTTGCTCACCTCCACATGACCAAAGAGAATCACTTTTTTGTCGCTCACCTCGATATGACCAAAACATGATACCATCAGGCCTCAAATCTGTTTCTTTTTGCCATTGTTATTCAAACTGGACTGACCAATCCCTATAAGCTGATTGTCTTTTGGAAAGCACAACAAGGGCCTGCTTATCGTAAAAGTTGAGGTATTAGAATAATTTGTTCTTGTCTGCATTAGAAACTAAACTCTACTTGCTTCTCCCCTTGGTCCTAGTCGTTTCCTTGCGCCTTTTCCTGGATTCCTTCAACTGGAGACTTAGATTGAATGAGACTCTTCAAATGCTTTTTCTTGGGCTAAGGAAACTAGCCAAGGTCCATGGAGGCTAGCCTCTGTTATTGGGGAAATTGCGGACAGGCTTGGAGGGCAGGACATTGCAATTAGACACATCCCAAGAAGTGCCAATGATCTTGCAGAAAGGCTAACGAAGAGTGGTGTAAATAGACTTGTTATAGTTATTGGGCAACCTCCTGCCCAATGACATTTTGTAGTTCTTAATTTTCGATAAAATTTGTTACTCTTTTTCAGGAATTTTTTTTATCAAAATTCCAGTGTTCCATAAATTGAGTCTACATTTAGTACTACAAATCAGTCTACTTTTAGCAGATATTCTGATGCTATCTAATGTCCCTAGCATTGCTTAACAGTTTCCTTTAATCTGGTGATGAACATTTGCCTCTCCATCTTTCTTTATTCATCCATTTCTCTGCGGGAAAAATGCGGGAAAAATGTATGCATCTACTCGGTTGCTTCATTGGATTCTTCAAGCACTGGGCACACGTATGTATAAATACACCCATAAATATCAATACATGCACTTATGATTAAATGAGATCCGGAACTACCACCTCCATTACTGGTCTCTTTTTATGATTTAATAGACTCTGGCTAATTCTTATCTCAGGAGTATTTTTTTAGGCCAGTAACATTCTTGGGCATTATATCATTAAAAAAAAAACATTATTGGGTATCATAAAACCATGTCTTTTGATCCTGTTGAGATATGTAGTTGTTAATAAATCTTCTTTTCTTTGTTTAACATAAAATAGGTATATAAGCCTATGATTTGTTCTTTATTTTGCAGAGGAGTGGGTTTTCCGTGGTACTGTCAGATATGTGTCCCACTGTTTCTGGAATCACAACTAGAGATGCAGCTTTATCTGTTGAGTTGGGGATGCGAGCACTTTCTTTGGCTTTGGGAAGGACCGTTTTATGCAGTTCGGATGATAATATTGATGATGAGGAGCTCTTAGACAGGTCAGATTCTAATGCCAGTGATGATGGTGTTCTTCGACGTGGAGGCAACCTTGTAATTAAACTTCTTGAGAGTGAAGACACACAGGGTTAGTAGTTGTTTTACAAGGAAGGTGATAGTTTTTAATAGATCCAATGACATTCTATCAGTTATTCCTATCTTCTTTTGGTTGTGTGCTTGCAGGATTTAGCGAAATCTGCAAACCACGTTTCAAAAAGGCGTCATGGTTAAGGCCAAAAGCAACAAGGTCTTCTTCTAGAGAGATATATTTGATATGCCAAGGCTTGCGGTAAGCGTCAGAAATTGCCACCATTTCATTATCTATATGAGATTCCTGTGATTAGAAACTATATACATTTCCAGGAAGTTGATGTGGAGTTCAAGTTTCTGAATTCTAGTCTAGTTGTTCTGCTCTTTAGGAATTGATTATGTGCACCAGTGCACCTTATGTGGTTGGAAACTCACTGATTTTGATTTGCAGTTAGTGTAATGTGTGGAGGATCAGAGGAGAAAGGACAAACAAAAGGAAATTTCATTACCCAGAATATCAATTAGACCGATAAACATTTTTTTGTTTACATAAAATGGGAATATATATACATCTAAGCCATGTTTGGCAACCATGATTTTTTTTTTCTCATGGCACAAAATGGTGAGAGAGTAGAGGGAGAATTGAGAGGGCGTGAGTAAGGAGATGGTGAGAAGTGGCTGAAAAGTATGAGAAAAAACCTTGTTTTGAGTAGAGTTTTCCTTTTCCCTGTTTTCCAGTCACTCCTCACCCTCTCTGCACTCATACCTTCTCAATCCTCTCCCTCTCCCACCCTTCTTGACCCTTTCCCACAACTGGATAAACTAATATTCAGTGGAAAAATATTTTGTGGCTGCCAAACATGGCCTTAAAGAGGGAAATCATAACCTCAATCCTTTGTTTTGATAATGGCATCGCTCATGGTATTACACATTTTCTGATTGGCTGTTGATAGCCTTTCCAGGAATTGTAATAGCATTTAACATCTAATTTAACTTGTGTTCTAGAAATGCAGTGGAGCTACCAAATCCTCAATATGGTATTATTCTCATATTCTTTTAAAATTCATGTGATCATCTATTTTAAAGTAATCTCATGGCCTCACTAAGATATAAGATGGTATTTAAATGCTACGTGGTTGAAACAAAAAACAAATGGTTTCTTTTAATGGGAAATGATCCACTTGTTTTTAGCATTAGGGAAGTGATATCATCACTACCATGTTTTGATATTTTCACTAATGAATCTTGTCTTTTAGATACCAAGCGTACGCAGTAGCTTACTTAGCTTGCCAGTTAGAAAGGGAGGCTAGCTGTTGAAAGGGCAGAGCAGACTAGACTAAACAGTGTCGTGCTGATATCATTTCCCTTTTCTTTTAGTATTTTTAAAGAGCTGTCAAAAGAAAAGACAAGCTGGCTATGTGCAATTATTAAAACATGGTCTTGCTGATGTCATTTCCCTATTTTTATTGCCCATACCCATACGACTTGCAATTAGGGGTGGCAAAGTTGGCCGAGCCGAAACCGAACCGAAAATTCGGTTTCGGTTTGGTTAAACCAAACAGATTCAAATTTCGGTTTGGGGATCAAACCGAACCGAAACCGAATATTTCCAATGATTATGAGGTGGCAAAATTGGTGGAACCGAACTGAAACCGAACCGAAAATTCGGTTTCAGTTCGGTAAAACTAAACCGATTCAAATTTTGGTTCGGTTCAGTTCGGGGGTCGAACCGAAACCGAAACCCAACCATTGCTACCCCTACTTGCAATGAGTAAAAGAGTTAGTACAAAGGGATTTGCTAGCGTCCATTGCAGAAGGCATTTCCATGAGAGCAGCCACCTCGTTAATGAAGACAAAATCTGCTGAAAAGTGTGGCTGCTATCACATGCTGCCCATCCGTGAAATGCCTTTTGTGATGGACGCTAGCAAATCCCTCCGCAATAAAAATTCTAATTATGAAGAGCAGCATCTGGTCATATTTAGAATTTTGTAAAGATTGCAAGTGTTCTGAAAATGATGCAAATACATTGATTATTATGGACAGAGGTTTCTGGGCAACACTTTGTGAGATGTTTTTTCCCACCCAGTTGGTAGTTTGGTACCACCAGGGACTCTTCTTTACCAGTTTACCCACTGGGTCCCTCACAGGCTCACAGCAGTATTTGCAGAAAACAATTTCCTCATTTCCATGGATTTTTTCACAAAAAACTGAATATTCTTCGTTTTTCTAGAACAAAAAATTCAACTCTACTCAGACGACCCCGAACTTTTTTTCCTTGTATCCAAACACCTCTTTCAGGAAAACTTTACTGGAAATTTTGCACATAAGAAAATCTATTAAAATTGAAAATGTATTGCACAGCCAAAATGAGAGACAAAAATAGGGACAGTCCTATGGGTGTGGTACCCACTAGTTCTAATATCTTACATTTTGCCTAATCAGTTATGTAGATACAAAATAATTGAAAGGATGAATCTTTTATTGTGGGTGAAGTATGATTCCTAACTCCAAAGCTGATTGATCATCGAATATGAGTTCGGCCTAAAGACCAAAGTCCAGTGTCACGAACAGAGGCCTGTGGAATAATATATAAATTAGAACAAAGAAATTGATAAGAAATCCCTTGGTTAGAACAATGGAAAAACATGAAAATTTTCATACTTACAGGTGTTTTTGCAGAAGGAAAGATGTTCCAAAATCTCAGAGTCTCATCTCCTGCCCCAGTCACTATAGTCTGCAAGAACTTAAGTGCAGTTGTGTCACTATGGAGATTATTGAAAAATAAATCATGGGTGCATTTCTAATGAAAAATCACTTGTTCATCATCAATTGGTGATTCTTGATTAAGGGCCTTCCCCCCTCCTATGGGTACGTACCAAAACTGGTCCTTATTTGCATATGAGAGTAGGGGTGTCATACTTGCAAATGGGAAATTAAGACCATTTGAAACCCATCTAAATCATTTCTAAAACTAGGGATGACCATCATTTGCAAATGATGTTTGGAGGTGTCCAAAGAGGCCAAAAAATCATTGGTTCCTGGCATAAATATGAGCTGAATTAGAGTTCAAATGAGTACAATAATGGAAAACATGTTACCTGCCCATCAGGAGACATGGCAAGATATAGTACCCTCATTCCGTGACCGGTTAGAGTTGCTACCTGTTTCAAAGTCTTTTTAGCTCAGTGAGGAAAATTGTGGAAAAGAAACATGGGCTAGAGAATCTCATAGTACATGAAACAAGGAAGAAAAACTGCCCTAGTATTATAAGGTTGAATTTGCAACTTCTTTATTCTACACCTTTATTCATATGTTTGAAACAAGCTTTGCATATAACAAAGGAGAACAAGTGATTGTAACTGATAAAACAAAAAGCTTACCTTCCCCAATGATGGATACTTCCATACCATGATTTGGTTCTGGGAATAACCATGAGTGCTCACTAGTTCATTCACATTTTTACACCATGACAGATTGCACACCTGTAAACATGAATTGTTAGAACTTGTTCGAAGTGCAATGAAAGAAAACCAACAAATGCATAAGAAAAAAGAAGTGAAGATCGAGTCGATCACCTGACTCCCAGTGTCCACAAAATTCAACTGGTTACCATTTGTGGTATTCCAAAAGCGAATGCACCTATCGGCGGTTCCACCTCCGGACGCAAGAAGGCTGTGTTGGTGTGGTGACCAAGCAATGGCCTTTACTGCCGCTGTGTGTTCTGTAAGTTTCAAGATTGGCTGTTGGGAGTGCTGATTCCAAACCAAGAGCTGATCACAATATAAGAGAGAAGCCATTAATTAAGCTTATTTAATGATTTCTAGATAAAACTCTGTATTAAAAATATCACAGGAGAAAACAGAATTAACAAACCTGATTATCATTTCCACCAGATGCGAGTTCTCTGTCGTCATGTGACCATTTCAGCCCACAGACCTAGTAGATACACGAAACAAATTATTATTGCATATTTGCACTTATTCTTTGTGACTGCTTAATTATTACAAATATTAGAAGGCTTACCTCAGATTTATGGCCTACAAGCTTGCCGATAAAATCATTTGAGACACGAAGATCATGTTGAAGAATATTTCGGTCTCTACTTCCTGAAGATAAAATGCATGAACTCCATGCTAATACTCCAGTTCTTGTTTGATGTCCATTCATGGTTCGAACCTTTTTGCACCGAGTGCCATCCCAAATCTGCAATATAGATAGTAATGGAGTTGGTCCAACTGTGTTTGTCCATAAAATACAAAGAAATGTTTTTCATTTTTTTCTGAATAAATCTGGTAGGTTCATATCAAACTTGGTGATTAAAGCAGTGTTTCAAAACGTGGAAAAATAGGTCAATGCCAGAATTATAAAAAGCTTAACACCTCTTATTCTTATTACTTATTAAAGAAAGAAAGTTCTTTGCATAACTTGTCCTCCTACTTCTTCACAATTCAAATCTTCTATGACATTTCAATCCTTAGACCTGAATCCCTCTTGAACAAAATCTCAGTCAAGTAAGATAGCATATGAAGCACTCAGGATTAAAAGATAAGTAATAACAGAGTGAAGGATAGATTCAGGGTTAGATGCACAGTAAAAGCATTATGAGAATAAATGCGGCAGGACCTATGGAAAAACAACAGGGTGGTCTTCATATCATGCCACCATGTCCGATCATTTGTCTAACAAAAAAGAGAGGGGATTGTTGTGGAGGATTTTTAAATTTTATCATTGATTCCAAGTTCAAAATTTAATCTATCAAACTACAATGGTAATTGACCAAAAACTAATAAATGCCAATGATTTATTTAATTAATCTATAGCAGTCTATGATCTTAATATTAAAAGAGACAAAATAGTACATAATGCTTTAAATTAGATTACTCCTTAATTTGAATCTTTTCAAAAAGAACAATGTTTGAACTTGATTGCAAGCAGTATCACACCTATTAAGGTTGACTTAGTTATCACTTGACCCATTGATCAGATAACTATGCCAACCTTAATTTGTGGTACCACTTGCAGTCAAGTTCAACATGTCCTATTCGAAAAGTTCAAATTAAAAGAACATAGTTTAGGTAGCAATGGTTCGCAGAAAACCATTATGAGACTAAATAAAAAAAAAAAAACAAATCCTCATGGTTTAAAAGAAAAAGATGAACACTTCAATCCTCTGCAGGAGAACCTGAAATGGGCATCTAGCCCTTCCCTTCCTATTGGAGCATCTATGGTGGGACCCGATGGAACTGGCATGACAATAGACTGACCTTAATACTGAAACGGAAAGGCACCCATTAATATTCTTTTTATTCCTTCAAACTTGCTCAATTTTAACTACTACTAAAACAATTTCTACAAAAGGCTAGGCCCACTAAGGAAATCTGGTCAAAAGTTAGAGAATGATTCTTGCTAAATGATAGTTCGGTATTGAGCATAAGTCATTGTAACTCAAGTAAATTTTAGTGTTTCCTGAAGAGCTTGAGGGACAAGCATTGTGAGAATTGGGGTCAGGGTACATCAAAATATGCGGCACGCTTAAAACAATTCAGTAGTTAGTCAAGATGATGAGTTGTTGGAACAGAAGTAGATTATGTACAATAAAATTTTCCTATTGTTGCCATCCTTTGAAACCTTTAAGTCTTGTTTAAATTTGGTTGACTCATCCAAGCCATTTATAACAATTGGAGGTTCATTAGATTTGTTTATACTGTCATCCTCTTTGAATTTTTCTGGCGGTTATGGTCCACAGTCATGCTTAAAAATTTGTCAAATACATCTCTTGATGCACCTTTAGATTGAAATTGGATGAGAATCATATGACTATATATAAGAGCAGACCTCCTATTTGAAAATGAAAACCAGAAGGGATATAAAAACTTACTTGGATATCACCAAGATTTGTACCGATGGAAAGATATGAGCCTTCCCGAGTCCACTGGACCGCACACACACTATCACTTGGGCCCAAGTCACATAGCTTTATCACCTGGACCAAGATTAAGATTTTATCAAAAACACATCTTACAACGACATAATCACAATCGCTTTAGTGAATAAAAACAAGAATCTATAGTAGCAATCTAAAAACATTAATAGAGAAAAGATGAATGGTAAGGAATAGTAAGAAAAGATGAACAAAACATGAGCTTTGTAAGCTCATTTAACTTGTGAAAACCAATTGTGTTTGCTCATCAGTGGATTACTGGTCAGTAGCTCAAATTATACTTAATTTTAGATTCTGTTGCTTGGCAGCTGCCAAAGCATGAAAGCAACTGTTCTTGGTATGCAAAAAACTTTAGGCAAACCCATGGAGCCTCACCGAGCAGATTAGGCATACCCTTATAAAAATTCAATCTTTACTACCCTATTGGAAAAGATAAAGAGTGGAGTTTGCAATTTCACCTTGCTTGTTGATGCAGTCCAGAGATAAACACAGGTGCCCAACCCAACAGCTAGTACATTTTGCGAAGACCAATCGACAAGATTCAGGTAGAAGTCATCTTGAAGAGAGGGGGCATCCAAAACCTGAAACCAATTTAGCCATCAGAAACAACAACATTCTACATATAATCAGATTATCTACTGCTAGTCACACTGTGAAGTACTTTTACAAGGCCAAGAGCTCATCCTCCTAAACTATATAAGAGTGAGTATTAACACAAACATCACAATGATTTTGACTTTACTTCGACTACCATGGATGATATTTCAGCAATTGTTAAATTTGAATACCAAGAATTTTCTGGACAAGTTTGGAATGGAAAAATATTTCTAAATGTTCACACCTTTTTTATACACTAGAAAGGATAAATTGAACCAACCCTATTCAATTTTTACAAAGAGGGACCTTCAATTTATTACAATATCTCTCTAAACTAGCCAGTCATATCATTCCCCTCTAAATTTTGGAAAGAAATTTCCATCAGAAATGTTTTTCTTGCAATCCAAACAGGGCCTAAAGCATGTCTTAGTAACATCGTTTAATTGTATAAATCTGTCTCAGAAAAAACAGATCCCAGCTGAAAGTTCATCTTACAAATCTTCATAAGAAAAACAAAACCCTAACCTTGAACTAAAGCATCTGTTAGTAACTTCGTTTAATTGTCTAATTCTATCTAAGAAGAAACAGATCCCTCAAAAGCATATATAAGTAATTCTATCTTATTTCTTTCTAATGGGAATTTCTCACCCAACCTTCTTAGTCTATTAACTCTAAACTCTAAACCCTAAACCCTAAAAGATGAAAACACAGTTTTGAACAGAAAGTGAGGCAGAACAGGGTAGTATACCTTATGAGGAAAAACATAGGAAAAACAAAACCCTAACCTTGAACTAAAGCATCTGTTAGTAACTTTGTTTAATTGTCTAATTCTATCTAAGAAGAAACAGATCCCTCAAAAGCATATATAAGTAATTCTATCTTATTTCTTTCTAATGGGAATTTCTCACCCAACCTTCTTAGTCTATTAACTCTAAACTCTAAACTCTAAACTCTAAACCCAAAACCCAAAACCCTAAAAGAGCAAAACACAAATTTGAACTAAAAAGTGAGGCAGAACAGAGTAGTATACCACCTTATGAGGAGTCTTAGATATTTTCCGAGGCACCTTCGGAGGAGTCGAAACCTCGGCGCAAATACCCCCATCATGGCCTGAGATCAACTGAGAATAAGGCGAGCACGGAGTCGAATGATCAGTCTTAAACCTAAACAAATTCTTATTCGGACTCATTGGCGAACCCAGACTTGGAGAACCCGGGACCGAATCGGGTCCGAAGAGCTCATTTTTAAGCAATCTAGCATAAACCTCATTCCCCCCTTCTTTTGCTGGTGAAGATTTCTCCACCAATGCGAAGTTTTGAAGCCTTGAGGAGGACCGACAGGGGATAAACCTATCACTGTATGTAGTTTTTGAGGGCGATATTGTGTGTGGTAAAGCCCGAAAAGACGATGAAAAGGCGTCGAGATTGAGAGATGTTTGGGTCATACCAGCTGGGAGATTCAAACTGGTTTTTCTTCTCTCCATTGGATCAATTGCTGAGTGCTTTGGATTTGTGGAGAGCAGATTTGTGTTTTTGAAATTGGGAGGTTTAGATCTCTGAGCGTAGAAGCAAATGTTTTTGAACGTTGGAATATTGTAACGGTCGAGTTGTAGGTCCTTTAAAACACAGAGTGTTATTCTCCAAAAAGTAGCCGTTGGGTGATTTCCTAACAAAAATGAAAACTTCGAATCTTATTTTCAAAACAAGGGAAGGGTCCTTTGTTTAGTAATTTCACCCACGCTCTACTTTTCTCCCTATGGCCTTTAATTGAAAACTACTCTAAGAAGTAGAAAGAGTGGAGCGGAGGGACTTAATTAAACAATAAGTATGCTTATTAAGTCAAGGTGGTTCAAACATCAAACAAATTATATGATGTGGCCGTATAAACAGATATTTTTCCAAAAAGTACGGTACGGCCCACACCATAGGATGATCCAAACCGCCCATCTGATGGGCCACGATGTAAATATGTTGTGCGCCAAAAATCATTTCCATAGATCGGAGGGTTAGGATCATCCTATGGAAATAATTTCAGGAACACAACCTATTTACATTGTGGCCCATCAAATGGAGGTTTGGATCATCCTATGGTGTGGGCTCTACGCTACTTTTTTTGAAAAATACAGGTTTGTACGGCTTTTTTTTCAAGGTCACTTATCAAGTTATCAGGCTTCCAAGTTGGCTAATTGAATGCGGCTTTCTATAAATGTTTTCAGCAGGGTGGCAGGAGGATCGAGCAGAAAGTGGATGGAATAAAGAAGAATACCAGGGAGGATCACTCACCTGAATGAGCCTTCCCTCTGCTCCCAGTCGGGGTAGATGTCTAATCGGAAAGAGATATATATGGCAGTTAGCTGAGACCCCGAATGAATCTCCTGCGCCCTGTAGATTCAAGATTGACTGTTGATCTTTAATTTGAGGATTTACCACGAAATCCCCTACGGAAGCTCTTGGTGCGTGCTACTCATGGATCAGCAATGGGTGCCTCTATCGTTGCTACTGTGGGTTCACCGTTTGATCCCGATCAGCAACTGAGTTAATAGAGGTGGTGGAATGATTGAAGGGTCAGGGTTTCAAAGTAGACTGATCTGTTACAACTTGGAGTTCTTCTTAGGGATGGAGAGTGATGGAAACTCAGCCGGTTAATCGAACGGCAAGAGGGCCTTTGATCTATCAATAGAGGAGCAAAAAATGGGGTTTGCTCCCCTTTACAATATGAAAGAGCGAATATCCCTGCTAGGGAAAAAGAGCTAGTAGTTGAGTGCTCCTTGTTGTTGGGATCTTGACCGGTTCGACCTTCCCAAGCTCTATGCAGTTAGGGAGCTCTGCAAGGGTCTTACCACCTTCTTGATTGACTCTATTTGAGTCGGGGTACTTTGAGATTATATTCCGCGCCAAGGATTTTTGCTTGTGGGCTGACGTGAAAGGGAGCTCCAAGAGCAGCAGAATGAACTGGTCGGCGAGGATTTTGAAAATCACAATAAAATTAGGAGGATAGGAGTCGGGTTCGGTTCATGTTGCCCAAGGCATCAATCCTAACCCAACCTGAAATTAAATTGGGTTAAATCTTCCTAAACCCAGCTCAAGGAAATGTCAACACAACCGGAGTTGAATCCGTGGGGTTTGGATTGAGCCAGGCCCAAGTTGTACACCTAACCAAAACTACATACCCCTAACCAAAGGTCCAAAACTACATATTATTTGACACTGTATGATAAATGCGCCCCCTTGCCCGCTTGTAAGCCACATGCAGTACAACACTGGTACAACCAGTACACACACAGTCTCTCTCTCTCTCTCTCTCTCTCTCTCTCAACATGAAGCCTTGGTGGGGCCCAGCACCTGAATGGCAGTGATATTTCCAGCCCCCCTTCTAGGAGAAAATCCACCCACCCCCACGGGCCCCACGCTTTCTAAGCCGGTACAACTCTCTCTATCCAGCACGAACGGTTGGTGGGCCCAACAATTAATTTGCTTAAATTTCTGAGCAAGGTAGGCCCCACCCATCTTTTTCAAAATGAACAGTACGGCCCACACTACAGGATGATCCAAACCGTCCATTTGATTGGCCACATCGTAAATAGGTTGTGCCCCAAAATATCATTTCCGCAGGATGATCCTAGCCCTCTGATCTAAAGAGAAAATGCATATTATGGAAACCTCTATAGATCGGAGGGTTGCGATCATCCTATGGAAATGATTTTGGGGGCACAACCTAATTACGTTGTGGTCCATCAAATGGACAGCTTGTATCATCGTATGGTGTGGGTTGTGCAGTAACATTAAGGCCCAATTGTAGGCCCCACACAATATATTTCTAAATAAAGTGTACGGTCCATACCATAGGATGATCCAAGACGTCCATTTGATGGGCCACAAACATGTATAAATAGGTTGTGCCCCCAAAATCATTTCTACAGGATGATCCTAGCCCTCCGATCTGTAGAGTTTTCCATAATATGCAGTTTCTCTTTAGATCAGAGGGCTAGAATTTTTTGGGGTGCAACCTATTTACGATGTGGCCCATCAAATCAATGGTTTGGATCATCCTATGTTGTGGGCTGTATGGTTCATTTTTAAAATCATGGGTGGGGCCTACCTTGGTCAAAGATTTAAACAAATTAATTGTACGTTTGGCACACCAACCGTTCATGTTAGAGAGGGGGGGCTTTTATCCTAGGAGAGGGGAGGGTGGATATCACTGCCCGAATTATTTAGATCTTTGAACAAAGTAAGCCCAACCTATACTTACTGTCACAACCAATACTCTCTCTCTTCTCTCTTTGAACATGAACCCTTAGTTGTGCCAACAAAAACATGGCATAGATCTTTGAAGAAGGTGAACACTTCATTTATTTACGGCCTTTTCTAATGAAACCAATCATAAAATATTAGTTCCATAGATATTAGTTTCATTTGGATGTTGGTTTTGATACACGCTTTCAATTGGCTTTCTCTGTTAACACTGAGGATAAAACAAATGTAATATGCATTTAATTATCTTAGCTTACTAGATGTTTGTAAGCTCATGAAAGGCATATATCCGAAATTCTGAATACAATCATATTCTCAATGAATTGACATTGAAACGAGTGGCTTGGGTGACTAGTTACATTTTATTGGTAAGGAGAAGTTTGGGTGACTAGTTACATTTAAATACTAGTGCTTGGGGGCTATGCTTTTAATAGGGCGATAGTAAGGTTTCACGAGCTGCAGAGCAATTGGGTGGGAAAGTTGGTGTTCAAATTCCTGGAGACACGGACATTCTGATAGAGAAATAGCTTTTCAATACATTTTTTTTTTTCTGAATGGCAAAGAATTATATTAAAAAGAATGAAACCCAGGAAATCACCCGACAACAAGCAAAACATATACAAGAAAAACAAAAAAGAAAGAGAACCAAAATGCCAAATCAAGACCCCTCAAGGAGGTAGGAAATCAAAGACTTCCAATGACACCCTACTACAAGAAATTGGACCATTAGTGCGATATTTTTAGTGGCGACCTGCATTTCGCCACTACTAACAAGTTGTTAGTGACGACAAATAAAAGTCGCCACTAAAATTAAAACATTAGTGACGACTTCCTATCTTGTCACTAATTAATAAGTTTTTGCCACAAAAGCTTATAAGTTGTGACGACCATTCTTGTCATTGATAGTATATAATTAGTGACGACTTCTTCATAATTTTGTGGCGACAAGTCTAGTTACTATTATACATGCGTTTAGTGACAACAATCATGCCATCACTAAAAGATATCTATTTAGTGGCGATATTTTAAAGTCGTCACTATTATCTTTAGTGACACATCTATAGTGGCGACTCAGTGGCGACGAATTTGTCGTCACTAAAATTTTAGTGGCAACTTTAAGATATTTAGTGACGACTATTTTCGCCACTAACGAGCTTGTTTCTTGTAAACTTGATCGGCCTCACTATTAGCCAACCTTCTCACATGATGAAAGGAGATAGAGGATCCTACCGCTCGATCCAAAATCTCATCAACTCAGTGCGCAAAACGCCAAAGGGTAAGAGAGATTACCATTCAACCATTTTATCACATTCAAGGAATCACATTCCACTATAACCTTATCAAGCATGGTCGGCTCAATCAACCTGATTCATTAATGCACAACCCTCTCCTTCATTTGTGTCTGCAATCCCTATAGGACCTGAGAACGCCCATATCGTCGTACCGTCATGATCACACAAAAGACCACTAGCTCCGGCAGGCCTTGATTGCCTAGATTAGAATCGTCAAAATTCAACTTAAAATGTCCTTGACATGGACGATCCCATGGCTGAACAATGGTCGGCCTCCGCTCGTTACCGTTGCATGTCACAGACCATCCACGGCATAAGTCATATGCTGAGACAAACCGGAAGCTGGATAGGGTCCTAACCCATGAGTGACCAAGGCTATCACATTAACATAGAGGTAGTGGGGGTGTATTCACTTGTCCTTTAAACTCCCTAGCATTCATCTCTTTCCATAACACCCAAATGATGGTTAGCAGTGCTACCTTCCATAAGATTTTACCTCGACCTCCCATGGAATATTAGACCAGCTTTCCAAAAGCTCTGCAAGATTAGAGGGGAACACCCATGATATGCCAAATCTGCTTAGGATTTTTTCCCACACATATCTAGATGTTTTGCAATGAAGAAACATGTGGTACACTGTCTCACTCGCCTCCACGCACAATGCGCAATGATCAATAATCCACATATTTCGATCTCAAAGATGGTCCACTGTGAGAATTTTATCTAAAACCGCTGTCCATGTAAAGGCACATACCCTCGGAGGGGCTGGAATGCTCCACACTCTAACCACTGGCGAAGTTGCATGGATAGGTGCAATAAGGTTGCAAAATGACTTAACACTAAAAGTAGACCTAGAAAAGCACTTGATCCAAATCCTTATGTCCATACCAGACTTCTTAATGTAAGAAGACGCTAGCAGTTCTAATAATCTTGTTACCCTCTCCAACTCCTGAAATTAATTTTTCGTGATATCCCATCCTCTCCTCGCTTGAAGCAATCCTTCATCCAAGCCTCCTGATCCACCACCACTGTGAATAAATCTGAAAATGCTACTTTTAAAGCGGTCCCTACACCCCACTTATCCTCCCAAAACTTGATCCTCTCCCCCGAGTAAGCTTTTCGATACATTTGATTGTTTCTTTTTTCTTTAATACTTTTGTTTGATTTATTATTTACAACGTGTGTCTCGGTTGATCAGGAGGGATCCCTTGAACTGCGAATGAATTACATGCAAGCCTAGATATGCCATGCAATTTCTTATATTTTTCATTTTAATGTATAAGGGTATTAACTATTGTGAATATTTTAATATGGTACGTGATTTCACAATTTGATTTGTTTTTTTTCTTCTTCTTTGGAATTCAAAATTTGTATTATGTTTTCAGAATTTGAATGGTCGCTTGAGTGACTTGATCTATAGCGCTTTAAATTTCTTTATTATTATTATTATTATTAGAGGAAGTCTAAACTGAAGGGAGGGAGCCCTTGCAAAAAAGAGGTGAAAAGGGCTCTCTTATTATTATCATACCATAGGGATAGATTGTGGTTTCACTATAAACGGTGTTTGGTGGGTTTCATACATACTCTTACAACTGACTTTCTCCTTTAACACTGATGATAAAACCCGTGTAATATGCATTTCAGTATCTCATGATTAATAGTATGTGATCAAGAGGCATATATCCAAATACAATCATATTCTCGGTGAATTGAGACTTTGGAACGACTGGGTTATCTACTTTGAACTGTAGGGACGTGCAATTCATATTTAAATGCAAGCAAAGCGTAATTCTATCAAAATTATCACATTCAAAACTACATTTCCCTTTTCTATTCTACCATTTAACCTGCGTTGATTAGTTTCCTATTCTTCCTATAAACTTGCTTCATTCATTTCCTATTCCACCCATTAAATTGCTTCATTCGATTCGTTTAAAAAACAAAGACTTTTAAATTTAAGTTGACGAAAAGAAAAATATGGGATGGTTGGCAATATCATTGCCCTTTTTGATTTATGGGTTTTTGGTAGAGATTTATCGCCACATAGTATTATGTACAGGAGAAATTATATAGTGGCCGCCCTTTATATTATAAAGGGCGGAGGGAGAAAAAATCAACCACGTTGATGTTTGATAAAGGTAAAAGTCAAAATAGGAAGTTTGACCTGGATCAAAAATCAATGGGGAGGGTTTTTTCTCTCGCTGCCCTTGTGGTTTGACAGTCGGCCACCGTATAAAAACTCTATCTATAGAGTCATCCCTATTGCAAGCATGGCAAGATAATTTGTGTGTGGCTCATCCCTATTGCATGCATGGCAAATGTAATTTGCGTGGCTTTTTATTCAATGAAAAACAAGCATGACAAGTTGTCAAAAATGAGCTCAATGTACTTGAGGCAAAATTGCATTTGTGTGGCCATGAATATTATAAATATCAAAACATTCTTCTCCGATGGAGAGAGCCTAACTCATTGATTATGTCTCGAAGATGAAAAAGTTACATTGATTTTTCTATCACATTTTCTAAAAGTTTACTAATTTAAGGCAATGTAAATAAAAAGAGTTCTATAAATTTTTATTATTTTTCTTTATTTTTTAATTTTCGCCTAACATTCTCTTCTATTTAAGGAAAAATGTGCTGGAAATTATGATTTGAGAATCGAGATGTTGGAGGAAACTGAGGTGAAGTGCCAACATTTTTATCAAGTGCTTCATAGTATAAAATCTAGTTGCCTCAAGAAATCTAAATGGTATCGAGTTTTTCTTTCTGCCTCATTCGTTATGTTTTCTGTGCTGGATATCAGTGGTTTCTGTTTAAAGGGTGGTGTTTTCTGCCTCATTTGTTATCTATATACGCCATCTCTCATGTTGTTTGAGTCATCCAATCCATTCATTCTATAGGACGTACCATAGGTAGGGTGTTCCTAAGAAATCATCTCCATAGGATCATGGTAGCTGTTGATTTGTGGATTTTCAGAATGGATGGCTAGAAAGTGGGCTTCCATAGATCGAATGGTTAGGATGATTGTATGGAGATGGTTTGTTATGAACACCCTATCTATGTGAGGTTCTATGGAATGAATGGGTAGGATGAGTCAAACAACATGGACATTGTGTGTTTATAGTGGCTTGCGCTGAGCTATATCTCAGAAACCTTGCCCCTTATATATATATAATAGAGTTGCTGCGCTCGAGCGCAGCGCACAGAAACAAGGGGTGGGGCCATTGGGGGGGGGGGTGATCCTAACCATTCATTTGGAAGTCCTCATCATGGATGGGGGGCCTATAAAAAATCAGCTCCATTGTATCTGTCCATTTTTGGCCCCACAAATGGACACCTTAAGGTGTCTGATTTTTGGTGGACACCCTACCATATGAAAGGGCCCATCAAATGAATGCTTTGGATCCCACCCAAAATGTGGCCCCACCCTGTTTCTGTGCTCGAGCGCAGCTAAGCAGCACACGCGAGCGTAGCAATTCTATTCTCTCTCTCTCTCTCTCTCTCTATATATATATATATATATATATATATATATATATATATATATATATAGAGAGAGAGAGAGAGAGAGAGAGAGAGAGAGAGAGAGAGAGAGAGAGAGAGAGAGAGAGAGAGAGAGAATTCGATCCTCAACTAACGCGATTGATTTGTCTCTGCCTTCTTTAAAGATGACCAATAAAATCGATCCTCGACTAACGCGATTGATTTGTCTCTGACAAGGTGTCCAGCTAGGCCTCCAACATGCAATTCCCAAACTATGAAATCTCGAAGTGAAGTTCGGGGAATCCACAATCTAGATCCTCGAAATAGATAACCGTCTCATATTAAGAAATCAACATGGTCTCGACGGTTACCATCATGGACATCTTGAAAGATGATGCCAATATCAGAACATGTGGCACTCGTCTTTCATCCTATCAAATCCTATGACCTTGACACTCAGAGACTGTAAGACCATAACCACACGACTTAAGGCATTGGCGACTTTATTTTAGACTCTGGCCCGATGATTGAGGACGAATGTATATTCTTGTAGGAATTCATCCACTTTGTCTTTGATTTAATTTCTTTTGGGAATGAAGGTATTTCAACGCTTCATGGTCAGAATACAAGACAAACTCCTGAGGTAATAAGTAATACCTCCAATGAAACAATGCCTGTATGACAGCGTACAACTCTTTATCATATGTATAATATTGTTGTTTAGCATCATTAAGTTTCTCGCTAAAATAGGCTACAGGGTGTCCTCCTTGACTTAATACACCTCCTCTCCCAACTCCTGACGCATTACAGGAAACCTCAAAGACTTTCGAAAACTCGGGGTGAGCTAGGACAGGAGCCTCAATCATCTTCTGCTTGATGCTTTGGAAAGCGCGGGTGGCAGCAGGGGTCCAATGGAACTCTCATTTTTTCATGCGTTCCGTTATTGGAGCCATAAGGGTACTGATGCCCTTAACAAATCTTCGATAAAAGGTGACTAATCCATGAAAACTTCCAACCTCTAAAAGCAAGCGTCTTAGGAATTGGCCAGTCATTAATGACCTTTACTTGCTCAGGGTCCGCAAAAACACCCTTGTTTGAGACAATGAAAGTATGAAACCAAGGAATATTACCTAGGTTTTCATATTATGTGTACTACGACTATGATGACGATCCCCATCACACACATCTACCATGAGTAACCCTCCAATGATGACATGGGGGATTTGAATATCAGCTCAACTTTTGAAAACAAAAGATTGGGATAATGAGTTTCCCTATCTTTGTAGGTCAGGATTCAATACCCCCCTACTAGATTATTTTCTTATTGCCTAACTCAGTTATTTTTTTGGGTGGAAAGTTTTATTAAGAAGAAAAAGCGCAACCAAGCCGGTCAATACAAAAGAGCCTAACTCATAGTTTTCTGCTTTAAAATCAATATACTTTATTGAGCTGCCACCAGCTAAGCTTTTTGGAAAGGAAACCTAAGATAGTGTCGTATACATTCTATCAGGATGTTGAATTCAACAACTTATTTGATTTTTTCCTGTTCTGTTTTTTTCTGTTTTTGTGTTTCCTGTTCTCTTGTAGTGGTCCTCCTCGGCCCACTTTCCTTTTTCTTTAATGATATTTTTCTGCCATTTCAAAAAAATAAAAACTTATTTGATTTTTTATATTAAAAATCAAATAAATAATACATTTTTATTTGAATTTTGCAATATAAATGAAATTTTTTGTTACAATATGTTTACGGATATATCATTGAAGTAAATTTCATGATAGCAAATTAAAACAAGATAATAGATGGATTAACCGGTGTGGAAGATGCAATACAAGGTTTTTACAACTCTCCCTTCCATGAATAAATAATACATATTTATTTGAATTTTGCAATATAAATGAAAAAAAAAATTGTTACAAGATGTTTATGGATATATCATTGAAGTAAATTTCATGATAGCTAATTAAAACAAGATAATAGATGAATTAGCCGGTGTGGAAGAAGGAATACAAGGTTTTTGCAACTTCCCTTTCCACATGGAAGGAGTTTCACACTTTATTTAGTTGTGGGGTTGATTGTTGCAGTATGATGGCCTCATGACATTTAGGGCCCGTTTGGATACCTCGTGCATTTGTATTTTGATTTGGATTTGAGTTTTGGATACAAAACACATCAATCATCTTCATGATTATGTTTTAAGAGAGAGAGAAAGAGAGTGTGGGAAGGAGGGATGCCTCGCTGCTGCCGGAGCAACGTCGAGGAGCAGCGATGGTGACGGAAGCTGCCACAAACGTTGATTTCCAAATAATGTCTCGCAGAAAAGATTTGAAAATAGGAATTTTTTGCACTGTTGTAACTGATTTGGAAATTCTAAGGATCTGATCTAGTTCAAAATATCAACTAAATCCAAATCTAAATCTTGTTGGTATCCAAACGTGGCCTTACTTCATCTCCAAAGCCTCTAAAAAATTCTTCTGCGACATCTCACTGTTTGGAGATTCTGATGGATCATTTAACAACACGATGGTGGTTGACGCGTTTGCGAATGTGGTTGGGGCCAAGGAAAAGGTTTCGGTGGGCCAAAATACCATTCACAGGGGTTTCCCAAACCCCAACCTGGGGTCTATCCTCTTTGACCTACGAGAGGGCCTCAACGTGGTCTTGCTTCTATGTCCCTACCCTTTGGTTAGGGTGCTTAATTCACTGGAACCCCTTGCGCTCTTGGATAATTTGCTTCTTATTGCATTGGTCCTCCATCATCTATGAGATGTCAGATTTGTGGTCGGTATAGCGACACAGTTTCCACATTGTTTTTTTGTTGAAACTAGTTTCCAGATGTAATTATCATTATGATTCAGAGTATCAATAACTCCCACTAATAGCTCCTACTCATCAAATGGGAAACGTAATCACTAACAACTCCATCAGAAGCTTACTCTGGACATTGATTCAAGTGCCACCATCACATGTTTGATGTTCTATAGTCAAAAGCACTATTGTGTGACTCATTATTCTGTTAGCTACTACCTTCGGATGACCAAGAATGCGATCTTACATGGTCAACGAAATGAAGAAGTATACATGGAACAACCAGAAGGGTAAGAGACAAAATCATGGGAATAATTGCGTGCAATCAAGAAGGCTATATACAGAGTTAAGCACGTCGAGCATGGTTTAATAGCATAGAACCCTTAAGAGGCATTACTATAAGAGGAGGAACTCGGATACCCAACAAAGCTATATACGGATTAAAGCAACCCTGCCGGGCATTGTTTAATAGACCACATAGAGCCCTCAAGAGACATTACTATTACAGGAGTAGGTTAGATCAGTCCTTGTTTGTGAGACAACTCAATCAGGTATGGCACTCATTTATTTTACGTTGATGATATTATTTTAATTGGGAGTGATGTTGAAGAAATAAAAAGATGAAAGAGATTCCGAGAGAAGATTTTGCATGAAAGATGCTAGGGAACTATGCTACTAGCTAAGCATTGAAATTGAGTATGGCAGGTGCTCTTTGCATCTTATACTTGCTAGGCATAATATTACTTACGAAGTAAATCATATTTTCAGCATATGCATGATCCTACAGAGGAGCATCTATAGGCAGCCAGGAGGATTGTGAGATATTGAGGAACCATGGGATATGGCTTATTCTATGAAGGGTTAGGGTGTGTCACAATACTAAGATATTCCTATGCAAATTGCATAGGCAATCTAAACGTTAGATGGTCAGTCATTAAGTTTTTGAATTATGGTGAATGAATGTTTAGCTTCCTGGACTAGCAGGAACAAACGGTTGTACCCAAGTCCAGCATAGTGGAAGACTGCAAGGCAGTGGCACCCATCATCACAGAGATTGCATGGATCCGTCACTTCCTTCAGGAACTCCAGCTTAGGACAGATGCATTTCGAAAATCAGAATTTCATAAGATGCCAAAAAACACAATATTTCATGTGATGACCAAACATGTTGAATTAGACCCGTTTCATACATGATAAGGCATAGAGACATGAGATCAGCATCGTGCATGTTTCCATTAGAGACGAGGTCACATGTGTATTAACCAAAAACCTAACTACAGAGCACCACACCCACTTGTTTGACAAGCTGAAACTGTTCCAAGGAACATTTTAGTGGATGTTTGGAAAGGATACTCAAAAAACCTCCCAACGCGTGCTGTTGCTCTGATACTGATTACTAAAAGATCTGTGGCAATAATTTGCTCAATCCAATTAAATTTACAATTACTCATATTCTAAAGGCATACTGATACGGTAGCATAACACCACCCAAAGATGCAACATCATGCGTTGGGAGATTTTTGAGTATCACAACCCAAGATAAGAAAATTTGTAACCCTTCATTAAATCCTCAACGATCCATCAAAAGTGTGCACACACACACACACACACATATATTAGGAAGTCTAAACTGAAGGGCGCCCTTCCAAAATCAGATGAAAGGGCACCTCCATTGGTTACTCATCACCAAAGTGCATTTATAACAGCACCGGAAATTGTAAAAAGAAATGTAGAGGACCCATCTATACACACTGTCCAAATCCAATAATCATGAGTGGACTGTCGAATATGCATCACCTTTAATCTGCCCTAAAACTTGGTCACAATATCCAGTTCCCAATCAAAGAAGTGTCAGCGAAATTCCATGTCCCAACCATGTTAGCATCCTCCTATCTGAATGACTCCTCCAAACTTACATTACTAGAAATCACAAAACCTGAATAGGCAAGGGAACTCCTCCTTCATATGCCACTCACTACATCAAGATTCCATCCATAGGAGGATCCTGCCACTTATACCAACCCAAAATCTGCACCCATCTTGGATCTTATCCATGCATCTCATAATATCGCTCCAAGCTATAATCCCAACATGAAAATAGAGGAGTCATATGGGTACCAAACTCCCCATGCTTCCCCCACCACTTCTCTCCACAAACGTGAGTGCTCCTTCCCAAAACACGAAACCCATTTTCCAAGCAAAGTGGTGTTCACGACCTTCCGATTGCGGAACCCAAGACTAGATTCTCTCTTTAGTTTGCAAATTGCCTCCCAGTTGAAAAAATGGTATTTCCTGCTTTGTTATCATCCTACAAGAGTTGCTTTTGAAGACTTCCCAATTAGTCAATCACCCTGGTGGTAATGGAAGAGGGACATGAAATATAGAGGCATACTGGCAAGCACCAACTTAAGAAGTGGTGATGCTTCCCCCCAACAAGAGAACATTGCTTCCATAGAGTACTTCTTTTCAACTTTCTCAATCACCAGCTCCGATAGGCACTTGGGAGGTCTACCAATGCACAAAGGATACCCTAAGTAAAATCTAAGGATTGCATCAACTCTACAACCCAATTAGCTTGTGAAACAGTTAACCATCTCATTGTCTAATTGAACCCCCATGACAAAAGACTCAAAGAAGTTGTCCCTTAGACCTGAGACAGCTTCATAACATCTTAGAACCTCTTTAAGATTCCTTACCTTCTTCTTGCTTGTTTCTCTAAGAAGCATTGTACCATCTACATACTGTAAATGAGTGATTTCCAATCCCAATGCATTCACAACAAAAATTGAATAAGGCCACTATCTCTCGCCTTAGCTAGCATTCAACTTAAGGCTTCTACCACAATTGTGATGAGGAAAGAAGAAAGCAGATCCCCATCATAGACCTCTTGAACACTAAAAGAAGCCTTTAGGTGAACCATTCACCAGCACAGATAACCAATACAAAGAAACAAAATGTTGAATCCAACTCCACTTGGATCAAAATCCCATTTGGTATAACAGATAATCCAAACACTTCCACTCAACACCATCTTAAGCTTTCTCCATATGATAGAGATCCATGATCTAGGCACTCATTGGAAATTAGTGCACCATTGAGAGTGAAGAATAAAAGTGCTTCGCAACATGGAAATAATCTTTCCATGAACAAGTTTCAATTGATCCACCAAAGCCTTGGCAAGGATTATGTACATGTTCCCCACCAAGCTAACATAGAAAATGTTGGCTAACTAATTGGCCCTGCCTCTCTTGGCGATATGAGTGATGCAAGATGCCCCAATCCACTTGTCAATAGACATAACTTTATAAAACACTTCAAACATCAGCATCTAGTCTTCCTTGAAAACTTCATAGAATTCCTGGAAAAAAAAGTCATGGAAAAGCCATGCAGGCCAAGAGTATGACCTTTTCTCACATTAATATGACTCTTCTAAATTCCTTCTAAGAGAATGGTCTCTTTAGATCAACCCTCTCCTCAATAGAGTCAACATCCATCTCCTCAAGGCTTAGGGAAAGCCCGCTCTTTAGCTGAGTAAAGAGCTTTATTAAATCTGACAATATCCTCAAAGATACGAGTTGAGTCATCACATTTGTGTTGATTCGTCACCAAGTTCTGAATGTGATTTGACCATCTTGTAGCACTAGCAATGCTGTGAACATAAGCCTTTTTGTCCCATTCTTTAAACCACTTGTATATCGACCATAACCTCCATTTGATTTCATCTTGCAGGATACTCCTATTAAACTCTTCTTTAAATGCATCTCTGGATCAAAGATCCTCTTATTTTCTATTCAAGGCTGCAATTTGGATCAACCTATCCTACGTCTGATTAAACAATCCCAAGTGTGACTTGATCAACATCTTAAGCTTAATCTCAAGATACCTCAATTTATACAAATATGGAGTTTGAAGGCTCCCTAGAATTTGATTGATTTGCCTTCCTCCATGGAAACAAGAAACTCCCTATACAAGCACGAACACAGTAAAAAACAATCTACTCTACTCTACTCTATCCTCCATGGCAACAAGAAGCTCCCTATACAAGCAAGAACACAGTAAAAAACAATCTACTCTATTCATCAACAATTGAAGCAAGCATGTAAACCGTGCCCCGGCATGAGGAAGATTCACTAAGGCATGTCTGCCAACTAACTTCAAAATTGCAGATATACTACACATTATCCCTTGTCGATCTGTCCGTTCGTGGTGAAAAGGGTGACATTAAAATGACCCGTCAAAGTAATTGCTTTGACTATCTCTTGGGTTAAAGCTCTCCCTCTCTTCAGGGTTGTTCCTGCCTACAACCTTTGGGAAAGATGGAGTGACATTTGTGCCTGTGCAGAGGGAAACCGTCCCAATCTGACAATATCTTCAAAGATACGAGTTGAGTCATCACATTTGTGTTGATTGGTCACTAAGCTCTGAATGTGATTTGACAATCTTGTAGCACTAGCAATGCTGTGAATATAAGCCTTGTTGTCCCCTTCTTTAAACCACTTGTATATCGACCATAACCTCCATTTGATTTCATCTTGGAGGATACTCCTATTAAACTCTTCTTTAAATGCATCTTTGGATCTAAGATCCTCTTGTTTTCTATTCAAGGCTGCAATTTGAATCAACATATCCTACCTCTGATTAAACAATCCCAAGTGTGACGTGATCAACATCTTAAGCTTAATCTCAAGATACCTCAATTTACGAACAAATATGGAGTTTGAAGGCTCCCTAGAATTTGCTTTATTTGCCTTCCTCCATGGAAACAAGAAGCTCCCTATACAAGCAAGAACACTTCTACTCTATCCTCCATGGCAACAAGAAACTCCCAATACAAGCAAGAACATAGTAAAAAACAATCTACTCTACTCATCAACCATTTAAGCTAGCATGTAAACCATGCCCCGGCATGAGGAAGATTCACTAAGGCGTGTCTGCCAACTAACTTCAAAATTGCAGATATACTACACATTATCCCATGTGGATCTGTCCGCTCTGAGAGAAAACGGGTGCCATTAAAATGACCCCTCAAAGAAATTGGTATGACTATCTTTTGGGTTAAAGCTCTCCCTCTCTTCAGAGTTGGTCACTAAGCTCTGAATGTTATTTGACCCTTTTGTAGCACTAGCAATGCTGTGAATATAAGCCTTGTGGGAAAGATGGAGTGACATTTGTGCGAGTGCAGATAGAAACCGGTCCAATCTGACAATATCCTCAAAGATACAAGTTAAGTCATCACATTTGTGTTGATTGCTCACTAAGCTCTGTGATGAACACATTTATGTGTGAGTTGTAGGTAGGAAAAACACGCATATTTTATATTTAGAGCGGTGCTACTAAGGTATTTTGCTTGTTTTTTATGTTTCAGGGTTTTATATGGATTTCCGTGAAAAATGGAGCTAAAGAGATGAAAATCCAATGAATTTTCCATCATTTGAAGGGTTTAGATCATCTATGGCCCACCAATTGGTTGGTTCGGAATAGCTTTGGAAAATAATTTACAGTGGTACAAGCAATTTATCACAGGCCCACTAATTGTGCGGTTGAGATCGTATTAAGCCAATGGGCTTGGAGGTGCAATTAATTCACATTTGTTGTCTGTCGTTTGAATGGTTAAGATTAGCCCATGAAAATGATTCAAGAGGTGCGCTCATTGGTAAGATTGACATTCACATTGGGATCCATCAATTCAACGGTTCAGATCGTCTAATTGGAATTGTTTATTGGTGCAAATAATTTACAAGTTGACCATCAATTGGATGGCTTGGATCGTTCCTTGGAGATCAAGAGGGGAGAAGGTAATTATTAATTGTTTTGTGTGCAATACAAATGAGGGGTAGATTAGCCATTTGCAAAAATATGTGGCATGCTTGCAATTAATTGGAAAAGTGGGGATAACTTGGTAGTTTCACAAGGAATCAAGAGAAAAAATAGGGAAATAATTCCTATGACTTAGATCTCTTTCTCTTTGAATTCTCTCTCTAAAAATCTCAGCCGAACATCTTTTTGGATATCACCGAAAATTAGCAACTCCAGCCATCTAAAGAATTATTGCTTATGGGAGTTCGTCCACCTTTTTCAACCTACTTGAACCCAATTGATAATAGCAGCCATGCTTCCATTAAAGTAACAAAACTCCACACTTCTTGACAATAATAGACACCTCTCCATATTTAGATTGATGGACGAATTTGTTTTTCTTTTTGCATGGATGGCAATTTCTAAATATTAATAGGTCTTTCTTGTTTCAGCCAAGCAATGGACAAATTCCCTTTCTAAAAAATAAAGTTCACTTTCCAAAAATATTATGGTAGCCCCCACTTTTTGACCGAACAGGCATGTATGGCTTCCCAAAAGCCACACCATACGTGACATAATGCTTTTAGAAAGAAAAAAAAATTCCCAATTGGCCCTCCTCTCCAACAGGAACCGTTGGTAGGCCATTTTATTACCAAAAGCTGAACTCAACACCATAAGATAATCCAAACTGTCCATTTTGATGGTCCCACAGGTTGCATAAAAAGAATATGATTTCCAATGGCTGATCTGAATCATTCACTTGTTGGGTGGTAATGTAAATGGGTTGAGTCATTTTCATGAAGCTTAAAACTGTATCAAGATGGGTAGAAAGGTGATTCGGTTATTCCCTTTTGGATGATCTAAACTGTTCATTTAGTGGGCTATGATGATAATTGGGTTGCGCCCTCTAAATGATTTCCAATGTACAATCCGATCCATCCAATTCGGTTTCATAGAATGATCCATACCACCCATTAAAAAAACCACTATTCGACTCCTACAAGAGAGGGATTGGGCGGCTACAATTTAGGAAAGGAGAGAGAGTGAGGTCGGTTGGAGTTATTTGGGTTAATCCAAACCATCCAATTTCGTTGGGAGAGATGGGAGAGAGAAAGAGACGAATTAGGGGAGGGTGTTGGGCGGCTAAAAAATAGGGGAGGAGAGAGAGAGACGAAATTTTTAGAGAGAGAATTAAAAGAGAAAGAGAGCTAAGTTGTAGGAATTATTTTCCTATTTTTTCTTTTAGTTCCTTGTGAAACTACCAAGTTATCCCCACTTTTCCAATTAATTGTAAGCATGCCACATATTTTTGCAAATCACTAATCTACCTCTCCTTTGTATTGCACACAAAACAACTAATAATTCCCTTCTCCCCTCTTGATCTTTAAGGAACGATCCAAGCCATCCAATTGATGGTCAACTTGTAAATTATTTGCACCAATAAATAATTCCAATTAGACGATCCGAACCGTTGAATTGATGGATCCCAATGTGAATTTCAATCTTACCAATGAGCGCACCTCTTGAATCATTTTCATGGTTAATCTTAACCATTCAAACGACAGTCAACAAATGTGAATTAATAGCACCTCCAAGCCCATTGCCCTAATACGATCTCAACCGCACAATTAGTGGGCCTTGTGATAAATTGCTTGTACCACTGTAAATTATTTTCCAAAGCTATTCTGAACCAACCAATTGGTGGGCCATAATGATCTAAACCCTTCAAATGATGAAAAATTCATTGGATTTTCATCTCTTTAGCTCCATTTTCCACGGAAATCCATATGTAACCCCGAAACATAAAAAACAAGCAAAATACCTTAGTAGCACCGCCTTAAATATAAAATATGCAATTCACACATAAATGTGCTCATTACTCTGAATGTTATTTGACCATCTTGTAGCACTAGCAATGCTGTGAATATAAGCCTTGTGGGAAAGATGGAGTGGCATTTGTGCCAGTGCAGAGAGAAACTGGCCCAATCTGACAGTATCCTCAAAGATACGAGTTGAGTCATCACATTTGTGTTGATTGGTCACTAAGCACTGAATGTTATTTGACCATCTTGTAGCACTAGCAATGCTGTGAATATAAGCCTTGTTGTCCCCTTTCAACCACTTGTATATCGACCATAACCTCCATTTGATTTCATCTTGGAGGACACTCCTATTTAACTCTTCTTTAAATGCATCTCTGGATCTAAGATCCTCTTGTTTTCTATTCAAGGCTGCAATTTGGATCAACATATCCTACCTCTGATTAAACAATCCCAAGTGTGACTTGGACGACATCTTAAGCTTCATCTTAAGATACCTCAATTTATGAACAAGAATGGAGTTTGAAGGCTCCCTATAATTTGCTTGATTTGCCTTCCTCCATGGAAACAAGAAATTCCCTATACAAGCAAGAACACAGTAAAAGACAATCTACTCTATCCTCCATGGCAACAAGAAACTCCCTATACAAGCAAGAACACAGTATAAAATAATTTACTCTATTCATCAACCATTGAAGCTAGCATGTAAACTGTGCTCCGGCATGAGGAAGATTCACTAAGACATGTCTGCCAACTAACTTCAAAATTGCAGTCAAAAGGCCACACATTATCCCTTGTGGATCTGTCTGCTTGTGGAGAAAAGTGGTGACATTAAAATGACCTGTCAAAGTAATTGCTTTGACTATCTCTTGGGTTAAAGCTCTCCCTCTCTTCAGGGTTGTTCCTGCCTCGACCTTTGGGAAAGATGGAGTGACATTTGTGCCAATGCAGAGAGAAACCGGCCCAGGTATGGAGGAACACCCACACTCACCCCACATGCGCATGCGTCAGAAGTTTTATATTTTATATATATATTTTTGAAAAGGAGGGGCAGGGGGGGGGGGGGGGGTGGGTTTAGTCAGAAATGAATCGGGATGGAAGTGGTTCTTTGGGCTTTTGCTAGCCCTGTTGGTACGGCAGATGCTAAAGAGGCAGAGGTGCGCACAGTGCATCAGGGTCTAGAGTTGGTCAAGAAAAACAACCTAGATCATATAGTGGTGGAAGGCGATTCATCTAATGTTATCGGCTGGCTTAAAGGACCAAATAGACCCCCCTGGAGATTTGATAGCTTTTTTGATGAGATGTTTGATTGGGTGAATTCAATGGAGGTAGTGTTCAAGAGATATGCAAATCAAGTGGTGGATAATTTGGCGAGAGAGGGAGCCTCCAAAGAATCCCTAGCCTTGTTTGACTCTCTTCCGCCATGAATTTTTTTTCCTTGTTTTCTCTAGTATCATTGTATTCTCTTCCTCCGGATGTACTTTGACGACCTCGGTCTTTTTTTGTTTTAATTCCATTGGCAATAATTTTCAAAAAATAAATAAATTAAAATGCCCATCAACAACCCGAGGGTGTTGCTACCTGATGCAAATAGAATCCAACTTCGTCACATCTTATCTTGAAGATCATAAAAAGAAGGACTTGTTCCAAGCAACTATGACCATCCCGAGGCTCTGCTCCAAGATAAATTAATTCAAACCTCTGTCCACACCCCATTTCGCACAACTTGACTAGGCTAACAACTTCAAGTTTAGTCTCCTATAAGATAAAAATGGAAGGCTTGTGCTTCGAAAGAACATCTTTAACATGGGCCCTTTTCTCAAGGCTGCCTGAACTTCCTAATGTTCTAGCTTGGAACCTTAATTAGCCACAATTAATTGTTTGCCACCCCCTCCATTGACCTGCTGCCAGCCAATCGACTCGCACCCACCTACTTTTCATAGTTCATCGTCAGTTCTAATCTCGCCAGATCACTGCTTTGGCGATCCCCACCTCTACCTTTAGGCCCAACCCCAGGTATCCCCCTTACCCTTATCTCTCTTTTCAAGGGCAACAAAAATATCTTTCCCTCCAAAAGATAGCCCAAGAAATTGGATGACCATAAGAATCGTACTATGATACTATCTACCCAATTCAGCTTAAGTCTTGCCTAAGAAAACTCATGATCGATACTATCACGAGCAACCGTCCGACAGTCCCATGCAATGATCGATGTTGGTCGTGCCATGTCAGTCGAATTCACCCCATCATCTTCGAGAAGACAAATCAAATTCCATCTTGACACAATCAGCAACCTAATCAATTTCTCCACCAACTACTTCATTGTGCGTGCTTTGGCTACTAGCAACTGCTTTGGCATCAACTCCCACTTTTGTTTGTGTTTCCACTAGAGTTTCATCGCTTGCAAGACCACTAGCTCACTATAAGGCATATTGGCTTTGCCAATATTCCTGCTTAACTTAGTCATGGTGCCCTTGAGTATCTCTACTACGTAGCTTCGATGAGAACCTTGCTACATGCCAACAGATGGGCCCCTTATCTTGCCGGTCCCACATTCCAATCTCAGATCCCGGGTTTGCACTTTATCTCTATTACAAAGCATTGGGGGAGGGGAGGGGAGGGGAGGGGGTTGGTGTTGGCTTGCTGGCATGAGATGAGTACTAATCTTGAGCATCGATGGGTTCTGATGTTGCTGATCATGTGGCACAAAAATCGCCATGGTCTCCTCTAATGCAGCCAGACAGGGACGTATCCACCTTGACTGCCACATAAACTGCCTCACATCTTTTGTGTTGGTTCTAAGATCTAACGCCTTGGAAGAATTATTCGGTTGAGGTGCGCCGAGGATTATCTCAACCCCCCCCTAACACACACACACACACACGGGAATGCACATACTCCTAATCAATGACTCCTTTAGCTTCATTGATCGTCTAATCCCACGACGACACGTTCCTATCCTCCCTAGACCATGATTTTTTCTATCTTTTTTCCTCTGCAACCTTCTCCACTCCCCTCCTTGACTTCGAAACCACATTTGTCCATAGATTTAGGGAATCTGTAGAAATGGTCCCAGCCTATATTGGGATATCAGCTACTCTCCAACCACGATTCAAGCTACCATTATGCCTTTTCAGGTATCCAGAGGATGAGGAACACTATCTTTGTCTGCCAGTAGCACACCTTGAAGAGGTCCATTCCTACTCCCAACATCCTGCGCTCACCCCTCATGTATACTTCTCTCCTTCCTCGCCTGCTAGAATATCTCACCAGCATCTCTCCTTCCTACGTCCACGAAAGATTACATTAGAAAGGACTTGAGGAAAATCCATTGAGCCAACTAAAAATATGTTTCAATCCCATTTTCCAAGAATGTGGGTATTTCTGATACTTCATCCATTCAACAAACTTAAGAAGATACGGTGGTTACGAAAAAAAAAGAACAGAAAAAAAGTTATGCAAACTGTTCCATTCTTTACTTGCCTCTAGTGGTGCTTTTCTTGTTTCTTTTTTGATACTTGTACTCTGACCACCTTGGTCCGTTTTAGCTATTAATAAAATGGTCATTACCATTCAAAAAAAAAAAAAACCACATTATCTTTCAAAAGGTATTTAAACACTCTAGTTATGTTCACTTTAAAATCAATATAAACAATATGAATATATATTGCTCAAGGCGATCTGTCCAACAAAACATTCTACTAGAGGGTCAAGTTCTGGACAAGTCAAGGCCAAAAGCCAACAATGGTCAAAAGAACAAGAACCGCACGCATGCATGGACAAACACACACTAAAAAAAAGGGCTTCTTATGACTCTTAGAGTGGTCATTGTGGACATGAAACATCTTGATGCTCAACCAATTGAAAGAACCACAACTAAACATGGCAGTTCCTGCTTGATACACCATAGCAATGACAAATTTCAGACCCAATTCTAACCAAGGATAACCAAGACAAAATGACCAAAGGAATTAGAACCGCACAAATGAATTACAATTTTGAGTAGTTGAAGGTAGTCATGTCAAAGCAGATATCAAAATAAAAAATGTAGAAAGTCAGTCCATGAACACGCCTAATCCTGTAGCAACTACTCAAATACTGAAAATAAGAACCACAAGCAAATTGATATAAACAAGCGACATCAAATCTACCAATGCATCTCAACTTTCAGTCAACCAAGGCAACATACACTTTGGAATGTGATTTTGATATGACTCAAGGCAAGGGTGAGGATAGTGCCACCTGGGCAGCCGATGTGGCAAGACAACCCCCTGAAATGATACCCACATGCATAACAGAATTGGTTAGAAAATATTCTTAAAAGGTAGAGGAGTTAGGGCAAAAAGGGGGAAGAAAAACTTTATACTCTGTATTTTCCTTTTCTTGTTCTAGGAGGTTATTACCCTCGAAGTAGTCTATTTTTTCTTACAAATTTCCTGTATCTCCATTATCAGAGAATCACAAGCTGCTTAGAAGGTATAAATTAAGTGAAATTGAGCTTTTATTTGTCACTTTTGTTGCTAGCTCTATCTTACCAGGTGTGATCTCACATCATTGGTGCTTTCATTGACCTTCCACCATGGCAGAAGGCACTCGATTCAGACAGCTCGATGAATCCGTCAAGCTCTTAAGCGAATCCTCGGTAGTTCACGGTCAGTGCCTGGACTCCCTTCAATCCATAATCGCCGACCAACAAAAATCCATGTCCGAGTTGGTTCTTCGGCTAATGACGATGGATGGACGCTTGGAGCAAGCTCTTCGCCTCACCTCCTCCCCTCAGTCACCGGAAGACCAAGTAAGCGCACCAGCGAGCTCTCAGAATTCTGGATCTCCAAGTCATCCCCCAAATCATCACATCCAAACTCGCACCATGCGGTTGGACTTTCCTCGTTTCGATGGGATCGATCCCTTCGGTTGGATCTTCAAAGCCGAGCAGTTTTTTGAGTACCACAACACCGCCGATGATCAACGACTCATGATCTCATCCTTTCACATGGATGGCAAGGCTCTCCAATGGTTTCAATGGATGCACCGCAATGGCCAATTTAACACTTGGTCGGAGTTCACACAGGCATTAGAAACCCGTTTTGGTCCTTCCGAGTTCGAAGACCACCAGGGGAAACTCGCCAAGTTGCTTTAGACATCTTCGGTTTCCGATTATCAATACAAATTTGAGGCTCTGGCGAATTGCACCACAAATATCTCAACTTCCTTCCCTATTAGTTGCTTCATTTGGGGTCTCCGATCCGATATTCGCACTGAGGTAATGGAGCACAAGCCTACATCTATGGCTCAGGCCGTTGGTTTGGCTCGGCTACAGGAAGCCAAAATCCTGGAAGCCAGAAGGACCTTTCAGAAATCCTTTGGTTCTCGAGAACCCCTTCTCCCTACTACCAAACCCCCTTCCAACCCACTGGTGCGACCTCCCAATCAAACAATCCCTGTCAAACGTCTCACGCCCACGGAGATGCAACTCCGTCGAGACAAAGGACTTTGTTATAATTGAGATGAGAAATTCGCCCCAGGCCACCGATGCAAATCGCGTCAACTATATTTGCTAGAGTATGACGAAGATGGAGTAATTGATACAACAGAGGAGGCATCTCCAACTGATCCAGCCATGATTCCTCTGGCAGACACATGTGTTCAATCTGAACTTTCTTATCATGCCTTGGCTGGTCAGATTTCTCCTACAACCCTCCGGGTACCAGGCTACATTGTCGGATCTCCGGTCCAAATTCTGATGGATGGGGGTAGTACCCACAATTTCGTACAGAGCCGGGTGGCAAAGCATTTGGGTTTAGTGGTGGAAGCAAGCCCACAAATTACAGTCTTAGTAGGTAATGGGGATCGCCTCTCAAGCGAAGGTGCTATCAAACAATTAAAAGTTAAGCTTCCCAATCATGTTATTACTGTTGATTTATTTGTTCTTCCTTTATTTGGGGCTGATGTGGTTTTAGGAGTTCAATGGCTAGCTCAATTAGGACCTGTTTAGTTTGATTACAGCAAATTGACACTTGAATTCATGAAAGGCGACAAGAGAGTGCAATTGGTTGGAGAACCTCAACGACCATCTTCTCTGTTACAATTCCAAAACATCCGTCGCCTATCGCAAACGAAGTTCGTGGCAGCATTGTTTCATATAGAATTCCAGCCAACTCCCTGTTTGTGATAATGCCGAGCTCAATGACCTTCTCCAATCGTTTGATTCTGTCTTTGCTATTCCTCAAGGGTTGCCTCCTTCCAGAGCCCAAGACCATTTCATCCACCTACAACCGCTAGTGAATGTGAAGCCGTACCGCTACCCCCATTTTCAGAAATCTGAGATTGAAAAATTAGTTGCTGAAATGTTGCAAGAGGGCATTATTAGGCCCAGCACCAGCCCCTTCTCTTCCCCGGTGATCCTTGTAAAGAAAAAAGATGGCACATGGCGGTTTTACGTCGACTATAGGGCTCTCAATGCCATCACAGTCAAGGACCGTTTCCCTATTCCCACGGTGGATGAACTTTTGGATGAGCTAAATGGTGCCCAGTTCTTCTCAAAATTGGACCTACGCTCCGGCTACCATCAAATTCGAATTAGACCCAAGAATATACACAAAACTGCTTTTTGCACCCACGATGGTCACTTCGAATTCCTTGTCATGCCCTTCGGCCTCACCAATGCTCCATCGACTTTTCAGGCAACAATGAATACTGTGTTCCGGCCATTCTTGTGCAGATTTGTGCTTGTATTCTTTGATGACCTTCTGGTTTATAGTCAAACCTGGGCTGCTCATCTACTTCACTTGAAGAAGGTTTTGCAAACTTTGCAAAACCATACCCTCTATGCAAAACGATCAAAATGTTCATTTGGTCAGCAGTCCATCAAATATTTGGGACACATTGTGTCAGCCCAAGGGGTGGAAATGGACAAGAGTAAGGTCTCTGCAATGTTAGAATGGCCCATTCCTCACTCCCTCAAAGATTTAAGAGGCTTCTTAGGCCTCACGGGCTACTACAGAAGATTCATCCGCAATTATACCCACATTGCAGCACCTCTAATGGACCTGCTTAAGAAGGATGCCTTCACCTGGACTTCCTTGGCCCAGAAAGCCTTTGAAGACTTACAACGGGCCATGACCACAGCTCCAGTTTTAGCCTTACCCAATTTTGCAATTCCATTCACTGTGGAAATGGACGCATCCGGATTTGGCATTGGTGCGGTGTTGACACAGGAAGGACATCCTATCGCTTTCTTCAGCAAGAAACTTTCTTCCAAGATGCAATTAACCTCATCCTATGTAAGAGAAATGTATGCTATCACAGAGGCAGTCCTGAAGTGGCGCCAATATTTACTTGGTAAGAAAATTTTCATTCGAACAGATCAAAAGAGCTTGAAGGGCTTAACCGAGCAGACCATCCATACCCCAGAGCAACAGCAATGGTTGTCCAGACTCTTGGGATTCATTTTTGAAATATCATACAGACCAGGAAAAGAAAATGTAGTTGCTGATGCTCTCTCTCGAGCACCTTTCGAGTTCTGCGGGTTCTTTGCACTTTCTACTCCCACATTAGATTTCTTGGTTCAGTTGTGTTTAGAGGTTACTACAAGTCCTGAACTCCAAGCTGTTTGCAACGGCCTAGCGACAGACCCCTCTAAGTATACGGGATACTCCCTCAAAAATGGGTTACTGTACTTCCAACAACGTTTGGTAGTCGCTACTGAATCTTCCCTCCTTGAAGCATTCCTACAGGAGTTCCACTCCTCTCCGATGGGGGGACATGCTGGTTTCTTAAGAAAATATAAGAGAGTAGCTGCGAACTTTTATTGGAAGGGAATGCGATCGCATGTAAAGCAATTTGTCGCTCAATGTCAAGTTTGCCAACAGATAAAGTCCTTGAATACTTCACCTGCTGGGTTACTGCAGCCCCTCCCGATTCCAGAGCAAGTGTGGGAGGATATTGCTATGGATTTTATCAAAGGGCTTCCAAATTCCTTTGGAAAAACCGCCATTATGGTGGTCATCGACAGGTTAACCAAATATACTCACTTCTCTGCCTTGCCTACCAACTTCACGAGCAATAAGGTCGCTGAAATTTTCACTTCTGAAATTACCAAACTCCATGGGATTCCCCGTACTATTGTGAGTGAAAGAGACCCACTCTTTGTTAGTAATTTTTGGAAAGAGTTGTTCAAGCTTCAGGGCACCACACTTGCAATGAGCAGTGCATATCATCCCCAAACGGACGGTCAATCTGAAGTGCTCAACTAGTGTCTAGAAATGTACTTGCGAAGCTTTATGCTAGATGAACCCAAACAGTGGGTCAAGTATTTGCACTGGGCTGAGTACTGGTACAATACTTCCTTCCACACTGCAGCGGGTATGACTCCCTTCCAAGCCTTGTATGGAAGGCCACCCCCTACTCTTTCCAGGTACATTCCTGGCTCTTCTCTTAACGAGGCTGTTGATCAAGAACTATACACCAGGGATGACATTTTACAAAAGCTTAAAGCCAATCTCATTCAGGCACAGACACGAATGAAAAATCAAGCAGATAAAAATCGAGTTGATAAGCAATTTGAACCAGGCGATTGGGTCTTTGTTAAGCTTCAGCCTTATCGCCAGCAATCAGTGGCATTACGAACCCATCAGAAGCTAGGAAGGCAATTTTTTGGCCCCTTCAAGGTGTTAGAAAGGATTGGTAACGTTGCCTATAAGCTCGAATTGCCTCCAGCAGCTCGCATTCACTCTGTATTCCATGTTTCAACTCTCAAAAAGTGTGTGGGGAACCCTGCCAACCAGACAATTCCATTACCCCTCATGACTTCTGACGGTGTTGTGATTACACAACCAGTTGCTATTCTGAACTACCGCCACCTGAAACGGCAAGAGCACTGGGTAGCTCAAGCCTTGGTGCAATGGGAAGGACTGCCATTAGAAGAGGCCTCGTGGGTGGACACCAATACTCGAAGTCACTTGTATCCTCAACTGAACCTTGAGGACAAGGTTCTTCGGGAAGGGAATGGTAATGATATGACTCAAGGCAAGGGTGAGGATAGTGCTACCTGGGCAGCCGATGTGGCAAGAAAACCCCCTGAAATGATACCCACACGCAAGAGCATGAGGCAAAGAAAAAGGCCTAGTGCGTTGGATGACTACGCGTGATATCAGAAAAAAAGCATAACAGAATTGGTTAGAACATATTCTTAAAAGGCAGAGGAGTTAGGGCAAAAAGGGGGAAGAAAAACTTTATACTCTGTATTTTCCTTTTCTTGTTCTAGGAGGTTAATACCCTCGAAGTAGTCTATTTTTCTTACAAATTTCCTGTATCTCCATTATCAGAGAATCACAAGCTGCTTATAAGGTAGAAATTAAGTGAAATTGAGCTTTTATTTGTCACTTTTGTTGCTAGCTCCATCTTACCAGCTTCACATCAGATTTATTTAATTTGCTTAAAGGTTCAATTCAAATGCTCCGCGTACCGAAATGAAAAATAGAAATAAAATTTCAAACAAGGATGGGCATTAGAATTCTGAATTCATGTGAAAGACAACCTAAGCTAGCAAACTATATACTGGGCAAAGGAACACAAAAAACCATAGTCCCATTCCATTAATCCACTTTAATATTTTCTCCAAAATACAAATAGCAATAAAAGAGACGATCTTTGTTGCAAAATGCCTAACACTCATACACCAAAAACAAATTAATACACAAGAGGGATGAACTTATACCTAACCTTACTCGCATATTCCTTATAACTCTCCCCAAATGCCTCCACCATCAAACCCTCCTCCAATTTCGCCTTTTGATCATAATACGCCAAACAAACAGCAATAACAAACAGCAAGCTGAGAGGCGCCCGAAGGGCAACACAGTACGTCGCAAACAGAAGCATAGTTGAAGCATAAATTGGGTGGCGGACCCACCGATAAGGCCCGAATTGAACAACCGCCGTTGGGACAACTACCTTCTCAGAATAGTTAGCAAGATACAAAGTCGAATGGTATTGCATAAAAAGTGTTACTACAATCAAAACCCATATTGGGACATTGCTCCATCCGCCCGGAACAAGGTGGAGCGGGGTTCCCTCTGATGCAGCGAGCCAGTGGCCGGCCAAAACTCCGGCGGAGAAGAGGACACGCAGAGGGGTAGGGAGGGCAATGTCCCATTTGGGTTCGTGGGGGCGGGGGTAGAAATCGCCATAGAGGCGTTTTCGGACAGTGGCATTGAAGAAAAAAAAGTAATGGTAGACAAAGAAGAAGACTAATGGCCACCCTTCAAGGAAGCCATTGAAATGGGCAGGGGGCACTAGGGTAAGCCAAGTAAATGTAGAAGTGACTATGATGAGTTGTTCAAAGATGTTGGCTTTTGCTTGGGAGTGTTTGAGTAGACAATAGAGGGAGTAGATTGCAAGAGAAATTGAAAGAAACCATGGCCAGAATAACCAGGTCCAGCTAAAATACATCCAAAAGAAAGGGTTTGAGAGGAGATTTACCGTCCATTTGGTTGCGGCAATGGCGAAAGAGAGGACAGCTGTCCATTTGCAGACGTTGAGAGGGGTTAGTTGGGAGAGGTTTAGAGAAGGGGAGAATGGAATTTTGAGGGTTTTGGATTGTGGGTTTTGGTTATCAAGGTGGGAGTTTGTGGAATAGGAACATGTGAGGGGAGGGGAGAAAAGGGTTTCTTTTATTGGGCGTGTAAGGTGTTTGTTGTTGGGTCTGAGAGAGATTCTTTGGTGTGAGTTTGTGAAAGAGAAGAGTTGGGTTTGAGAGTAGGAACAAGAGTGTTTGAATAGGGAGAGAGATGAAGGGCGTGTGGGATGAAGGAAGAGGCAGGTCGTTTCCATTTTGGGTTTGAATGGTGTGGTGAGTTTTTGTGGGGTTCAACTGAAACTTTATTTGTTAGTATGAGAAACTGAATGGTGTTTGGAGCTATTTTTGGAAGAAGATAGAAGAGGGGGGTCTGAATTGGAGCCGACTAGACATCATTTTTGTTGCATCTCTCCTATGTAGCCAGATTAACAAATCAAACACTCCCTCGTAGCAGGGATGCAACTTACCCGACCCGAAAATAAAACTGGGTCGGGTTTAGAAAAAATGGGTTCAGTTTGGTTGGGTCGGGTTTCAGGTCGAAATGCCCGACCCCATCCTGGGGGGATCGGGTTTAAAGAAAAAACCCAAAACCCGAAATTCAACCCGACTCTTATAGGCAAGATTTTAAATTTCGGTTTCGGTACCTATTTCGGACCCCACCAAAATCCGAAATTTAGTATTAAGCTTCGAAATTTGTGACCGAAATTTTGTAACAAATTTTTTTTTTTTTTTTTAAATGTCATTTTCTCGAAATTTCGGACCAAAATTACCGAAATTTCCCAAATTTCGGCCGAAATTTGGTATTTCGCGAAATATCAAATTTCGGGAAATTTCGGTTTTGGAATTTCGGATTTAGGTCGAAATTTAAAACCATACTTTAGGCATATTACAAAATGGGGAGTGATAAATTGACCCCCATATATGTATCATTGGCATATTACAAAATGGGGAGTGATAAATTGACCCCCATATATCTATCATTGTTCACATAACAAATATTTTCCAAAATATAGATATACTTTTCATGATTAAGTTTTTTATGTGAAAAAGTTGTTTCCTTCTTCAATTTATGCACTTGATGACTTAAAATTAAGTCATTTAATTTTGTGTGTGAAGATTTGTTGTTTTCTATAATCCTGAAAATTAGTCACGACCCAAGATAAAATTAAAAACCCAACCAAACCCGAGAAACTATCTCGAGTAGGGTTGGGTTAATGAATCTCAGGCTTTTCCATAGAAAAAAATTTGACCCGACCGGACCTGGCGGGAGATCATTTATCAGGTATTGTAGGGTTTTGAAAAACCCGACCTGCCCAAACCTTATAATCAATCAATTAAGAATAGAACACAAGATTTATTTAAATAAGGAAGTTACTAATAAACATTCCCATGCCAATATATGCATACCGGTATCAACTCAGGTTTCCAATAACCCTACCCCACCCGAGAAATTTTCTCTGGTTGGGCAGGTCTAGTTTTACAGGAAAAGCTGAGATGGTTTCTCGAGTTGGGTTGGGTCGGGTTTTTACTGTTTAAATTAGGATAGTGACTAATTTCAAAAATTATATTACACATCCAATCTTCACACCAAAATTCTCTAAATTTAAGTCATTAAAGTATAAATTTAAGAAGAAAACTACTTTTTTCACTTCACAAAACCCGATCATCCCAATGAAAATAATTATATCAATTTAAAATTTCATGTTATTCAAGAGATATTTAAGAAAGTCATAGCACACTACAAGAGTCGGGCTGTGTTTCCATTTTTATCTTTAAACACTGTACAGGAATTAGTGAGCCAACGAACACCGATGGAATGTGAGCGGTATATCTTTTCAGGAAATAAGATATGCTTCCAGGTGGAGGCTGTAAGGACCTACCGACTTGAACTTTCAACTGGATTTGTTTTATTTTTAGAAAGGACCTTTTACATACTATCATTTTCTAAAAACCTTATATCCGTCTCTAGACTTTTGGATCATGATATAAACCTCAATTTCCATTCTTCTTTATTTGATATAATTAAGAATTCTATTATTAGTAATGGTACCTTGACTACTGCCTTATATCGTTTGAACCTAAATGCCTTTCCTCATAATATCCTAGCTTTAAAAAATAGTGTCGCCATTAAGCGTAGTCATACGGACATGGATTCATCTATGTTATAGCACATGAGATCAGGTCACATCTCCATATAGATCAAAAGATTAGCAAATGATGGAATCCTAAAGATTCTTAATTTTACTAATTTTGGAACTTGTGTGGACTGTATAAAGGGAAAGTAAGCCAACAAATCTAAGAAAGGTGCTAAGAGGAGTTTAGAAAAGTTAGAAATCATACATACAGATATATGGGCCATTTTCAACCTCCTATGTAAATGATCGAAGGTATTTCATCCCCTTTATCGATCGTCATCACACACATTACATTTTTCTATATATTTTCTTTAAAGGGTGAGGCATTAAGTGTAGGGCTGCAACTCGGATCGGGCGGGTCGGGTTTTGAAGAACCCAACCCTACCCGAGAAATATCTCGGGTCGGGCTTTTTTTCTGGAAAACCCACGATTCCCAAACTCGACCCTACCCATGATAAATCTCGGGTCAGGTCGGGTCGGGTTTTTTTACGTTGACGCAATTTTTTAAGGAAAACTCTTGTTTGGCAAGGCAACTCAGCTCATAGAAGTAGAGAAACTCAAGCATGGCAAACTCTTTAGTGCATTAACTAATAACTAGTCCAAAGAGAATAAATTGATGCATTACCAAATGAAAATGATTATACTCATATGAGATAAACAACAAACTATTTAGTGCATTAACTATTTAGTTGAAACTTGAAACCCTAGAGCTAAATGGGGGAAACGAACAGAAGATGGAAAGAGTCCCTGTGATTGTGTGCGTGCGTGAGTTTTACTTTTAAGTTTTCACTTTTGAAGCAACAAAGTTTTAGAAAAAAAAATACATACTATAACTTAAGTAACTTGGGTCGGGCCCCTTCAAACCCAGCTCGACCCGAGATTTATGTGGGCTTTTGGATCGTAGACTCGACTCGACCCGAAACCTTAGAAACATGAACCCAACCCAAGCTATGTTCGGGTCGGGTCGATGCGGGTCGGGTAAAACCCGACCCAAGTTGCAGCCCTAATTAAGTGCCTTTGAGATATACAAAGGAAAATTAAAAAGACAACGTAAAATGAAAATAAAGATCGTAAGATCATATAGAGCAGGTAAATACTATGATAGAGACAGTGAAACAAAACAAAGGCAAGGCACATCAGCAGTATTCCTAAATGAAGAGGGCATTATTGCCTAATATTCCATGCCACTTACCCCATAACAAAATGTTTTGGTAGAAAAGAGGAACAATATGATAATGGGCATAGTTAGGTGTATGAGTAGCCACTCATCTATTCTATTAAGTTTATAGAGCGAAGCCTTAAAGACGACATGGAATAGGATTTATATTACGCCTTAAAGCCACTCATCTATTCTATTAAGTATATGTTTTAAATAGGATTTGTAATAAGGAGGTTCCTAAAACTCTCTTTGAGTTTTGGAATAGCAAAACCCAATTTGAAACGCCTACGAATATGAGTGTGCCCAGCTAAGGTTAAGACTTACAATCCACATGAGAGAAAGTTGAACCTAAAGACCGTTAGTGGCTATTTTATAGGCTACACTAAGGGGTCTAAAGGTGATGTGGGTTGCAAGGCATCATGTTTAATATCTTTCCTTTTACTATTTTGATAGGGATTTAGTGATTCGTGAATACTAATTTCCCCTTGTTTCAAGTTTTTTTTAGGTTTTTACTTTTAGAAAGAGTTCAAGCTTGTTTAGTTTCCTACTATTTGTTTGGAATTAAGTTTAGGCTGTTGAGTCCATAAGTTTAGAAAGATAGAAAGTAGAGTTTTAGTGGTAAAGGAAGTTGAAGCTTTTTATATAAAGCCTAGCATTCAAGGCTTGTTTTACGTTTTTACACTTTCGAAATTTGAGAAACTTTCTTCTTCTTTAGAGAAAGTGTTATTTTCTTGTTCTTCGTGGATTCATTGGACAACCCTTCGTGGATTCAAAGGTTATTCTGATCGGAGGTTGACGCCAATCAACTCCGACTCGTTCTTCGCGCTTCCGGCTACGCCAAGTGGTATCAGAGCCCTGCTACATTCCATACATGGCTGTCCATGGAGAATGAGAAAATAAGAAACTGTGACAGTGGAGATGTTTAACACTTTTTAGGCTATCGTTAATCATATAGCGGAGCAATTGGCACAGTTAAATCGTACTGAGCGCAAGCAACCCCAAATCGACGACGGTGATCGGTGACGGCACGCTCAAGTTCTACGTCGAGTTTCATGCCCCGACCCTAGAGTTACATATTTTCCCGACGATGATTACTCCAGCGAGGAGGAATTCGATGACACCATCCATCCAAGGTATGAACGTGGTCGTGTTACACAATCCGAGGCTCGTGATCGTGAGTATCGTATTAAGGTGGATTTGCCCGAGTTTAATGGCCAATTCCACATCGAAGATTTTCTTGATTGGCTTGCGGCGGTCGAGAGATTTTTTGATTACATGGAAGTTTTCGAGGAGAAAAAGACAAAACTTGTGGCCATTGAACTTAAGGGAGGTGCTTCGGCATGGTGGGAGGAACTGCAACCCTCACATACAAGGATGGAAAAGCGATCAATCCGGATGTGGGCATGGATGTGTTAAATCCTTCGTGAGAAATTTCTTACCGTTGATTATGATAAGGTACTCTTTCAACATTACAAAAATTATTGCCAAGGTAGTAGGTCGATGTGAGATTATATAGAAGAGTTCTATCGGCTATCGTCCAGAAATGATATTTTGGAAACCGAGGCACAACGAGTGGCACGCTACAAAGGAGGTCTTCATCAGGCGATCCATGATCAAATCACTCTCCATCCGATTTGGACACTGTCTGAGGCAGTAAAGATGGCAAAACAAGTTGAGACCATGTCAATCGTTCACCTCAGAGGGATTTTTATGTGAGTCAAACTGTGCTAGAGACATAGCAGATGGCGATTCCGACGTCGAAAGAGAAGGCAATTTTGGATCTTCCCGTTGGGGTAAGTAGATTTGCCCAAGCATTCCCGACACGAGGAAGAGGATGCAGAGATGTTCCTACTACTTCGACAATGACCCAAGTTCCACGACCGGATCCACATGAGTTGCAGTTCGAGAAACAGATATATGCTACAAGTGCAACTAAGTGGGTCACAAATCCAATCAGTGTCCCCAAGGTGGGTGACGGACAACAAATCTAGTCATTGGTGATGAACATAAAGACAAAGAAGAGCATGAAGAGGAACAAAATACAGAAGATCCCATTCCTACTACTTGTGCTCCTGAGAGATCCTTAGTGATACATCGTGTTATGTGCACGTCAAAAGTAGAGGAGTCCACGCAGCGCAACTATCTCTTTAGATACAAGTGTCAAGTCAAAGAAAGAGTTTGCAACGTCATCATTGATAGCATGGAAAATTACACGTTAAAGGACATGGTGAAGAAGCTCAAGTTAAAGACAGAAAAGCACCCTACTCCATACAAGCTCGGTTGGATTTCAAAGGGTAATGAAAAGAAGATAAGTGAACGTTGCCGTATTCCTTTTGAAATTTGGTGCCTACTGTAGACACCCCATTTTGACCGGACCCTAAAAATTCAAAAGAAAAAAAATTGAAGTCTCGAGACCGAATAAAATCCCGAAACTCGAATCCCAAGAAATTTAACCCGAGTTGCACCCCAATTCTTATTTTTATCCCAAAACCAAATCAAAAGGGGTGTGAAAGGAAAAGAGAATTTATCCCACCCCTTTCTTGTCCAAGACCACCCTCTTGCTTTGAAAATCATTAGCAAAAATACAATAGATGGGGCTGCCCTAGGAAGAGAGGGGGGTGCAAATTTATCATTATCTAATAAGAGGCTCGGATTAGGGCTTCGAAAGGGGGGGGGGGGGGAGATCTCTCATTCTCGATGGAAAAATCACAGAGGGAGCCTTTTCAATTGGGGGGCAAACATTCAGAGCAAGAGGGAGAAAAGTAGAGAGGGAGAGCAGCTTCTTCTCTAACCCAAAGCCACCATCAACATCCACCTGCTCTCCCTCCACTAGCATAACCCTTATCTGCTTCCCCAAACCCTTCTTGTTTTGTTCAAAAACCATAACAGATCTGGCCCCATCTTTCACTTCTTCTATTGCAGCCACCATAACCCTCATCTTCCTATGCTCAACCTCCATTTCTAGTATTACAAGTATTAAATTTTATGTGATGTTATCAATATGGACACATGTCATCATTTGTTGGGGATGCCTTTGAAATTTGATAGGGAATTCATAAGGAAAGAGATAACGTCTTCCTTGTTCGACAAAACAACAAGAGTTATGTACTTCAACCATTGGCGGATAAAAAGGACCCCAAAGCTTTTCAAGTGGAGGGGCAATCGTGTTTGATGGTAGAGGTATCCCTTGCCAAATCCAAGAAGAATGTGATACGAGATGGAGTAAAAAAGAAGCAAAAGAATCCTACCCTACTTAAAGCTAAGTACAACATAGAAAGGCAAAGCATCGATGTGTCAAAGTCTTTGAGGTTGGAGATACTATGACTCAAGGTCGAGTTCTCTTCAAGTGGAAGGGAATGACGTGGGCTAGAAGGCATCAGATTTAGTATCTTTCCTTTTACTATATTGATAGAGATTTAGTAATTCGTGAACACTACTTTCCCCTTGTTTCAAGTTTCTTTTTTAGGTTTTTACTTTTAGAAAGAGTCCAAGCTTGTTTAGTTTCTTGCTATTTGTTTAGAATTAAGTTTAGGCAGTTGAGTCCATAAGTTTAGAAACATAGAAAGTAGAGTTTTAGTGGGAAAGGAAATTGAAGCTTTTTATATAAAGCCTAGTGTCCAAGGCTTGTTGCACCTTTTTACACTTTTGAAATTTGAGAAACTTTCTTCTTCTTTAGAGAAAGTGTTATTTTCTTGTTCTTCGTGGATTCGTTGGACAGCCCTTCATGGGTTCAGAGGTTATTCCGATCGGAGGTTGACACCAATCAACCCCTGACTCGTTCTTCTTGCTTCCGGCCACGCCAAAAGGCTATAAATTTTACTGTCTAAATCATACTTTTAGATTTATTGAAGAAAAGAATGCTGTCTTTCTTTAGGACAGTGACAAACTGTGAGAGCGAACCACCACTTTGAGTAAGTGTATACTCTTGTTACTATATCTATACATGAGGATCAATTGGTCGGAATTCATAATGCTCCACAATATGCAATTGTGGAGGACGAGCCAATTGATAGTTTGCCACCCCATGAGGATGTTGTCACTGAAAACGCCAACCAGAATCTGCATCAAGCAGAGGATGTAATGGCATTAATGCGATCATCAAGAATAAGGAGGTCAGCCATCCCTTCAGACTACATTGTGCATCTTCAAGAAACTGATTAGGAATGTGCATATGATGATGACCCTTTGACGTTTTCACAAGCCATTCATGATAATGACTCTAATTTTTTTCATAATACCATGAAGGATGAATTAGAATCTAAGGCCGGGAACCAAGTATGAGATCTTGTTGAATTACCTAAAGGCGATAAAGCCATTGGCTATAAATGAGTCTAAAAAAAATAAAAGAGACTTAGCTGATAATATCGAAAGATATACAGCTAGATTTGTGGCCATAGGATTCACTCAGAAGGAGGGCATATATTATCGTGAGAGCTTTTCGCTAGTATCGAAAGACTCATTAAGGATCATAATGGCCCTAGTAGCTCATTTTGACTTAGAACTACATCAAATATATGTGAAAATGGCCTACCTCAACAGTGATTTAGGGGTAGTATAGGTATTATATTTTCATTAAGGGTATTTTTGACCTTTTATGTTGTATTGGGGGATACATATATAAAGCCAGTTCCTTCTCATTTGTAGTGAGTTTTTGAGATTTGAATTTGAGATTGTAGATACTTATCCTTGGGAGAAATTGGAGAGAGATATTTTTCTCTTCTCTTTATCCTTATGTCTTCTTCTTAGGAATGAGAATTGAGATTAGGATTTTCTAACATTTTCCTCTTTTTTCTCATATTTTCATCTTGTTTAATGCAAAAATAATATCAAATAAGGGTTCCTTGCATTTCTTTGCAAGAATCGAGATTTTCCACTAGAGATCCAACCATTTTCCTATGAATCTGAAGGCGCTTCATGGCCACTTGCATAATATATTAACAAAGTTTCAAATGCAGAACTGTTCACTTAGCATAGCTCCTATCCTTAAAGTTGACAAACCCAGTAAGGCATAATCCACAAAGAACGATCTTGAAAGAGAACAAATGAAGAATAGTCCCTATGCATCAGTGGTCAACCACTCTGATGTATGCATAGGTCTACCCTAGACCTGACATCGGATACATTGTAGGGGTGCTAGACGGATACTAGAGTAACCTTGGGATGGATCACTAGATAGATGTGAAGAAGGTTTTATGATATCTTCAGGGTACGAAGGATTACATGCTCACATACAAGCGATCAGATCACTTAGAGGTCATTAAATATTTAGACTCGAACTTCGCTGGGTGCCTCGATTCTAAGAAGTCAACTTTAGGATATATCTTCCTACTTGTTGGAGGCTCCATCTTGTGATAAAGCGCAGAGCAACAATTGACCGCTTCCTCCACTATGGAGGCGGAGGTCATTGCATGCTATGAGGCGACTATGTAGGCGTTATGGTTGAGAGATTTTATCATACGGCTTAGGACTGTGGGTTCCATATCTAAGTCGCTACTGATTTACTGCGACAATTACGCCATGGTATTCTTCTTTAAAAATAATAAGAGTGGTAGTCGAAGTAAGCACATCGACATAGAGTACCTCAAAGTTATAGAGAATTTCGTTAATCACTTTTGATTGAAACATAAAGTGGATAATTGTGTTTATATGTTTTATACATATGTATTCTGTCGTATATAAAGTGTGTATACATTGAAGTATGATGAGACAGACTGTCCATGAGGACATATATAGGTGAACCCAAATGGGCATTAGGGCCTATTAAATAAAGTACTGAACCGCGCATAAAGTGTACATTACTATGAATTGGTGTGTGTGATTGGTGTGTGTGTGTGTGTGTGTGTGTGTGTGTGTGTGTGTGTGAGAGAGAGAGAGAGAGAGAGAGAGAGAGAGAGAGAGAGAGAGAGAGAGAGAGAAGGTAACATTTTTCAGTTGGACGTGTGTGCCACTATGATTCATACATTTGAGACACACTATAAAGGTGTACAATAAGGACAAAGACTGAGGTGGACTAAGTGGGAGAATGTTGGCATTAAATGTGTGTGGCCCACACTGGACCCACACTTTAGTTTCATAGCCAACTCTTCTAAAAAGAAGGTTCACTTATAAATTTATTTGAATTGCTGTGTTATGATAAATCTCAATTCTATTTAATTATATATTAAGTTATTTAATATAAGAAAATAATTAAGCGGTGTGATGAAATTAAGAATTTAGTCTTAATCAAGTTAACTCTATAAATACCTATCTCTTCTTGATGGGAGAAGAGAGAGATATTAAGAGATAAATAATTCCATCAAAAGGGGGTCCCTAGTTTGAGAAGGAAAAATGTGCCTGTAATTCCATAAACCAAGACATAAGGCCTCATCAGACCAGAGAACTCCTTTCACTATTTGTGGTATGCATGGGGAGATTGTTACATTGACGGAGACTGATTGTCAGAATTTTTAATGTAAGGATCTAATTTCCATGGCCCGAGGTATGCTTCATCAAATGACTCGGTAATATTTGATTAACACTCCCACCTCTCTCTCCTTGAGATTGTTATACATACCATTTGGAAACTGCTCCTTCCTCAGGAACACCATCACCATGCTTCCATTCTCAAAGACCTTAATGCGTCGATGTTTGTCCTTCTCAACCTTGTACTTAGCATTAGACTCGATAAGCTTGTTTTTGACACCTTTGTGTATCTGCTTCTACTTCTTGGATTGGGCAAAAGATTCCTTTAGAATCAAATAAGAGTGCCCATTCACTTGAAAAGCTTTAGGATTTTCCTCATTATTCAAAGGTTGAAGGAAATAACTCTTATTATTCTAACAAACAACAAAGACATTTTCCCTTCCCTTATGAATGTAATCCTTGTCAAATTGCTAAGGCTCCCCAATAATAGATGGAAGTATTCATTTCTATAAAATCACATAAAACTTCATCTTTGTAAGCACCAATTTCAAAAGGAATTCGACAATGTTCAGTTACCTTCTTCCCATTTTCCTTTATCATCCGGCTGAGAGTAGGGTGCTTATCTGTCTTTAACTTGAGTTTTTCCATCATGTATTTTGACACGTGATTCTCCATGCTACCTCAATCAATATTAACATTGCAAATCTTTGCCTTGCACTTGCACCTAAAGAGAACTTTTTGCTACGTGAAATCCTCGATTTTTGATGTGCACATCACTCGCCGAATCACTAGAGATTGCCCTTGAGCACAAGTGGTATGAGTTGATTCTTCTTTAGTATTTTGATCCTCTTCATGCGTATCTTCATCATAGTGTTATGGATCGCCTTCTTTATGCTCATCACCAACGATTAGATTGGTAGTACGTTAACCCCCTTTGAGACATTGGTTGGATTTGTGACCCAATTGGTTGCATTTATTGCACATGATCAGTTGCTCAAACTGCAACTCATACAGATCACGCCATGGAACTAGAATCATTGTTGAAGTAGAAGGAACTTCTCCTCCACGTCTTCTCCCTAGCATTGGGAACACATGGGCCGATTTGCTTGTCCCTACAGTACGATTGAGAACAATCTTCTCTTTTGCTGCTGGAATCGCCGCCCGCAGTGTCCTTGCCACAACTTGACTTACGTAAGAAGTCCTTTAGACCAGATGGTTGAGCATGGTCTCCAATTATTATTCCATCTTCACTGCTTGAGATAATGTCTAGATTTGATGGAGAGTGACCTAATCATGGATTTCCTGACGAAGACCTCTGATGTAACGTGTTACATATTGTGTCTCGATTTATGAAATATTATTCCTAGACGATAGTCTGTAGAACTCCTCCTTGTAGTCCCTCATTGATCTGCTACCTTGGCAACACTTGGTACGAACTGAAGAGTATCCGATCATAGTTAATGGGTAGAAATCTCTCACGAAGGATTTGAGACATCCGTGCCCATCTCCGGATTGATCACTTTTCCATCCTTGTGCGAGAGAGTTGGAGTTGCTCCCACCGCGTCGAAACTCCTCCCTTAAGCTTCATAGCCATGAGTTTCGTTTTGTTCTCCTTGGGTACTTTTGTGCAGTCGAAAAATATTTTAAAGTCGTTGCTAGCTAATTGAGGAAATCTTCAATGTGGAGTTGGCCATTGAACTTGGGCATATCCACCTTAAGATGATAGTCGTGATCATGAACCGAGACTTGTGGAATGCGACCACAGGCATATCTCAAGGGTATATGTTGTCGAATTCCTCCTTGGTAAAATAACTGTCTTTTGGAAGATAAGAAACTCTTGAGCTGGAATGTGGAACTCGATGTAGAGCTTGGGGGTGCCTTCGAACATATGAAAATCAAGATAATCATCAATATCTAATCTCCAAAGGAAGCAGAAAAAAATAACTTAGTTTTATTTTCTCAATAAGAAGAAGAAACAAGGGAAAATTATTAAAAAAATGCAAAGTTTTGCTAAAATTGTGAATGAACGGTAGAGTTTTTAAAATCATGAAAGAGGGGTTGTCAGGTACGGTCAGAGAGGTGTAAGGATAAGAATACCCTTGTCTTTTTTTAAACCATTGTTTTACCCATCTCTTTCACCCTTCTCTCTCTTTCACCGTTTTCTCTCTTTCACTCTTTCACTCTTTCTCCCTTCGCTGGAAAGTAAGCTTCCTCGCCGGGAAGCTCGTTATTCTAGTCGGAATTCGTCCCCTTCTCGCCGAAAATTGCCGTCCAACTTTGTGAAGGTATTTTTGAAATATTTACATTTAGGGTTTCAGTTTTTTTTGTTTTCTTGCTGAGGGGTTGGATCTGAAACACTTTGAACCATGTTTGACGGTCTCAGAACCTCTTATAAGTGCCTCCTTGCTAGTGTTTGAAACAATTTTAATTGGTTTGTAATTTTTGAAGGGTTTCAAATGCTTAGCAAAGGGTTTCATTTGGTTCTTTTTCATTTTTTTAGGGTTTCATTGGTCTCAAACCATTATTTGTTAGAAACAACATATTCATTTAGGGTTTGAAGGATCTAATTGTGGTTTTCAAGGATTTTCATATAGGGTTTCTAGGTTTCCAATGGTTTGGGTTTGATTTTGGGTTTCAAAGGGTTTCATTTAGGGTTTGAAGGGGTTTAAATATTTTCATTTAGGATTTCAATCAGTTTGAATGGTTTAGGTTTTCATTTAGGGTTTGAATTGTTTAATTTAGGGTTTCAATGGTGTCAATGGTTTCAAAAGGTTTCATTTAGGGTTTCAATGGTTTCATTTAGTGTTTCAAAGGGTTATATTTGGTATGTTGGCATTTTGGGTTTCACTTTGGTTTTGAAAGGGTTTCAATTAGGTTTCAAAGTGTTTCAAAGGGTTCCATGTAAGGTTTCAAAGGGTTTCAATTGTTTCATTTAGGGATTCAAAGGATTTCAATGGTTTAGGGTTTAATTTAGGGTTTCATTTTACGATTTCAATGATTTTCAATGGTTTCATTTAGGGTTTCAACGGTTTGAAGGGTTTCAATGGTTTTAAAGGGTTTCATAAGGGTCTCAATGGTTTCATTTAGGGTTTCAAAGTGTTATACTTGGTATTTCGTCATGTTGGGTTTCATTTTGGGTTTTAAAGGGTTTCTTATGGTTTGAAAGGGGTTCAATGGTTGTTGAAGGGTTTCAAAAGGTTTCAATGGTTTCAAAGGGGTTCAATGGTTGTTGAAGGGTCTCAAAGGGTTTCAATGGTTTAAGGTTTCATTTATGGTTTCATTTTGGGTTTCAATGGATTCAATGGTTTGAAGGGTTTCCATTTAGGATTTAGAAAGTTGGAACCAGTATTCCATGGAAGTTGAATCCATGGAACCACATATTAGAAAGTTGAAACCAGTATTCCACTGATCATCTATCCAGTAATACTGGTTCCAACTGTCTAATTTGTGGTTCCTTTGATCCTCTATCCAGTAATACTTGTTCGAACTTTCTAATATGTGGTTCCAACTGTCGTATTTGTGGTTCCAAAGGGTTTCATTTATAGTTGGTATTTCAGCATTTTTCATTTTGGGATTCAACAGATTTGAAAGGGTTCCATTTATGGTTTGAAGTGGTTTCAATGGTTTCATTTAGGGTTTCAATGGTTTAGGGTTTCATTTATGGTTTCAATGGTTTAATTTAGGGTTTCTATGGTTTCATTTAGGGTTTCACTGATTTGAAGGCTTTCAGTTAGTGTTTCAATGGTTTTCAATGATTTCAATGGTTTCAAAGCGTTTCATTTAGGGTCTCAAGGGTTTCAAAGGGTTTCATTTAGTTGGTATTTCGACATGTCGGGTTTCATTTCGGGTTTGAAAGGGTTTCTATGGTTTGAAAGGGTTTCAATGGTTTCATTTAGGGTTTCAAAGGGTTTCAATGGTTTATTGTTTCATTTATGGTTTCAATGTTTTCATTTCGGGTTCATTATAGGTTTCAATCGTTTTCAATGATTTCACTTAAGGTTTCATTTAGGATTTCAATGGTTTCAAGGGTTTTAATTATGGTTTCAATGGTTTCATTTAGGGTTTCAAAGGGTTTGATTTAGGGTTTCAATGGTTTGAAAGGATGTCAATGGTTGATGGTTTGAAGGGTTTAAGTTAGGGTTTCAATGGTTTGAAAGGGTTTCAATGGTTTGAACGGGTTTGATTTAGGGTTTCAATGGTTTCATTTAGGGTTTGAAAGGGTTATAATTGTTTATTTCGGCATTTTGGGTTTTCAAGGGTTTGAAAGGGTTTCATTTATGGTTTGAAAGGGTTTCAATGCTTTCATTTACGGTTTCAAAAGGTTTCAATGGTTTGACGGCTTTCACTTGGGGTTTGAATGGTTTGAATGGTTTGAATGGTTCCTCTATGCAGTAATACTGATTCCAATTTTGTAATATGTGATTCCAACTGTTGTATTAGTGGTTCCTTGGATCCTCTAACGTTGGTTTGAAGTGGTTCGAAGTCTCTAAATATTGGTTTTGTTCGAAGTCTGTAAATGTTCGTAAACTGAAGTATCTATATAGTGTTTCCATGTGTCAAATAGTAATTAAATGTGGCTCCAAGTGTGTTATAGTGCATCGTAGTTGTGTGAAGGGAATAATACTGTGTTTGAAGTTTCTTCTCCTTCAAGTATCTTCTCCTGCTTTCTGCAGATAAGAACCGGAAGTGGTTCCCTTTTTATTTTTTGAACCCCCATTCAACCGAAGCCAAAACCCCTATATGATCATGCCGCGAGCGAAGCACATGAAGAAGAATGTGACTGTGCTGGAAGGCACTTCCACCCGCAAACGGCATGGGAAGGCTATCCGTGAGCCCTCCCTTCCTACTCCTCCCGCCGACTAAGCTGAAGATATGGGCATTGAAGATGAGGACCTCGAGGTCGTCTCCGCCACTAGGGCATTCTCCCTCCGTCGTATAGAAATGAAGGGCATACTCCGAGGTAGGAAAATCGTTTTTGAAGATCTCGCAGTGTATGATGTTGAATCCCTATGTCAATTTCCTCCTAATTCACAATGAGTTGTACCTGACTCTTGCGAAATAGTTCTATGCGAATTTCAGACTCGACGAAGATTACAAGTTCTTCCACTCCACAATTAATAATAAAACCTTTCATATGACCATCGAAAAGTATTGTGAAGTTGCCTCTCTTCCCACCACAGGCGATGAAATGTACTTTTGGCCTGGTACCATGGATGACTTTGGTGTTTATATGGTTGATCCTGTCACCGCCTATGGGGACCTTGGCTGCAAGACCCCCACCTACTAACTGCTCAACCAACGTATCCTACAATTCCCTAAGCCATAGGTGCAAAGTCCCACACAAGATTCTCACCAGCAATATCATGCCTCACGGAGGCAATAGTGACATGGTTCGGCCTTTTCAGGCCTTTATTATGTATCGACTTCTAAAGGGCAAGCCCCTTCAGCTTGGCTATATTCTCCTTAGGTTCATGGAGGACATCAGGACGAAGGCCTTGGCTAGTCTACCATTTGAGTTGCTTCTCACACATATATTCAAACATGAGAAGCTGATCCAAGGTGGTAAAGAACGCCTTCGTCCTTTTAATCCAATTAATTGTACAACTATAAAGGCAATGCGACTTGATGAACAACGCCCTGCACAACTACCTCGTCCGCAGGCTCAGCGTGTATCAGCAGAGGAGCTTATCGCACATCGTCAGTACCTTGAGGGCCAGTTTACTGCGCTTTCTCAGCTTGTCGCATCTCATCATCAGGACCATGTGGTGACTCAGCAAGCTTTGACTACCCTAGTCATTGAGGTCTCCACTCTTCGCGAGGAGTATGGCACGGCATTCACCTCCCTCTCAGAGCAGGTTTCTGCAGTCACCGAGTTGGTCCGCCGCCTGTTGCCCCTTGATCATTAGGCCATTGCTACTTTTCAAAGTTGTACATGCTCCTTTTGTTTTTATTTACTTATTGCATTTCGCTATCTGGCATGTATATGACTCAGTTGCGTTTTGGTTACTTTTTGGCTTGGAGAGCCATGTGAGTCCTGGATGGTTTGTTTGGTTTTTGCTATGTCTCTAACTTGATGGATGGATATTTTTGAGGCCTTTTTGCTATAGTTGTTATGGATATTTTTTATTCTCCTTACCTGTGGTTGTTTCAAGTGAGTTGGAGATTAATGTGTTGTTTGAAGTGATTTTTTCTGGTTTAAGTTTCAAGGGATTATCTATAGTTGTCCTTATTGTTGTTGATTATCTCTAGTTATGGTTGTTTTAAGTGAGTTGGAGAGTCCTGTGTTGTTTGAAGTGATTTTTGGTGGTTTAAGTTTGAAGGGATTAGCTATGGTTGTCCTAATTGTTGTTTCAAGGGACTAATACTGTGTTCAAAGTGATTGTTGGTGGTTTCTGCAGATTGTGTTCAAGTTAAGGATAGGAAGTTTCCCATTTCCCTCTTTGCGTCTTCCTCATGGCGAGTAACTTTTCCATTTTCCATTTTCATCTCCTTAAGTTTCTACCTCAACTGTTTCATAATAGCATTTTTTCAGGCAAAATATGTTTTATCTAGATGTTGTCCTTCCTGCTTCCAGGAGTCTCTAAAAACATTTCGGTTATAGGGTGCGCATAGAAATTTGATAAATGAGACACCATTTAGAGATTTACTACTCCACGAGGACCTCGAGGATGTCGAGTTGCTCTAGAGGATTTTGGCCACATTGGTCAAAAAATGGGATCGGAAACGAAAAGCATTTAGAATGGGTGGCATTATAGTTCCTTGTCTAGTTATTGATGTAGCAAAAAAATATTAGGTTTAAGTATGAGAGGGGAAAGGCCGCAATTAGATTAGGATAGCATGGAAAGTGTGGATGGTTGGAGGTTTGGGGTTCCAACAGCCACCTTTCAAGAGGTAGTAAATGTTATTCATGCCGAAATGGATTCAAATGAAGAAGATTTCATAAACTCGACAGTGAAACATTTGATCTTGCTATTCTGCAGCACTGTCTTGTTTGCATAGAGGGATCACAAGGCATATTCTTGCCTTTTCCCATATATTGATTTGGGACTATATGAAATGTTACATGGGCTTATCTCATTCATGATTTCTTGGTTGGGTCCTTAAATTCACATGCTGCACTTGGTGGCATATATTCGGTTGCTATATCCTTTTACAGATAATTTCTCATTCATTCTTTATTGTTTCTTGTTTCTAACTTATAGGATTGTCTAAATAGTGTAGCTTGATTCCAGGTATGGCTATTTGAGCATACCACATTTTGGATACCTGATTATCCTAATGTGTATCCACGTCTATTTAAGTGGATCGGTGAGATGGATACGAAGAAGATGGAGCATAGAAAGTTGATTAACTGTGTTCGTGATGGGACGGTGAAAGCATCAGAGGTGAGAGTTTACTATTAATTGGTCGTCGTATGTCTTGTGTGTTGTTTTTTTTATAGTCGCATTTCTAATCCAAAATATGAGATGTATTTCAGGTGCTTAGGAGGGTTGAAGCTATGGCAAGGGAAGAATCCTTACTAGTTGTCGAGGATCAGGACGACGTTCTTGGTATTGCAGAGGATTCAGTGGGGGATTCGATCGGGGCAATTATGCCTGCAATGGGGGATTCGATCAGGGCAATTGTGGCAAGTCAGGGGAGGGAACGAAGGAGAGGGAGGAAAGTAAGAGGGCACATGCAAAAGAAGCGGAGGAATCTGCCACAAATAGTTCTCTATTGGAGAGGGTAGTGAAACTTGAACGTGAAGTGAGGGAGCTAAAAAGTTAGGTGTTTGGGACAGATTTAATGAAGAAGAAAGGTGTATAGTTATGGAGTGAGGAGGAGAAGGTAGTGAAGGGTAAAGAAAAAGATGTTCGAACAAAGAAGAAGCAAAAAATGGAAGATGAAGAACTGAATAAAACAGGACATACTGAAAAGAAAGATGGGGGCATCGAGATAGGGAGTGATAAGGGGCGAATAAGGGAGGGTGTATCAGTAGATGATCCGAAGAAGATGGATGTTGTAGAGGTTGGGTATGATGTGGGGAAAGATGTGGTTGTTGATCCAATAGACCATATCTATGTTGATAATCAAATTACCCAGGATGACAGGGATGCTACAGCTAATACAGTTGCTATCTTACTTAACTGTCCCGAAATGAAGCCTAAACAAAATAAGAGTTATTGGGAGCATGGAAAACAATGTAAAGCAACGTCTAAGGAGAACAATACCTAGTAGAGAAGTGAGTTCACCATATTATATAGTGAAATTCCACTTAGGCAACCAAGAGGAGGGGTGAATTGGTTGTTTTACAAAATTTTACCTTTATAAAACTTATCCAAGTTCACCCTAGTTTTATCTTTCTCTTAATCAAGTAAGTTTGAATAGATAAGGCAGATAAAAATGATGAACACTTAATATCCTAGTTAACTCCCAAACTTGATTAAGTTGTAATTAGCCTAAAATGAAAAATAATTATGGATTAGCCAATATTAATCCTTTCCCCTTTTTGTAATATGGTCAGTGAACTAGAGCAAAGTAAATGCAATCCATAAGAAAGAACAAATAAAAGAATAGGGGAGTGCACCAAGAAAGAGAAGAGATTGCAAGCAAGATTTAAAGTGGTTCGGCCTTCAAACCCAAGGCCTACGTCCACTCTTCTTGAGGTCGTACTCAAGGGTATCCACTATCTTGATCCTCTTGATCATCCTTCAAATGGCCGGATCAATGAGCCAATTACAATCAACAAGTTTCACCATTCTTGGGCCGAAGCGTAAGACCCTTTTACAAGCAAGCTTCTCCTTTCTCAAGGGATGAAGCGTAAAACCCTCTTACAAGCTTGATTCACCTTTCTTTGTGGGCCGATTCAAAGTCTCTCTCTAGAGTCTTGAAAAGAAGAAGAATATATAGCCTCTAGATAGGCTTGATTATAAGTTGAAGCTCACACAAAAATTCTCTCAAAGAAGATTACAAGTAAAGCTTAATCCACTCTCAAAAGGGTTTAATCAAGATCAAGGCACAAATGAGGTGGAGAGTGATGTTCAAGGCAAATAAGGTTTGCAAGTGTTTGTATAAGACTTAAATATGTTGGAAATCCTTTTTCTTTAGTTAAAATACAAGTTTAAACCCATATATAGCCAAAAATTAAAACTAGCCGTTACAGTGGCAAAACGATAATTCTGTGAAACTTTTAGAACACCAACGACTATATTTTTAAGTTCCAGCGCACTTCACGGAACTCCGTGGGGTTTCACAAAATTTCGTACATGGATTCCAGTTTTTAGCTTCAAACTTGTAAAATACATATCTCCTTCGGTTCTTTTCGGATTCTGACGTTTTTATAATCGATTTGAATGAAAATGATGAGATATTTCTCTTAAAAATATTTTCAAAAATACTTGAAAATGTTTTAGACCAGTTTTAATAGGATTTATGTGTTGGATCCATTTTTCAAGTGCTAATTTCATGTCTTTCCATTTTAAAACTTAACGTAGCACTTGAGCTTTGGGGCCACTTGGTTTTGGGTCAGTTTTGAAAATATCTTGAGGTAATTTTTAGTGTGTCTTGATCAAGAGAAAACACGAGAGAGAGAGAGAGAGAGAGAGAGAGAGAGAGAGAGAGAGAGAGAGAGAGAGAGAGCGTACATTCTACCATTCGAAGTGCTCTCTTGAACATCTCTTGAGCATCTCTTGAGCCATTCTTCAATTGATCTCCAATTTAGTGCATGGATTGCTTGTGGGATCTTCCATTCGAGCTTCTTAGTTTTGCATCCTCCAAGGATGACATCACCATTGTGTTCAAGCTCATTTGACCTTTGTGCGTGTTGATCCTCAAGCTTTGGCCTTCGATGATATTCCTTTGCTTGTTCACTTGCTTGGGATGCTTGAATGTGAGCTTCTCCTTGGTTTTCCCTCCAAGGCATGATTGATCCAAGTATGCTCTAGGTCCTTTGACTTGTGTTTGGTTCATCTTCAAGCACAGGTCATGTATGGTGGTGTGCTAGCATATGTCAGCCTGTGAAATACCTGTCTATAGCACAACACTCCAAGGCAACACATCAGTCCATTAAGGACTAATCAATTTAGGTTTGTTGATCATCAAAACAAGGTGATTATTTGAACCCATGGGAACCCTTGGGCTTACACATAGGCAAGCGGAAAACCAAGGACGCTCTTGCCAAAGTCAACAGGCTGCTGGCGAACAAGGTGGATGCATTGCAAGAGCTTCAACCTTGGTAAATTTCCTTACAACGTAGATAGTGTTGGAAAGCCCTTTTCATTTTTTTCAACTCTACATAGAAGCGCTTCAACATTGTTACTGCTTTTGCAGTGACAAAGTCATTCAAAGCGATTGCTACGACATGTGTAAAGAGGACTTGCTTATACTAACCAATTCCATTCGGGCTTCTCTCTAGAGAGAGAGAGAGAGAGAGAGAGAGAGAGAGAGAGAGAGACAAACATGGTAACTAGATAAATAGACCACTGTAAAGAGGATGAAAATAAACAAAATAAGAAAAACATGAAAATATGAAAAGAACATGTAAAACCTAAGCAAGTGGAGGAGAATGGACCTACCAGAGCATATGTTTATCACCCAAATATAAATTTGTGAGAAGCAATTAAGTTTTTTTTTCAAATGCCAATGGCAATGGAGCATCTAACGTATGGCAATGGCAATGACAATGGAAACGGAGTTTCTCACGTTTGGTTTGGAAGGCTTGGCGAAGAAGAAGGTAAAATGTGAAAATGGTACATGAAAAGTGCATGGGGATTAGAGTCTAAAAGGTGGAGGGAAAAGCAAGGGGGTATTCTTGTCCTAAAACCTCTATTTCCGTACATGACAGCCTCTCTTTCATGATTTTAAAATGTCTACCCTTGATTCAAAATTTCACCAAAACTTTGAATTATTTTAATAATTTTCCCAAGAAACAATAACTTAGATTTTATTTGAAAAAATTATTAAAAAATGCAAACTTTTGCTGAAATTGTGAATCAAGGGTAGAGTTTTTAAAACCATGAAAGAGGGGCTGTCAGGTACTTTTTAAGCTCCCATAGGACAAGAATACCCTTCTTGCTTTTCCCTCCACCTTTTAGGGCTCTAATCCCAATGCCCTTTCACCTCCAACTTTTTTTAATAATTTTTTCATAAATAAATAATAAAAGGGAGGTGTGTTATCGACTTGGAGTCACGTGGGCGCGTCACCATGACACGCTAGTCATGGTGTTGCTTTTTGTATTTTGTCCTTTTCTCGGATTCTTTTCAAGCATAAATTTGGGCCCTTAAATATGAGATTCAAGAAAAGTTTTCAACTGTACCCTACATTTTCTCGGTGTTCCGGACACAACGTTACTGGTTTCGTAACAATCTGAGACATGTAGGTTTCTTTTCCGTGAGTCTCTGCTTTTCTTGGGCACTAGATATTCCAACTTTTCTTGGGTTTAGAATCATAAACAGAAAAAATTCTGAACTGTACCCTAAAGTTTTTCGGCATTTCGGATACAATGGTATAATTTTCAGAACAATCCGAGATCAGTAGAATGTTGTTCTCTATGTTTCCACTATAAAAGGGCTTCAGATTTTATCACTAGGGTTTGGGAAACACACCTAAATTTTGATGGAATATTACCAGCACCCTAAGGTACTATGTGTATCAGTTTCGGTCTGATTGGATTAATGGAACCACAATTGGTAGCACCTTTTTAAATCTTGGAACCACTTTGTTGGAAACAGAACCACTATTTATGACTTAAGAACCCCTTTTCATACCGAAACCACTCTTTTCATACTAGAACCACATTTTTGATATTGGAACCACTCTTTTCATCATGGAACCACTCTTTTGAATATCTCATCATACTGGAACCATTCTTTTCATACTGGAACCACTTCATTCGGGAGTCCGAATGAAGCCTGAGTCAGACTCCTGATTGGGTACCACTTCCATCACAAACTATTGGACTCCTAGCGAAAGTCCGAAAGGTCATTTAGACTCCCGAACGAAATGGTTCCAGTATTAAAAGAGTGGTTTCGGTATGAAAAGAGTGGTTCCTATGTGAGAAATAGTTGTTCCAATATCAAAAGAGTGGTTCCATAATCAAAAGTGTGGTTTCAGTATGAATAGAGTGCCAAATCAAAATTAATGTTCGAAAACATGTACACCTCCGGCCAAATAGTGACTACAAGGTCTAAATTCTACCAATGTATGTATCATGTGCAGCAACAAGGGTCGCCAAAACAATGCGAGTTTGTCCAAGGATGCTAGGTCAAAATTTTGAGTGTTTCCAAGTGTGGTTCCGACGTATAAATAGTGGCTCCAAGTGTTTACTTACTGATTATGAGTGTTTAAACCACTAATGATACACTCATGATCACTTTTACAACCAAGAGAATACTATTACAATGTATGAACTACTGTTTACACTCTTGGAACCATAATTTATACTCTTGGAACCACTATTTAATCAATTAAAACAGCTAAATTGTGGTTCTGAGGTCTACATAATAGTTCTAAGTGTATACATACTGATTATGAGTGCCTAAACCACTATTAATACACTCATGATCACTTTTACAACCAATGAAATACTATTACAATGTATGAACCACAATTTACACTCTTGGGACCATAATTTACACCCTTGGAACTACTATTTAATCAATCGAAACCACTAAATTGTGGTTCCGAGGTCTACATAATGGTTCTGATTGTATACATACTGATTATGAGTACCTAAACCACTATTAATACACTCATGATCACTTTTACAACCAATGAAATACTATTTTAATGTATGAACTCCTATCTGTGCACTTGAAACCTTAATTTACTCTTGGAACCACTATTTAATCAATCGAAACCACTAAATTGGGGTTCCGATGTCTACATAATGATTCCGATTGTATACATATTGATTTTGAGTATCTAAACCACTATTAATACACCTATGATCACTTTTAGAACCACTGAAATACTATTACAATGTATGGACCTCTATTAACACTCTTGGAACCATAATTTACACTCTTAGAATTGCTATTTAATCAATCAAAATTACTAAATTGTGGTTTCGAGGTCTACATAATGGTTTCGATTGTATACATACTGATTATGAGTACCTAAACCACTATTAATACACTCATGATCACTTTTACAACCAGTGAAATACTATTACAATGTATGAACCCCTAATTACACTCTTGGAACCATAATTTACACTCTTAGAACCACTATTTAATCAATTGAAACTACTAAATTGTGGTTCTGAAGTCTACATAATGGTTCCAACTGTATACATGGGATGTTCCGAGTGTTTAAACCTATCTTTGATGATGTTTACAACCATTGAACCATTGAACCATTAAGAGAGAGAGGTCAAAACATACATGTAACCAAACAAAGACACTACTGTAAAGATGATGAAAATAAACTAAATCATAAAAAACAGAAAAACATGAAAAGAACATGTAAAATCTAAATAAGTGGAGGAGAATGGACCAATCGGAGCATATGTTTATCACCCAAAGCAAACTAAAGAGAACCAAATGAATTTTTTTTCCAAATGGCAATGACATTGGACTTTCTAATGTATGTCAATGGCAAGCTTCAATGGAGCTTCTCACGTTTGGATGGCTTGGGGAAAAAGAAGGTAAAATGTGAAAAGGGGGTAGGTGAAAAGTATATGGGGATTAGAGCTACAAAGTGGAGGGAAAAGCAAGAAGGGTATTCTTGCCCTAAAGCACTCTAAAAGTACCTGACAGCCCCTCTTTTATGATTTTAACAACTCTACCCTTGATATACAATTTCAGCAAATGTTTGCATTTTTTAATAATTTTTCCATTTTATTTTAACCAAAGAAAAAAAATCAAGAAGAATTATAGAACGTCCAATACCCTTTCGTTTTTATAGAAAAATAAAATCCCAACTCTCCTATTAGAAGTCAACAACCTAAGCATGAATTCTACTTCTAATCCTATAATATTCAAATAGTCTACCCTTAGGACTTGACTACATAAGCCTACTTGGACATGGCTTCTCAACGACCTTATCCAAATTAAACGCCATCACATCTTTGACCACGTCACAGAGATTCAGATCTCATTGAAAAGCAAGAGATTCACCTCTCATTGAAAAACATGCATGCCACAACACATGTTGCATGTAGGGGTGGCCAGAACCGAACCGGACCCGAAGAACTAAACCAGAACCGAACTGTTTAAAAATACTTTGGGTCCGGTTCGGTTCCACTGATGAAGAACCGAACTTATTCGGTTCGGTTCCGGGTCTAATGTTCTTGGTTCGGTTCTGGAACCGAAGAACCGAACTTTTGAATATATATATAATATTTTTTATATTTCTATTATACATACACTTATTAATATAAATTACTTATAATATTAATAAGTAATAGATAATACTATTCTTATAATAAGAAAGTAACTTATATTATAACTTTAATAAAAGTTTTTATAAATTATAATTAGTAATTAGTAATTAGCCATTAGAACCGGAGAACCGGACCGGACCGAACCGATTATGTTCGGTCCGGTTCGGTTCGGTCCTACCATGTACTACGGTTCGGTTCGGTTCTTACGGTTCATGGAACCGGGAACCGAGAACCGAAAAAAAGCATAACGAAGGACCGAGAACCGAACCGGTTGGCCACCCCTAGTTGCATGCCCCCCACGATCAAATTGCTTAGGCGGTGCGTGTATCTTTCATTGTAATGGAAAGTTTCAAAGGGAGAAACTTCTCTCATGAGGTTGCTCGACCTCTTACTTTGATCCCTCCAGTTATCCATTGAATGTTGCATTGCCCCCATCTTACTATGCACAGACAAAAAAGTTAGATGTGCAATATGAACACATTTATTGAAGAGGGTACATCTGAAAACAACTCCTAGCATTACTAATTGAAAGCATCATTTAGTGAACACCAGCCGCCTAATAATTCCAAGGGGACCCTTGTGTTGAAAAGAAAGAAAACGAAACCAGCACCTTGACCTTGTAATCCAAAAGCTAGCAAAAAATTTAAAAAAATAGAGAAACCTAGTAATTGCCAACTTCCAACTAACCATATTTTTAATTGCAGACTATTTTATATTAGATAAGATACAACATTTTTATCTTTTATATGTATATATAATGCAAGGTCTCAGTTGGTTTATGGCTTACCCAACCATGAGAAAATGACTCAATAAAATTAGGGATTTGCTAGGTAATTTCGCCGAAAGCCTCTCTCACATTCTCTTAAACTTTCGTGGGGCCCAATAATGAATGACTCTCTCTCTATCTCTTTCAAACTTTCGTGGGGCCGACGATGAATGACTCTCTCTCTCTTGGAACCTTCTGTGGGACCCGACGATTAATGGTTTAGATATTTGAGGGTGGACACCATATAAAAAAGTATATTTTATAAATAAAAAATCACTTGGGCCCACTTGGTCAAAGATCCAAACCGATTTATTTGTTGGGACCCAATGTAAATAGACCTTGCCTCAAAAAATCATCCCCCTAGGATGATCCCAACTCTTCAATACACATAGATTTATATATAATGTCATCGTATTAGAGGGTTATGTTCATCCGATTGAGTTGCTTTGTGGGGCATGGCCTATTTATGTTGCGGTTCAATAAATGAACAGTTTACATCATGGAACAAAGTGGCCCCATTGATTTAAAAAAAAAAATATTCATTACATGATGAGTGCATGTATGCACTAGGTGCCATATAGTAGGTGGGCCCGACTTTATATTGCGTACATTGCGTGCGTACGTAGCTGAGCATATATTTTGAAAAATACAACGAAGGTCCACCTTGTTTGAAGATCCAAATTATTCAGTTGTTGGGCCCAATGTCACGGGACTGTATCCCAAAAATAATCTCCATTGGATGATCTTAACCTTCTAATCTGTAGATAAACTACACTATATATAAATCTCTACAGAACGAATAGTTAGGATGATCTTGTGCAGATTATTATCATGGTATGGCGTATTTAAGTTGGGGCCTAACAACTGAATGGTTCAGATCATTGAACAAATAGGCCCTACTCTATTTAGATCATTACCATTTCGTTTTTTGGGCCCAATGTCAATAGGTCTTTCCCCAAAAATTATCTCCATATATAGGATGATCTAACCCTCCGATCTGAAGCGCTGATCGGAGGGTTAGATACCTCAACCTCTCCCCTCCGCTAGGAAGTACCCCCTTCCCTCACTCTCTCAGTCCCTCCCTTCCTCTTTATGAGATGCCGGATCTATTCAATTTGTATTCAAAACTCAATTCCAAAATCCAAATACAAAATGGGAGGTATCCAAATGGGTCCTAAGGGATTTGTAAGGAAATTTTGCAAAAAGACAATGTGAGGGCAGCAGATTGTGTCATTTTCATTTAATTCGTAGGTGGTTCTCACATCGAAATGGCTTTCTGTGAGATTTCCTAGCAAGTTCCGTACAGTAATAATCTTCCAAATAGTATCACAGCTATCGAATTAGCCGTGACACGAAATATGAAATATTTACACTGTATAATGCAAATACTTAGGAGGTAAAGTAATCGGAGCCTCCCCGGCCTACTCTATTTGAATGAAGAAGCAGACCAGCCATCATTTTTTACTTCTCGCCCTTCTTTCTGACAGCAAGAGAGTAGTTGATCCTCCCATTTTTCCAGGTTTTAGAAATCTTAGGATGCAGGAGAGATTTCTAAAACCTGATTTTCTTTCTTAAAATCCAAGAAACACTGCCAGGACAGCGGCATTAGCTTGATCATGAACTCTCTTTTACCCTGTTTTCAAACTAAAAACCTGGATTCTAAAATCCATGTATCCAAAAGCTTTGAATACGCAAAGCATATGAATATGGCCAAAATAGAATCTCCAAAATATCTAGTTAGAAAATGATGCTTTTACTGTGGGGCAGTGATATATTTTCCTCCCCTTTTTTACCTGGGACAGCCCCCACCAGTGTATTTACGACTACGCCCTTACATTAGAGGGGACTATCCCAAGTAACCAACGTGGTGAATATTGTGTAAAAGCAATAAATTCCTAACCACGTATCCATCTCTGAATAGATGTCTCAAAAATCCCAAATTGGTTCAAGCATTTATCTTTATCAACGAAGTGCAATATAAAAGGCAAATGAAAGGGAAGCAAAATGATACCACACAAATTTTCATGCACAAATGTACACTTAACTTTATTATCATATCATATAATTCTCATTCCACCCTGCATATTACATCATCTCAAGGAAAACAGTTATTTTATTGGGTTTCACCCACCATTTCCCATAGAGCTGAGGAATCTAAACAAAAGTAAATAAAAATCCAAAATTACCCTTGTCCTGCATTCATATATTGTTTCACTTGATCTCACCTAATACTAGAAAGAATGCCAATATCTAAAGAACATGAATTAGGTGACCAAGAGAAAGAAGAAGAGGAAGAGGAAGATGGAGGAGAAGATGGGTACGAAGAAAAACAGGGGCCATTTGAATCTATGGGGTTGTTTAATGGGTTTCTAACCATCAAGGGCACAACATCTTCGAGCAATCCTTGTGGGGTTTCCATGGGGCTGGTAATGGCTCCAACCACTCCTCCAACTGTCTCACCTTCTCCCAGACTCGTTATTGGGAAAGATGAGGTGGGACCCACTTGTGGGCTTAGTGGTGTTTGGACTTGGGTTTGGTCATTGGCTTGGGGTTGGGCCTGTTGGGCTAGGGTTAGGGTTTTAGGTCTCTTGGATGTTTCAAAGGTGGCTAAGCAGTCGCTAGGCCTGGTTAAGAGGAAGTGGGAGTAGGCAAAGTGGAGGTGGAGCCCCTCATAGGTGACAACAAGGGTGTCTGGCTCTTCTGCCGATCTCTCCACCTGCTTTTTGGCATTGCACCTAGGGTTAGTGCACCTGTAATAACTCCTGTATAAGAAAATAAATCCACGAACGAACCACATTAGGGGAAAAATATAAACACAGCAGATGCGTGTATGTGAGTAACAATCAAAGATACCAAGACCTATTTGAATGTTTATCAATTTCCATCTGATGTAAGAAAAATGGATGTGATTGAAATAAGTAAATTGGGAACATATAATGAGGGAAATGATTTTTGAGCTCAAGTGTTTTGATAAACGTACGCTCCACTTGTTTGTCGTGTAGTATTTAAAGGGATGCCAGAGGATATTACGGTTCTCAAAAAGCTCTTAAAACCCTTTAAACATGCGCTCCACTTGTTTGTCGTGTACTACTTCAAGGGGTGTCAGAGGATATTACGGTTCTCAAAAAGCTCTTATCAAAATACTCGAGCGGTGAAATCAGTTCCTTAAAAAAAACATACACTCTATCATTGAATCGGCACGGCACATGCTTATCAAGAGGGACCGTCAATTTGATGGATCCATAACTTTTGGGTGGTTGAGATCATTTCATTAGACCCACCAAAAGTTATGGAAAATGGTCCACAAAAGATTACATTTCTAGAGTACGTACATAATGAGGTGTTTATCAAGAGGGACCGTCAATTTGATTGGATGGCTCAGATGGTGCAATGTTCGTTATTTGGGCCAGTAATGAGGTGTTTATACCGAGTTTCAATATATAGTTTTTTTGTATAAAGAATCATCAATCATATTAAAGCTTGGAAATTAAGACCTCGAATTATCCTTGGTAAAGAATATATTGGTATTAACCCAAACCAGATACAATTTTATGGTAAAAGCTAGAACGGAATTCCCAAAAAATTGACCGAGTTGCACCCTCTGTTCCCCACCAATGGTGAATTTGGACGCAGGCCAGGATGACCTATGACCCACATGTGGGGTATGCAGCTAGAGTCTGTCCCCACCTAGCAAACCTCTATTTTCTAAGGTCTGCAAACATAAGCTTAGCACCTTTGAGAATTATTTTGGGAGGTCCATAATATCCTTACTTATTGCACCGCACCGCCTACAACATCACATTGATAATTATTTTTTCTTGACAAGAGTATGGGTATCCTTTTTATAAAATGTTAAATATATCTTAGATTAATACACGTGGCAACATTATTGTGGCTGTTTGGGGCAATTTTATATAAAAGAAGCTTCTTTCTGTCTTCATATCAATTTCCTAGTATTAATGAGTTGAAGTTTTGGATAGTGGGTGTCCAAATTAATTTGGGCAGGTGGGCTCACTTCTAAATCCCAATATTTTCTTCTTGGGGCTCTCTCTCTCTCTCTCTCTTATTTTCTTTATCGAGAAATTACACCTGACTCTGAAGTCAAGTGTAGCCGGTACCATAATTTTACCACCCTTGATATTTGATCCAACAGCGCACTCTTAAAAAAGCGGACTAGTGTTGGATCAAATATCAAGGGTGGTACAACCCACACTTGACTTCACGGTCGGGCACCGTATAAAATATTTTCTTTTTCATTCACCACAAAGTAAGAAGAACAAAAGAGTTGTTCCCTTTAAGACAGGCCCCTTAAAAGCTAGTGCCAACACTAGCTTTTAAGGTTAATGGGCCTAACTTAAAGGTTATCTTTTTAATCATCCTTGATCAATGGTCTAGAATCATCAGATGATGCCAAGACACTCATCTGTGACTAGAGCCACGCGATCGTGGGTCTGATTGGATGCACCTAAGATACAAGTAGAAGGGAAAAGAGAATACATTCCCATTTCTTTACTCTATTTTTCTCCAGATTGAAATTTTTTCCTTTTATTTTGATTTTCCCAATTTTTGGTGCATCCAAGGGGACCCCACCCAACACAAAAACCCCAAGGAATTATTTTTTCATTTTTAAAAGTAAGTTAAAAAAGTAAGTGAAAAATCTTTTTATTCATCTTTTTTCCTTTCCTTTTGAAATAGTAAATAAAAAAGAAAAATAAATTTTCCTCTATTTATATTTCTTTTCTTTCCTTGAACTTTTTTTTTGTTTTTTTGTTTTTTTGACAGGTGATCTTAAGAGTTGAAAACTCCACAAATAATTACATATTTTTTAAATCTTTAAAATTCTTTTCCAAAGCCTTGTTTATCAAGATATTGATCAATGGCTTAGGGTCATCTAATCTCGATCAAATTAGAAGTAAAGAGTGGCGGCCCACTGATCATCGTGAAGTGCCACGTGTACGGTGGGCTAGACAATTCATCAAAAAAAAATCCATGAACCAGGGTTCTTCCTACTTCATAGTAGACCTGGCAAACGGGTGGGTCGGGCCGGGTCAACCCGCGGGTGATGCGGGTGCGGGTCACACGGGTCGGATTAGGAAATGACTCGCATTTTTGCGGGTCAGAATTTAGGTGACCCGCGCGGCCCGCGGGTCACCCGCAAATTCAAACAGTTGTTTATTTTGAGAAATGTTTTCACTGGATTTTGATGAGGGCGGTATGGCCGGCACCGTGGGATGATCGAAACCGTCCATTAGATGGCCCACAGGCTAAATAGGTGTTGCCCCAAAAATCATTTCAATAGGTTGATCCTAGCCCTTCGATCTATAGTGGGTTAGGATCAAGTGATCAACCCTCTAACATTCAAATCGGAGGGTTAGGATCAAGTGATCAACCCTCTAACATTCAAATCGGAGGGTTGGGATCAACCTATGGTGCTAGCCATAACCCATTCAGGCATCAAACTCTTAAAAAATAGATTAGCATGACAAAATCATCATCCTTTGCATTAGAAAAAAAGCTATCTAACTAGATTAGCATAACAAAATCACCACCCTTAAAAAAGCCAAGTGACCCGCGGGTTGACCCGACCTGACCCGTGTTTTTGCGGGTTGGGTCACCCGCGGGTTAGTTTTGACGGGTCACTAAAACTCAGACCCGTGCCCGCAAATTTGAGGGTGGGTCGGGTCAACCTGCGGGCACGGGTCGCGTTTGCCAGGTCTACTTCCTAGCATGGTCCCTGGAAGGGCTGAACACAAGCGAGGACATTTCTGCCATTTAGGAAAAATGCAGTGACCAATTGAAAATCATAAAATCATCAAAAGACAAACGGAAAAGAAGTCAACGACGAAAACACCCTTGTCCTAAGCCATGAACTGAAAAAAAGGAAAAAAATAAAAAAGAAAAGGACTGAAATCATGCCCAGTGCAATAATTCATAAAATTCACTTCTTTGTATAGCTAAAATCCAAAAGGAAAGAAAGTAATTACCTCGGATTTGGGCTGTTCTTGATTGATTTCTGCCCATATTTCCGCCATTTATAACCATCATCTGCCATTCCATTCCCACTGCTTTTGATTTTCAATGTATACTTGTTGTCCATCTTACTCAGAGCCTTCTCTGTCATAGAAATTCTGCAATTTAAAAAAAAGAAAAAATAATGAGAAGAACCCAATTTGAAATTAATCTTATTGTCCTAGAAGAACATAAAACCATACAGAAAAAAAGAAAGAAAAAAAAAGGAGTACAAACACACGTAGGCTGTGAAGTGCTATGCTCATCAGATTCGCTATTATGTTGAGTTGTAGATAACAATTTTCGGATATCTTCGATCGTTGGTCCGGAGTAGACCTTTGATACCAAACTGTTCATCGCGGGTTCGGAGGAAAGAACAGGCTCAGTTGTCACAATTGTTGGTCTAACAAAGAAAGGGGTCTCGTCATCGAGAAGCTCTCTTACGAGTTCATCTTCCCAATTTGCATTTAATTCTTCTGTTCCCTCCATGAGAAAAATTTAGTTCATAAAGAGGAGGAGGGGAGGAGGAGGAGGAGGAGGTAATTAAAAGACTTGAGAAAGAGAGGAAACTTGGAGAGTGGAGTAGATAGAGAGGGTTGATGTTTACGTTTTTAAACCCAACGGTAAACACAAGAGATGTTATAAAATTCAAGTAGAAAGATTGTAGATTTTTTCATGAGTATTTTGACTTTTCAAGGATTCAAACCTCAAGAAAGTTACTCTTAGATGGCCAAAGTACCCTTTACTTTATTTTATATATTTTCTAATATTGCACGTGTTGTTCATCGAGAGGTCTTGAAGGGGCTTTCAGGTAGACCAAAACCACCAAATCATTCATCTCCATTTAACTAAAGCATGTCTATTTGTTCCAAGGTGTGGTTTTGTACCATCTAATTCCAATGGTGCAGATTCAATCAGCAATAAAGACTCTTTTAAAATGGTTGATTTTTCCCCCGAATGGTAATTGAAGAATTTATTAAAGAGGATAAAGTCTCAGACTCAATGACTTAGATGGTCAAAGTACATCAAAACAAAAAGAAAAGAGACAAAAGATACAAATAAATTACATAAAAAATATCAAGGAGGTAAGTCATCCAACATATGTAAAGACTCGAGCTCAACCCTGGATCAGGCTAGATCATCTACCTTAATGTTAGTCGACTGTCATTTATGGTAAAGAGTCGTGTTGTGCATCTAGACCATGTCCATGAAATCTCTACTTGGGAGTACCATTCACAGGAAAGAAAACCTGGAGGGGATTTTTAAGAAAATGAAAAGGCGAATTTGCGGGTGGGCCAATAGTTGGCTGTCACTCCCGGGAGAATGAGACTTCTAAAGTAGAAGTAAAACTCCATGGGTAAAGAACAACATCTCTAATCCACGGGATGAGATCAAGAGAATCCCCTTCGACGATGAGCGAGGGACACAACAAGAGTCTTCCAACTATAAAGTAATGAGCTAAGCAATAACAGTACTTGTATCTCATCATCTAATGCCATCTTCACAACCGCCAGCTGATTTACAATACCTTGCATTTCATTAAGTGCTCTGCAGTTGATCAATTCTCCTTGAACTTCAAGTTTACAAGTTTTCTAATTGAAAATGCCTTATTTTTAGTTTTCTTTTTTCTCATATAAATCATGCAATTTTTTCATAAGGAACTTGCCCCAGTTTTCGTCGTCACATGGTGGAACACAACAACATCAGCTAGTCATTGTCGAATACAAGCAATTGCTTTTCGATCCAACTTCTTCCAACCAATAGCGGATACAAATTTTGGCTTCTTCTCTATCCCTTCAATTGGTAAATAGAGGTCCCTTGAATAGATGTCTTTCATCTTGGCTTTCTAGATTAACCAATTGCTCCCATTTAGACTAATCATCCATGTGGAGGTATTTGCTTCCATCTTTAATCAATAATATTAAATATAAAACCCAACCTTGATCTGATACCAATTATTGGGAATTATAACTTCCCTCCTATGTATGCTAGGTAAAATCTATAATTTTAAAAGTGCTAAGGAAAAAGAAACAACAAAGCATATAATAGGGCTCCACCAAGCACAACCATAAGATTTAACATGGAAAAACCTTCAAGATGAAGGGAAAATCCACAAGGCAAATCCAAAATGAAATCCACTATAATGAAATGAGGGTTACAATGCCTTTCTTCACAAGTTTTGCCAAAATTTGAGGTTTACAACAAGAACGAGAGGACAACAATAACTTGGAGAAAATACATGGTTGCCTCAGAAGCATCAACAAGAGAGATCTTTCCCACTCCTAAAACCCCTAAAATATCTTCCGATGGCATGGAGAAAATATCTGGAGAGCACACACCGTAGCCCAATTAAGTGGTTGAGCATAGAGCGTGGGAGATAACAGAAATGGTCGATAGAATGGCCCACAATGCCAAGAGCAAACCCTACTGGCAGTTCTTCTCTTCTTCTTCTCTAAGAGCACCCTAAAAAACCCTTGTCTTTGGCTTCCTCAAGGGCAATGAATTTGAGTTCCTGAATAATAAGCCTAACCCCAATTACTTACCAAAAAAGAAAAAAAGAAAAAAAAGAAGCCTTTTAAAGTGAAAACACCTTCCTTTTTAGGGAAAAATACACATAGACCCCCTGTGGTTTCTGACACATTCAACTTAACCCCTAATCTTTAAAAAGTTAGAAGTAGACCCCCTGTGGTTTCAATTTGTATAAGGTAGGTGCCCTCAGTTGACGGTTCGTCCATAGATTGAAGGGTTAGGATGATCCGATTGAGCTGATTTTTTGGGCACACCCTATGTTTGGATGATCCAAAGTGTTCATTTGATGGGCCCTGAGATAGATAGGGTGTGCCTAAAAAATCAGCTCCATCGGATCATCATAACCCTTCAATCTGTGGATGAACCGTCAACTGAGGGGGTCTACCTTACACAAATTGAAACCACAGGGGGTCTACTTGTAACTTTTTAAACATTAGGGGTTAAGTTGAGTGTGTCAGAAACCATAGGGTGTCTAAGTGTATTTTTCCCTTCTTTTTATTTTAATTTTTTCCGATCTATGCCTCTCTGTTTCCAAGTTAATCATCCCCCCTTTTCCTTTTCTTTTTCTTCTCCACGACCTCTTTCCACAGTTTTGAGCACTTTTTCCACTTTGGACACCAAAGGGGGTTCTTTCCGCGGTTCAATGTAAGGCGGAAAAGAAAGATTCCCCTCTTGGGGTTGGACGTGGGAACTTCCCAGCAATTCACACATTCATTGGCAATCAAATCACTATAGAGAATTTATCTACTCTTTTAATGATTTCATTTTGGGATTTGGATATGATGCTCCTCCATCACACCCGTTATCCTTTCTAGAAGAACCTTTTCCAAAATTCCTTTATGCAAGAACCTTTTCAGACTTTTGTATACACTAGTAAAAATGCACGTGCGTTGCACGTGCGAGCCATTTAGATTGTCCTTCAGTATTTAAAGGGCTTGTTAGAGCTTTTGGGAACTGTAATAACCTTTTGATAGCCATTTAAATAGTAAATACTAAAAGACAAGAAGCTTTCGCGGAATATCAAAAGATTGCAATGGTGATTTCATTTCTGTATAAATATATCAAATTTGAGGAATGGTACGTCAATTGGTTGTGAGCCGCTTCAAAACAGTCAGAATTTTACTGGACAATGTATTTCTTTTAAAACAATATATTCACTGCTTCAGGTGTTCAGTGAAAAAAGAGTTGATCAAGGCAACCCACTGACTTTTATTGGACTGTGTTTTTCAAAAAACAATATATTTCCAATTTCTTATTTCCACTGCAAAGAAATCTGATTTTTTTCACTATCAGATGTTGAATTAGAAATGTGAGAAATCCAAATTTCAATGCAAAAAGGGCTGCAAATGTGAGAAATCCAAATCAAAATCTTCTCGGCATCCAAACGGGCCCTAATAGGGTTTCATTTTTTCAAGGAGAACTGAAGATTTATTATAGAATTTTTATATTGGTTTGAAATTGGTCTAAGAATCACCCATTTCCATTATTGCGAGTTTTTCCTACTCATGAAGCATCCTTGTCTGTCGTCAAAGCTTCTGATTTCTGAAATGTCATTGATGAAATAAACACATCGAGAAAACTGCACTTAAAACGCCTTTGGGAGAAGCTTCCGCTTGACGCTAGCATTCCTCTTTGATCTTAACAAAACAAACATAAGGCAGTGCTATTAAAGCCTACATCTAAAATATGTGCATTCAAAAAATAAGAGAGAGTAAAATGTAAGTTAAGTTTAGGTGAAGAAATATTTGAAGAACAAAAATAGGTCATCATGTAGAAGAAATAGACAGATTAATTAGTAAAAAAAAAACAAGTTTGTGCAACGACGACGTTATTGAATATTTTATTATTTCTCACATCTCTTTTGGCTCAGAACGGCTACGTTATTGAATATTTTATTATTTCTCACGTCTCTTTGGCTGAGAACGCCGTCGGAATATCAAGTACGCTGTCGAATTTTCTGAGTTCAAACATGTGTTCCAAATGTATCGAGTACGCCGTCGGAATATCAAGTACGCTGTCGGATGTTCTGGGTTCAAATATGTGTTCCAAACGTATCGAGTAAGCCGACGGAATATCGAGAACGACGCCGGAATATCAAGTACACTGTCGGATTTTTTAGGTTCAAATATGTGTTCCAAACATATCGAGTATGCCGTCGGATTCTGGAATACGCCGCCGGAATCTTAAATACATAAAAATACTTTCACTTGTCAAGGATCTAACAGTCTCTGCTTATTGTAGACAACAACGATTAAAACGAACCCAACGCTTTTTTGGGTTCAAACATATGTTCAAACGAACAAAAACGAACAGCTAAGATCAAATGCATTAAATCTAACTTTAAGATAATGATTGACGTTACTGTCATCATGTCAGAAGGGTATTTGGGTATTTTTTCCACCCATTTTTTGAAGAATCACCTTTGCTAAAAAGATTTTGGGTGTGTACGGTAACACTTGTCATCCTCCCCTATAGAATCAGGTAGAAATGGATCTATGATAATTGAAGTAAGCGACTCCTAGTCGTGCCTCAGATTCTCATCCCTTTTTGGAAAAAATGGCTTGAATGTCATCCTTTATACATGTTGAACATAGAGTTTGGAGAAATTGGCTTGGCGGGTCTAGTTTGCAGATTGCAGAACTACCTTTTTTGGATCTTATTTCGTTGCATTCGAGCACCTACAAAATGGGCAAAAGCCATTTAAATTATGGTTGCGAACACGCCCTTTACTTATTGAAAATTATTTTCAGTAATAAGGTATAATCAAAGAAAAGGATAAACATATCATTTAAGCACTCTATAAAATGATAAAATTTTGTTCAAACACTTAGTTGTCATATCGAAACTTTCAACTAATTTTGATGTGAGACGCATTAATATTGAATTTCATAAGAGAAGAAAATATAGCATTAAATCCATTGTCTCACGGATATGAACGGTTCGTACAAGCATATCAGCACGCATGCAAAATGTTTAGCGGTTGGTCAATCTTAGAGAATTTTGGCCCTGTTTGGATTACAAGAAAGACATTGTCGACGAGATTTTTTTTTTAAAAAAAACTTTTTTTTCCCACAATTTTTAGGAAAATGATATGATTATAGTTGATCTAGAGGAAATCATCATACATTGAAACTCTTTCTAATTAAAAATTAGGATCGGTTCGAGTTATCTTTTCTGTGCATACAAAGAAGTCATAACTTTTATAAATATTTTTCATTTCAAAAAAATTTCTAATAATCCAAAAGCCCTAACAATGAGCTTTCGTGAAAATCAACCTGAGGATTCGGTGTATAACCTGAAATCATCATTGTCCAAGTGTTTACATTCCAATGAGGGATTTCATAAAACACTTACAGGCATCCGATGAGGGATTTCATAAAACACTAACTCACATTACCTTGAAATGGGTTTGGGAAGGAGATGAAGGGTTGCAATATGATTTTTTAGGTTTTGCTTGATGACAACTGACAGGGCATAACGAAGAAATTGATGAGAGACTCTAGAGATCTATTTAAATAAAAAATCATGTTCGGGGAAACTGAAGAAAAGAACATCTAGAACCAAAATTTGTTATTAGGAAAAAGCCAAAAGGAACCGAAAAATTGAAAACCTCTTTTAAAAGAGAAAAACGCACAATCAAAATCCTCCTACAAAAAAAGAATTAATAATCCCTGTTTGAAGAAATCCCCTAAAATTTGGTCATCCTAAAAACCAAAACAAAACTCAGGATCCCTAATTAAAATCCATCAATTTAAAGGGAAAAATGGAAAACAAAACAAAGCAAGAAAACTCATCTTTGGATCGTTTGCCGGAGGGAGAATAGCCCGGTTCGGAATCCATATATAGTTCTTATCAGTCTCCTTCATTAATGAATAAAAAATAAGAATAAAATATATTTATGTTCAAAGAGAAAATGATACCCAGAGCAGGACATAGAAGAGAAGCAAAAACAAAAGCATGTTACGAGACTTTGAGAGGAGAGGCGGTGAGAATGAGGCGGTTGAGAGTAGTTGAGTTTTCAGGAAGGGAATCCAGCGAATGCCAAACGGGCAGATGATAGGGTTTCGTTTGGAGTCTTTGGACGGACATGTAAGGGTCATTGGCATTGGAATTGACAAAAATAGCCATAAGAAATTGGATACACTGGGAACTTTTCCTAAAATACAATGGGATATAGAAAGAATTTAAGCAAAAGTTGGGAACGAAAGCGATAACTTTTGGATGTTCTCCAGGGGCAAAGTAAGTGACCAGGATGACAAATATACCCCTGCAAAATTGAGCAGGGCGGAGACAAATGTACGGTATGGCCCGTACCATAGGATGATCCAAACCGTCCATTAGATGGGCCACTGCCTACATGGGTTGTGCCCCAAAAATAATTTTCATAGGTTGATCCAAACCCTCCGATCTATAGAGGGTTATAGGTTGATCAAAACCGTCCATGTGACAGAACCATGGTTTTAAATTTCGGTCTGAAATTTCAGTAATTTCGGTCCGAAATTTCGATTAAATGCTATTATTCATTAAAAAAAAGTGTTCCAAAATTTCAGCCGAAATCTTGAAATTCGGAATTTCGGTTCAGTCTGAAATTTCAAAAATTTGGTCCGGAATTTCGAACCAATTACCAAATTTCGGACCGAAATTTCGATTTTCGATGGGGTCCAAAACGGTTACCGAAACCAAAATTTTAAACCATGGATGGAACACAACATCAATCGGTTGTGCCCGTAATATCATTTCCATAGGTTGATCGTAGCCCTCCAATCGATAGAGGTTTCCATAATTGTTGTTCCTCTTTAGGTGCGCGAATCCGTCAATATTTTGCAAGTGTCCTTCATGAGTAATAAAAAGTAGTTCTTTCGTCATTGTCATATGACTTTACCTCTTCTTGGTAGTTTTTTGTAGTAATTGTCATAGACAGGAACCATGTGTTGGTACTTTTCGTATGTAGATTACGATTTTACCCTCAAATAATTTCTCATAGAGATAGATGTTAGATATCGGCCAAAATTTTGGAATTCGGAATTTCGGTTCGGTCCGAAATTTCAAACAAAATTACCAAATTTCGGTTTTTGGTGACGAGACTTTGAGAGGAGAGGCGGTGAGAAGGAGGAGGTTGAGAGCAGTGGAGTTTTCAGGAAGGGAATCCAGCGAATGCCAAACGGGTAGATAATAGGGTTTCGTTTGGAGTCTTTGGATGGACATGTAAGGGTCATTGGCATTGGAATTGACAAAAATAGCCATCAGAAATTGGATACACAGGGAACTTTTCCTAAAATACAATGGGATGTAGAAAGAATTTACGCAAAAGTTGGGAACGAAAGCGATAACTTTTGGATGTTCTCCAGTGGCAAAGTAAGTGACCAGGATGACAAATGTACCCCTGCAAAATTGAGCAGGGCGGAGACAAATGTACGGTATGGCCCGTACCATAGGATGATCCAAACCGTCCATTAGATGGGCCACTACCTACATAGGTTGTGCCCCAAAAATAATTTTCATAGGTTGATCCGAACCCTCCGATCTATAGAGGGTTATAGGTTGACCCAAACCGTCCATGTGACAGAACCACGGTTTTAAATTTCGGTTCGAAATTTTGATTAAATGCCACTATTTATTAAAAAAAATTGTTACAAAATTTCGGCCGGAATTTCGGAATTCGGAATTTCGATTCAGTCCTAAATTTCAAAAATTCGGTTTGAAATTTCGAACCAAATTACCAAAGTTCGGACTGAAATTTCAGATTTCGCCGAAATTTGGGTTTTCGGTGGGGTCAGAAACGGTTACCGAAACCAAAAATTTAAACAATGGATGGAACACAACATCAATCGATTGTGCCCGTAAAATCATTTCCATAGGTTGATCATAGCCTCCAATCGATATAGGCTCATCCAAGCCCTCCAATCGATAGAGGTTTCCATAATTGTTGTTCCTCTTCAGGTGCCCGAATCCGTCAATATTTTGCAAGTGTCCTTCATGAGTAATAAAAAGTAGTTCTTTCATCATTGTCATATGACTTTACCTCTTCCTGGTAGTTTTTTGCCGTAATTGTCATAGACAGGTACCATGTGTCAGTACTTTTCGTATGTAGATTACGATTTTACCCTCAAATAATTTCTCATAGAGATTAGATGTTAGATATCGGCCGAAATTTCGGAATTCGGAATTTCGGTTCAGTTCGAAATTTCAAAAATTCGCTCCGGAATTTCGAACCAAATTACCAAATTTCGTACTGAATTTGAAAAATTCGGTCCAGAATTTCGAACCAAATTACCAAATTTTGGACCGAAATTTCGGTTTTCGGTGGGGTCCGAAACGGCTACCGAAATAAAAATTTTAAACTATGGATGGAACACACAACAATCTGTTGTGCCCGTAAAATCATTTCCATAAGCTGATCGTAGCCCTCCAATAGATATAGGCTGATCCTAGCCCTCCAATCGATAGAGGTTTCCATAATTGTTGTTCCTCTTCAGGTGCGCGAATCCGTCAATATTTTGCAAGTGTTCTTCATGAGTAATAAAAAGTAGTTCTTTTGTCATTGTCATATGACTTTACCTCTTCTTGGTAGTTTTTTGCCGTAATTGTCATAGACATGTACCTTGTGTCGGTACTTTTGTATGTAGTTTACGATTTTACCCTAAAATAATTTCTCATAGTGATAGATGTTAGATGTCAGCAAAGGGGTTAATGGTAAAAGAAAAAGTTAAGGGCATTATTTTTAGAAGTTTGCGCTAGGGTATTTATTGCCCAACATTTATTGCCCAACATGAATGCCGAGAATACCCCTAAAGAAAATAAGAAATGTCAATGCAAAAGTACTGTGCTTGGCTGTGGGACATGAATGGAAATACTGAGAAAGTGAGGATGACTTTAACCCCTTATTCACGCTTTATATATAGTATAAGGATTTTCCACTAAACTGATAAGCCTAACTCCGCTCCGTCCTTCTTAGGAATGAGAGCGATAAAAGTGGCACCTACCCAAATTTAATTCATAAAAAAATTCAGCAAAATTGCCATAAGATCATCTTTGATGATTTTCCAAAACTAGTGAAATAAATCCAGACAAAAATGATCCGACCTATATATAGTAGGTTTGGTCTATCTTAAGGAAAATAAAGCATTTCTCACTTCCCACTTCCCACTTCCCACTTCCTCTTCACTCAAGACTCTCCAAATTATCCTTAAAACCACAATCCAACCCGCTAAACTCAACATTCTCTACAATAGGAATTTATTGGCCCTCTCAATAATAAAAGCGTTATAAAAAGACAGACAATATCTACATCCATGTAGAGGCTTGATTATCAATGAGATTTCATCCACAAACAGAGACATGATCCAATTAGAGTTGAACATGAGATATAAAATCTAAAGACAAACAATCTAAACATATGTATGCATTTCTATTCATTATATATAAAGGTTTTTTGAGGTATCGCTCACCGTGAGCAGCCCTCTATAAAACACCACCAGCATGTTGTTTGACTCATCCTACCCATTCATTTTATAGGACCTCACATAGATAGGGTGTCCCTAAGAAACCACCTCCATACCATAATTCTAACCATTCGATTTATAAGAGTTTAATTTGCAGCCATCCATTTGGAAACCTCCACTAATCATAACCATAACCCTAACCCTAACCCTAACCCTAATCCTACCTATAACCTACAGAACCAATGGGTTGGATGACTCAACCAACTATGGGAAATGGGGTATCTAGAGGGCTGCTCACGGTGAGCGATACCTCAGAAACCTTTTTCCCTATATATATATATATATATATATATATATTTCTGAGAAAATCCACCAGGCAATCCGATCCGATCGTGTACAAATTAAACGGAAAGATAAAATAAACAAACAAGAAAGCCATAAGATGAACACCAAGATTTTATGTGGTTCGGCCAAGCCTACTCCACGGGCGAGAAACACGATCTTCTACTATGAGAAAACAATATACAAGGATTACAATGGATTAATATCAAACCCACAAACCTGCAACCCTTTCCTTGCTTATCAAACCCAAGACCGTACCCAAGAGAACCCCGAGAAATAACCCAAGAGAATACCTGAGAAAAACACCCATGAGAGATAACCCAAGAAGAAACCCAAGAGAAAAACCCTCTTCTTCTTCTTCTCTCTCTCTCTCTCTCTATCTCTCTCTCACCAAGAGGCAGCCGACACACCTCTATCTCGTCTTGTCGTTCTCCCACACAAGAGAAAACCCACTCTCGTTATCTTTTATTTTAGGGTTTTTCCAAAACCCACAAAGGCTATTTCAATTTTCCCTTTCATTTTCACCTTCCCACATGCCGTGGAAATAAGGCAACTTTCCCAACAATCTCCACCTTGGCTTATTTCCCAGCCACCTGAAGATTTTCAGTTGATGTCGCTACCATTCCGCTTTCGCCGCAAACCACCATTGGCCTTCCGAAGTACCAGCTACACACCTTCAAATCATCCTGGGTCTGACTCATTCCGATTCGATCAACACGGCCAATACACATGTGTAGCTGCCAACCCATTGACTCACCCAATCAACCTTGGAGAGGAATCTCGATCCATCCTCCCCAACACAGGTATTGTCATCCTCTCACCATCGTCTGCAACATGGAAACCTGTCTCTGCACCAACTGCGAAAGAGAAACTACGCGTGCACGCACTACCACTTCGTTTCCAACTAACCATCAAGATCTTGGGAACACTAGTCACCGTGTCCCCAACCAGAGGATATAACCCACCACACTTCTCTCCTTTCATCAGAAGCATACAATCGCGTGTGATTTTCATGGCTCCACTTGCAGCTGAAATCCTGCAACCTCTAGAGTCCAACCGGCCAAGTGATCTAGATGCCTTCCCATCTTTGGGACATAAGCCACACCACCCAAAGTACGAATCACTCCATCAAACATCTTGATCTTCGCCGTTCCAACTCCCATGATGTCACAAGTAGACCCGTTTCCCAAGGACATTACACCCGCCCTTGTCTCCTGGAACGTATCAAAATATTCCCTCCAGACGCGTACATGAACAGAGCAACCTGAATCTTGAATCCACTCATCATGAGAAGTGTGATTACCTGAGAAGACTGTGAGAACGTCTCCAAACACTTTGCCCTACTTATCCGTTACCCCCACCGCCATATTCGCAGCACCATTGTCCACTTGGTCAGCTCGCTTTGGCAATCCCGCTTGATATGACCATATTCCTTGCAACGGTAACACTGCACACCCTTTCCACCGACCCTGGATCTTGATCTGCCTTTACCAGATCCCCTATCAGACGACCTTCCTCTTTGATTCCCGCCATGAACAACCAACCCTTGTTCTTCATTTACACCAAGAACAAGTTTCTTCTGCATCTCATTCGATGAGAGCGACGCCGTGACTTCTTCTAACTTTATTGTATCATTATCGTACAATAAAGTCGTCACCAAGTTGTCATACGAATCAGGAAGAGAAGTAAGAAGCAAAATGGCCTTGTCTTCTTCCTTCAACTTTTCATCAACCTTGGGGAGTTGATCCACAAGCCCGTTGAACACCGTAATGTGTTCCAGAAGAACTCCGCCTTCCTGCATCTTCAGCCTGTATAATTGCCGCTTCAGATACAACCGGTTGGCTAAGCTTTTTGACATATAAAGCTTTTCCAAACTTCTCCCATAGTTTAGACTCATCTTCCTCTTCCATAACGTTAAACATAACGCTATCTGCCAGACATAGTCGAATCGTGCTGATCGCCTTCGACTCTATGTCTTCCCACTCGGCATTCGTCATCTTCTCCGTCTTCCCATCATTTTCCTTCAACGCCTTAACAATGCACTGTTGAACTAGGATGTCCTTCACCCTCATCTGCCATAGAGTGAAACTGCCATTTCCGTCAAATTTGTCAATGTTGAATTGAGTTGAACTTGATTTTACCCCCATTTCAGATTACTTTGTACTTCTGGGTGTAGAGCTCCACCTCGAACAAGAATCTTTCTTGGACAATCTTTCTACCCAAAAAATTGCTCTAACTGCGATCCAACCACAACACCCACAATCACTCTACCCGGCCTTGACGATCGCTCCACCTGAGCTTTGATACCACTTTCTGAGAAAATCTGCCAGGCAATCCGATCCGATCGTGCATAAATTAAACGGAAAGATAAAATAAACAAACAAGCAAGCCACAAGATGAACACCAAGAATTTACGTGGTTCGGCCAAGCCTACTCCACGGGCGAGAAACACGATCTCCCACAGTGAGAAAACAATATACAAGGATTACAATGGATTAATCTCAAACCCACAAACCCGCAACCCTTTCCTTGCTTCTCAAACCCAAGACTGAATCCAAGAGAACCTCGAGAAATAACCCAAGAGAATACCCGAGAAAAAACCACGAGAGATAACCCAAGAAGAAACCCAAGAGAAAAACCCTCTTCTTCTTCCCCCCCCTCCCCTCTCTCTCACCAAGAGGCAGCCGACACACCTCTATCTCCTCTTGTCGTTCTCCACACAAGAGAAAACCCACTCTCGTTATCTTTTATTTTAGGGTTTTTCCAAAACCCACAAAGGCTATTTCTATTTTGCCTTCCCACATGCCGTGGAAATAAGGCAACTTTCCCAACACACACACACACACACACACACACACATATATATATATATATATATATATATATATATATATATATATATATATATATTTGCTAAGGGCCATCGCAGAAGGCATTTCTTGGCCAGGCTGTTGCATGAGAGAGCAGCCACATAGGCTCAGAATTTGGCTTATTCATTTAATTCATTTGAGGTGGCTGGTCTCTCATGCAACAGCCTCTCTGAGAAATGCCTTCTTGGATGGTTCCTAGCATATCCCGTATATTTATTAGGGAGAGAGAACAATTCTCTCCTTAATTAATTTGTGTATATGCATTATGCATACAAGAAAATTACCTAACCAGAGAGAACTTTTTCTCTCATCCGACAATAAGTACCTAACCAAGGATGACTTTTATTCAGGGCCCTCAATCATGCAATGGAAGTTTTTGATCTTATCATTTTGGTGGATCAAGTGCACGTTCTTCTCCATATTAAATACACAATAGAATTAATGGTATCAAACCTATATCGACATTTGTTGAACTATAAGTATCATACTCACAACTGCACCTCATCCAATTTCTTAGAAAAGAATCTCATTTTTCTTTCTTTCTTTGTAAGTGAAGTGGAACCCGGCTAACCATAAGGTTGCTCCGCATAGCATGTTGTAACCGAGCCATGGGCTCAAACCAAAAGAGACGTAACTAAAATCAATAGATGTCTATGTTAAGTAAATATTCCTAAATAGGCCCTGAATGGATTGCAAGAAAAATATTTTTGAATGATTTTTTCTTCTTCTCACGGTTTAGAAGGAAATGATATCATTATGGGAGAAATTTAGAGGGATATTATCATAAATTGAAGTCCCTCTGTGTAAAAATTGAATAGGATTAAGTTATCTATTCTCGATTGTAAAAAGTAGAAAAATTTAGAAATATTTTCCTTGTAAAATACTCTCTCTCTCTCTCTGGCTTTGACCGTTGTTTTCTTATTGAGTTTTGTTTTTACATGGTTTGACTTAAGCTTTCTACCTCTAGAAAACGACAATGGTGGTTGACATTCAGAATTCGGTGCAATAATAGAGTTGTACTAATTTGACATAGTCAAAACTAGGCTTTGGCATCATCCTAGATGATAGGGCCCGCTACAATTATGTTGTGGAAACCATGACACGTGTGATGTGGAGAGGTGGGACCCGTTTCTGGTCTCACATGCTGGGCGTGAGCGTGCTGGTGTTGTCCCCTTCCTGCCAAACCCCACCTATCCTCTCTCGCTCTGTTAAAAAACAGGCAAAAAAATAAAAAATAACAGAACTAGATGCATGGACCATGTGTCCTAAAGACATGTCATAATCTTAAAGAGCATCTTCACACAAGGGTACAGAACTTCGGCACCACATGACTTTCCTTGACATGTAGCATCTCATCGTCATCGTCGTGATCAATTGATAATCACATGAAGTTCGCACCATGTGCGTACGATGTATGATCCTAATGAATGACCGTAACCAACGGAATATTCCATGAATAGTGGGTTTGGGGGGTGGGGTGGGTGTCAGTTGTGACCTTTTTTATTTATTTCACAAAGCCCGCGAGTACCGTACCGCTCGACAGAAGAGAAGGAACTTGTTTCCTTATGAACCGATAGCCCAAAAGCAGAACTCTCTTTTATGAGCCGTTAGAAAAGTGATGGTTCCGTTGCTTAATTTATATATTTATCTCGTCTGTGATTCTGATTCAACAATCCCAAAGTTTCTTTATGATCCGATCAAATAAGGAAAAAATGATCTTTTTTTGACGCCCAGGGGTGGTGTCTCCACCCCATTTTAGGGTGGGACTAATCCCTATGGATACGTGTAATCACCCGTAAACCACGTGCATTGGGTTACTATAGGGGGATTCGAGCTCTCGCCACTAAGGAGTTGTTACGCCCCCCAAACCGTATACACGGTTGGGAACACAACAACGCTGTATACCTCTAATGATAAATTCACAAGCATAAAAAGCTAAAAGACAAATATCAAACCCATTCACAACTATCCAATTTCCAAACAATATTAAAGATAAAAAAATAACCCATAATTTAGTTGTCTTTCTCTCTCTCTATACCCATAGTAATAATAAGTGAAGTCTCAATCACATATCCAAATCAATACTCACTAATCAATACTCACTGTCTAAGTCAAAAGAAGTAAACTACAAAACGAATCGTAGAAATGTCCTAAGCTTCCGCTCCTTCGTCAACCCCGCGAGGTTCCAAATATGAAATTGTTAAACCACAGTCAACCAAAGCCCAGTATATAACAACAGACTAATAAAGTGCAGAATAGCATGCCAAGAAAGAGTTCAAAGAGCGAAAAATAAATACAAAAGAATTGGTGTTCAGAACTGATGTTCTTACGGATTCAACAGAGTCAAATCTGAGGTCGAAAAGTCAATAGTCCATATCTAGTGTAAGGAGTCCACAAGTGCGAATGTCATAATTCTTATAAGTCGAAGCTAAAAGAGATACCAGATCAAAAGGGATTCAAAGGGGGTCAAAGTTCTTATGACACTTCTCGTCATTGGATTAGTCACATAATACAATAATATACACTACAATATATCGTGGTTCTATTGACATCTTTTGCATAGACTGTTCGTGATGTCGGAACTAGTTCCTTGTTCTTATTCACATACTTGTCGATAGGCTCAACGAATCTCCCCCATTGGCAGGATCTAAGTTCTTATATTTATATATAGGCTAATGCCTTATTTGCTCCACTGGCGAGGGTCTTTTCTGAGTTCACAAATCAAAGCCTCTTGAAGTGTTCAATGTTCATAGGTTCATAAGGTTAACTGATTCATAGGTTCACATGAGTATCAAAGGCGTGTCTTTGGTTTTCAAAGTTCTAAATTCAAGGGTCACACGGTTTGAAACATATTCAAAATCAAAGGTTCTATATGCAGTTCGAAGCAATAAATAATTTTACTAGTGATCAATAAATTGTACAACTAGCAATTGCATGAGAAATCAAAGAATGGTATTAAACCTCAATACGATGGCATGCTAACTTCAATGTAATCACAAATCAAAGTTCACAAGGTCCCTAAGAGATCAGGACATTCTGAAGAATTGAAGGTATAAATCATTTGACGAAATCAATAACACATAATCATGTGCCTCAAAATAACTTGTGTGCTTTCCGAATTCGAGAGCTAATCACCTAATAAAGTGTGCAACAAACATCACTAAGGGGCCTGAGGAAGTCCCTCACGACGAAAATCCAAAATCCAGAACGAAACAAAATTTTCATATTTCTTCCTGTTAGGGCGCCCGACTCATCCTCTTCGGGCATCCGAACAATCCTTCGGACGACTTTTCGGGCGTCTCTGAGATATTTCCAAAATTTTCAACTCTCAGGTTTCGTTGTTCGTTCATCCGAGTCGGGCATCCGAGATCCCCTTCGGACATCTGAATACTTAGGTTCGGGCATCTGAATCTCGTGATTTAGGTTTTTACCCGAGACCCACGAGAACACAAATTTTTACCGAATTTCACAATCTTTGGGGATTCATATCTTCTTCGTTTGGCCTCTGTTTTGCACAAGGTTAGATCCGATGGATTCCTTGTGACGAAAGGTTTCTATTAAACCCAATCTAAGTGCAAAATATTCTCTAGACAACAATTAGAAATGAAAATTAGATTTAGGGTACAGTCACACAACTCTAAATTCTAATGGCCAAACAGATTGATCTTGGGTTCATTGGGGATTCAAGGACGTAGTGAACCCCAAGGACTCCAAGATCCATCACAAAGATCACCCCAAACACAATCACCCATCCAAAACAGTCATCTTTCTTAATTCACAACACAAATCTTAGGATTTCTAAAGATCATAACTTAATCTAAATCTTAGCTTACCTCGAATTGTGTTCTCGTTCTCGAAGATGGTTTCTCCGACCTCTTCCACACGTACACCTAAATCCTTAAGGATAGGTTTTGCCAAAGTTCACTTAAGTATATATTTATAGGGAATTAGTAGAATCCCTAATCTTTAATGTTTCCCAAAAGACAAAAACACCCTCTTTTAAAGAGGGGAATGGATTTTCGTGTGGGGGGTATTTAATTCCACCCTCCTTACAAAAATTTCTTCCTCGAAATTTAATACTTTACGTACCTGGGTCATCAAATAGGAAGGAGTATTTCTCCCTCATTTTCTCCTCAAGCTCCCAAGTAGTCTCTCGGTCCGAGTGGTTCCACCACTACACTTTCACATATGGTATCGTACGTCATCGAAGCACTTAGTCCTTCTGGTCGACTATGCGAACTGGTTGTTCCTCGAATGTTAAGTCTTCTCTAAGCCGTATTGGTTCAATCTTGATCACTTGGTTCGGGTCTAGCACAAACTTCCTCAACATTGATATCTGGAAAACATTATGTACAACTTATAAGGCTGGTGGCAAGGCCAATCTATAAGCTACGTTTCCCACTCTTTCAAGAATTTCAAAAGGACCCACATATTTCGGATTGAGCTTTCCTCGGACTCCGAACCTCCTAACACCTCTGGTAGGTGGTATTTTCAAGAACACATGATCTCCAACTGGGAATTCTAATTCTCTTCTTCTAACATCGGCGTAGCTCTTTTGCCGACTTTCGGTTGCCCGAAGACGATCCCAAATTATCTGGACTTTATTCATTGCCTGTTGAATGAGTTCAGAACCTAGCAGTCACCTTTCACCCACATCATTCTAGCATATGGGTGACCTGCACTTTTTACCATATAAGGCTTCAAATGGAGCCATTTGAATACTAGCTTGGTAGCTATTATTGTAAGCAAACTCCACAAGGGGTCGGTGGTCACCCCCGAACCTTTCAGGTCCATTACACAGGCTCATAACATATCTTCTAAAATTTGTATAGCCCATCTGTCTGAGGGCGGAAGGCAGTACTAAAATTGGGTGCAGTTCATAGGGCTTGGTGCAAGCCGTTCCAAAACTGCGACACAAAGCGAGTATTGCGATCTGATATGATAACTGCAGGCACTCCATGGTATATAACAATCTAATCGATATACAATTGAGCCATCTTCTCTGATGTCATTCCGGTCTTTATGGCCACAAAGTGAGACGATTTTTTCAACTGTTCAACAATCACCCAAATCAAATCATTTTCCGAGTGCGTACGGGGCAAGGCAGTGACAAAGTCCATAGTGATTTCTTCCCATTTCCACTTGGGAATGGGAAGAGTCTGCAATGATCCAGTTGGTCTCTGATGCTCGGCCTTAATCAATTGGCAAGTAAGGCATTGAGGCACAGATAACGCTATGTCCCTCTTCATATTATTCCACCAAAATTTTTCCTCTAAATCTTTATATATTTTTATACCACCAGGGTGTACAGTGTAACTGGTGTATTACCTTCTTTCTTTCTCTCTTTTCAATTCTTCATTGTCTAGAACACACAGACGGTTACCAAATTTTAATGACCCATCTTCATGAATCCGAAATTCCGAGGTTACTTCTTCTTTCAATTTATCTCTAATCTTATCCAACTGAGGGTCAGATGCCTGTGCAGTCTTAATCTTTTCTAATATAGTTTGTTGAACCAGAAGTGTAGCTACCCGGATGTTATTTTCTTGCACACACATTTCAATTTCCGCCCTTCGAAGATCCTCCAAAATATGTTTCTGAGATGTAAGCAGGGTTACAATGTTAGCAGCCAACTTAAGGCATCAACTACTACATTGGCCTTGCCCGGATGATAGCTTATCGTCGGGTCATAATCTTTCAATAATTCCAACCACCTCCTCTGTCTCATATTCAGTTCTTTTTTAGTAAAGATATATTTTAAACTCTTATGATCCGTGAATACTTCACAAGTCTCCCCATAAAGATAATGCCTCCAAATTTTCAATGCAAAAACTACAGCCGCAAGTTCTAAGTCATGGGTTGGGTAGTTTTCTTCATATGATCTCAACTGACAGGAGGCATAGGCAACAACCTTCCCGTTCTGCATCAGGACACAACCCAAACCTCTTTTAGAGGCGTCACTATCAAGAATCCCACTCCACTAACCGGTAGGGCAAGAATGGGAGATGAAACCAACCTATTCTTTAGTTCTTGAAAACTTTTCTCACAATCTTCAGTCCAAATAAACCGAACTCCCTTTCGGGTCAAATAAGTTAATAGTGCAGCGATACATGAGAAATCCTCTACGAATCGCCGATAATAACCCAGCCAACCCTAAGAAGTTACAAATCTCGACCACACTGTTTGGCCTTTTCCAATGAGTTACGACCTCAATTTTCTTAGGGTCCACAGAGACCCCGTCTTTCGAAATCAAGTGCCCTAAAAACGAAATAGAGTTCAACCAAAATTTACACTTCTTCAATTTCGCAAATAGCTTTTCCTGCCGTAGAGTTTCCAAAACAATCCTTAGATGTTGTTCGTGCTCTGTTTCACTTCTAGAATACATAAGGATGTCGTCAATAAAGTCGACCATAAATCTATCCAAGTAGGGTCTAAATACTCTATTCATAAGATCCATGAAACCTGAAGGGGCATTCGTCAACCCAAAGGGCATGACGAGGAATTCATAATGTCCGTATCGAGTAAGAAAGGTAGTCTTAGGCATTCGTCAATCTAAAGGGCATGATGAGGAATTCATAAAGATAGCTTACCTATCAAAATTAATAGATAATTAAATGAAATCCAATGATTGATGTGATGGGGTATCCAATGCTAATGTGATCTGTATATAGGGATTATCATCATCTTCATCATTATTATTATTAGGCTTGCGAAATCCCATAGGAGTTTTTATATTGTGTAAGGCCTTACAACTATTCCTCCACCCTTGATATTTGATCCAAGAGCAGCTCACATTTTGAGAAGCTGCTATTGGATCAAATATCAAGGGTGGTACCTCCACAAGTCCACCGTACCAAGGCCTTATAGTTGTAAGACCTTACACCATATAATTCGTCTCCACGACCATGTTTTGGCAATGAACCTTGTCTTGTTTTAATTATCAATCGGTCAAAAGGTATTACAATTCCCCCATAGCTTTTGGCAGCCTATTAAAAAAATGTGAGTTGGTCTCATTATGAAAACATGGTAGTGCAAATATCAGTGACTTATTATTATTAGGGAAATGTTATCAGCACTACTGTCTTTTGATGATGGCCAGGGCTGCATGTGAACTGAGCCGGATCACGAACATGTTTGGGTTCAGCTCATTAAAAGCTCGGCTCGAGCTCGTTCGTTTACTAAACGAGCCGAACCTGAGCCCAAAAATTAGGCTCATCAAATAAACGAGCCGAACTCAAGCTTTGTATAGTTCGGCTTAGACAAGCTCGTGAACTTTTTAGGCTCGGTTCATAAAGCCGAGCCGAGCTTTAAAGCTGTTCGTTTTATATATATATATATATATAAGTTAATGGTATTTATTTGATGTGTTCACTAAACGAGCTGAACCCGAACCCAACCAAGCTCGAGCCTAGCTCGGCTCAGCTCGGGCTCGTTCGTTTACTAAATAAGCCGAGCCGAGCTCGAGCTTCGTTGAATTTTGGCGAGCCGAACACGAGCCCATAGTATAAAGCTCGTCACGAACATGAGCCGAACACGACTCGATGCTCAAACTAAGCGAGCCAAGCCTGAACACACCAAAGTTCGGCTCGGCTCGGCTCATTTGCAGCCCTTATTGATGGCACTCCTCACTTTATTAAAAGTATGGTATGGCCCTCATCATAGGATGATCCAAACCGTCCATTAGATGGGCCACAACCTAACTAGGTTGTGCCCCAAAAATTAATTCCATAGTTTGATCCTATCCCTCCAATCTATAGAGGGTTAGGATCAACCCTCTAACATTCAGATCGGAGGGTTAGGATCAAATCCGAGCGAACATTCTCATTCTCATTTGACATTTCCTTATTTCAAAGGATTGCCCCTAGCAATTTTTGCACGGCCATGTTCGGAAATATTGTAACATTCTTTAGATTTTCGGAACTAGTACTTTATCATAGATTTTGAATGTCGATTGTTATTTTATTTTCAAAGTTGCATACCATGTTAATGATGTATTCGTTGATCAAATGAATCCAGGGCTTAGCATTTTGATCCACCACAATGGAAACCACTCCATATTGTGCAAAGCACTGTGCATATTCACATCTAGAAGTTTAATACATGTTGTCTTAAAAATTCGATGAAGATTGATAAGTAATAGCAGCAGAAATCCGATTCATGTTTAGACAGTAACATTTGTCAATGGTTCAATAGGTTCCAACTTTGCAATTACTATTCTTAAAAAATCAGCAACAAGTTGAAACTCTTGAAAGGCTTTCAAAGAATATGAGTGATTCAGCATTAAAAGGGTTGAAATTACTTCCAATTTAGCTTTAGCTTTTATGCAACTCTAATACAAGTAAAGCTCTGAAGATGATTAAAGCCACCTCAATATCCTTTCAGTTTCCAACCATTGATAGCATGCACATGTCTGTATCTCAGAGACAAAGGTCCAAGAGCAAGAACCATCTGAACTTGTGTGTTTCATATGCAGTATGTCTTTGGAAAGAATATTCAACAAAATCAATAACAAATTTAAGCTTAAAGTTAACCACAAACCAGATGATTCATACATCTAAGGCAATAGTGCTTATTGATCTAGGAACTTGGAATTGGTGCGTTCCATTTACAATTGGCAACCAAAACAGATACAGTCAATGTTTAGTAAACAACAATAATTCGTTTGGCACTGGCAACTGTAACTCAAATCCGAGCGAACATTCTCATGCATGTTAAGCTTCTGCAAGCACTCGAAAGCCTAGAGATTATCACTCACTCCTGCGTAGGTAGAATTTTAAATTCCATTTCACATGCAGAAGGAAAAAAGAGACAATGGGAAGGTTTTATTTCCAAGTATTGATGGAATTTCAGGTATCTTGGAAACGTCTATGTTTTCAATAGCTATCAGTTTGGAAAGTAATCAGCTCTATGAGCAAGACACAGGAGTTTGTGTCATCGAATTCCACTTCCCTTAACACGCAGATTTGAACCAGAGGATAAGGTCCTTGCACAGATCTATTTCATCTTGAAAATTTGACCAAAATTTCCATCAAATTGGGAGGTTTAGACACCTAAAACCATAGTGAATATATACTTGGAATTTCAGGTATCTTGGAAAATGTCTCTGTTTTCACTAACTATCAGTTTGGGAAGTCATTGGCTCTATTGAGCTTTGCCTATTGGAAATGTCTCTCTTTTTCTAAGGCCAATGCATATTGCTTTATAAATTCTTTCAAGGTTGGATGCTTATTAACATATGCATCAAAAAAAGCATTTCTACTTTCACTTCTCTGATTTGTATTCATACCGGCGAAGAACGCATTAGGACCCATCGATGACGATCTTCAAACAAAGATTGAATCCACTCGTTCACTGAAAGATCGAAAATTTTCTGACTGACATCCACCTCTTCAAATTGTTTAATTCTTAGGGAATCATAGATGCATTGTTTCCACTGTTTCATAAATTCTCCATCCACAGCTTGCAATGCAGGACTCAGCTTTTGGGGATTTTCTGTAAAATATGCCACAAACAAAGCCGTGAATAGTATCTGGAAAGACCTCCTTGATTGCCGCTTTTATCGCCAAGTGATCTTGATCACTAAGTATAGCTGGTGGAGCCCTTCCGAACATTGCTCTAAGCCATATTTTAAATAACCAAACATATGTTGCCTTCGATTCATCTGAAATAAGAGTTCACTCACACGAACAGTGCGAAAGGCATATTTTATGTAATTGTCACATATGTATTATAAAAAACACCACATCACCAAAATGTGCATAATCAGTTCTACGCTTGGAATATTTCGGCTTCAAACTCTGATGCATACTCAGAAGATGATTTTAGCAACTAACAAATCTTGGAAGTGAACACCCACAAAAGAAGACTTTACGACAGAATTCTGTCACAATGAAGGTACTATTTTCCACTTTATTAAAGGAGGGAAATCTGATCCCAGCTGAATCTTTAGACACCTTTTTTGCATAACTTGAGTGAATCCATCATCCCACTTGTACTAGGGACCAACATACCAACACTTAGAACCTGCTCCGTTAAGATTATGACAACTGATTGTGAGTGCCAAACCGATTATTGGGCTCAAAATTACATTTAAATTTGAGTCAAATAATCAGTTTAGCACTCACAATCAGTTGCCATAATCTCAAACTAACAGGGCCTTTGATGGTACCCGATTCTGCATAAACAACAACATTGAGCACTAGTTTTCAGTCAAGTTTTAAGCCTCTTTGGAAATGAATATGCAGGTTGTCAGGTCACGGAAGCGCTATCCAAAATGGCAAGTTCAAGTCACTTGATGCAGGTGAAATACTTGGAAAAGGTGAAGGGAAGGTTCAGTCATATAAAAGCACTAAGGACCGCTTTGTTTGGCAAACTTAGTTTCTGAGTTCAAATTAACTTGTTAGTCCATGAATTTCTAAATGTCCATGTTCAAGGCATTAACTGAGCTCATGTTTGGACCCAAAGTCTGAATTGTATAAACTTGAATCTCTGCCTTAGAAGAGTTTACAAAACTCTCATATCTCTACAATAGAAGGACCTCAGTCTCTTTGTAAGCTTTAGTGAAGTATGTGAGTTCATCTTACAAGCATTTGGACTGCATGTAAATGCTTGGACTATATAATTGAACAGGAATTTTCAATCCAATGCTTAGAAATGAACTCTAGCTTGCTGCCTTCTTATGCTTCACAAAATAAAATGGAATTTTGTCTATCGAATTCAATGTTATCCACATGTCATAGGATTTGAAATGCAAACTCATCTTAGTTTGTCACTTTCCACAATAGGAGAATCGAACCAGATCTTCAGATATTACTTCCATACAATTACAATCCAAAGAGCATCAGTTCTAGTAACTTACCCGAATTGATGAAGATTATTGAATGTTGAAAAGGAAAGTGCATGCAATTGACTTTCAATGCACAATTAGAAAACAGGAGTAATGTAGGCCCAAATGTGGAAACAACTCCTTGTAAAAATTTGCCAACATACTCATCATTCACACAGTAACTTCAGAGAATAAATCATAGGCACATGTCTGCTTCAATGATCAAATGGTTCATGTACTCCAAGGAACCAAATGGCTTCAGAAATTTTCTAATGCCAACAAGTGTCTCATGAGAAATACAATCATGCAAATATTCACTCCATTAGCTTAGACTCTTATGAAACATTTAACAAACAATTGGCGTGAGGAGTTAGGTAAGCAAATGGATCTGCCTTCAGCCAGCACAGTAAGTAAGAAACCGAGAATACACCCTTGTTGATTTGATTATGAGGATATGCACTTCAAGGGGCTGAAATTCAGCTCCATCAGTATTACATCACATGTAAATAGAGATAGCTGGAATTGAAATGACACCCTCTGTTGATATTGTTTTAGTATTTGAGGGAACCAAATAGAGATAGTTGGAATTCAAATACTAAAACAGTATCAACCAAGGCTCAAATAATTATAAAACCATCACCATTGATCCAGAATGGTGGAAAACTCCTACAACCGCCCTTTGTGGAGAGAGTGAGTGTTGTTGGCCCCACACCAAGGGTGTGGAGACAGAGAGAGAGAGAGAGAGAGAGAGAGAGAGAGAGAGAATGCGGGTTACTTTTCAAATTAAAAGTAACCGACACGTAACTAGCTAGAAAGGTGATAATTTAACATGCAGTATTAAAGCACCGCTATTGGGGTAGATTTAACATAATAGGGGGGTCCATTTATCACTGCCCTTCCCAAAATCATCATTTCCCTCTCTTTTTCTTGTAGCCTTACAGCCAACATTAGTGGTCATTTCAATTCATCGATTGCATTTGCCATAAATGGTAGCTAGGAGGTCGTTTCAATTAGTTTTTTCCATTTTTTGAAAGAACTAATGTGGAAAATTTTGGATCCCAGACTTCCCAAAAATCTTTCCCCTCTATAAAATTCAATTATCATCATTGGCATGGAAAACAAGGTCTAAAATGGGAGAAAATTGAAGTTCTTTGTTATGTTTGGCAATTCTGGTCGCACCCTGCGACCAGGGAAATATCAGCACCCGTTTAATCTCTCCGTTTTGATCCGATTTTCATCTGATTTCTGATTATTGAGGGATTTTAGATTTGTATAAGATGTTGTATGATCATAGACTCGGGAAGAGATTAAAACAAGGGATTTCTAAATTTAATCATTTTTGTTTGATTTTCCTATGAATTTTTCCAAATTGGACAAAATTGGTAAAGAGATCGGCAATCATCGAGCAATTGGGTGATGCCTAACACTTTCCACCCTCGTAATCAGGCAACAAACTCATTTTTGTGGAATGTAGGCCAGATAACGTAGTCATCATCGGGTCCTAGGCCCTTATTCTAGATGGCGACTCTACACTCTTTCCCATTGGATTCCGATTCATCTGGGGATAAGTAATGCAATCTAGTTTCAGATCTTTGGATTTGGAAATAGGTTACATTATTAATATTATAAAAAGAAAGAAAAGAAAAGATGTGCCAATGTTTGAAATAGAATGGTAGAGCAAAATCAAGCCCATGTACGTGGGGGCCGGTCTCCACAATCTGTGATTGTAATTTCCGATGACCTCCAACCACTGACTCACATCCTCAGCAACTGCAGTCGCAGATAATCTGTAGAGTAGCCCTATTCCTGTGATTAATAAATCTGGAACAACAAAGACTTAACTGCAAGCCCCAATTCATGCCCTGGGCCTCTGGTCCAAAAGTATAATGCCTAGCTACAATGTTGAATAATATGATTAGAGCAATTAGCAAGAACCTGCGACCGCAATCTGCAGTGACCATGCAGTTCCTCCTACCCGAGAGCCCCTTTTCATCCCTTTAATTCCTCTTTCACAAATGGAAAAATCTGGATAATGAGACCGGATTTTCCAGCCAGGAATGGTGCTCACAACCTTCTATTCTTGTAACAAGGCTACATACCCTATCTGTGGGACCGTAGGATGGAGGCACATAGTCAATTGTGGGTCCTACGCCGATTCCTAGGTGGCGACTCTATTCTAATCCCCATTGGATCATAATCCATGTGGGGAAAGAGGTGTAAGTCACCACTTGATATCATAGTTCAAAGGGGTAGGCTATGTCTACACAACGTAAAGAGAAAGAATTGGCGAAAGAGGTGAAAAGGAAGCAAAAAGAGCAAGTAGAGCCCGAGTGGTGAGCCGGTCCCACAAAGTCATATTTATATAAAAAGAGAATCCCTACACCTAATCACACTGAAATTGATATTTATTATAATTCCATTTATACCCCTAAAATCTCTATTAATTAGAGGCATTATAGGAACTACCCTTCCTCTCCTCAATAATTATGAGTATGTCATTAGTGAACATATACCCTTAAAATTTAGCATCCTCGCAAATTGATGGCTCAAACTAAACTCTGATAAAATCCCAATCAAGCATCCAACACCTATCTCTCATACTAAGACCTAAACATGTGAGACCTCCAAAATCGATCGAGCATACTAGTACGACAACAACCCAACTCCATCTAGCCTACCCTAGACCCACATGATATACATATCAAAGTGAATCAACACCAATCGCACGCAAGCTAATAGCTCAGGGCCTCCATCTACTACAACACACACTTATTAATTCATCCAGTAAACAAATATTTCGCAAACTTTTTTCTAAAATAAGTATATATTTAACTAGATAAATGCATTTATAAAACAATTTATAAACACTCGACAATGCAGACGGATAAGAAAACATGTGTGCAAACCATTTGGTCAAAATCCCAGATCGACGATTAGACCCACAAAGATTATAATATAATATTACATAATCTTTCTGAAGGACGTGTGTCATTCTATAATCAGTCTAGGTGCTTTCCCAGAAATGCCCCAATCGGTCGAATCGACTATTGTTAAAAGTGACTCTCATCCTTAGTCACAAATGGTGGCTTATGTCAGGTGGAAATGGTGGCTTGTGGTAGGTGGTAGCCAAGATCAAACATGGTTGACACACATGTTTTTTATGGTGGCCACCAACCCCAATTGGTCATTTAGTCACCAATGGTGGCCAACAACTATGGGTGGGGCCCACAATCCCATGGCTATAAAAGGGGCATATGTATGCTCTAATAAAATCATCAAATGTAGAACCAACTTGGTTTAAGCAGGAAACTCTTCCACCTTGAGTTCCTTCTCTCTCGATTTCTCTCTTTATACTATATTCCTTATTATTCCGCATGAATTAATTTGCATGACCAATATGCACTAAATTCTCCAACAACACATGAAAAAGTTTCCACGACCAATATTCACTAAATTCTCCAACAACTGATATCAGAGCTCAAGTCGATCAAGATGGGCACTATTCCAGCACTACTCTAGCACTACTCCAGCACGAATCACTCACTTCACTTTCACCAAATTCTGTATTTCTCGTCATGGTGCCCTCTACTTCAAGCCAACACCAACTTGTTCCCATTTTCAATGGAGATAATTATAATTTTTGGAGCATCAAAATCAAAACTATCCTACGAGCTTATAGTTTGTGGGAAATAGTGAAAAATGCAATTCCAAAAACTGCAGTACCGTCAAAAGAAAAAGACGGTAGTTGCGGATAGCACGACCCTTGTCACCACTTTATCAGAAATCTCTTCAACTTCTGAGACGGTTTCGATGAAGGAATGTCACAAAAAAGATGCTGACGCACTCGCCAAACTTCATATAGCTGTCTCAGATTCAATTTTTCCAAGAATCATGAATTCTTCTTCGGCAAAGCAAGCGTGGGACACATTGAGAGACGAATTCCAAGGCACTGTCAAAGTTCGGCCCATAAAGCTTCAAACTCTTCAAAGAGATTTCGAAAATCTCTGAATGAAAGAAGGAGAGAGTAATAAAAATTTTTCTTCAAGAGTTATTGAAGTTGTCAATCAAATCAAGGCCTATGACGACAACCTCATGGATAAAAGAGCGGTAGAGAAAATTATGATTTCTGTCACTGAAAATTTGATTCTGTGGTCAGCATAATTGAAGAATCCAAAGATCTCTCTCAACTTTCGGTCACTAAGCTTGTCGGTTCTCTACAAGCTCATGAGCAAAGAATTTCCAGAAGAACCGAGGCTTCGACCGAAGGTGCTTTTTAGACAAGGCACAAAAATAAATTTCCATCTACTAAAGGTGGAAAGAACCAAAAAGGAGGAGGAAGCTTCAACCAAGGCGCCGCAAGCGGTTCCAAGGAAGGTGAAAATAAAGGAAAACTCCCTCATTGCAACGTGTGCATAAAGACCAATCATCAAGAGAAAGATTGCTAGCTCAAGGGAAAACCTCAGTGCCGAATCTGTAAGAAGTTCGGTCACACCGATCAAACCTGTATATTCAAGCAAAACCAGCAAGCTGGTCTCAGAAAATTAGCTTTTCTATGCTTGTCACTCTTCTATGTCAAAGAAAGAAGATGTGTGGCTGATTGGCAGTAGCTGCCCAAATCACATGGCTAGGAACCATAATTCTTTCATTCACATAGATTTGACCGTCAAAGTATCAGTCATAATGGGTGATGGAGCTTTGGTAGAATCCAAAGGCAAAGGCACTGTTTCTATCCAGACCACTAAAGGCACAAGACTTATCAAAGATGTTCTCTATGTCCCAGATCTGGATCAGAATTTGCTAAGCCTTCCTCAAATGATGACAAATTGCTAATATTTATTATTTGAAGGCAATGCTTGCAAAATTTATGATTCCCTAAAGAAGCAGATAACAAGTGTCAAGATGGAGAACAAAATATTCCCAATTCAGCAAAACTACGCCATTGAAAATTTGTTGACGTCGCAAACAGGCTCCGATAGTTCACTTTGGCACAAAAGGTTTGGGCATTCAACACTCAAAGCTTAAATATGCTATCCCAAAAGGCCATGGTGAAAGATCTGCCCGCGATCGGTGATTTCAAGGAAGTATGTGAAGGCTGTCAACTCTTGAAGATGCAAACCTTTTAGAAGTTCAAGAAGCTCGAGGAAAACCAAAGTGGCTGCCAGATTCAGACACTCTGGAGCGACAGAGGCACCGAGTACACTTCTTCGGATTTCAATAAATTTTGTGAAGAAGGTGTACATAGACAACTCACTGTCGCATTCACGCCATAACAAAATGGCGTGTCTAAGAGAAAGAACAGAACAATCATGGATATGGATAGATCCATGATAAAAGACAAAGGTATGCCAAACGTTTTGGGCTGAAGCGGTTTATATCGCTGCTTATTTGCAAAATAGGGGCACCACTAAAGTTGTTCCAGACATGACTCCACTTGTAGCATGGTCAGGACACAAGGCCTCAATTAAACATCTGAAGGTATTTTTGCTGTATTTGCTTCATATGCATTCTAGCAGAAAAAAGGCACAAGCTGGAAGCTAAAGTAGAAAAAGGCATTTTCTTGGGTTATAGTTCCCAATCCAAGGGCTATAGAATATTTAATCTGCAAACTCAAAAAATTCTGGTGAGTAGAGATGTTACATTTGATGAAGAGGCTTCTTGGAATTGGGAAGAAAATGAGGAAAAAAGGCTGGCAAAAATTCCAACATTTCAACAAAATGCGGGACTAAGCCAACCTCCAAGTCAAAAATATTCCTACCCAAGGAATTCATGGTTCAGATCCAGATTCCGATGAACCATACCAAAGCTCACCTGACTCATCACTGGCGAACTCACCAACGAGCGGTGAGCCTTCATCTTCTGAATCTCCACCGAGAAGGGCAAAACTTTTGTCTGAGATATATGAGCCATGTTCAGAAGTTTGTGAGTCATACCATTATGTTGTTAATGAACCCACCAGTTATGATGTAGCAGCTCAACACAAAGAATGGCGGCTTGCAATAAAGGAGGAGATAAAAATGATTGATAAAAGTCAGACATGGGATCTGGTTGACAAACCCGTTCACAAGGATGTCGTTGGAGTTAAATGAATTTACAAGACAAAAGTAAATCTAGATGGTTCTATTCAGGAGCACAAGGCCAGATTGGTTGCAAAAGTATTCACACAACAATTTGGAGTTGATTACAATGAAACTTTTGCTATAATAATAAGGGGCATATGTATGCTCTAATAAAATCATCAAGTGTAGCACCAACTTGGTTCAAGCAATAAACTCTTCCACCTTGAGTTCCTTCTTTCTTGATTTCTCTCTTTATACTATATTCCTTACTATTCCATATGAATTAGTTTGCACAACCAATATGCACTAAGACCATCTTTGGATACCCACAAGATTTTGATTTGGACTTCTCATATTTGACAGTTGAGATTTGGATCTGGATCAAACTCTTAAAAATCCAAATCAGCTACAACAGTGAAAAATCAGATTTTCAAATCTGTTTTGCTAGACAGAATTTGGAAATTCATATTTATGGCAAGTACCTTCACCCTTGCCGCTTCTTGACCTTGCTGCAGCAACATAAAGACGTTCCTCTCTCTCTCTCTCTCTCTCTCTCTCTCTCTCTCTCTCTCTCTCTCACGTCCCGGCCCCACTGTGTAGATATTGTCTGGTTCTGGGCTGCAGCCCTCCCCGATTTTGCTTTTCTCGCAGAAAACGCGTTTACATAGGGAGAGGATAAATCCACATATATAGCCCAGTAACTTTTCCTCCCTTTTTGATGTGGGATCTTTCAATCCACCCCCCTTAGGGCCCAACGTCCTCGCTGGCACACTGTATTGGATGGGAGGTCCCGCTCTGATACCATTATGTCATGCCCCGACCCCACTGTGTAGATATTGTCCGGTTCTGGGTCATCTACCCTCCCCAGTTTTGTTTTCCAGCAGCAGTAACCGTGCCCGACCCACTCCGCTGGGCCCGCCCCTTGGGGATGCTGAAAATGCGTCTATATAGGGAGAGGAGAAATCCACATGTATAGCCCAGTAACTTTTCCTCCCTTTCTGATGTGGGATCTTTCAATCCACCCCCTTAGGGCCCAGCTTCCTCGTTGGCACACCGTACTGGATGGGAGGTCCCGCTTTGATACCATTATGTCATGCCCCGACCCCACTGTGTAGATATTGACCGGTTCGGGGTCATCTACCCTCCCCGGTTTTGTTTTCCAGGAGCACTAATCGTGCCCGACCCACTCCGCGGGCCCGCCCCTTGGAGATGCTGAAAATGCGTCTACATAGGGAGAGGAGAAATCCACATCAATAGCCCAGTAACCTTTCCTCCCTTTCCGATGTGGGATCTTTCAATCCACCCCCTTAGGGCCCAGCATCGTCGCTGGCACACCGTACTGGATGGGAGGTCCTGCTCTGATACCATTATGTCATGCCTCGACCCCACTGTGTAGATATTGTCCTATTCTGGGTCATCTACCCTTCCCAGTTTTATTTTTCAGCAGCACTAACCGTGCCCGACCCACTCCGCAGGGCCTCTTGGAGATGCTGAAAACTGGTCTACATAGAGAGAGGAGAAATCCACATATAGCCCAATAACTTTTCCTCCCTTTCCGAAGTGGGATCTTTCAATCCACCCCCCTTGGGCCCAGCGTCCTCTTTGGCACACCGTACTGAATGGGAGGTCCCGCTCTGATACCATTATGTCACGCCCCGACCCCACTGTGTGGATATTGTCCGGTTCTGGGTCATCTACCCTCTCCGATTTTGTTTTCCAGCAGCACTAACCGTGCACAACCCACTATGTGGGGCCCGCCCCTTGGAGATGATGAAAACGCATCTACATAGGGAGAGGAGAAATCCGCATATATAGCCCAGTAACTTTCCCTCCCTCTCCGATGTGGGATCGTTCACTCTCTCTCTCTCTCTCTCTCACAACATGAGCATGAAGATGATTGATGTAACTCAAATCCAAATACAAATACAAAAACAGGAGATATCCAAATAGTTGAGCCTGAAAAGGTGTCTGTAAATACCCAAAATACCCCCACTAAAATTTTCGACCCCCCTTGATAAAGAGGGGCATTTTTGTCTGTTCATATTTGACTCAGATTAGGGCTTTCTAATAAAGCCTGTAAATAGATTTATTTGTGGCTAAAACAACCCCTAAACGGTTGTACAGCCCTAGAAAGAGAAATCAGAGAAAGAGAAGGAGAAGACCGAGGAGATCTCGATTTTGGAGTCGAAGCCGCGAGTCGAGGTAAGATCTATGAACTATGAAAGATTTGGATAGTTAGAAATCCTAAAACAAGGGTTTGAAAAGAGAAAAGAAATAAGAACTTTGATTACTATGAATTAGAAATAAGAATCTTCGGGTTGATCTTGAGTTTTCTTGGATCCGATATTGATTTACGATTCCAACGAACTCAAAGTCGATTAATAAGAATCTGAATTCAGAAATTTGAAGTTTTGGAGATTCGAATAAGAATCTTTAGCCACTTTTAATAAATCATGTGTTCGAATTCGGAGCGTGAAGTCGAGTTTGATGGATTCCTCTCGTCGATACGAATCCATTGGATCCAACCTCGTGCAATTTGAACCCCAAATGAAGGAGTTATGGCCGTTTTAGTGACAAAAACGGTGAAAAATCGCGTTTCGGAGAAATCTGGGTCCGCGCATGAGGCGGACGTCCTGAAAAATGACGGAAGTCCGTGAGTACCAAGTTTGGCAACAGATGGATCCGCGGACGTTCGGATTCCCGGACGTCCGGCGCGACAATTTTTCCAAAACTTCGGAAATTCATAACTTATTCGTTTCTTGTCCGTTTTCGACGCTCTTGTACTCTACGGATATGCCGAAAATGAGTACTTTCTGTTAAAAATAGATTCAAAAACTTTTGGAACTCTTAAATGATGAAAATTTTAAAAATACTAAAAGAACCCTAGAATGGTTTACCAATTCGTTTCCGAAGGGATACCAAAGGGTGTCTTATGTCAGTATGAACACATATATGTCCCATAGGAGAGAAATTAATAATGAAAGTCATGGAGAATATCCATATTCTTAATTGCAGGAAACTAAAGTGATTAAGAAAAAAGAAAAGTTTTCATCACTGAGGTACGTAATAACGTACGACTTTGGGTATTGTAAACCCTTCTCATTTGAATCAGTATTGACTTTGGAAACCTGTATTGATGACTTTGAATCTCGGAATTTGCTTTAAGTCTAGCATGCCGTTTTGTTTCACCTACTGCTACTTTAGAACCTTTAAAACATCAGTATGAACATCTGTCTAGACTTTAGACCTTTGGAACCATCGTTTTGAATTTTGAATCTTTAGAACTATTTGAATATTTAGAAGTATCTGAACCTCTGAGATAACTGTTCTTAACTCTGAACATCTGAAATAACTGTTCTGAACTCTGAACCTTTGAAATAACTGTTCTGAACTCTGAACCTTTGGAATAACTGTTCTGAACCCTGAATCTTTGAAATAACCGTTGTGAATATCTGTTCTGAATTTTGAACCTTCGAAACTACTGTTTAGAACTTTGAATTATTGAAACCATTTGAATAATTAGAATTATCTGAACATGAAACTTTGATACCTTCTGAACACTTCTGTGGAGGCTTGGATTATTTCTGGTCCCTGCCATATGGGGGTAAAACATTTGGCAACTCTGGACCCACCGTGGGGGTAGTACACTGGAACTTCTCGCCCGTCAGTGGGATAAAATGCTGGCCCTGTCGACTTGCATCTGAACTTCAGAAACTAATTCCGAACACCGTGGACTGTCAGTGTATAAGCAATAACATGTCTTCTGGCAATGCCGATGATTCTGAAGTGTATTTGAACTCTGAACACCATATGCCTTTGACCATAGCATTTGAATTCTGAAGTGTATTCAGAACCATATTTGACATGCACACATATTTACCTTGTGCCTATTATTCTGCTGTGAACTCAGTCTTCTGCTTTGACCCTAATATCCGAACCATATTAAACCTTGGCATGCTTAGACTGTACTTAGAGTAGTATTTTATTAAGTACTGAGCTTTTCAGCTGACTGTGGTTATAAAATATTTTCAGGTTTTGACCCTCGTGAGGTTAACGAGGAGCAGGACCCTTAGTTTTGGAATTTGGATTTTGACTAAGAGATTAGCTTATTTGTTTTTAGTTCATTAGGAAGTGAGTACTTTGAATAAAATGTAAAGACAGTATTGGTTATTTTTGCTTTGACCCTTGGGGGAGAGGTGAGATTTGATTTGACTCTGATGGGTTCGCATTAAAGTGAACTTTGATATTTAGTTATGGAATGCCCGGTTAATTTTGTTATCTGCTTTGTTGCCTTGTACATTTGTGGGACTTGTCTTGCAGGTGTACGGCGCTGCCACGTCCTATGCACAGGGTGGGGTTTGGGGCGTGACAGAAAGTGGTATCAAAGCTTAGGCTTTAGGTCCTAGGCAGAATCATTTGAACAAAAGACTTTGATTGTGAGAACTGAGGATTTAGAGAAGGAGCAATTAGGAAGCGCTTGATAGGTTTGTGTGTATCGAGGACGCCTGACAACACATAAATCAGTCGTGCGATCAGGTCATATTTTTAAATGCAAATGCACCTGGGGTCGCTTGGGAAGCATGCGAGTTTGTGATTGGGTAAGAATCATGAGGAATATGTGATGAATAGATATTGGCTCCAAATGGGAATGTTTGGTATTACTATATGAATACAATATATGTATGTAACTATGCTTTAGACAATTTTCTGATTTAGCGTTTTATTGGATTTAGGAATATGTCTAACATAATTAGTAAGATGTGTCCTGTCAGAATTGGAAATAGAGAACAGTTAGCAGATCTTATCTTGCTTGAGTTGCCTGATTTTGATGTGATTTTGGGTATGGACTGGTTGTATACCCATCATGCTTTAGTAGATTGCAATAAGAAGGTAGTGAATTTTGAAATTCAGGGAGAAGAGAAGTTTTATTTTGAAGGGAGTGGAGCTCACTTGACTCCTATAGTTTTGTCTTCGATAATAGCTTATTGACTTCTTAGACAAGGTTGTAAAGCTTTCTTGGCCTCAGTAGTTGAGGTCAATGATATGAAGATTGAGAACATTTCTATAGTTAGGGAGTTTGCAGATGTGTTTCCTGAAGACCTTCCAGGTTTACCTCCGAATAGAGAAGTTGAATTTACTGTTGACTTAGCTCTTGGAACGGCGCCTATCTCTAAGGTCCCGTATCGTATGACACCTTTAGAAATGAAAGAATTGAAAACTCAGTTGGAAGAACTTTTAGATAAGGGTTTTGTGCGACCAAGTGTTTCACCTTGGGGAGCACCAGTTCTATTTGTTAAGAAGAAAGATGGAAGTATGAGATTATGCATAGATTATAGAGAATAGAATAAGGTTACTACAAAGAATAAATATCCGCTTCAGCGGATAGATGATTTGTTTGATCAATTGCAAGGGGCATGTGTGTTTTCCAAGATCGACATTCGATCGGGTTATCATCAGTTGAGAATCAAATCAGAAGACGTTTCGAAAATGGCCTTCCGAACTCGGTATGGCCATTATGAATTTCTTGTTATGCTATTTGGTTTACCAATGCCTCAGTAGCTTTTATGGACCTAATGAACAGGATATTCAGACCCCTATTAGACCAGTTCGTAGTTGTGTTCATTGATGACATTCTGATATATTCTAGAAGTCAGTCTGACAACGAACATCATCTGAAAGTTGTCTTAGAAACCTTAAGAAAAGAGAAGCTATCTGGAAAACTGAAGAAATGTGAATTCTGGCTCAACTCAATCTCCTTTTTGGGGCATGTGGTCTCTAAAGACGGTGTATCGGTAGACCCAAAGAAGATTGAGGTAGTAACACTATGGAATAGACCGAATAATGTTCCGGAGATTCGTAGTTTTCTGGGCTTGGCAGGATACTACCGTCGTTTTGTTCAGGACTTTTCACGTTGGCTGCCCCTTTGACCCATTTGACACGGAAATGGACAAAATTTGTTTGGTCTGAAGATTGTGAAAAGAGCTTTCAGGAATTGAAACAGAGACTAGTTTCTGCTCCCATCATAACCTTACCTGTTAGCGGAATGGGATTTGTGATTTACAGTGATGCCTAGAAGAAAAGATTAGGATGTGTGCTGATGCAGAATGGCAAAGTGATTGCGTATGCTTCACGCTAGTTGAAACCTTATGAAGAGAACTATCCGACTCATGATTTAGAATTGGCAGCCGTTGTGTTTGCTCTGAAAATTTGGAGGCATTATCTGTATGGAGAACCTTGTGAAATCTTCACTGATCATAAGAGTCTGAAGTAAATCTTTACTCGGAAAGAATTGAACATGAGACAGAGGCGTTGGTTAGAACTATTGGACTACGACTTAACCATAAGCTATCACTCTGGGAAGGCTAATGTGGTAGCTGATGCTCTAAGTCGGATGTCGTCTGTGAATTTGGCAGCTTTGATCAGAGATAGAAGTTCGTGGTCCAAACTTTGGGGTATTAATGGTAGCACTCCAAGTTCGGCCCACATTGCAAGAAAGAATCAGAATAGCTCAGGAATCCGACCCAAAACTTTGTAAAATAAAAAATAAGTTAGAAGAAGAATCTGAATTTGAATTCCGAACTCACAATGACAGTACCTTGATGTTTGGTAATCACATTTGTGTTCCGAATGACTCTGTTTTGAAAAATATAAAATTTTGAAGGAAGCGCACTGTTCGCGTTATTCTGTACACCCTAGAGGTGCAAAAATGTATAAGGACCTGAAAGGAAATTTCTGGCAGAATAACATAAAGGGAGAAATAGCTCAGTATGTATCTCAGTATCTGACTCGTCAGGTGATTAAGGCAGAACATCAGAGACCACCCGGAACATTGCAACACTTCCTATCCCAGAATGGAAATGGGGGGAGATTATGATGGACTTTGTATCGGCTCTACCTCGTACTCCCTCAGGCAATGATTCCGCATGGGTAATTGTGGATAGATTGACTAAGACAGCTCATTTCATACCCATTAGAACTGGCTTGACACCTGAAAAGTTGGCCAGATTGTATGTTGATCAGATATTTAAGTATCATGGTGTGCCTAAAACCATTGTATCAAATAGAGACACTCGTTTTCTATCTCAGTTTTGGAATAGCTTGCATTCAGCAATGAGATCTTCCCTTAAATTCAGTACAGCTTTCCATCCTCAGATAGATGGATAATCTGAAAGAACTATTCAAATTTTAGAAGATATGCTCAGAGCTTGCGTTATGGATTTGAAAGGATCTTGGGATGACCACCTTTCTTTGATTGAATTCTCCTACAATAACAGTTATCAGGCCAATATTAAGATGGCACCTTTTGAGGCCCTTTATGGGAGGAGATGTAGATCACCCATATGTTGGGCTAATGTGGGTTAAAGAAAACTCTTAGGTCCGGATTTGGTTCAGCAAGCTGTGGACAAAATCCAATTGATTAGAGAGAATCTTCATGCGACACAAAGCCGACAGAAGAGCTATGCAGATGTCAAACGAAGAGAATTGGAATTTCAGATCGGAGATAAAGTACTTTTTAAGGTATCACCCACCAAGGGAGTGATGCGGTTTGGGGTTAGAGGAAAACTCAGCCCAAGATTTGTAGGACCATATGTAATATTAGAAAAGATTGGAAAAGTGGCTTATCGATTAGCTTTACCTCCATCATTATCTGGAGTACACAATGTGTTTTATGTGTCTATGTTACGAAAGTACATATCGGATCCGAATCATGTGATTGAATTAGAACCTCTGAATGTTAGAGAAGATCTGTCATTTGAAGAACAACATGTCCGTATTGTGGATCGTACGGACCAAGTTCTCAGGAGAAGAACTATTCCATATGTGAAAGTTTAGTGGCGGAATCACTCAGAACGTGAAGCCACCTGGGAACTGGAGGAGAAAATGAGATCGAAATATTTGTTTCTGTTTGAGAACTCAGGTACGTGATAAGTAAATTTCGAGGACGAAATTTTTGTAAGGAGGGTAGAATGTAAATACTCAAAATACCCCCACTAAAATTTTCATCGCCCCTTGATAAAGAGGGGCGTTTTTGTCTGTTCATATTTGACTCAGATTAGGGCTTTCTAATAAAGCCTATAAATAGATTGCTTTGTGGCTAAAACAAACCCTAAACGGTTGTATAGCCCTAGAAAGAGAAATCAGATAAAGAGAAGGAGAAGACCGAGGAGATCGTGATTTCAGAGTCGAAGCCGCGATTCCAGGTAAGATCTATGAACTATGAAAGATTTGGATAGTTAGAAATCCTAAAACAAGGGTTCGAAAAGAGAAAAGAAATAAGAACTTTGATTAATATGAATTCGAAATAAGAATCTTTGGGTTGATCTTGAGTTTTCTTGGATCTGATATTGATTTACGATTCCAACGAACTCAAAGTCGTTAATAAGAATCTGAATTCAGAAATTTGAAGTTTTGGAGATTCGAATAAGAATCTTTAGCGACTTTTCATAAATCGTGTGTTCGAATTCGTAGCGTGAAGTCGAGTTTGATGGATTCCTCTCGTCGATACGAATTCATCGGATCCGACCTCGCGCAATTTGAACCCCAAACGAAGGAGTTATGACCGTTTTAGTGACAAAAACGGTGAAACTCGCGTTTCGGAGAAGTCGAGGTCCGTGCATGGGGCGGACATCCGTGAGTACCAAGTTTGGCAACAGATGGATCCGCGGACGTCTGGATTATCAGACGTCCGGAGTCCGGCGCGACGATTTTTCCAAAACTTCGGAAATTCATAACTTATTCGTTTCTTGTTCGTTTTCAACGCTCTTGTACTCTACGGATATGCCAGAAATGAGTACTTTCTGTAAAAAAAATAGATTCAAAAAATTTTGGAGACTCTTAAAGGATGAAAATTTCAAAAATACTAAAAGAACCCTAGGATGGTTTACCGATTCGTTTCTGAAGGGATACTATGAGCACATATATGTCTCATAGGAGAGAAATCAATAATGAAACTCATGGAGAATATCCATATTCTTAATTGCAGGAAACTAAAGTGATTAAGAAAAATGAAAAGTTTTCGTCATTGAGGTACGTAATAACGTACTACTTTGGGTATTATAAACACTTCTCATTTGAATCAGTATTGACTTTGGAAACATGTATTGATGCCTTTGAATCTCGAAATTTGCTTTAAATCAAGAATGCCGTTTTGTTTCACCTACTGCTACTTTAGAACCTTTGAAACATCTATATGAACATTTGTCTGAACTTTAGACCTTTGGAACCATCGTTTTGAATTTTGAATCTTTAGAACTATTTGAATATTTAGAAGTATTTGAACCTCTGAAATAACTGTTCTGACCTCTGAACCTCTGAAATAACTGTTTTGAACTTTGAACCTCTGAAATAACTGATCTGAACTTTAAACCTTTGGAATAACTGTTCTGAACCCTGAATCTTTGAAAAAACCGTTACGAATATATGTTCTGAATTTTGAACCTTCGAAACTACTGTTTAGAACTTTAAATCATTGAAACCATTTGAATAATTAGAATTATCTGAACATGAAACTTTGATACATTCTGAACACTTCTGTGGAGGCTTGGATTATTTCTGGTCCCTGCCATATGGGGGTAAAATATTTGGCAACTCTGGACCCACTGTGGGGGTAGTAAACCAGAACTTCTGGCCCGTCAATGGGATAAAACGCTGGCCCTGTCGGCTTGTATCTGAACTTCAGGAACTGATTCCGAACACCGTGGACTGTCGGTGTATAAGCAATAACATGTCTTCTGGCCATGCTGATGATTCTGAAGTGTATTTGAACTTTGAACACCATATGGCTTTGACCATAGCATTTGAATTCTGAAAACCTTTGACTTTGATCAGAACATAGACATTGAATTGCTTATTGCACTTTAATTCAGAACCATATTCGACATGCATACATATTTACCTTGTGCCTATTATTTAGCTGTGAACTCAGTATTCTGCTTTGACCCTAATATCCGAACCATATTAAATCTTGGCATGCTTAGACTGTAGTTAGAGTAGTATTTTAATATGTACTTAGCTTTTCAGCTGACTGTAGTTATAAAATATTTTCAGGTTTTGACCCTCGTGAGGTTAACAAGGAGCAGGACGCTTAGTTTTGGAATTTGGATTTTGACTCAGAGATTACTTTATTTGTTTTCAGTTCATTAGGAAGTGAGTACTTTGAATAAGATGTAAAAACAATATTGGTTATCTTTACTTTAACCCTTGGGGGAGATGTGAGATTTGATTTGACCATGCTGGGTCCTCATTAAATTGAACTTTGATATTTAGTTATGAAATGCCCGATTAATTATGTTATCTGCTTTGTAGCCTTGTGCATTTGTGAGACTTGTCTTGCAGGTGTACGGCGCTACCACGTCCTACGCCCAGGGTGGGGTTTGGGGCGTGACAGTGCCGATGACCAAACTTCAACTATTGGATCTCTTTCTCCAAACTAGCTACTCTTTTTTTAAACAAACCCGATGCCGCATACATGACAGTAAATCCGTTTTTGCACACTCGAACCAAATATATTGAGATAGACTGTGCCTCATGCATTACCGTAAATCCGGTTATTCACACTCGAACTAGATTACCATTTAGTTTGTGAGAATGTGGTCATGAATCCATTTCTACCAAGTCTCGAGCTGTTTCAAAATCTGGGTGTTTGATAAACTAAGCTTTTGGCCGTTTTTTTGGCCAGTTTGAAGGAGAGCATATAAAGATAGAGACTACTCTTTTCCGATCAGACAAAAAAAAGGCATCGTGCCATGCACAGCCAGTAAAGTAAAATACAAATCTTAATTTAATCAGTTGGGAATCTCTCTCTCTCTCTCTCTCTCTCTCTCTCTGGACACCCATGCGTCGTTCCGTGTGTCGCTTGCATGTGACACACGTCGGGCTGCCACGTTGTGGCTATCTCAAACATAGTCTTTAAGCTCCAAAGTCCAAGGTCCATTGACATTCAATTAGCAATATTGGCACTTAGTAAGAGAAAAATCTGGGATAAGATGAAAGTGGTAGTTGATGGACATGAATCCTGCCACATCTATACATTGCACACCACGCATACATGATCCTGAAAACACACAAGCCTTCTTTTGAAAGCTAGTATGCAAAACGAAACACAAAATTGCCATTACTTTGGCCTTTTCCCTGCCCCATGCAAACACAGACAGAGACTCGTTCTTGTTTTTTTCTTTCTACCTCTACATCAATGCACCAGAAAAAAAGAAAAAAGAGAAGAAAACCACATAGCCAAAAATCAATGGGCTTGGCCCACAGAATATCCATATGCCTCAACCCTAGCTAGATCTTTGGTTCAAGGCATATAGTCTTCTTCTTTATCTTCCTTGGTATTACCTTTATGGGCAAGCCTTCTTTTGGAACAGGGAAAGGACCGTATTGTATTCCATTAATGTCTCCCACAACCTCCCACCTGAAAAAAAGGGAAACAAAATAAGAAATTACGTACTCCGAGCACTGGTATATCTGGCATAGCTAGATAATTAATGATCCGAGGGTCTAGAATGATCTATCAGGTGGGCCTCACCAGAGCAGACCAAATGGAGGGCCCAGATCATCCGGTACTCAGATCATAACTTAGTACTTGGAGTTGGAGTACAACCGTGTACGAGACACTTGCAAAACACCCCTATGACTTGGCATGCGGGTGGTTTTCTTTGGTGGGTCCCATTCCCACTCAAGAATGAATTTCGTCCCACTGTATCGGACGGTCAAATTTACAACTCCATATGGGGCCCACTCGAGAGTGTTTCATGGTTAGGTCACATCTTTCAGGTGGGCCCACAATAATCTAGCCTACTTTAATAGGGAAGTAATATTTACCCCCTTTTCTATCCTGTCCACCTCGTCTGGTGTATTTATGCCAACTCTTTTTACACTACAAGAGGAATCCATGCAGATCGCCCTCTCTGAAGTGTCGACCACTCCAAGATCAAGATTGCCACCCTTCAAGCAACAGACAGACAGAGAGAGAGAGAGAGAGAGAGAGAGAGAGAGAGAGAGAGAGAGAGAGAGAGAGAGAGAGAGAGAGAGAGAGAGACCTGTATTTGGTGGTGAGATGGTGAAGGACAATGAGCATCTCAAGCTTGGCTAACTCACTGCCGGGACACGAGTGCACCCCGCTCCCAAACGGCATGAAGGTGTTAGGTCTAGGTGGAACCTGTCATGAAAGAAACCCAGAGTTTATGAATCAGAAGGATAAAAATAGAAGAAGAAGAATGAGAGAGAGAGAGAGAGAGAGAGAGAGAGAGAGACCTCGAATCTGGAAGGGTAAAACTTTTCAGGGTGAGGGAAAAAGTGAGGAGAGTGATGGATACTCCTGAAGAGAGGGAGAACCTTCCAACCTCTTGGAATCAAGTAGCCTTCCAACTCCACGTCTTCAACTGCTTCTCTAAATGTGAAGGAGATAATGCTAGCCCTTCTCAGTGTCTCTTGAATCACCTGTAATACCCCCCACCTTCTTTTCTATAAGAACATTGCATATTGTAACCAGTAAAACTGTAATGTTTTATTTTTACCCGGCTAGTCAATGGCATCCTTCTCGTATCTTCCCATGTCAGTCCACGCTCTTCTTTGATTATCTCTCGTCGAATGATTTCTTGTTCCCTCTTAAATAGTAAAAGAAAGCCCATAAAATTTTAACCCATTTCTCTTTTTTTATAAATAGGGAAAAATACAGATACATACTCTCAACTTTCTGACATTTTCAACGATTAATGATCTTGCCTTTTCGAAGTCATCAATGGCACCTGCTTAGTTTTTAATAATACTTGTTACGTGACGGGACGGACGGGAACGAAAAAATTGTGAGGGGTGTCTTTGATGAATTTTGAACCATATGGTGAAAAGTCAGGGGTCTACTTCATGGATGGTGAAAAGTTAGTACTTTGAAAATTCAGGGTTATCGTTGAAAATGTCAGACAGTTGAGGGGTGTATTTGTATTTTTCCTTATAAATATTACACTTGCAATTAAAAAGAAGAATTATGTTCTCAGTCTACAGTGTTTACCTTAACAGATGTCAGGAGTTCTCTATTCTCACATAAATATTTTAAAATCCATGTCAGAACACTCGCAGTGGTGTCATGAGCAGCGAAAATAACTCCAATTATATTATCAGCAACCTGTGAGTCGCTAAAATGAAGTAGCTTTTCATCTTTAGACCCCAATAACGCTCCTAATAAACCTCCACCATCCTTCTCCCTCCTCCTCTTCTCTATCATTTTCCTCAAGATCTCATGAAGAACCTTCCTCGCCTGTAAATTAATGCAAAACCCACCATAAAAAAGAAGTGAATTCCATGTTTTAAACTTTTATTGCTTAAGTAATTGATTTTCCTAAGTAAATTAATATCTATTTTTAGGATATGGAATGCCTTTTGGGAGATGTCCTCATCAAAGTGGTACAAAAGGGATCTAAATCATTTTGAAAACAAATAAAGGGGAACTCACATGCAACATGCAGAACAAAATGCAGACACGAATGAGGTCATAAATTGCAGTATGAGCTGATGATAAAAGGGAGCTTTTCTGCCAAAAGGGAGCTTTTCTGCCAATAAGAAATGAATGAAGACATTTCCTTTCAAATGCCAAAAATGACCCCAATTACACTGCATCTTTCTTCTTTCTAAACAGAAGGAGATCTAAAAAATCTTTCTCGGAACATGTGAGCCCAACAACAATTCATGAGCTGGCGTACAAATAATGAACCAGGGCTCATCCAAAAAAAAGATAGGGAATATCCGAAGAACCACAACCACTGATTAATGCTTAAAGAGATGGGTCTTTTATGGAAGGTTCATGTCCCTATAGTAACCTATTACATCCCTTTTGAATGGGTTTCACACTAAGACTTATGAGCTCTAAAATGATGCTTGGGGTTTACTTCTGCCCAATTAGAGATTTAGATTTCTTTTACCTTCATGGCTTTGTAAAAGGATGTCCCGGGTAGGTTCAAAGGCATGGAATTGTAGCCTTTTTCTAAGCAATAATACAGTCGTTTGATGCTTTCTGTCTCTAAATCTCGACAGGGACCAAAGACTGAGAGCATCGCCACATCGAATGCATACTGCAAAAACAAGAGGAAGAGGAATTTGTTGTTCGAAATTGTAAATCAAAAGCAATGTGCATGGTTTTGTGGAAAGTCTTTGCAGACTTCTGGGGTAGTTATTACATGTGGATAATGTAAGAGACTTTTATGTTTTCTATAGTCCTTAATGTCAAAGAGCCAATTGGGGCTAACAAGTATTATCAGAGCCCCAGGTTGTGTTGTGTTGAAAAACCCGGGGCCAAGTGGTATCAGAGCCGTGTTGGGTTGTGTTGAAAAATTAGGGAAAAGTGGTATCAGGGCCTAGTTGTGTTGTGTTGAAAATTCCTGGTCAACATATGTATCAAGCTCTTAGCATGGGAGAATGTGAATGATGATAAAAAAATTGGTTCTGATCAACATACCTTCTTCATTTCTTGGAGAGTATTGATGGTGTTGTTCTCCCATGAAGGGAGGAATTTCAGAACAAGATGCTCAATCTCAGAGACAGTTCCTCTTATGGCACAAGGGAGAAAGGAGGCTTGAACCAATTTCTTTAACCTTGAATGGTACTCACCTTGGTGGAAAAATAGAGCCTCTGGTCCTATCATCTTCTCTTTGCTAGGTGGATATGTTGGCTTAAATAAATGAGCTCGAGTCACCAACACAAACTTTGCTGCTTCTGGGCTTGAAATCATTATGCAGGGGCATCCCAATATATGGGTTTTAAATATATCTCCATACCTACAAATATTAGGAAAATAGAAAAGTACAACCAAAACCCATCAGTATTTTTAATGAAGCCTCTAACCTTCAAAACTCCATAAAAACAAGCTGAAATTAAGCTGGTTTCTTATACATGGTTCTGTTAAATCATATTTGGGTATTGAAGATATATCCATAAAAGTAAACAACCAAAACACAAATTTTCCTTTGTTTAAAACCTTCAAAACTACGAAAGAAACAAGGGAAACTTGTTTTCCTACATGGGTCTAGTATACTTTCGTTTTATGTTTTAGAAGTATCCGCATATACCTACAAAAAACAACTTAGAGAAACACAATTCCATCATTTCCCTTTCATTTAAACTTCAAAACACCATAAAAACAAACCAAAACAAGCTTCTTGTGCTCTATTTTATTCGGATCTTAAAAAAGTCCCCACATGTACATAGAAAACAGACGAAACCCAAACTTTCCATAGTTTCTAACCTAGAAACCCTCAATATATATATAAGAAAGAGAACCCCGTTTTCCTAAATGGGCATTCATATCTCTTTACCTTTTTTGCTTATTTGAAAAGAAGGTGTTTGGGTTTTGACTATAGAGCCGGATAGTCTCTCCTATGTAAGGCCATCCCATCGAACCGGGTGGCAAACGTTTGGATTTGTGGGATCGAAAGCTAAACCATTGGAAGAAGAAGAGGAGGAGGGAGAGAAGAAGAAGAAGAAGAAAAAAGAAGAGAAAAGAAAGGAAAGGTGGAAAGATAAGGAAAGTTTGCATGGTGGTGCATCGAACGTGGTCGAAGACTGTGACTGTCAAGGGTCTGTCTCGTTTAAATAGAGGGTGTAATGCTGCCATGCGTCGACGTGGTCTCGCCAACCGATCATTTTGACTTATATGCACATTAGGGAGACCAGCAAATTCATCCAGGCCCTGTTTGTGTTGCAGGAAAAACATTTCTCGTGGAAAACATTTTCCCAGAAGGGAAATGATACAGCCCCATGGCTTATTTAGAGGGATATAACGTTATAAATTGCAGTACCTCTAAATAGAGTTTTTATAGGCAAGTGATATATTCACCCTTTTTCTACTTAGGAGAACCCCTTCTAGTGTATTTATGACTTCTCTTTTATACTGGAGGGTCAAGTAAAAAAGAGAGGCGAATATATCATTTCCCTTTTTATATTTGCAAGGTGTTATAGTCCAGTATTTTTCAAAAAGCACTGTACAGCCTACACCATAGGATGATCCAAACTGTCCATTTGATGGGGCCACAACGTAAATAGGTTGTGCCTAAAAAATCATTTTCATCCGATGATCCTAACCCTCCGATCTATAGAGGAACTCAATGGTAACAGTTTAGATCGGAGGGTTCTGATCATCAGATAGAAAAGAGTTTTGGGGTTCGACCTATTTAATTTGTGTTCCATTAAATGGACGGTTTGGATCAACTTATGTTATATTCCGTACAGTACTTTTTGAAAAAAAAAACAAAAAAAAAACATGACTATATGGGTTTAAAGCATATAGTTTCTACCTCTAAGTAAAATTTGAACTTCATACTTTTTACATTTCTAACCAAATAATGGAAAAGTAAAAAATTTAGGAAAAGGTTATTTTTGCAATATTTTCCAAAAACAAATCCTGTAGACCACCTTCTTTGCCTAGTCCGTTCGATACTTCTCCTAAGTCCTAACCATTTATATTTTACCAAAGAGAGAGAGATAGAGAGCCCGTGATTTGTAACAGGCTTATTGTTTTTTATCACCTTCAGACTCCCCAAAGTTTCATGGAGGTCCAGGACACAGTCGAATTGTTGGGCCTCGAGATAAAATTAGAAGATCTCTGCAGTCGAGAGAGATAGAGAGTATCTACGTATTGGCTGGTACTATAATGATGTTCAGTGCCTACGTTACAGTCTTTAAGTAGTATAAAACATCTTCAGATATTTCTATATTGGTATCTGCGTACATCCTCCGATACAGATGTTTCGGCGGATATCTTATCAGAAATAATAGTGGGATATTTTGAAGGGGGATAAATTTTCGCTCAACACAGTAGGATAATACGCTACCCTCTTAAAGCCTTAAAGTGTTACCACAATTCACGTTAAAAGTAAGTGGTGCGCATTATCCTAGGGAGGGTGGCGAAAAAATCAACTCCCTATTTTAAAAGGCTGATGATTCACCATAATTTAAACGATGATTCCCAGCCACGTTGCAGGGTTGACAAAACGACGGAATATAGCAGCTGGCATTCTAATCATTATACTCTCTACCTTACACGTATAACTCGTACGGACACTACGACTTATCAAACATAGTGGCCCCACCAAGGCCCATATTGAAGTGGGCCTATTTAAATATCTAAACAGCAAAGGGCAGTGATAAATGGACCCCCTAATATCTTAAATCGACCCCCATCTCTCTCTCTCCATCTCTATCTCTATCTCCTCACCCTCTCACTCTCAATCTCTCTCTCTCTAAGCACCACCCTCTATGGGGGTGGATTTAAGATATATGAGGGTCGATTTATCACTGCCCAACAGCAAATACTATATTGTGACATATGATATGTGTCGTGTCAACTTGTTTAAAATGCTCATGGTGCGCACGATTTCCATCCTCTTCACTTACGCCGACACAGCTCGTGGTGCACACGATTATAAATTCTACCGATGCATTCAATCCACACATGTTGGTGTCCCCAAAAATGATCCAGCACGTGTCGCTCACCATGACTATGTATATTTGGGAGTTTTTATATGATGCCCGACCGTCAAAGTAACAAAGGCTAGGTGGCTTCCTCCTAGCCCTTCCAACTAGCCCTTAGTTTTTTATCCTGTCAAAACACTTTGTTTTTTAGTATTTTGACGGGATAAAAATAAGGGTGTCAGGGCACCCTTATTTTTTATCCTGTCACTTCACTATTTCACTATTACGGGAAAAAACAGTGAAGTGATATATTTACCTCTCTTTTTTACTTGGGACAGCCCTCTATAGTATATTTATAGCTACTCCTTTAACCGGAGGGAGCTGTCCCAAGTAAAAAAATAGGGGACGAGCGAATATATTACTTCAAGAGAAAAACGGCTATTATTTTGGGGAATGGGGACCACTACACTCCCCAAAGTTTAGGAAGAGAGTAGTGGCCCCCCTCCCACTCGACAGTTCGAGCAACGAGGAAGAGACACGTAGCAGGTCGTTTCTGAAGGGGCCACACACAGCTGTGCAAGTTGAGGCAGTTGGCTTGTCATTGTTAAGGAAGATACTGTCCTGATTCTAGCTTAGGTGTCAGTATACGTGGTGAGTTTACATGGTTAGGAATAATATCAACCCTCCCACCTTGTCTCTAGACTCTCTACCTTAGATATTGTTCATTAACTACTAACCCAAAAAGATTATTTTATATAATAAAATGGTTATTTTATCCATGCATCTATATATTTTATGAGAAAATTATATGATGAACTCTATTTTATATTTGTCTATTCAAAAGTTGACACCTTCGTTACTGTTCATGAACAAAGATTAAATTGGTATCCTGGGAAATGTCTTGAAAGTGTTTTTCAATTTAAGATTCAAAGAAAGGAGAATGTAATATATGGGATTTAGGGCCCGTTTGGATACCTCAGATTTTGTATTTGGATTTGGAATTGAGTTTTGAGTACAAAATGAATAGATCTGCCAGCTCATGTTGAGGGAGACAGAGGGGGAATGGGGTAATTCCTACTGTAGGGGAGAGGTTGAGGAGTTAGGAGGGTGAAGGAAACTGCTAGACCTGTAGATTTCCAATTTCTTATTTCCATAGCTTATTTGGAAATCTGATTCTTTTCACTGTCAGTCGCTGAATTGGAAATTCAAAAATTTGATCGGGATCCAAATGTCAATGCAGAAAGGGCTGCAAATGTGAGAATTCCAAATCAAAATCTTCTCAGCATCCAAACGGGCCCTTAAGGGATTTACCAGCGTCTAGAAGGCATTCCACGGATGGGCTGTTGCATGAGAGAGCAGCTACACACATTCACTTTTTAGTAGATTTTGTCTTCATTCACAAGGTGGCTGCTCTCACATGCAAAGACCTATCCGCGAAATGCCTTCTACGCTGGACGCTAGCAGATCCCGTATTAGAAGCAAAAGATTTTCAAGAGGAAATTCAAGAGGAGGATTATAAGATGCCTAAGGGCCTGCAATATTTTTAAGATATTATTAATTTCATAGTAAATTAGCATATTTTAAGGGCAGTGATAAATCTACCCCCATATATCTTAAATCGACCCATATAGGGCAGTGCTTAGAGAGAGTGAGATATGGGGGTCAATTTAAGATATTAGGGGGTCGATTTATCACTACCCTATTTTATCACTGCGATACAGTGAACCACTCCCACTAATACATGGTGGTACTCCTCATCAATCCTGTGGTGGGGCCCACCATCTCTACCCAAACCTATACATATGGTGGGGCCCACCATTTTACACTCATGAGTGGGCCCACCATCTCCACCCAAAGCCATGAATAAGGTGTGCATACCATTTTGCACCATGTTTTGATAAGGTAGGTGTAAATACCCGATTTTGCCTTCCCTTTGAAAAATCGTCTTCCTTTTGAACCAAGGGTATTTTTGTCATCCAGAGTTAAATTAGAATTAGGGCTTCTTTAGAAAAGCCTATAAATAGTCAGGAGAATTGTACAGCCATTAAGAAACCCTAAATCGTTTGTTCCACCCTAAGTGGAGATTTGCATGGAGAAGGAGAAGAAGATCGTGATTTGGAAAGAGAGATCACGAATCAATGTAAGATCTATGTTCTACATAAGTTTTGGCATGTCAAGAACCCTAAAACTAAGATCTAATGAGTCTTGTTATTATGATTTAGATGATTAGGTTTGGTGTAAGGAATTGTATAAGAATTTAGGGATGAATTTATGGATCCCTAAGAGATTAAGAAATTGGGATTGAACTCTTAAGATTTTAGGCTTTGAGATGATGCCCTAAAACGTTTAGATTAATTATGATAAATGAATCTAAAATTTTTAGAGCTAAAATTGGATAAGATGGATTCCTCTCGTCGATACAAGTCCAACGGATCCAACCACACGCAAATCAGAGTTAAAACGAGAAAGTTACGGGCTTTTGAAATTTTCGGGACGAATCTGGAATTCTGCTAAAAAACCCAGTCCGCGACCTTAGGAATTTTGAAGCATAGTTTAGTACTTCCGAAGGGGTACTAGTATAATTTCTTCTCCGGCTTGTATCTTTGGAAGGCTTTCGGACGTCCTAAGGTACACCAGTCGGACGTCCGAACGCTGAAAATTCTGTGAAACTTTGAAAAATCATAGCTTCTTTATTTCTCGTTCGTATTTTATATTCTTGTACTCTACGGACATGCCGAAAATGAGTATTTTCTGTTAAAAATAGTTTTAAAAATTATTAGAGACTCGATAATTATGTTAATTCTAAAATACTAAAAAGAACCCTAGGAAGGTTCACCGATTCTTTTTCGATGAGGCACCAAAGAGTGTCTTGTGTCAACAGGAGGATATATATGCCTGATGGGATTGAAATTAATGATGAAACTCATGAAGAATATTCATATTCTTGATTGTAGATGATTATGAAAAGGAAAAGTTTTCGTCAATCAAGGTACGTAATAACCTACTACTTTGGGTGAACCGTTAACCCATTCTCTTTGATTACATATGTTTTTGTTTGTGTACGTTCGATTTGTACCTATACGATTTCAGTTATCACTTGGGTCTAGCATGCTATTCTCATTGTCCTATATACCATTTGATTTCAGTTTCGTTATAATATTGTTTCAATATGGACTCTTTGGCTTTGTATCGATATGTAGGGGTGGCCAGAACCGAACCAGAACCGAAGAACCGAACCGGAACCGAAGAACGCGAAAATCGGTGAATACAACCAACTATCATTAAGAATTTCATCTTTGGACCAAAAAAATATTTTTGGTCTGGTTCGGTTCCACTGATGAAGAACCAAAATTATTCGGTTCGGTTCCGGGTCTAATGTTCTCGGTTCGGTTCCGGAACCGAAGAACCGAACTTTGAATATATATATATATATATATATATATATATATATATATATATATATATATATATATATATAATATTTTTATATTTCTATTATACATATACTTAATAATATAAATTACTTATAATATTAATAAGTAATAGTTAATACTATTCTTATAATAAGAAAGTAACTTATATTATAACTTTAATTAAAAGTTTTTATAAATTATAATTAATAGTTAATAATTAGCCATTAGAACCGAAGAACCGGACCGGACCGAACCGATTATGTTCGGTCTGGTTCGGTTCGGTCCTACTGTGTACTACGGTTCGGTTCTTACGGTTCATGGAACTGAGAACCGAGAACCGAAAAAAAAGAACCGAGAACCGAGAACCGAACCGGTTGGCCACCCCTACCGATATGGATTACTTTGATTTTTGCCTTTACCACGATATTGTTGAGTTTACCTATAAAGTGAACTTTTGAAACCCTTTTGCCGAGCTTTGATGCTCATCCTTATGATCTTTTTGATACCATCTGTTTGGACTCATATTGCTCTTGTCACCGCCATTGCTTTGGTTATTCCAGTTAGTGACGAACATTTGATATGACACCTGAATCTTTGGAAAATATCTGTTTTGGACTCTGGACTTTGGATTCGTTATCTGGACATTTGGAACTATCTATTATGGACTTTGGATTCACCTTCTGTTTCTGGACACTTTGGTGGAGGCTTGGGTAATTCTGGACCCTGCCATATGGGGGTAATACAATTGGCAATTTTGGACCTACGGTGGGGGTAGAACACTGGAACTTATGGCCCGTCAGTGGGATAAAACGATAGCCCTATCGACTTGTATCTGAACTTTGAGGAACTACTTTCTACACCGTGGGTAGTCGGTGTAAGCAATAACACGCTTTTTGGACCCGTGGGCAGTCGGGGTGAAGATAACTTGCTTTTTGGACTAAGCCAATGATCTCGAAGTGGAGTTTGCATTCTGAACTTTTAATTCCGAACACCCTTTGGCATTAACTATTGTTCTGATATTCTGGACACCCTTTTTGGCTTTGGTTTCTGTTTTGATTCTGGCTTTGACTTCTATTTTAATACTAGCTTTGATTACTGTTTGATACTATTTAGTTTCGACTGCACCTCCGTTCAATATTCTGTTTTGATATGTTCTTTTGATTATCATTATACCCATTCTTTCTGTTTGAGACTTCAGTATTCAGCTCTGACCTTTCTGTTTGACCCTTGGCATGCTTAGACCTACACTTAGAGTATAATTTTATTATGTATTGAGCTTTTCAGCTGACTGTGGTTATATTAACATTTTCAGAGTTTGATCCTGGTGAGGTGAACGAGTAAGAAAAAGCATAGTTTCGGAACCGTAGGAGCTTGGAGATTTTAGTTAGCTTTTTTGCTTTTGTTTCAGACAGTGAGTATTGGTAAACAAATGTGTAAGACTACGTCTAAAATTATTTATTTCATTCATGGGAGAGTTGAAATTTGATTTAGCTATGTTGGGTACACGTTATTTGAGAATTTGATATTTTATTTATGGAATGCCAGGTTTATTTCTGTTATTGTGTTGTAGCCTTGTATGCTTGTGGGATTTATACGCCAAGGGTGGGGTTTGGGGCGTGACAGTAGGGCCCACCATCTCCACCCAAAATCCATGAATAGGGTGGGTCATACCATTTTGTGCCATGTTTTGATAGGGTAGGGCCCACCAACTCCTATCAAATCCATGCATCGGGCAGGTCAACCATTTTGTCTCATGTTTTGATGGGAGTGGCTCCCATGTCTTGATACAAATTCAAGTTTCGATGTTGGAAGAAATCTAGTGGCTCTGATACTACTTCATCTAAAATTGGGTTTGTATATTATATAATCTAGTAGTTTTGATACCACAATATCTGGTATTGGATGGACCAGACAATCCAAAGTGGGCCTCGGGCTTGAATTCAAGTCTCATGGTTCCCACGTAATAAGAAGCAGCTCTCGGGTTTTGTCCTTCTATGACATTCCCCAAACAAATTTACAAGCATCACTCTACAACACTTGCTTATGATTTGCAATGGGTTGTGGTTTGCTATTCCAAGTAGCTCCAAAAAATATAAATAGGAACTATAAAAAACCGAGAACAAAGAAAAAAACACTGCAAGCAAATTCACGAATTTGGAATTTTATGCAACATGAAGGCCTCTTTTTTTCTTGTTGTATTCTTTTCTATTTAATCTTCCAGAAACCAAAACAGAAACCAAGGTACCTGTGGACATTGTCCCTCCCCAAGATCATAATACTCTCTTAAAGAAGAGAAAACATGCAGTATCCCAATCAAACTTTGCTTGTAGCTGAATACGTTTTCAAAATAAGTAGTTGTTTTTTAATAGAAAATAAATATTATATGGAAAATAAAATTCCAAGATCAACTCGGTTTACAATTTTCATTGAAAATAAGGGCACGTTTGCCTGTCACTAGGTATCTCCAAGTGGAGATGACGGTGAAGTGGCTAAAAATCAGGAAAATAAACAGGAAACTACTGTCTCCAAGTGATAATAAATGGCAAAAATTACAAAACAAAAAACTCTACTCAAAATATGATCGACTTTTTCCTGATTTTAGCCACTTCTCAGGCTCATCTCAATCGTGCCCTCTCAAATCTCTCCTTCTCCCATTGCCCTGCCCTCTCTTGCCACCTGGAGACACTGATTTATCATTAAAATGGTTGCCGCACGTCCTAGAGTAAAATGTTTACTATGGAAAAAGTTTGGTCAGTTAACCAAACGATGGAAATTTTTTTCTTCCAACGCATGGTAAAGAATGGGCTATGACTATCTTAGTAAATGATGATGAGGGGTTCCAACATACAACCTCTTATGGCATTTTATCCCACGATTCATTTAAATGATGTACTTGCAAAGAGCCAAACTAACTTTATCTAGTAGGGCCCACATTTGAAATGCAATAGCCTGAAATTGACCCACTTCACATGATCTACTTAGTTGAAAGAAATGAGTGGTTTATAGAAAATTGGGCAGGAAACTCTGCCACTTCTGCACTGGATAAAGTTTATTCACGCTGCGGCATAGTATCTCTACATGTCCCTTCCCCAATGATGCAACTTTATGTCCTTGTATGAAAGCCCAACCCTTCCCATAGGAACCCAACAAAATTCAGGGAAATGATATATTCTGCCCATCCAACCGAATCCAATTCCATTTATGAGCATGTTTTCAATTTAGACCGAAATCTGAAATTTTGGTCCAGACAGAAACCGAAATCCACTATACCTGAAACATTACAGGCTTTCACCGAAATTTCGAATTTAGGCTGAAATGGTTGAAATCTCTCAAATTTTTTAACTTAAAAAATCTAATTTTTTTTAATAATATAAAGTATTAGTCTGAAATTTTGGGTGAAATTTGGTAATAAATAATATATTGCTTTTTAATGGTGAGAAAATTTTGGTTTCGGTGAGGCCTAAATGCATATCGAAACCTAAATTTAAAACCACTTTTATGAGTACTCTTTTTTGTTGGTGGTAATGTCCTTCAGTCAAGGATATGATAAGAAGAAGAAAATACTTCAAGGCACGTAATCGCTTTCCTTAAGATAATATTCGCCCCCACCAGTTGTGTGCAAAGGGGATCCGCGAATTGCCTCCAAGATATAATGAAGTCTTGTAGAACAATTCTACAAATGTTTGATGACGCTTTGCACAAGGGGAATCAAACCCAAAACACCTTTTTAGAACTTCAAACCTTAGAGAAACTCAATAAAACTGTTTTTGCAGAAAACAAATTTAGTGCACTGTTTTATGAACAAAACTATCTTGAAAATACAAGTGAGAGAGAGAGAGAGGAAAAACTACAGCAATAACTGTTTTTTCTCATTATTTAAAAGACAGGTTTTTGCTTCTTTTATAGAATCCTTGATGTCTTTTCTCTAGGTGACACATCTCTTAAAAACACTCATTTGATTGGTTTGAATAATGACAATTTGATCACAACTCTTGGTGATTTAAGTGTCTTGGATCACCCACAAAGTGTCATTTGTGTTTGAAAAACATCCATAACCCTTGGGAAAGAAAAGACATGAAGAAAGGATGAAAAACAGAAGTGAAAAGCCATGTCTATTTTCTCTCAACGGATAGTTTTTCGAACAACCACGGTCGACCGGGCTACCGCGGTCGCCTGCCGGCATGCGCCTGTCCATTTTATTTTTTACGATCCAAAGAACCGCGGTCGACCGGCATTCTGCGGTCGACCTCCGATACCTCCCTGGAAATCAATTACGTTTCTAGTAACCAATCCGCAGTCGCCCGGGAAACCCCAGTCGACCGGCCCTGTCTTAAAATTCTTTTTATATTTAAAATTAAAAACTTGTAAAAACATTTTAATTTCCAAATACTACTTTGCATTTTGAAAATTCTCTAACAATCCCACACCATTTTTAAAATGTAAATAGCTTTCTCATAAGGCTTGAAAATTTTATGCATAAATGAAGGTATCTTACGATTTGAACCTTCACTTAGTGACGGTATATCAAAGTTAGCCAGAATTGCACAGTAGACGTATCTTTGAACTAGCTATTTTATTCGGCTAACCGGACACACCATCACACATAAGATTTTGTCTTTATAGGTAGTTTATAAAAGCTGACACATGTATTGGCCTTGTGTCTGTATCTCGGTTTCATTAGTGCTCTAGAGACTAGCCAAGTCTCATAGGAAGCGGCACTACTTCTACACTCACATAGGTAGGCTTAAGAGTGCACCTGTAACTATAGCACTCTAACATCCTGTTACAAGCCTATTAAGAACCAATTGTTCATCCTCCTCCGTTACACATTACAGGTACCAAGCACTTTACTTTGGGATGAAAATAACATATATTATAGTGCTTGCAATCACTCCATATGAAGTACTTGGGCTCATTGAACTCAATACTTGATGTCTCTTCAAGCGTTGAGTTGAGCTTCCATCATTGGCGATCATTGGTTATTGGCTTTAGACCCATCCCCATTGATGTCTTAAACACCAAATCTCTTGCAAGACCTTTAGTTAATGGATCAGCCAAGTTTTGACTTGATCTCACATAATCTATAGTTACTACTACATCAGTAAGTACTGCCTAATAACACTTTGCCTAAGTCTAATATGCCTGGACTTACCATTGTACACATGGTTATATGCCATTGATAGTGTGGCCTGACTATCACAATGCACATATATTGATGGCATAGGTTTAGGCCAAACATGAAGTTTTATTAGCAAATTCCTCAGCCATGCTGCTTCTTTACAACAAGACGCCAATGCAATGAACTCTGCTTCCATAGTGGAAGTAGTTATGCATGTCTGCTTCTTCGAAGCCCAGGAGATAGCTCCCCCACCAAAAGTGAATATCCATCCACTTGTTGATGAATGATCAACATGCCCAGTTAACCAACTAGCATCTGTGTATCATTCTAACACAACTGGATACCCACTATAAGACAACCCATAGTCTATAGTGCCTTTTAGATATTTTAGTATTCTATTTATTGCATTCCAATGCAGATTACTAGGATTACTAGTGTGTATACTTAGTTTTCCTACTGTAAGTGCAATGTCAGGTCTAGTATATGTCATAGCATACATCAGACTTCCAATGACACTAGCATAATTTAATTGAGATATTGCTCTTCCAGTATTTGGATATAACCTTATACTTGAATCAAGAGGTGTAGAACTTGTATGCAATCAAAGTGATCAAACTTTCTAAGTACTTTTTCAATGTAATGTGACTGGGAAAGAATAAGGTTACTGCCTTCCCTTATGATTCTAATACCCAGTATTATATCTGCAACACCCATGTCTTTCATAACAAAGTTTAACGACAAAAACTCTTTGGTTCTTGTGATATTGTCCATATCACTACCAAAGATCAACATATCATCTACATATGAACATATGATGACACATTTTCTACCTTTGAATTTGCTATATTCACATTTGTCTTACTCATGTATCTTAAAACCATTTGATACTAGAACTTTGTCAAATCTTTTATGCCACTATTTAGGGGCTTGTTTAAGCCCATGCAATGACTTAATTAATTTACATACTTTATGCTCTTGACCAGTTAGGATAAAACCTTCAGGTCGATCCATATACACTTCTTCATCAAGTTCACCATTCAAAAATGCTGTTTTAACATCCATTTGGTGAATGTGAAAATGATATATGGATGCAAGAGCAATTATGACTTTAATAGTAGAGATCCCAGCAACAGGAGCATATGTATCAAAGTAATCTAATCCGGCTTTTTGTGTAAAGCCTTTGGCAACCAACCTTGCCTTAAATCTTTCTATAGTTCCATCTACTTTCATCTTCTTCTTGAAAATCCATTTACAACCTATGGGTTTTGATCCAGGTGGTAAGTCAACTAATTTTCAAGTTCTATTACCCACAATGGAATCCATTTCATCATTGATGGCCTCTTTCCAAAAAGCTGCATCTTGAGATTTAATGGCTTCTTCATAGGTCTTAGGATCAGGTTCTACTTTTAGATCTATCATACTAGAAGTTTTGATCTTATTTCTTGATCCTTCTACAAGAAATATTACAAAATCAGGACCATAGGATTTTTCTCTTCTATCTCTTTTACTTCTCCTAATCTCATTAGGTACCTCATTAATTTCTTCTTGAGGCTCTAATGAAGACTCTCTAGGTAGGTTTGAATCCATTAATCTAGGAATGGAAGAGAACCTGTTTTAAAAGAAAGTTGCATCTCTAGATTCAATAATGGTATTCATTTCTAATAAGTCATTAGGTTCTATAACTAAGAACATATAGGCTTTACTATGGTTTGCATATCCAAGGAATATGCATTTAATGGCTCTTTCACTTAATTTTCACTTGAACTATGGCTCTACAACCCCAAACTTTAAGATAATTTAAGTTGGGTTTCCTCTTTTTCCAAAGTTCATAGGGTGTAACATGATTTTTCTTATTTGAAATTCTATTAAGAATGTGACAAGCCGTTAGTAAGGCTTCACCCCAAAACCTTTTATTTAAACTAGAATTGACTAACATAGAATTAACCATCCCATTATAGTCCTATTCTTTCTTTCAGCAACACCATTCTGTTGTGGTGTATAAGGGGCTGAAAACTCATGTATTATTCCCTCATTTTCACAAAATTCAGGAAATTGGTATTCCCCTTCTCTGTCAGATCTAAAACACTTGATTTTAGATTCACATTGGTTTTCTACTTCTATCTTATAAGTTTTAAACTTATCTAAGACTTTATCTTTATGGCTTAGCAGATATACATAGCAATATTTTGAGAAATCATCAATGAATGTCACAAAATACTTCTTGCCTCCTCTAGTTGGAGTGCCATGTAAGTCACAAACATCACTATGTATCGATTGTAACAAAGAAGTAGATCTTTCTACACTAGGAAATGATTTTGTAGTTATTTTAGTTTGCATGCATATCTTACATTTATTATCTACCAAGTTTTCATCACATTTAGGTATTAGTTCTAACTTTACCATATCATGCATTTTCCTAAGATTTACAGGTCCTAATCTATTATGCCGTAAAGAAATAGAGTCAATCATATAAACAGAAACATTAACTTTATTAATATTCATCTTGAACATGCCCTCATATATATAACCCTTCCCTACAAATGTCCCACCCTTGGACAGTACAAACTTGTTAGATTCAAATACAAGTTTAAAGCCATTATTATTAAGAAGGATACCCGAAACAAGATTTCTTCTAACTTCCAGGATATGGTATACATTAGTAAGAGTGAGGATCTTTCCAGAAGTGAATTCAAGTTCCACTTTGCCTTTTCCTTTGACTTGTGTTGTTGAAGAGTTCCCCATATAGAGAACATTTCCATCTTCTACTAGTGCATAAGTCAAAAATGCAAACATGTTTTGTAGCGCTTGAATCGATCCAGCAAGCATCTTCTCCTTCAAGGTAATTGACCTCGGATATCATGGCAACAAACTTTTCATTGTTTCCTTGAGTGCTTGACTTTTTAGATAGACACTCATTCTTGTAGTGGCCCATTTTGCCACATTGGAAACAAGCGCCTTTGCGCTACTTGTTCTTATCAGAACCCTTGCCATTTTGATGCTTCCTCTTCTGATTTCCTTTTCAAGGTTGAGTAAAGGGTTTTATATCAGTCATATTGACATTTTCCATCATATGGACTTTAGAGGATATTAATTCAATATCTTCTTTTTTATCTCGAAGCCTTGATTCTTCCTCAACTTGGAGAGTTTGAATCAAATCTTCAAGAGACATCTCATCCTTTTTATGTTTAAGACTTTTTCTAAAGTCTTTCCAAGATGGTGGTAACTTGTCAATTATTGAAGGTATGACGACGGTATCATCAAGATTTACCCCTCTTGTTGAACTTGACTAATGATATGTTGGATTTCATGGATTTGATCCACTACCAACTTATGATCAGTCATCTTGTAATTTAAAAAATGACTGATGCAGATATTATGATTTATTTTTGCATTATTTAGTTTCTAATATTTTTATTTACATGTTATTAGTTTCTAGGATTTTATTTTCCATGTTATTTTTAGGAATTCTTATTTTAGTAGGTTTCTATCTTTTAGGTTGTTTATTTGCCTATATATAGGCCTCTTTACAATTTATTTTGTAACTTGGATTGATATTGGATAAAGATTCTTCTCCCTCTAATTCTGGTTTTCTTCTTCCCTCTTCTGATTCTTCTCTTCTCTATCTAAATTCGTCTATTCTTCTCTTCTTCTGCTACTTCTCCCTAAATTCGTCTCTTCTTCCCCTATTCTTCTATTTCTCTCCCCTTTCGTCTATTTCTCTCCCATTTTCTCAACTTTTCTTCACGGTGCTACATTACTTAGTGGGCAAGTTACCTTTCCTAAAGGTTACAAGTGATAGGTAAGTTACTTGTTACTGTTGGTCACCTAACCTGTGGCTGCAGGTTACTAAAGATAAATATAAGGATTGATTCAGCTTCCCTTTCTTTGTGGAACACATCAATAGTGATTTCCCAAAAAACCCAAAACTGTTTGAGGCATACGGCACTATCAAAGGAGGCGTGCTCTACACTCAGACACAGGCACCTTCAAAGTATGCAGCAATGACAGATTGGCAACCCAAAAATCTGGGTTTATGGGCTGAAAGAAGGGAGGCAAATCTGATGTGAGTTTTTGCATATTTTGGGTTCTTGGGTTAAAGAGAATCAAGATGAGCTGATTATGGTGTGATGATCGACTAACAATATGTGAGGAACAAGGTTAGGTCCAGGGTTCTATTAAACTATTATGGGATTGGTTTCTGTTGGGTCTGATTTCAAGAGGATTGAGGGTTTGTGGTGGCCGATATTTAGGTTGGAAAGTGATGGAGAATAACAAGGTTTCTAGGTTAAACCAAGTCTGGTAATGTGGTTTTAGAACAGTAGCTTGGGGTTTTGATAATGGGTTTGAAATAAGGTATGGGATTTTTGGTTGATTTGGGTTTGTATGCAAGGAAATTGGGGACTGGTTTTTGGGCAGTTCCTACAGCCAAAACCTGAGAAAATTGACAAGAACTTTGGCTGAAATTACCTCTTTGCTTGAAGGATGTTGGTTGTGGGTGTTGCGGTGCGGTGGCTCGACGAAGGATTTATGGATTGCAGAATTTCTTGGTAAAAATGCAAACTTTCGCCGTAGACTCTTGGATCTTTAACTCTGATACCAAATTGATGTAGCACCGTGAAGAAAAGTTAAAAAAAGGGAAGAGAAATAGACGAAATGGGAGAGAAATACAAGAATAGGGGAAGAAGAGACGAAAATAACTTGAAGAAGAGACGAATTTAGGGAGAAGTAGCAGAAGAAGAGAAGAATAGACGAATTTAGAGAGAGAAGAGAAGAAATCAGAAAAGGGAAGAAGAAAACCAGAATTAGAGGGAGAAGAATCTTTATTCAATATCAATCCAAGTTACAAAATAAATCGTAAAGAGACCTATATATAGGCAAATAAATAACCTAAAAGATAGAAATCTACTAAAATAAGAATTCTTAAAAATAACATGGAAAATAAAATCCTAGAAACTAATAACATGTAAATAAAAATATTAGAAACTAAATAATGCGGAAATAAATCCTAATATCTGCATCACTAAGTTACCTATCCACCACCTTGGTTTCTATATTTGATTAGAGAAGTTGCTTTTAGAAAAAAAATATAATAAAGGCAACTAAAGGCAGCAGTACCTTTTGTGGAAAGGAAAGAAAGTTGGGTTTTGTTATTGGTAGGTCCACGTTACTTTTTGAAGAAGTTACTTTTGAGAAGAAAAAAAAGAAGAAAGTACTACAACTTCTCAAAAAAGGCAATAGTCAAAATAGGTAAGTAGTAGTCTTGGTAGGCCTTGCCTTAGTACGTTCCATTCAAGAAAAGGCAGCTTGCCCTTTTCTTATAAAAAAAAGAGTTGTACTTTCCACCCCCCTTCTTCTTATTTGGACACCCCCATCACTTTATTAAAAGATGGAAGTTTCATTCTCATACAAGCATCGTACAAGAGGCCAAGTGGGCCCTAGTTATTGAAGGCAAGTTAGGAAAGTCCAAAAGAGGTCAGTTACTTGTGTTATAAGTTACTTATACTACAAGCTTTCCTTATATTATTCAATATCTGCCCCATCCCTCTTGCTTTTTTAGTGGTGCCCGTGACCACTTCAACCATAAAAAAGGGCTTATTACCTCACCCCCTTTCTTCCCTTTGGCAGCCCCTTTCTTTAATCTTTAAGCAAATTAGACCCCCTCATTTTAACCATTAGGCACCAAAAAAAAATCACAAAAAAAAAACAGAAACTGAATTTTCTTTTTATTCTCTCATTCTCTCTCTACACTTTATCTCCCCTCTCTCCATCACATTTTATCTCTCCTCACCCGAGCCATTTATACTCAAAATTGGACCTCGACCTCAACACGGAAGTTGTTTCGTGTGACTAGTAGAGCACGACCATCTCAGTTTCCGCATTCAACAATGACTTTTAGCCCAATTCAAGAGCCATCTCTACCGTTGATTGCGCCTCTTCTTTCGATCATCAGCTTTCACTTATCCGATTTCAGATCCGCGATAGACATTGTGTTCCTTTCGACATGACACACAAATCAAACTGTTGATTTCAATTTTTGACGTTGATCCCTATGGCTCCTCTAGCTGCTCAATATTTTGATAGATATGATCCTCGATATTCTTCTGCACCATAGGTTCCATATTTCTATGGTTATGATGACTGCACCTATCCCTATGGAGATACTGTGGTTATGATCATCAAATAACAATTCGCATAGTCATGGATACAGTGTGCCGCGAAGCCAAGTCGAGATGGAATTTCTTCGTTAACGAGCGTCGTGAGTTTTGTAAGCCTCCATTTCGTCGATGAGAGGATGTTCGTTATGAGTTTACATACCACTATCAAAATCAACAGAGATTGAAAAGTGAGCGAGCAGCGTATGACCAAAGATTGATACGTGAAAAAGTCGCTCGACGAGAAGAAGCAGCTCACCGTGAACAAGAAACAGCAGCCCGTCGTGCACACGAAGCTATAATTGAAGCTGAGAATTTAGAGCGTCGCATGTGTGAGTCAGATTTGCAGAACCGCTCCCCTACTTCATCCGTCTTACCAGTTGCTGATATTCTTACGGGTCCAGATGCTAGTATTGATGAGATCATCGACGTTGAGCCTTTGATTCCATCAAATTCAGATTCAGTTCTGAGATGGACGATCCAGAGTTAGAGACTCAGTTGCTTGCTGATATCGAAATCATTGCACATGATGCTTCTGAGATTTCTGCTGCACAGATTGCCAAGCATTTAGAGAGATATTTTGTCACTTCTACAGTCGAGACAGATATTTTGGCAGAGCCGCATGAGGTTGATCCATTGACAGAGTCGACCGAGCACCACCATGAGTCAGAGATTGATAAGGAGGATTGCCCGTCCGATATCACTATGCCGAGTACGATTCTAGCAGATGACTTTGCTGTTGATTCCATTGCGTCCGATGTGATACCGGTAGATGATGACATTGTTGAGGCTAGTTATGGATTGGTACTGGCCATTGTTGTTATGCCGGTCCCACCGATTCAGGAGGAGTACGTTGCGATCTTCCCATCTAGTTTACTTCTCTAGTACAGATTCTGTTCGTATGAGTCTACATGGGCCCTTTCTTTCCTCTTCTTCCGCCGACCTTGGAGATGCTTCTCTTGATTGTCTCGAGCGTTAGACATGATGATTGCTTTCGCCGTATTACGTGTTCTATTACTTCAGCGGATTGTATACATTTTTGACCTTGGTGGACTAGAATTCGAGGGCGAGTCCTTTTTCAAGCGGGGGAGAATGATGCAGATATTATGATTTATTTTTACATTATTTAGTTTCTAGTATTTTTATTTACATGCTATTAGTTTCTATGATTTTATTTTTCATATTATTTTTAGGAATTCTTATTTTAGTAGGTTTCCATCTTTTAGGTTGTTTATTTGCCTATATATAGGCTTGTTTACAATTTATTTTGTAACTTGGATTGATATTGAATAAAGATTCTTCTCCCTCTAATTCTGGTTTTCTTCTTACCTCTTTTGATTTCTTCTCTTCTCTCTCTAAATTCGTCTATTCTTCTCTTCTTTTGCTACTTCTTCCTAAATTCGTCTCTTCTTCAAGTTATTTTCGTCTCTTATTCCCTATTCTTCTATTTCTCTCCCTTTTCTCAAATTTTCTTCACGGTGCTACATCAATGACTTACTACAAACTTTTTGGCTCCAACATTTTAGATAGTTACTTTGTCTCTAAAGCCGTCCAAAGTGCTCATGCCGACTCAATGTTATTGTAGATGTCAAACAGTTCATCAGTCATGGCATTGAGGATGTAGCCCTTGCACAAGTAGTCATCTTGATCCCACTTCCTTCTTTTTCGTGCTTGAGCAGTAGTCTCATCTTCAACAATCTCTGGTTTCGGTGTAGTAAGTACATACACCACTTTTAGAGTAGTGGGAATAAAATGAACCTACTTTTGCCATCTTTTGAAGTTGCCTTTGTTGAAACGTTCCAACTTCACAAAATCTTGTGTCATTTGCTTCATTGATTGCGCCATGAAGATCTTCAAAATATTGTTTTAAGTTTGTTGGTGGTAATATCCTTCAGTCAAGGATATGATAAGAAGAAAATGCTTCAAGGCGCGTAATCGCTTTCCTTAAGACAATATTCGCCCCTACCAGTTGTGTGCAAAGGGGATTCGTGAATTGCCTCCAAGATACAATGAAGCCTTGTAGAACAATTCTACAAATGTTTGATGACGCTTTGCACAAGCGGAATCAAACCCAAAACACCTTTTTAGAATTTCAAACCTTAGAGAACTCACTAAAACTGTTTCTGCAGAAAACAGATTTTAGTGCACTGTTTTATGAACAAAACTATCTTGAAAATACAAGTGAGAGAGAGATTGCTAGAGAGAGAGAGGAAAAATTACAGCAATAACTACTTATTCTCATTATTTAAAAGAGAGGATTTTGCTTTTATAGAATTCTGGATGTCTTTTCACTAATAGACACATCTCTTAAAAACATCCCTTTGATTAGTTTGAATAATGACCATTTGATTACAACTTTTGGTGATTTAAGTGTCTTGGTTCACCCACAAAGTGTCCTTTGTGTTTGAAAAACATCCATGACTCTTGGGAAAGAAAAGACATGAAGAAAGGATGAAAAACGGAAGTGAAAAGCCATGTCAATTTTCTCTCAACGGATAGTTTTTCAAACAACCGCAGTCGCCCGCCGGCATGCTCTTGTCCATTTTATTTTTTATGATCCAAAGAACCGCGATCAACCGGCATTCTGCGGTGACATCCGACACCTTCCTAGAAATCAATTACGTTTCCAATAACCAATCCGCGGTTGCCCAGGAAACCCCGGTCGACCGGCCCTGTCTTAAAATTCTTTTTATATTTAAAATTAAAAACTTATAAAAATATTTTAATTTCCAAATACTATTTTGCATTTAGAAAATTCTCTAACACTTTTAACAATACAATGTGTGGTCAAGGAAGAACAGGGGGCGAATATATCACTTCCCCAACTTGAGTTATCACTAATTCATTGCAGTGATTTCCATTAGTTTACCTACAAATTAAAAAGTCACAATTCATCTGGCCTTTCTGATTCAATATAATATCAGGTGGAGCAAAGAATGTTGTCCACATGGCATCCCATATTCCCAATATACTTGACAATTGCCCCCATCTGAATCATTTTTTTTTCGTTGACATCTAGTCATCTTGCGTCACTTAATAAATAAATTAAAACTTAATTATGCTGAGATATAGGTGACAAATGTCGCACTGTTTGGACCTGCCATGTGTTGGGTTTACTTTATACATATGCTTTGGGCTATGGATGATATGGATGATGTCAGAGGCAAATCCAAATTCTGGTATTGGGCAAGTTCTTGGTATCAGTGAAATTTTTTAGAGGAAGCCTTTGGATGCGTTATCAAAGTAGAACTTGTTACCACAAAAACATGTACATGTATAGATCCTTTCTGGTGGAATTAGTATAAATCCTTTCTGGTGGAATTTCTTTGTCTTGGTAACTTTCTTTAATTCTCAAAACTTTCTTCATCTTTCTTTTGGGGAGCCGTCATCTTTATCATCCTTCTCCTAGAGGAGAAAGGTCTTCTCCTTTTAGGGAGTCTCTGGAAAGAGACCTTTAGAGAGAGATTCTCTAAAGGGATTTTCTTCATTCTCCCGAATGAGAAATGTCTTATTTCTTCTAGGGGAACCGCCATCTTCATCTTTTGGTAGAAACCGCCGTCTGTATCATCTTTCTCCCAGAAGAGAAATGTTTTCTCCCTTTAGGGAGTCTCTGGAAAGAGATTCTAAAGAGACCTTAGAGAGATTCTCTAAAGGGATTTTCTTCTTTCTCCCGAAGGAGAAAGGTCTTCTTCCTTCTGGGGGAACCGCGGCCTTCATCTTTTGGTGGAAACTGCCGTCTTTATCATCTTTCTCCTGGAAGAGAAAGGTTTTCTCCCTTTAGGGAGTCTCCGGAAAGAGATCCTAAAGAGAACTTTAGAGAGAGATTCTCTAAAGGGATTTTCTTCTTTCTCCCGAAGGATAAATGTCTTTTTCTTGGTCTCCTTTCTGGAACTTTTTGGAAAAAGCCTGCAAAGAGAAAAAAGGAAAATACTGTTAGCCAGTAACCTTTTCTCACCTTTCTTTCTTCTCATTTTTCTTTTCTTCACGCCGCTTTTCTTTCACAAAGATCCGATCCTCTTTGCTTCGCTTTTTCTGGCTAAGATTTGATCCCTCATCTTTCAAAATGTCATTTCTTCTATTTATAGAGATTACTTAAACTAGTTGGTTAATGCCAACTCATCCCTTATCTTTAATTTCACGATCTCCACTTTCTCTTTTTGGAGCCGTTGTCAATGCCACTTCACCCATATCTTTGGGTTTCACGATTTCAACTTCCTTCTTTTATGGGAAGTTATTTAACCTCTTTTTTTAAAGTGGGTGATTCTTGCGAAAGTTTCAACTTTAGTGGATTTAGGAATTTTCTCCTTTTCACTTTAGAATTTTTTTATTGTATATCCCTTTATTTTAGGGATAGCATAATGTAACGTGTAACCACTCTTTTCTTTTCTTTATCTTCTTTTTTTAGTTAGGAATTTTACTATTATGCCCTTTTTTGTAAAATTTTGGGTCCAACAAATGCCCCTCAAGTCTTGTAAGGGGAACGGTTCTGAAGCTTGCAAGACTTGATTTTGATATATGGGTGTCTTAGTAATTTTCCATGTTTCTTGACCCGAGGGTATGGTGGTCTTTTCACTTATTTTGGTGGTATTCTGACCATTTTTCTTGACGCAAGGGTATGGTGGTCTTCACCTGATTTGGTGGTATTCTGACAATTTTACTTGACCCAAGGTATGGTGGTATTTTCACCTGATTTGGTGATATTTTGACCATTTTTTCTTGAGCCGGGGTTATGGTGGTCTTTTCACGTGGTTTGGTAATTTTCCTTGAATCGGAGATTTTTTCGGTCATTTTTTACCTGATTTGGGGTCTCCTAGTGATTTTTACTAGTTTGGAGATATTATAGTAGTTTTCCTTGAATCGGGGATTTTCGGTCATTTTTACCTGATTTAGGGTCTCTTGGTAATTTTTCCCCATTTTAGGGGTATTTTGACATCAGAGTGTACGGTGGTGCTATTATCTTTCCTCATATTTCGATGAGTGGCCCAACCTTCTTAGGCCCCATGAATATCGTGCTAGAGACCACCCTTTTGCACTTCACATATTTTACAGCTCATGTGTTGGATTGGGCCCATTATATTTTAAACTCATAGGTGTTTCCTATCATGACCAACTCACTTTTCAGATAGGTAGAGAGAGGGAGTTGAGATAAAATAGGAAAAGATAAGAGAAGAGGGAATCGTATCTGTCAGTAAACTAGGTCTCTCTTCTTTTTTTCTTCTTATATAAGATAACTGGACTCAATGGATACTTGGGTAAGATTGATGGATCACAAGCAAGTGGTTTTGTTGTAAAGAACTCAATGGAAAGAAGAACCCTTCCTGGTTCTGTTGCTCCATTGCCGTTGCGATCACTTGTTTTGCCATATGCCAATCATACGTATAGGTGAAACATCACTTTGAAGGACTGTGCAGGGAATCTAACCGGGTAGAACTCACCCCTAAAAGCTAGCTGTTAGGAGGAGGGTGTCCATTCCCTTATAACCCATCCACATCCATTTCACATGTCCGATGTGGGACTATTGCTTTTGCCTGGAACTCCAACAGGTTGCGACATAGTCCAGTCCACCAAGCATGTCTTTTTTGTATCTTAAATGGAGAGCAATACCTGGACCTCCACTCTGCTGCATCCTTGAAATCAAGGTGTTTGCCATGCTCTGTAGTTTACACCGCATCGCAGCTTTGTATAGAACTTGGAATCTTCACCAGAATATGGGGTATTCATGAAAGGTTCGTTGCAACCTCGAACATGTCCTGGAAAAGAATGACGACCCGACCCTGTCTCAGGTTTGTTTTTCATCGTAATGGCACGTAACTGACCTGGAGAATTATGTTGTCTTATTTCCTAGTCTAGTTGCTGCAGTTTGGATATGCCTGAAACTTTAGCCTCATCATTCTCTTTTTTCTCTCTTATTCAAGGAATCTTAGGCAGTTTTGTGAGTATTTCCAGATTTTTTTTAAAAGACCAGATTTCCATAAGAAATCTGATTCATCAGAGATTGAGTCAAAGATGGTTCATATATTTGATATCCTCCCTGCGAACCCAAACTAGTCTGATGAGTAGTTAAATATTGGCTCTCCAAGGAATTAATCAAACGGCAAGCGTTCATTGTCATGAGGCATGCCTAGCCAATATCTAATAGAAAGTGGCTTTTGGAAATACTGCATGTCTCAAAATTATTTGTCACGCCCCAAACCCCACCCTGGGCGTAAGACATGACAGTGTCGTACACCTGCAAGACAAGTCCCACAAATATTCAAGGCTACAAGCAATAACAGAAAGAACCTGGCATTCATAACTAAATATATTAGAGTCTCAATTAGTGCGGACCCATCAGAGTTAAATCAAAATCAAATCTCTCCCCAATAGTAAAATAAAATAAAATATTAAGGTCTTTACATCTTATTCAAATACTCACTTCCTAAAGAATCTGAAACAACTAAACTAATTTCCAAGCCAAAGTCCAGTTCGAAGGCTAAGCGTCCTGTTCCTCGGTTTTTTCACGAGGGCCAAGACCTGAAAAAATATTAAATAACCACAGTCAGCTGAAAAGCTCAGTACATAATAAAACACTACTCTAAGTACAGTCTAAGCATGTCAAGGCTCAATAGGGTCAGATAGTTAAAATCAAAGCTGAGGTCTTAGCTAAATCAATAGGCACAAAGTAGTTAAAAGTGCATGTCAAATATGGTTCTAAATTAAAGGTGCAATATGGCAAATTCAAAGTCTGAGTTCTGACCCGGTTCAAAGATTTTCAGAGTTCATATTCAAAGGTTTTCAAAGTTCATATACACTTCAGAGTCATCGGCATGGTTCAAAAGACATGTTATTGCTTATACACCGACAGTCCACGGTGTTGGAACTAGTTCCTCAAAGTTCAGATACAAGTTGACAGGGTCAGCGTTTGATCCCACTGACGGGCCAGAAGTTCCAGTGTACTACCCCCACGGTATGTCCAGAATTGCCAATTGTTTTACCCCCATATGGCATGGTCCAAAAATAGTCCAAGCTTCAACAGAAGTGTTCAAAAGGTATCCAATGTTCATATTCAGATAGTTCAAAGTATTCAAATAGTTCCAATAGTTCGAAGTATTCAAACAGCTAGTGTCAAAGGTTCAAAGTTCAGAACATGTATTCACAACAATTATTTCCAAGGTTCGGAGTTCAGAACAGTTATTTCAACGGTTCTGAGTTCAAAACAGTTATTTCAAAGATTCGGAGTTCAGAACAGTTATTTCAAAGGTTCAGAATTCAAAACAGTTATTCTAAAGGTTCAGAGTTCAGAGCAGTTATTCTGAGGATTCAGAGTTCAGAGCAGTTACTTCAAAGGTTCAGGGTTCAGATACTTCTAAATATTCGAATAGTACTAAAGATTCAAAATTCAAAAGATGGTCCCAAAGGTCTAAAGTCCAGACAGATATTCATACAATTGTTTCAAAGGTTCTAAAGTAGCAGTAGGTGAAACAAAATGGCATGTTAGACTTCAAAGCTAATTCAAAAGTTCAAAGGTGTCAATATAGTTTTCCAAAGTCAATATTGATTCAAAGTTAAAAGGGTTTCCAATTACCCAAAGTAGTACGTTATTACGTACCTCAATGTCGTTCGTTCTTTCCTTAAATCTGATTATGTTTCAATATTCCGATCTGACCGCATAGACAACAAATAAGGGTGTTTTTAGAATTACCATTATCATGGATCTTCAAACATTTCTGAATCTATTTTTATCACAAAGTACGTCTTCTGCCGAGTCCATAGAGTACAAAAGCATCGAAAACGGACAAGAGATGAAGAAGTTATGATTTTTTAAAGTTTTACACATTTTTAGGGTTCGGAAGTCCGAAGGCCCCGGACCGATTCTACTGGCCTCCCTTCGGAAGTCCCCTTCGGAAGTCCGAAGGTTTCTTCGGAAGTTCGAAGGTCACAGACTAGGTTTTTCGGGAAAATTCGAGATTCGTCTTGAAATCTTCAAAAGGCCATAACTTCTTCGTTTTAACTCCGATTCGAGCGTGGTTGGATTCGTTGGACTTGTATCGACGAGAGGAATCCATCTAATCCAATTTCATGCTCCAAAAATCTCAAATTTATTTATCATAATTTAATCTAAGATTTTAGGGCATGAATCAACCCTCAATTCTTAAAGTTCCAGAACTAAATTCTTAGTTTATTAGGGATCTTTAAATTCATCCCTAAATTCTTATACAATTTTTATGTGAAACAAACATAAATCTCACCTCGATTCACAACTTCGACTCCAAAATTGGGATCTCCTCGGTCTTCTTTTCTTCTTTATCTGATTTCTTTCTCTAAGGCTGAACAAAACATTTAGGGTTTGTTTTAACCTCAAAATGATATATTTATAGGCATTATTAAGAAGCCCTAATCTGAATCAAATTAAACGGACAAAAACTCCCCTTTTAATAAAGGGGGACGAAATTTTAATGGAGGGTATTTTTGGGTATTTACATTACTATTAGAGCCTTACTGGTCGGTCCCTCAACATCCTCTTCTGAAGCTTGGTTACTTACGGGCATAACATATCAAAATTATCTTTTTGTGCAGTAGTACAGAGAAGTCCTCCAAGGAACCGCTACGCTGAACAGGGTCCATGTATGCATATTAAATCCTATACTGACAGTATCTAATAGATGGAGGTTTCAGTGTGTACTTCAAAGGGTCCATGTATGTATATTAAATCTTGTATTGACAATATCTAATAGATGGAGGTTTCAGTGTGTACTCCTACTCCCATGGTGGTTGTTAACTTCTTACTACTAACTTGTTGATCACCTTTTTATGTACTTGTTTATCCAATTTGACAGAATCATGCCTTTCCTATGAGTTAGCAGATCTATTCAGCTCCATCTGCTTGGAGAAATTCCTATCGCAAAGCAAATTCATGGGGCCTCTTATACACATGGCGCACGATCTGCGGTTGTCGGAGTTCTGATCTGTTCCCTCAACGAGAGATTGAACGAAATTAATTCGATCGATCTGATATTGAATAGGTGATCTCAAACTTCAAAGGTGTTCTTTTTTTTTTGTTTAGACTTCCACAATATATTCAACATTAGCATATTGGCAAAGATTGTAGAGCTAGGATTATTTATCTGATGTTGGATTTCATGATCCACTAATCCGGGGCCTAGATCACTGATGGGCCATTGTTGTAAATGGAGAACCCCCCAATCTTTCAATGTCTGTATATTCTAAGCTAAAATTATTGTCCATTGAACGCTGACAACTATGGGTCATTTTTTTCTTACCAATATTAACTCTGAAATTAGAGGAACATATCAATGCAATTCATGTGGGTATCAACATATTATTATTATTATTATTTCTTTCTTTTCGCAGGGCGAGTGGAGTATTCCCACCACACTGGTCATTTTGAAGGTGATTTTTAAATTGCAAAGCAAACAAGTTTGCAGGTGATCCGGAAGCAATTTTGCAGGTGGTCCTTAATCATAGATGGTAGACTGACATTGTGAGGCCTTTCGACGGGTGCCATACCACATCGGCAGGGGAGCCGTACGGGGGGGAACTACGCTGATTTTCAGTCATGCATCACTTATCGGCAGGGGAGCCCTAGGGGGGGGGGGAACTACCTTAATTTTTGGGTATGATCCACTTATAGGCAGGGGAGCCCTACGGAGGGAACTGCACTAATTTCCAGTCATGCACAACTTATCGGCAGGGGAGCCCTACGGAGGGAACTGCATTGATTTTCAGTCATGCACCAGTTATCCGCAGGGGAACCCTACGAGGGGAACTGCGCTAATTTTTAGGCATGATCCACTTATCGGCAGGGGAGCCCTGCGGGGGAACTGCGCTGATTTTTCAGTTATGCACCCCTTATCGGCAGGGGAGCCCTACGGGGGGGGGGGGGACTGTGCTGATTTTTGGGCATGATCCACTTATGAGGAGGGAAACCCTGCAGGGGGAACTGCGCTGATTTTTCAGTCATGCACCACTTTTCGGCAGGGAAGCCTTACGGGGGGAACTGCGCTGATTTTTTGGGCATGATCCACTTATCGGCAGGGAAGCCCTATGGGGGGGAACTGCGCCGATTTTCGGTCATGCACCACTTATCGGCAGGGGAGCCCTACGGGGGGGGGGGACTGTGCTGATTTTTGGGCATGATCCACTTATGAGGAGGGAAACCCTGCAGGGGGAACTGCGCTGATTTTTCAGTCATGCACCACTTTTCGGCAGGGAAGCCTTACGGGGGGAACTGCGCTGATTTTTGGGCATGATCCACTTATCGGCAGGGAAGCCCTATGGGGGGGAACTGCGCCGATTTTCGGTCATGCACCACTTATCGATAGGGGGCCCTATGGGGGGAATTGCACTGATTTTCAGTCATGCACCACTTATCGGCAGGGGAGCCTTATGGGGGAATTGCGGTGATTTTTTGGCATGATCCACTTATCGGCAGGGGAGCCCTACCGGGGGAACTGCGCTGATTTTTAGTCATGCACCATTTATTGGCAGGGGAGCCCTACAGGGGGGGAACTGCGCTGATTTTCAGTCATGCACCACTTATTGGCAAGGGAGCCCTACTGGGGGGACTGCGCCGCTTTTCAGCAGGGAAAACTTTTTTGAAAGGCAACTCTTACGACTTTGGTTGGATTTACGAAATTAGATTTAACTTATCTGATTGTAATTTTTTTTTCTTTTTTTGCCATTGTTGACAACAATCCGTGTTTGACACATTTTCTTTTGTTTTTTTTGTTTTTTGCCATTGGTGGAGTTGAGCATGTGTCTATTAGATTGAGCGGACGTCCTTGCGTCTCCGAGGAGCACTATTACTACTGCATTGACATCTTCCTTTGAGAATCTCATTATAGTCGGGGCTACTGATTGTATCAATTAGTAGTTGTTCTTTGTGTTAGGCCTGCTTGCCTAATTTACAGGAGCTAGCTCTGGTTTCGGTATTTGAGATGGATCTAATCTCCATCAATCTCGTTCTGTAGGTTTAGGATCCGAACCAGCTGACTCCTTTTTCTAGGTAGGCTCCTATCATTGAGAATCAATCCTTATTTTGAACTCGAACCACCTAGTTGTTATTCCTGAGTTGAAGCAGATCCTTAACCATGAGACGCAGCATCAAGCTTAAGACTGGAACCTGCTAGGAGCCCCCATTTTTGTGATTACTGAAATCATGTTTGATGCCAAGTCTACATCGACTTTACGTTTGAGGCCAGGTCAAGTGAATCATGTATAAGGTACTGTCTGAAGCAGATACCTATGACGAGATCATACCATGATTCATAGACTTCACGTCCTCAGAACAAGGGAGAGGAACTTTTCGCACGCCTTTTGAATTTAAATCAATCCTTGAAACTTTTTGCACGCCTTTTGAGCTTAAATCGATCCTTGACTCAGGTAGATTAGAACCATGTATATGTTTGAATGATAATTCTCAGATCCATGATCCACATTCCAGCCACATTTTGTCTCTACACTGCTTCCTAAAGCCAAATCATCTTTGGTAAATGGTGCAGAAATTGATTGGTCAGGCAAAAATCAAGGCGTAACAAGTTCACAAATTGGTGCTTGTTGACTTGGAATCTGGGCATAATCAAGACCATCTGCCATCTCAGTTGTTTTAAATGTACAAGCAGAGACAGATGTCAAGTCTGATCTTCAAATTGGTGATTTTACTGCAGGGTGAGTTTGTCCACCGTAACAAGCAGCTATGTCAATAGGTTCATTTGTCACTGCAGAAGACTGGTGTGCACCATTGCCTCCTAGATTTGTAGCATTTCCCCAGCTAGAGCTTGTTAGTCGAACATAAATAGTTGACACGACAACGCATCTGTTCTCAGCACTCTGATTGCCAGGCTTTGGGGTAAGAGTAGGCAGGTTTGACTTTATTTTTCTTTTTTCTTTTTACCTCCCTTATCTGTACAGGGGATGGTTGACAGGCACCCAGACAATTTGCAGTTTTAGTTTGCTTTGGAGTAAGCACCAGGCATATGGTTTGGATCCTAACCACCAACTTATAAAGAAGGGTGATGCCGCTTACCCTAACCACTAGCAATTTTGTTAGAACTGGTAACTGTAGGAGATTGTTGTGCCTCACCGCCTCCTTGACTTGAAGAGCTTGTTGACTTAGAAGAAAGACCTCTAGTGGTTGAACATGTGTTTTCAGCATCCTGACCCCATGTTCATCCTCTCCTGCTCGGCTTTGGGGTTGGAGTCGACGGGCTTGAAAAATAATTTCTGCTACCATGCTCAGCCTCCCTAGACATCTGTTGTAATTTTTGGGGTGCAACAGGGGATGGCCTTTCCCAGTCGTTTGAGAAATTATTTTCTCTTTTGCAGAAGATTGGCCTGAAGAGTTCTTTTCACCCCTCCTATATGTTTTATTCCCTGACTTCTCCATATTCTCATTTCCTTGATTTTCATTATTGGGTGTCAATCTTCCCAAGTATTTTGCTGGTTTTATATTCCACCTATTGAGCTTTCTCTTTTTCAGTTTGCTAATAGGACAGAACAGACAATTCCACACCCACATTTTCATTTTCCTTGCTTTTGGGTGGTTCTAGAAAGAGTTCCATATCCATGTTCTCACTTTTTGCTTGTAGTTTGAGATTTTCCTGTTCTCAAAAGCTGGGAATCCATTACTAAGTGTATTTGCGACCTGCTGAGGCTGCATCAAGTTCTTGTCTTTGGACATGACAGTCTTTTTCTTGAAAGTACAGGAGAGCAATATGTGTGTCCAGACTTCTCACTGTTGATAATATCTGCAACTTTGCATCTACTATGTAATTCTTCAGTTGGTGACATTTTGGTGGGATTTCTGCCTTTTGTCAACACAATTTATTATTCTTGAATAACACGAATTTGAACTTGGACAAAGCATGCTCACTATTTGCCGCATTGGAGCTGAATAGAATTCTAGGGGCTCACTTTTTCCCTTGTCAACCACAACCAGTTCCATCTCTAGTTGCAGTCGCAGTAGCCATAGAATGAATACTATGACAATAGCATTTTGGACTTTTTCCCTAGAGAATTTGAATCAACCAAGGCGCCACCATTTTCATTTTGATCAACACCATTTCTAGCTCTGCTCATGTTGGCAACTTAACCAAATCAGGATCAGCATGCCGATTCAAATGTTGCACTTTGAGATGTTTTGCTACATTATCATCATCCTGTAGATCTCGTATTGCAGGGAGTTTCTTGACTGATGTGCTTCTATTCCGATTCTTGAGAACTCCAAGAATGGAAAACATAAGTGGATTCCTTTGCAACTTAGCAATCAAGTGGGATACTTGAAATTCTTGAGCTGATTTTTTTGTGTGTGTTTTGTATACCAACAAGGTCTTGGATCATCTTTCACTATTTCTCATCATCTAATGAGCCCAGTAATAATTGATTGATGGTGCTTTGGGCTTGCAGCCAGTTTGTGGAGAAAGTGCAAAGATCCCACCTCAATGCTTTGGGCTTGCATTATTGTTTTAGAATTATCTTGGAGTGGAACTTTAGAAAGCTCATTCACATGTGATGCATCAAGATTTGTCACCGTAGTTGCTTTGGCATCTAGTTTGGCAAGCCAACTCCAGCTTTAGGATTCTGATATAAGTCCGTGAGGCTAGTGTTGCTTTTATTTATTTGGCCTGCGAAGGAAAGTAGTTTATTGGAGAAGAAAGTGTTGTCAAGGGATGCTTTTTTCTCTCATGTAATCATTTGAGCTAATTCTATCAACTTCTGAACTAGAAGGAGGGTGGTGGGCATTGAACATGTCTGAGATCCCGCCATTCACAGCTTCAAGACTTGCATTCCTTGTCTAACTGGAATACTTCCATATCTCCATCATCGTACAAGATCTCATGCTTCTTGGATCCTTTTCTGTACTGTTTACTTTTGTATTGCTTTCCCATCATCTTGTCATTGCAGGTTTTTAGGCTCTTTTTTTTTTTTTGCCTGCGCTTTCGGGTTTTCAACTTAGCGGACAATGGCCCTAATTTTTGCTTAGGTCGCCCTTTCAGGTTGAACCTAGCGGGGCTCTTTTTTTTACTTGACAATTGCCTTGCTCCTGTTTCTCTTTATGAAGTTGGGTATTGCGACATATTACTCCCCCCTTCATGTTCTCTTTTTGGTCAACTCCATCGATAATTTGTGCTTGGTTCTATTATGGTTTCAAGAGCAACGACAAACTTACCTTCTGTTTCCTTTTTTTCTTGTGCAGAAAATAAGCTCTTATGTTCAACCAAACTGGAGTTTTGAAATCATACCACCCTTGATACTGACTTCATGATTAGGATTGGTTGAAGAGTTTTCACTTGGGCTCTAATAAGGAAAAAAACATAGCTATTTGATTTTCCATTTCCAATTGGTTGATAGCTTGTATCAATTATGGCATTTCCACTTTCAATTGTAGCTAATTGGACCACCAAGGCATCAGCTTGACCCTTTTGCCCCCCGGGTATTGTATCATTTGTATGATTTTCACATTCAAAAGTTGGTTTAGGATCAACATTGAATTTCTCAAACACTTGTGGAGATATAATCATGTCTGCATAGATCAATGATGGTGAAGGAGTATGGCAACACACCATTTTTTAGCATACCTCCGCTCTTGAAACTACATTTGGCTTCTTTTTGTAATTCTGTAGTTTCTGCCCACACAATAAGTTCGTGGGAACATCTTTATGGGATTGAAGATCTGTAAAGAGTTGGAATATAAGGAATTATGGCTCCTATTGGCTTTGAAAAATCGTCCTCCATGACGAAATATGTCTTGATCTCCATATAATAGATTTTCCCTCTCTCGATTTTGTGACACGGAAGATCTAACATTCTGAACTTTCTCAACAAAATCATCTTTCAGTAAGTCATTTAGAAGAGCCTTCTTAGCCATGTAAATGTCGTCTTATTCTACGCCGGTTCAAATAATTTTTTTTTTAATTTTTTTAAAATTCAATTTCTATTTTAATCTTTCCATTGCAAAGAAGCTTTTTGTAATAGGAATAGGAACAGGATGCCCATTCCTCTTCCTGATTCAAGCAATCCTTGTGTCACCGCAGAAGGCATTTTGCAGGCTGTCTGTTGCATGAGAGAGTAGCCACATAGGCTCAGATTTTGTCTTACTCATCTAATTCATTTGAGGTGGCTGCTCTCTCGTGCAACATCCGGCCCGTGAAATCCCTTATGCTATGGTCCCTAGCAAATCCCTTCTTTCAAGATTGCACCCAATGCGGGTTAATTGACGTTAAAAAGCGTTAAAGTCTACCTCTCTTTTCAAGGGGGTGCGAATTATCCTACAAGGGTGCGAATTTATCATCACCCTGTATGTTATTTCAGCTTCACATGGAGGTGACGTCATATTCTTAAAAAAAGGGTCAAATCACTACCACGTGTCACTCTCCCCATCACAGGATCCTCCCACATAACGACACAAAACACGTTATTCAAAAAAAAAAATAGTAAAATGACCAAAAAGCAAAAAAAAACTAGCGGTGTAAATTCAAATCTCATTTTTCAGAACTTTCCCGCCACACCGACTCAATTCGCGCCGTATTTTTGTTTATCAAGCCAAACGCGTCTTAGCGTGGGCCACGTATTCAATCCATGTAGATAAAGCGCGTAAACGATCCTGACACGTGGAACCCACTCCATCCCAGCTGTAATCACACGGCTAGTAGCTTCCGGAAAAAGCCACGAAGACTGAAGAGAGATATAAATTGTAAGTAATAACCCTCAAATTCCATTCAAGTTCAAACCCTTTTTCCCTCCTCTCTGTTTTTGGCCTTCTCTCTTTGTTTCTATTTTGAATTTTTGTTTTTGCAATGGAGAACGAGGCTACGGAAACTATAGAAGATGGGTGTGTTACACCGAAGCACGGTGTATATACCGCAATGGTTTGCCCACCACCACCGAGGAAGAGAACAATGGTGTATGGGAAAAGGAGTAAGCCACCTAAGAATGGGTATTTTCACCCTCCTGATCTTGAATTGCTCTTCGCTTTGCCGCCTAGACGGGAAGCTTGCGCTTGAGGGAGGGATCGCTGTTGTTCTAACACATGGGTATCCATGTGTCTGTAATCTGTAGATATATGTAACCTATTTGCTCTGTTTTTTTTTTTTGGGGGTTATGTTTTGTTGTATTTTTGATGGAGATGTTAGAGGAATGGAGTGAAAGGCACTTCATTGGCTTTTGAGTTACGTTTATGTTGTTGTCTTTTTTATTGGGTAGTTTTCATTTCTATTTTTGTTTTTGTTTGGCCTGAATGCTTCCAAGCTAAGAGATATTTGAACCTTTTTCTAAGAAAAATCCTATGTGTTGCGAGTTTTCGACTGAGAGAGAGAGAGAGAGAGAGAGAGAGAGAGAGAGAGAGAGAGAGAGAGAGAGAGAGTGAAGCTTCTGGTTTTGTTTGTTGTGAGTTTGTGACTAATAACGGTAGAACTTCGAAATCAAGATCTGGGTCTTGGAGGATTTGAAAGGAGTTAGGTAAATAGAGGATTCTGGCCTGACCTGATTGTAGTGTGAAAATTCGGTCCATTTTCAAATTTTGGTGGGAACCATTGCGTGTACGATTTTTCTTTGGAAAGACAATGAAAGTGCTCGAGACTGGAGTCATTTTTTTGTTTTGGCGGGAAAAGATAAATGGATTAAGGCCCTGTTCATTTTTGGAATTGAGAATTGATTTTGAAACCAAATCACTTTAATAATCAGATTTGGTCTTATAAGTTATAATCAATTCCCAAAATCCGAAACGAACAGGGCCTACGGATGTCATTTAACAGGGGCAAAACCTAAAAGTCATGTGACGGGGTTGAACTTGTTTCAATTGGAGTAGGTTTCTTGCCAAAACATTAAGCTTGTGGGTCCGATCCTAGCTCGCCAACAGCAACCAAAAAAGGAAAGACAACCAAAATCATCCAACTTCAATTTGTCCGAATGGGTCTCATTCAGTTTTACTAATGAGTTTGGTGCATTGGTCACCACTACCATCCGTTTTAATGTAATCAGATCAGTGTTTCTAGAAGGATGTCTTTTGGATCAACAGTTTTTGTGTGACTTGATAACCATTTTATTTTTTATCGGTGGAATAAGGCGAGCCTCCATTGTGACCTGGTCGTCATAGGTTCAAGTCACGGAAAGAGCCTCTCTGCAAAGGTTTTAAATTTTGACCGAAATTTTGGGTTCCGGTGGAGATCAAAACCGAAATTGATATACCCGAAATGGTCGTGTATTTCAGCCAAAATTTCTTTTATCCGAAATTTAAGAGATCTCACCCAAAAATCTTATTTAATATTATCCTGAAATTATAGAAATTTCTGTACGGAAATTTTGGTCGCACTATAAAATAGACACTAATTTGATTTCGTTGAATTTCAGCTGAAAATCTGAAATTTCAGCCAAAATTTTGGTTTTGGTGAGGATCGAAATACATTCCGAAACCAAAATTTGAAACCATATGCTCTCTGCAAAGCTGAGGTAAGGCTGTGTACATCTAGCCCTCCCCAGCCCCCGCAATGGCGTGAGCCTCGTCCACTGGGCCGCCGCCCTAAGTAGGGTCATCAAGAACCAAATCAAGATATGTAGAGATATTTACTGATCTGATTTGTTCATAAAAAAAACCTACATTACAAACAATGAAAGGCTGGTGTGAAGTTTCCAGGGGATGCTCCTGCTTCACTATACCCATAACCTAAAATCACTGTCACGTTGTTGCATGATCCTGTCACTTGATGAATACATTGATGCCATTATGGAGAAAAAAGAAGGCAGGAGAGAATTACATTATGACTGAATTTGATATTTGAACAACCCCGATTTTATTACCAAGATAATGGAAAACAAAATAGAAAATTGCGATACATTTTCTGCAGGACAATGTTTGATGCTCTTCATGAACTGTTGATAGCCGTATACCACTTATGGAAAGCAAGCTTCCGAAAATTAGAAAAAAAAAGAAGAATAATTTGAACACTGAACATAGCCGTTATCCAAAACCGTTGGATCAAGTTCAACATTTTGGAAGATCGGAAGGTGGAGGTGGCAGCATCTGATTGGGCAGATTCCCGTTCAACACCATCCATGCCATCTTCAAGCCCCAGCTGGTGTGGACTTCTAAGTGGCAGTGCATGAACCATACACCTGGTTTCCATGTCAAAATCCAAGTAATGTCAGCACAATTTTACAGGAAATCTCGAAAGAGATGGTATTGTCACACACTTTGATTTGGTCATTTTTTTTCCACCCAACTCTTTTTTTCATATAAAACTTTCACTAGATTCTGAATATTAATTCTAATGATCTTCTCTCTACAGTTTTTGCTTTCTTAAGTTAAAAAAAGATCAAGAAGAAAATTAGAGAAGGGAAAGATCATATGTTCTGCTCATAGCACTGGGTTAACACAGTGTATAGAGGAATGATCTGACTGCGATAATTCGGCTATACAATGTGATCAAGTGCATATGTTATCTACTGAACCAATCTTAATGAGATCATATGCTGATTTCTGAGAATAGAAATTTAAGCAAATGGGGAAGTTTTGCTGCAGACCTGGATTGTCTGCTAGAAAGCGAATGGCAACCCAACCTCCCGATGGAACACCGACAGTATTCCTCTCAATGGGATCAACCAGATTGAAGTTAGAAGGGTCCTTATTAGGATCATAGTTTCCGAAACCTTGACCAACGACAAAGAAATTGAAACCATGGAGATGAAGAGGGTGGCTCTCTGCCCCAAGAATGCTTGTGTCCTGCATCACTAGTTCCACGCTCGAATTGAAAGGAAGGACCACCAGCTTAGTACCATTGCTGACCATAGTGTTGTTAGGAGGGGTTCCTGTGTAATTGAATGGTATGAGGGGAATGTTTGGGAGGTCAGTAGTGTAGACGTTGTTTGACTGTCCAAAGAAGTGTGCTTGGAGAAGTGCTGTGGTTGGTTGGATGAAAGAGACATTGTTGATTGAAGCAGAAAATTTAGTGCCATTAGTAGGCCCTTGGCAAGTCTGGTTCTTTGGGCACGGGTTTGTGCCCAGACCCACAGTGAAGAAGAAGCGTCTGTCGACGGTCTGAGGGACGTTGGCTGGGAATTGAGCATTGGCTAAGCTGCGTAATTTCATGGTGAAATTTGTGGCGAAGGAAGTGTCATTGAGAGGTGGGAGTGTTGGTTTGTGGAGGGGAAGCTTCTTGATATTAACATGTGGAGAAGTCGTGGAATTGGGTTTTTGGTATTCGAGGATTCCGGTGGTTGTCGAATTATCGAAAGTGCCAAGGCCAGTCACATAGGGTCTTGCTCCCATGAGGAAGCTAGCATTTGGGTAATTGGGTTTGGTCTTGAAGAGGACATTAGTGGTTTGACCTGGTGTTATGAGGAGGATATCAGTGTCAAAGGGCTTTACATAGACAGCGTCGGCATCAACGACAGTGAGAGTGTGGTTGGCGATGCTGAAGAAGAGCTCATCGTTGAGTGCAGCGTTGATTAGACGGAGGAGGTAAGTCTTCCCGGGCTTCACGCTGAGCTTGAATGTATCTGCCCTCCGCCATCCAAAATAAAAGAAACAAAGAGAGGTCAATACGATTAGCAACTTGATAGATTGTTTCATTAATACCCAAATGAAAATTTTCATTAACACCCTAAGGCCCCATTTGGATACCTCATGCATTGATATTTTGATTTGGATTTGAGTTTTGAATACAAAATACATCAATCATCTTCATGATCATGTTTTAAGAGAGAGAGAAAGAGAGGGAGGGAGGGAGGGAGGGAAGGATGTCTAGCTGCTGCCAGAGCAACGTCGAGGAGCAGCGACGGGGAAGGAAGTTGCCACAAACATTGATTTCTAAATAATGTCTCGCAGAACAAATTTGAAAATCGGAATTTTTTGCACTGTTGTCGCTGATTTAAAAATCTTAGGATCTGATCCAGTTCAAAATATCAACTAAATCCAAATCTAAATCTTGTGGGTATCCAAACATGGCCTAATGGAATTTCCTAAAGCAATGGAATGTATTAGAAACATGAACAGAGATACCTTTTGCAGAACAGTTGTATGAGGGCCCGGGCAGTCCGTTGATGGTGTAGGCATCGGAGACGTTCGGGCCTCCTCCATTCTGCAAAGCTTGGTTGATGATAGCCTCAGTGTCCGCATTAAACCACTCTCCTGGAATTCAAACCAACGTCGTTTTAACTAATTAACTAAATCATGTAAGCTAGTAACCAAAACTAATGCTTAATTGATTAAGGATTTAATCCATTTAATTTTAGAATATCTGGTTTGTCATTACCAAAGATGATTGGGACTTCCATGTATGGTTTAGCAAATGGGTAAGGAACATTGCGTTTAGGGAGGATAACAATGGGTCCGTAGAGGGTTGCCCTTAACCAGGAGATGTGTCCATGCCACCAGAAAGTCCCTCTTTGGCCAACAATGGTGAAGTTGTAGACGTAGCTTTGGCCTGTCTGCATTGGGCATTGGGTCACATAAGCAGGACCATCTGCCCATCCGCTTAGGAGCTGTCGAATCCCATGCCTGTTTCGCAATCCACCATCCATCATAAAATCCAGAAAAAAAGTCAGTACCTCAAACTCTAGAGATGGAGATTATTTTGACACGAATGAAATCTAGAAAGAACCCTTTATTGGGTTATATGCATAACAATTGTGTGTGCCCTATCAGTAATGATTTTAAAATTATTAATTTGGAAGAGTTTTAGTCCCACTTGATGAGTAATACTAAAGTGAAAACTTTAATATTTTCTAATGGAACTTGAAATTGTTGTAGGGGACACATGTGAGTGCATTAACAATTTACAAACACAAGTCACTAGACTTGGTTGGAGATGTTACGAAATTTATTATGTTGTGATTCATTTAGTTTAGGGTGACAGTAGCTTTATATTAATCTCCTGCTGACTTTGTTTTTCATAGTCCCCTTTCGATTTAAGGGTCTTTTCTGGTGATTTTAAGGGCTATGAAACTAATAAATTCCATGATTTTTCATTGATGTTAATAGAAATACTTCCTAAGGAAAGCTGTTGGAAGATTTATCACCCTTTTAATGGAATTTATTTTTATCGAATAATGTCATTTTATTCCGTCGTTCATGAGTGATATAGGTGAATACACCAACCAACTAAATAACAATACAGAGGTTGTGAGAAGATTTATTACCAATGCAGGGTGATATTGTTCTGAACAAGGTTAACCACCTTAACTACAACAGTGTCACCTTCCCTAGCAACAATCCTAGGCCCAGGAAACTGTCCATTAACAGTCACAATGCTCTTCGTGTGGCACAATCGCGTTACATTTTGCATCTGAATCTGCAAGAAAAGAAGAAATGAAAAAAATAAAATAAAGTAATAGGACAGCCCACATTCCATTAGCTCAATATCAATTCATTAGCTCTACTATTGGAGAAAAGGTCACATATTGTACGTTGAACTTGTAGTGCCTGGTTATTCCTTTGTCCTTGGCAAATGTGGGGGAGGAGAGGATGAACAGAGTACTCAATGCGAATAGCAAAGCTCTCATGGGAACTGATGGAAAAACAGAAGCACCCATATCTCTCTCTCTTGAAAGATAGATAGGATAGGAGACTTTTGAGTCTACAATCGATGGTACTGGTCATGAAAGTTGTGGGATTGTTTATATAGAGATGATAGAAAGTATCTGGTTGAGCAGATGATTATTTTATCCGCAAGAAAATCACATGCATTTCTAGGCTTCCAATTTTCACTAAGGCCTATTAGTTTTTTTTTAATGGGTAAGATGGCCTAGCTGTTGGTCAAGCTGAATTTTAGAGTGTCGATAAAGGAAAGCTTATCTTATTAGCCCCCTCCTTGATTATATTTACTAAAATGCCCTTTACAGATTATATTTGGAAAGAAAATCCTCCCCCCAACATTACATTTGCCAATAAATACCTACCTTTATTTGGAATGAAAATCCTCCCCCACAACCATTACATTTGTCAGAAGAATTTTCTCATCATTTATGCGGGCAATGTGGGTAATATTGCCATTAATGAGGAGTAATATTCTTTTTCTTCTTCTTTTTTTGTGGTTTATGGAAAAAATTACATTTTTATGTTTCAAAGATATGAGAGAAGGGCATTTTCGTATACTTCCGGAGCTGTATTTGTTGGGTTCTTTAACTTGAACAAGTAGGGTTGTTGCACGGATGCCATGTTCTTAAGGGATTTCCTACTCCCTCTACTTCCTTTGGCCTGTTTCGATCTCCAACTGTTTGTCTTGTTAATCCATCAACATGATCTAAACCATTCATCTGACTATCCCTATCAAGGTTCTTTTTTATTTTGATTTGTTACTGTTCTTGCGTAGCTTTCAGAAGGACATTTTAGCAAAGGTCTTCAAAGGGATGCTCTAACTATTAGAAGCAATTGACATGATTTTCTGTTATTGATGTTGATTGTAGAATGAGGTGAATTATGAATCGGTGATGCAGACGTGATAAGACTGACACGAAAACAGAGGTTTAGGATTCTGCAGGCCTTCTTGAGAAAATCCGACCGGAAAGCGGATCCAATCATACACAAATAAACGGAAAAGTACAAATGAACACAAGCCACAAGATGAACACCAAGCTTTTACGTGGTTTAGCACGATACCCACATCCACGGGCGACAACACAATCTTCCACTATGAGAAAAATAATATACAAGGATTACAATGGATTAAATCCAAACCCATATACCCGGAACCCTTTCCTTGCCCTCTCACCTAAGATCGTATAAGAGATAATCCGAGAAAAAACCCAAGAGAATAAGAACCAAGAAGAACTTGAGAAAACCCAAAGAAACCTAAGAGAAACTCTCTCTCTCTCTCTCTCTCTCTCTCTCTCTCTCTCTCTCTCTCTCTCTCTCTCTCTCTCAATCTTGCACCAAGAGCTCACTTGCCATTCAAAGAGTGATGCAGAACGTGCGGCGTGGATCAAATCTTTTCTTCTTCTTTTTTTATTTTTATTTTCGTAATTTTATTTTTAGTATTTTTTTGGGGTGTCAAAACTTGTCTATTTAGCTTAATTTGGTATTTTTAGAAAGATTTTTCGATTATCTATCTAAAGAGCTCAAGATTACGCGATTTGGACTTGATTTGACCAAGTTATGATAAGGGTCAATTACGGAATTGCTATTTTAGGATTATTAGTAATATTTCTAAGTTTTGTTTTTGTTGCCTTAGGTGGAATTAATTGCTTAGGTCTTAAGTTAGTATTTAATGTTGCTATTCGTAGATTTTGACTCCCTATATTATGTAATGTCATGAGGAAAGAAAGACAGATTGAATAAAGTTATTTTTCGGACATCTCTTGTGAAGAGAGCATTGGCTCGTTCACATGGGTGAAGGAGCTTTGCTCCTGTCATCTTTATGTTGGAGCTTTTCTCCAAACCTTGGCATGGGTTTTCAAGCCCCCACGAGATTATTTTAGTCACTTCTTGTGTCGATCTTTATCTTGGTGTTGTTGCTCTCACGCTCCCTGCGTCAAAGAGAGCCCTTTTATATCTTAGGTTTTTCCAAAACCTAAAAAACCTACTTTCCTATTTTGCCTCTACCGAATAGGAAACAAGACACAACTTTCCAAACAATCTCCACCTTGCCTTGTTTCTCAGCCACATGGAGATTTTTCATTTATGTCGCCACCGATTGGCTGTCACCGTAAACCACCATTGAATTTCCGAAGTACCAACTACACATCCTCAAATCATCTTGCTACTAACTCCTCCCGATTAGATCAACACAACCAATGCACATGTGTAGGGGTGTTCATTACTCGGTGAAAACCGAATTAACAGACCGAACCGAATTATCGCTTCTGTTTCGGTTCGATTAAGGCTGTATCGGTTCGGTTTCGGTTTTGAAACCAAACTAAATTCGGATTTCAGTTTCAGTCTCGGTTAGAAACCAAATTGATTTCGGTTGAACCGAATAACTGAAGTGTTATGAAAATTGATTTGTATATCGGTTTCAAAGAGAAAAAGTTGTACTATGTTAAACCCACCCCTTGTTTTTTACTAGGGACAGCCCCAACTAGATAAAAGTCTACTGAAGAAGTAAGAAAGGCTTGTCCCGAGTAAAATAAAGAGTTAATATATCTCTCTCTCTCTCTCTCTATATATATATATATATATATATATATATATAGTTAATTCATTACCACGGTCATTTTTTCCTCCTCTCTTAGTCTCTTTTATGTTTTACGGCTTTTGCATTTAGGGTTAGGGTTTTGGAGCCGCCGCCAGCATGTCCATCTCCGGCGAAAGCGAGCAGCGACCACCTCTCCAACTTTAGCACTCCGACGACCTCAACCTCTCCGACCGGAGATCGGCTGCAGCTGACAGAGGTGACCACGACCACACCCAATCCGACACACTTTTGAAAAATTGTTAGAGGGGGGCGAAAAGGGGGTTATCAACCCTCTAAATGGGGTTATCAAACTCTCAAAAGGGGGTTATCAACCCTCTTTAACAATTTTTCAAAATTATGTCCCCCGTTCACAATTCTTGTATTTTGGTCTCCTCAATTGGCAATTTTTCCTAATTAGAAAGGGTGGACCCTAGTGGGGCTGGCTTCGATTTCATCGAGATCTAGGGCAATTGGGGTGGGGGCTTGGCCACCAATGTGCTTCTGAAAGGCGAATTCCACGCAGGTTTTAGTGGTTCCTTCCTTGGAGATCCACTAGGATACTTTCGGGATCGGGTCAGAGGCAATCCCCTCTAGAGTCTGATTAGCCTTCTCAGATTGTGCTCGGGCCCTAGGAGCTTGGAACTCGTAGTTAGTTTGAAATGATCAAACTTGAGGTAGCAATTACAGTAGAATGATATCCTTTGAACATGACCTTCTGTCATTGTTAGGATTCGTTGGCTTTATCTCCCTTTTTTTATCTTTATCCTGTTTTATCTTTTATTTAGTTGTTAGAATCCTATTGGATAGTTTATTTTATTAGATGTGTTTAGAAGAGTTTGACTCATCTAGGACTCTAGTTGGTTAGACTATTTGGGCTGTATTGCACGTTTCTACAGAAATAAGAAAATATTAGTATTTTGAGTATTTTCTCTCTAAAAGGAAGCCATTTTCTAATTTCTTTTGTGAGGTTCCTCACAGCTGGTATCAGAGCAATTCCTGGGCATGCCTAAAGGCCAGCAACAACTGAAGATCATGGAAGGAAAGAATGTGGAATCGGGGGACCCGAATGAGGGACTTATCGAGTGGAAGGGCACTTGTAGCAACATGGTGATCTCCTTCAAAGGTTGAAGGACACACTCGATACCCTTTCTCTTACTGTGGGTTGTTTGGTTGGGCATTCAAATGCGATTGGAGATGAAACGAGTAAGACTCCAGTTCGAGTTGAGATGGAAAACCACGGGGGAAGATCAGGGATGAATGATGGAGACAATAGATTCCTACCCCGTTTTTCTAAGATTGACTTTCCTCACTTCAACAGAAAGGATCCTACCCAGTGGGTTTATAAGGTGGAGCAATTTTTCTCATATCAGAAAATACCAGAAGATCAACAGATTCCGTTGGCCTCATTCCACATAGATGGTGCAGCGTCCCAGTGGCTCCAATGGTACCAACGCCTTCATAAAACCCCTTCATGGAACGATTTTATGGAAGCCTTATGCACCAGATTTGGGCCACTTGAATATGAAAGCTTTGATGGGGCTCTAGCAAAGATATGACAGCAAGGATCTGTCTAGAGTACCACCAAGAATTTGAGCATCTTGCAAATAGAATTTGAGCGTCTTGCAAATTGAGGAGAAGCAGTGTTAACTGCAAATCACATCCTGAATAGAGTACCAAACTCTAAGTTGACCTCTACTCCTTTTGAATTATGGCATAAATATCCTTGTAGATATGACACTCTTAAGACTTGGGGCTGTATTGCTTATGTGAGGATACAAGATCCTAGGAGACCTAAGGTAAGACCTAGAACCAACACTTGTGTTTATCTAGGCGGTGCAGAAGATAGTGCTGCTGATTGATTTTTGGATCTATCTACTAATATGGTTATAGATTCTAGAGATGCAGTATTCTTTGAGAATAAATTTTTCAGAGATCATGGTTTGACCATAACTAGCGATACTGAGATGGTTACAAAATCGCATCTAGAGTCTGAACAGAATATTTCTGACACCCATCCTACACTGATTTCTTAATCAGAACCTTTAAGAGTTTCTACAAGAGATAGAGTACCCAAGAATTTTGGTGAGGACTTTGCGACCTACCATTTAGAGAATGATCCATCATCCTATAAGGAAGCGATGAGATCTATGGACTCTTTATTGTTGGCAGAAGCCATTGATGATGAAATAAGCTCTCTGTAACAAAATCAAACTTGGCAGCTAGTCGATTTGCCAAAAAAGGCTAAGACTGTGGGCTGTAAGTTAATTTTGAAGAAGAAACTTAATCCTGAAGGATCCATAGCTCGGTATAAAGCACGTTTAGTACCTAAGGGCTATACTCAAGTTAGTGGGATAGACTATTTTGATGTTTACTCACTGGTCTGTCATTTGTCTACAATAAAAATTCTTCTTGCTTTGGCATCTATTGAGCAGTATGTTGTGCATCAAATGGATGTAAAGACGGCCTTCCTTAATGGAGACTTCACAGAGGAAATCTACAAGAACCAACCTGAAAGATTTGTCAAGGAAGGTTTGGAGAAGAAAGTTTGTAAGTTAAACAAATCTTTGTATGGTCTTAAGCAAGCACCTAAAATGTAGCATCAAAAATTTGACAAGGCAGTAAAGAGCTTTGGTTTTCAGACCAGTTACTCAGATAAATGCATTTACTTCCGTTCTATGTCAAATAAGGTTGCAATTATTTGCATGTATGTAGACGACATGTTGATTCTTGGTTCCGATCTCTCTGTAGTGAATGACGTGAAATCAATGTTGGCTAAAGAATTCGACATGAAAGATCTTGGTGTGGTAAACACCATTCTTAGTATGAAAGTAAGTTTTGATAGGTAAGGGATCACTCTTAGCCAAGCCCATTATATTGAGAAACTACTTTCTACATGGGGATACAGTGAGTGTAAACCGATTGAGACACCATTTGATTATACCAAAAAGCTGAGACCTAATGAAGGAGCCAACGTGAATCAGTTGGATTATTCTAAACTGATTGGTAGTCTCATGTATGCGATGAGTTGCACTAGACCAGACATAGCCTTTACAGTTGGCATGCTGAGTCATTACACTAGCAATCATGGCCATGAGCACTGGGATGCCCTTACGTGGCTGATGAGATACCTTAAAGGTATTCAAGGTTATGCTCTATGTTATAATGGTCATCCTCCTATCCTGAAAGAATATTCAGATACATCATGGGGCTCAGAATTAGGAGACAGTAAATCTACCAGTGGTTTTGTATTTACACTAGGTGGAGTCGTTGTTGCATGGAAGTCAAAGAGAGAGACTTGCATTGCTCTGTCATCTATGGAATCAGAACTTTATGCTCTAGCAAGCGATGAAGCAAAGTGGATAAGGAATCTGATCATGGACATTCCATTGATCCGTTTAAAGATTAATTCTTTAAGTATATTCTGTGATAACCAAGCTACAATTACGATTTTAAAGAACTCACTCTTTCATGGTAAGAGGAGACATGTCAGGCTGAAACATGCCAAACTCAATTATCTTATAGAATAAGGACTTATCACTTTGTTTGATGTGAGATCGAAGGATAATATGACCGATGCTTTTACGAAGGGGCTAAACAAAGATCGAATATTCAAAACTGTGGGGGAGATGTGGTTAAAGACTGTGTAGACATGTCTTAACCTACATCCATGTTATTTTGAATTTTTGATTCTCCCTCTCTTGGCCAAGATAAGCACTTGATATGTTTCAATGATGTTTACAGTTGTCTTTATGTCATTCCACATTTGATGACATGTCCTTCTTGGGAAATGTTGTTTCATTCCAAACTTGATGATACAACTTAACTAAATTTGGATATGATGGCTGTAACATTCCAAATGAAAACATGGAATGATTCTTTGTAAAAGAAACTGTTTAGGTCTTGTTCTTGTATTGAAACTTGACAATGATGCTTATTGATATTTATTTTTTACAGCCAATATGAATTGTACTAAGTTCTTCTAGTAGAACTAGATACTTTAGTATTTTACACAAATGATTGGATTCATTTTCATGAAATTCATATTTGGTAATTTACAGGAATTGGCGAAAATGGAGGAGCTTGCCTCGATCTGGATTTTGATGAGGATGACTTACTTGATCAGTGAATCCTTATATAGCAGTGGAGACTATTATATTCTTTTCAACTGAATAAATAGTTCACTTACATGTGAAACTGCTTTTGTTTGAGTTTAGAATATTTCTAAAACTCTTGGTTATTCTTAGAAGTATTCGTATTTTCAGTTGGATTACAGATCTTCGTTGATATTGTGATATGAATGATTCAATATTTTGTTTGGACATCACATTATCTATCTATTGGATTGTGCTATATGTAGAACATAGGAGGAGATAGTTGGGTATATAATATAACCCATATATGTTCTAATATAAGCCTAATAAGATAATGGACCGGTGTATTGGGCCTACATGGGCTAGAGTCCATTAACCAGTCATTAGCCCTAGTGTATCTCTATATATAGGGGCTGGAGGCAACAAACTTGATATTCCAAACTAGATACCTTGGGTGTAATGCTTTAAGCAGCCTTGCTTGACCTAATTACCTCTAACACGGCCTACCACCAACAAACTGAAGGAAGATTGTGAATAGAAGCATTGAAACTTATTTATGCTGCTTTGTCGGAGGGCATCCTAAGAAGTGGGTACGTTGGTTATGTTAGGCAGAGTGGTGGTACAACACCACCTATCATGCAACTATTAAGATGTCCCCCTTTGAAGTAGTATATTGTCGCCTTCCTCCAGCTGTAGGTACCTATACGTCTAGAAACACATCAGTTGATCAATTGGACAGGGAACTTCATGACAGAGCGCAGATTTTGAAGGAGCTGAAGCAACGCATGGCAGCAGGTCAAGCCTGTATGAAATACCAAGCCGATAAACATCGTACAGATCTCGAGTTCAATGTTGGGGACTGGGTATATCTGAAATTGCAACCTTATCGACAGTCTACTATGGCTGTCCGCTCTAACCTCATGCTTGCTCCACGATTTTACGGCACTTATCAAGTCATTCAGCATATTGGACATGTGGCCTATAAATTGGAACTTCCAACCGGCGCTAGGATACATCCGGTCTTTCATGTTAGCTGCCTTAAGAAAAAGCTAGGCCCTCTAATCCAATCATACTGTGAGCTGCCACCACTCAATGATGAAGGAGCCTTGCATGCAGAACCCACGCCTATCTTGCAACGTTGAATGGTGAATCGTAAGAATAGGGTTGTCACTAAGGTGCTTTTTAAATGGGCAAATCTTCCTGCGAAGGATGCGACTTGGGAGGTCTTATATGAGCTCCAGAAGAAGTTTCCTCATTTCACACCTTGAGGTCAAGGTGTTTGTTAAGCGGGGAGGAGATGTTAGGATTCGTTGGCTGTATCTCCCTTTTTTTTTTATCTTTATCCAATTTTATCTTTTATTTAGTTGGTAGAATCCTATTGGATAGTTTATTTTAGGGAAAATTACATTTACACCCCCTCTAGTTTCTGACACATCCACTTCTACCCCTATAGTTTAAAACGTGACAACTGCACCCCATGTGGTTTCAATTTGTGTAAGGTAGACCCCTTAGTTGACGGTTCGTCCACAGATTGAAGGGTTAGGATGATCCGATGGAGCTTATTTTTTAAGCACACCCTTTCTATGTCAGGGCCCATCAAATGAACGCTTTGGATCATCCAAGCAATGTGGGCCCACTATATTTTTGGTAGTGTTTCGATTCGGGTATGGGCCCACATTGTTTGGATGATCCAAAGCGTTCATTTGATGGGCCCTGACATAGATAGGGTGTGCCCAAAAAATCAGCTCCATCGGATCATCCTAACCCTTCAATCTGTGGACGAACCGTCAACTGAGGGGGCCTACCTTATACAAATTGAAACTACATGGGGTGTTGTTTAGAGCTGCAACTCGGGTCGGGCAGGCCGGGTTTTGGAGAACCCAACCCTACCCGAGAAATATCTCGGGTCGGGTTTTTTCATGTTGACGCAATTTTTTAAGGAAAATTCTTGTTTGGCAAGGCAACTCAACTCATAGAAGCAGAAATTACACTCACATTACACTTGAATCAAGCAATGATGTAATTACACTCACATTACACTTGAATCAAACAATGGTGTAATCAAACAATGTTGTAATTACAATGAAACAATGCTGAATCAAACACTTGAATCAACTCAACTCATAGAAGCATAAATTACACTCACATACAATAACAGTGGGTGCGTGGGTTTTCACTTTTAACTTTTAACTAACAATAAAAAAAAATGTACATACTATAACTTATGTAACTCGGGTCGGGTCGGGCCCCTTCAAACCCGGCTTGACTCGAAACCCATGAAACCTGAACCCAACCCAGGCTATTTTCGGGTCGGGTCAATGCGGGTCGGGTAAAACCCGGCTCGAGTTGCAGCCCTAGTGTAGTTGTCGCGTTTTAAACTATAGGGGTAGAAGTGGATGTGTCAGAAACTAGAGGGGGTGTAAATATAATTTTTCCTTTATTTTATTAGATGTGTTTAGAAGAGTTGGACTCATCTAGGACTCTAGTTTGGTTAGACTATTTGGTCTGCACGTTTCTGCAGAAATAAGAAAATATTAGTATTTTGAGTATTTCCTCTCTAAAAGGAAGCCATTTTCTGAGTGAGGTTCCTCACAGTCACCTTCCTTTTTGACCCGGAATCCCATCCATAGTCGTTCCGAAAGGGGTGAATTGATTCTGAGCTCTACACAAAGTCTAGCAGCTTAGGTCCTAGATCCAGTAGATGTCCATCCATCAATGTTAGCACTCTGCCTACAAGAACTCCTACTGAGACTCATAAATCAACTTTGTAGCAGAACATGGGGAGGCCAGCTAAGGAAATCCAGACAGGAGCGATAGGAGATTCTTACCTCTACAAGAAATTGGGATTCCACCTAAGAAACCTCAACAGGTTGGGCTGCCCTGAATCGTGATATTTCCTGACAATCATACCATAAAGTCGTTATTAGAGCCTAAGCGGATAAGGACATTGGGGGGGGGGAGGGAGTTTACCGAAAAAATTTCTTTCGATTTTTCATTCTCTTTGATTTCCAGACGAAATCCCGTTTTGGAAATGTTTTCCTTATCTCTCTCAAAATTTCCCTCGCAATTTCTCATTTCTTAAGTAATTTATTATAATGGGTATATAAGGCATTTAACCACTATGTTTTAGAAAGAGCTATTTTAAGGGATTTTTAACACATTAAAGATCATCGAACTACTGTTGTTTCATAAAGGGCTGTTTTTAAGGGTTTTTTAACGCATTTAAGATCTTTAATTCGTCATCTTTAACAACTTCTTTATTTTTAACGTGCCTTATCTTAGAGGCATTTTTACCGCAGTCCCTCTAGCCACACTTATTTTTTAGGCATATTTGGTTGGTTCCCAGATTTGATTGTGAGCCTATTTTTAGGCATTTAATATTATTTTTGCTGCTCCAGCTCATAAGATGATCCAACCGTTCATTTGTCGGGCCACAAAGAAAGAGGTTGTATCATCTCAATAGGATGATGCTAACCCTCAATTGCAACGGGACTGTTCATTACAGAAACCTCTATAAATCCGAGGGTTAAGATCATCCTACGGAGATAATTTATGAGGTACAACCTATTTACGCTGTTGCCCACCCAACAAAAGAACTGGTTGAATATTCTTATGAGGTGGGCCCACTATACTTCTTGAAAAGTACTAGACTTTAACCCCAAAGACCATGTAAAATCTCCCCTTATCCCGGATCCTATTTCCGTGTTACAATTTTCTACCCTTATAATGTGATTTGACGTGAAAAATGGGCAACTTTATAGCTTTTTTGATGTCAAATCACGTTATAAGAAGAGCGCGCGCGTAATGCAGGAGTGAAAATATCATCTCCCTAAAAAAATTGTGTCATAACACTATACTGCCACTAAATTATTACATTACACAACAAAACAAGAGAAAAATTAGAGTGTTTTCATCATTAAATGAGGTGGACAAATAAACGCAAATGATCTTTTTTTTAAAAACAATTAAAAGCAATTTCAATTGAATTTTTTTTTACTTTAAAATAATTTATTAATTATTATATAATTTTTAAAGCAGCTCTGGGAGGAACTCTGGTCACTGCAGCAGGTTTTTTTTTTTTTTGTGGGGATTGTTCTCTATGGCATCCCACCTTACATGTGGTGCACTAAACGGTTAACTGAAGAAGCTAGAAAAGTAGGGGGCCGGGTGCGAGAGAGCCCAAGGCAAAAGAAGAATTTCCTTTGGATGGTAAGGCTGTATTTAGTATCCATTCTCAAAATCATTTGCTCAGAGTGGGAATCGAGGAGTGCAAAATTTATCCAACAGACCTGGAATCATCCCGGATGGGACTTCTTTTGGCTCCATGATAGTCTGCCCAAAATGCAATTTTGGAATGAAAACTTGGGAAAACCCTCTCTATTGTAAAATAGTAGTCATAAAACACTAGAGGGGGCTGTCCCAAGAAAAATTGGGGTGAAAATATCACTTCCCTTTTAAAAAAGAAGTTAGTATGTTCATTCAACTATAAGTGCTCGTCTATGCAATTTATTCAGATAAAGGAATCAATTATCTGTGACTAATTTAAACTTCTAAATAAGTATAATAATGCTGGTAAACAATAAACCTAATTTAAATTACATACAATAATATAAGTGTGATTAATGACAACATAAAAAAAGAGAAATCAGTTATGACCAAATGATTTAGGGCAAGAGCGACTGGAAGCACCAAGGGCGAGCGGTCAAGCGGTCAGCTGCGGTGAAGCAATGGGTTTGGCATGTACGGTCAGTTTGGTTGCAGGTAGTTATCTCGTGGAATAGTGGAGTAAGTAGTCAATAGGGAGGAGACAAGCCTCGTAGTTACCTCATAGAATAATGGTAAGTTGTATTTTGTTATCGACTTCATAGAGTAGTGGTAGGGGTGTCATTACCAATATAGAGAGAGAAAAGAGGAGAGAGAGCATCAATCCCAAGAAAATCCAAGCAAAAGATTTTACTGGGAGTTTGCTGAAACCACCTTTTTGTTAGTTTTTTTGGGTCGATTTTGTTGGTAGTTTGCCGTGGTGCCATGTCACCAGACAATTGCAGGAGAAATCCATGGTAGTTCTTGGGGATTTAATTCCACTAGGCCACCCCTCTAGTGTATTTATGACTACTATTTTAACATTACAAGGGAGTGGCCCACGGGAAGAATTGGGGGGTGAATATATTGTTTCCCTAAAAATTAAATGTTCACTCATAAAAACCCTCTACAAAAGGGGTATATATGATTAAAAATGGGATGGTTTTATAATCACACAAAGCATGGAGAAGAAAAGGAATGAACGATCTCAAAACAACTCATGAACAATCTCAAAACAACTCATCTCTTATTATCATGAAAAGGAACAAATTGTAGTTTTTGTATAGGTGATGGTGATATATTCTCTTCATGTTAAAGCAATAAAAACATTGTTTGGGCTTCGCAAACGCACTCACAAGCAACTTCTTGCTCAACAAAAAACCTTTAAAAATAAAGGAAGCTTAAAAATTAAATAACAGCTTCTGGACCCCACCAGCAAGCAACCCATATTGGTAGTCCAGGTCAGCACATGGGAAGATCGGACGGTGGAGGTGGCAGCTTCTGATTGGGCAGCTTCCCGTCCAACACGATCCAAGCCATCTTCAAACCCCAGCTCGTGTGAACTTCCAGGTGGCAGTGCATGAACCATACACCTGTTTCCATGTCATCATCCATGCCAAGTCAGTATAAGTTTACGAGTAATCGAGGTGAGGCCGGCCCCACCAAGCAGCTATCTGCTTCCTAAGTTGAGTGGTAGTGACTATTATACTATACACTATGATCCTATGGATTTTTATCCCATGGGTGACCGTACATACCCATATTTTTAAAAAAGTATGGTACGGCCCACTCTCTATGATGATACAAACCGTCCATTTACTGGGCCCGGCGTAAATAGGATATGCCCAAAAAATCATTTCCATAGGGTTATCCTAACCCTCCAATCTATGAAAATGATTTTTGGGGCACAATGTTACATACCCATATTTTTAAAAACATATGTTACGGCCCACTCCCTATGATGATCCAAACCGTCCATTTGCTGCCCCGGTGTAAATAGGTTATGCCCCAAAAATCATTTCCATAGGATTATCCTAACCCTCCAATCTACGAAAATGATTTTTGGTGCACAACCTATTTAGGTTGTGGCCCAACAAATGGACGGTTTAGATCATCCTATGGAGTGTTATATACCTTACTTTTCGAACAAGACAACTTGTTACGGCCCCCCATCATATAATTTCTCATGCTCCTATATATGCACTCTTAAGTGGATCAATACTTATAATATTATACATCTGTTAGAGAATTGATAGATAACCCAATTTGCTGGTTTTGATAATGACACCTTGCTTTAATCAAACACATTTATGATTTGCTGTTAATAGCTTGTAAGTTGTGAAAATCCTAATGAAAATGATTGGATGATGGCCTAGTTTTAAGGTTGTTGAGAGCGGTCATTCTAATCGTATGACCAGAGTTACCAAAACGTGGTCTCGCAAAAAATTGGTGTTATTGATCTTGGTTATCATGTTGTCTTGGACACTTGGCGCAATATACAGTGGTGTTATTGATCTTCTCGAAATGAGTCTGTTTTCAAAGTAGAGCTCAGGATCTAATTTTGTCAAGTGTAAAACAAAAGGAGGAGTGCCATTATCAAAACAAGGGTGTGCAAATAGCACATTCCCATGTGCTGGTTTGGTTGTATGTATATTTTCCTGAGTTGAACGACCATACTGACCTGGGTTATCAGCCAGAAAGCGAATGGCGACCCACCCACCAGAGGGAACCCCAACCGTGTTTCTCTCAACAGGATCCACCAAATTGAAGTTTGAAGGGTCCTTATTTGGGTTAAAATTTCCAAACCCTTGTCCAACTACATAGAAGTTGAAGCCATGGAGATGGAGAGGGTGACTCTCTACCCCAAGAATGCTAGTATCTTGCATCACCAACTCCACACTCGTATTGAAAGGGAGCACCACAAGCTTAGTACCATTGCTCACAAAAGTATTATTAGGAGCAGTACCTGTTAAAGTATAAAAGATTAAAGATGAGTTATTCTAGACTTAAGTGCGCCCTCGGAGAAAATGGGGTGAAAGGGTGCCCCCATTGGCCAAATGCTATTTATAACAGTTATGGTGGTAATTTTCTGTGCCATCTTAAATGGCTATTGACCAATAAGGGTGCCCTTTCACCCCTTTTCTGCAAGAAAGCTGCGAATCTAGCACGCCTCAAGATTAAATAAAGCCATCTCCAACAGCTTAAGCTTTTGGAGTAATTGGTTGTTTCACATGGCATCAAAGCAAAGGTCCTGGGCTCAAAACTCATTTCTCCTTGATATTAAAAAGGGAAATGATTTCTGCCCTCAAGTGTTTTGATAAACACGCGCTCCACTTGTTTGTCGTGTAGTATTTAAAGGGTTTTAAGAGCTTTTTGAGAAACGTAATATCCTGACATCTCTCTAAATACTACATGACAAAGAAGTGGAGTGCGTGTTTATCAGAACACTTGAGCGCAGAAATCATTTCCCTTTTAAAATTCCACATGTAATGGCCAACCTCTAAAAACAGGCGCCACACGTCAAGGGGAGTGTTAAAGTATAAATTATTAAATAACACCTTCTCCAATAGCTTAAGCTTTTGGAGTAATTGGTTGTTTCACAGTAATACCTGTATAATTGAAGGGCATTAAAGGGCTGTTAGGGAAATCAGTTGTGTAGACTCCATTAGACTGCCCAAAGAAGTGGGCTTGAAGGAGAGCTGTGGTTGGGAGGACGAAGGAGACATTGTTTATGGAAGCAGAAAATTTAGTCCCATTGGGCCCTTGGCAGGTCTGATTTGTTGGACAAGGGTTGGCCCCTAGGCCTACTGTGAAGAAAAAGCGCTTGTCCACAGTCTGAGGGACATTGGCCGGGAATTGAGCATTGGCTAAGCTGCGTAGTTTCTTAGTGTAATTTGAGGCAAATGAAGTGTCATTGAGAAGTGGGAGGGTTGGTTTGAGGAGGGGAAGTTTCTTGATATTAACATTTGAGGATGTTGTGGAATTGGGTTTTAGGTATTCTAGGATTGCAGTTGTTGTTGAATTATCGAATGTGCCAAGGCCAGTGTTATAGGGTCTTGCTGCCATGAGGAATGTAGCATTTGGGTAATGGGGTTTGGTTTTGAGGAGGACACTGTAGGTTTGGCCTGGTGTTATGAGGAGGGTGTTGGTATCAAATGGCTTCACATAGATAGCGTCAGCTTCAACGATGGTGAGTGTGTGGTTGGCTATGCTGAAGAAGAGCTCGTCATTGAGTGCTGCGTTGATTATACGTAGGAGGTAAGTCTTCCCGGGCTTTACACTAAGCTTGAACGTATCTGCACCCAACCACGCAAAACAAAAGAAAGTTATTATATATGGGAATTAATGACATTTCCACTCCATTAGTTGCTGCATTTCGACTTACTTTTGTTTGTCTTCTGTTGACAATGACTCTTTTTTTCAAAGGAAAGTGCAACAAAAAGGATGGAAGGTACTACTAGTAGGAGTGCAACTTGGGTTTGGTCGGGTTGAGCTTTCGCGACAAAATGAATTGAAATTAACCTGATCGAACATGCGATTTTATGGTAAAGTTTAACCAAAACTCCGAAAACTCAGACTGGAGTTGCACCACTAGGAGGAATTAGGGGTGTTACGTGGGCCGTGTAGGGTCAGGTTGAGGCCAACCCCAAATCAACCCGAGGTAGCATTCCTTCGACTCTAGCCCAACCTCGGGTATAGGAGGATCAAGTCCGACCCTACCCGCCTCTAAATCTCTCAACCATAACCTTACCCGTCTAACCCATTCTATCCAAATCAGGTTGGGTTGAGTCGTACTTCAACGTAGCCTAGGGAAAAAATACACAATCCTAAGATTTTTAAAATTACAATAATACTAATGAATGGGTCGGGCTCGGGTCGAGTCGCCCAAGGCCTCAACCTTAACCCAACCCAATGATCAGGTTGGCTTTTCCCAAACCAACTCGAGGAAATGCAAACCCAATCCTAGCCAAAATGGGATTGAACCCATCCGCTCGGGTTGAGGTTGCACCCGAAGATGGAATGCAGTCATTTTTAAATAAAGACAAACAATAGGGGTATCAAATGGAAGGAAAGGAGGTTTAACTAACATTTCTCGTATGTTTATGATTTACAGTACCAAATGATTTTTCAACTCAATTTTCAAGCATTTCCACACCCTTTTTTGTTTCCTTCCCCTAAATCTATTAATTGCAAGTTTCTTACTTAATGCCCTCATGGAGGTTACTACCTTTTGCGGAGCAGTTGTATAAGGGTCCGGGAAGCCCGTTAATGGTGTAAGCTTCAGAGACATTTGGGCCGGCTCCGGTCTGCAAAGATTGATTGATGATAGCCTCTGTGTCTGCATTGAACCACTCTCCTGGAATTCAAAACATCTTAATGTTAATTAATTACTCTATTTGGTGTTTAGCCATAAATCTTTAGAAGTTGCTATTACCAAAGATAATTGGGACTTCCTTGTAAGGTTTGGCAAATGGGTAGGAGACATTGCGCTTAGGGAGGATGATAAGGGGGCCATATAGGGTCGATCTAAGCCATGAGATGTGTGCGTGCCAAAATAGAGTCCCTCTTTGACCCACGATAGTGAAGTTGTAGACATAGCTTTGGCCAGTTTGTATGGGGCACTGTGTCACATAAGCAGGACCATCTGCCCATCCACTCCTGATTTGTCGAACCCCATGCCTGTTCTCACATCCACCGTTCATTAGAATAGGGAAACCAAATGTATATGGGATTAATCACTCAAATTCTGTGTAGACCCTCTCTAATTTAACAACTGTTAGACAAGCCAATAATTAGTTTTGAAATTTTATATCATGTGTGGCCATATAAAGACGTAATTTTAAAAAAAATACAGTACGGCCCACTTCATAGAATGATCCAAAAGTCCATTTGCTGGGACACAAAGTAAATAGGTTGTCCCTCTAAAATTGTTTCTATAGGATGATCGTAGCCCTCCAATCTATAAAAGGAACCTGTATTTTTCAAAAAGTACAGTATGGCCCACCATATAGGATGATATGATCCAAACAGTTGATTTGTTGGGCCACAACGTAAATAGGTTGTGCCCCAAAAATCATTCCTATAGGATGACCCTAACCCTCTGATCTATACAAGTTTTCATAATGTAAAGTCCCTTTATAGATCGGAGGGTTAGGATCATCATATGGTAATGATTTTTTGGGTACAACCTATTTATGTTGTGGCCCAACAAATGGACGGTATGGATCATGTTATGCGGTGGTCCGTACCTTACTTTTAAAAAATATGGGTTTATACGGCCTCGCATGATATAAAATCTCGTTATTTTGTTCTTGTTCTTTTTTTTTTAATTTACAAGAAATACCATTGATTTTAGGCTTTGTTTGGATTCCTATAAAAATATTTCTGGCGGAAATTATTTTCTTAGGATTTTTTTTTGTTTTCACAATTTATGGGTATTTGGCCAAAACGTTTATCTCAACAAAAAAATTTCTAAATACAGGACCCAAGTTTCTCCGATGAAAATGACCTTATATTACTTATAAAATAATGAATTTTTTGCCTAATAATTTAGCCATAGGGTTTCTCATATTAAAAATGATAGCAGTTTCATAGGAATACACAAACAATAGATAGATGGCCAAAAAAGTTATACTTTTAGGCCCTGTTTGGATTGCAAAAATTATATGGAAAAGTTTGGAAAAGAAAAGATTTTCCTAAATTTCATGCTTTCCATGGTTATGAAAAAAAAGTGACTTGAACCACCATAGTTCTTTCTAGTTGTATTTGCAGGGACCTTTAATTTATATTTTTATACCTAAAATTTATATTTGTATACCTAAAATTTATATTTTACACTGAATTTTGGGAAAAACTTTCCTTGGAAATATTTTCCTCACAAAATAATTTTCTTGCAATACAAATAGGGCCTCAGAGTTACACAAATGCTCTGTTTCTTTAGATGTAAAATGGGCATAAAAAAGTGTTGGGCCTATAGCTCAATGGTTTGAGGCTTTGTATCTTAACCTAGATGTCTCAGGCTCAATCTTAGCTTTCCTACCAAAAATATGGGAGTATCAAATCTTTTTAGGCAATTTTTTAGTGGAAAAATGAGTGTAAAATTTGTTTTACCCGCCCATTTTACGTCAAAAGAAACAGAGCCAAATGGTATTTTTGCCAAAAAAATGTTTATTATCTAATGTATGCCAATCTAATTAGTAGAATGTAAGGACTTATTCCAAATATTGTTTAGAAAGTTGGCCTAACGGTGAAAAAAAAATTACACTATTTAAATTTGGGGGTATTTCCCTGTTTTGAGGGCCACCCTTTCAAGTCACCTGCCCAACTCCTACAACTGGCCCCACAGATATTACGAGGAAAATTTTATCATATTAATGGTTTCCAAACATGCCTTAAGGCACTATAAGTAATATTCCTTGATTTTATTTCTCCTCCCTTTCAAAATCATAGTATTCGCTAGTTTAAGAGCAACGTGTAAATACAAATTAATACTACTAAGAAGGTGGTCAGAGGGGTTCCATACCAATGTATGGTGATATTGTTCTGGACATGATTAACCACCTTAACTACTACTCTGTCACCTTCCCTCGCAATGATCCTAGGCCCCGGAAACTGTCCATTCACAGCCGCCAAGCTCTTCGTATGGCATAGTCGCGTCACATTCTGCATTCTGATCTGTAAAAAAAAAACAATTCTAGAAGTTAGAAGGCAAAATAAGATTGATTTTTTAACTATTTGGCGCTGTAAATTGGGTGTAAAACAAATTTTGCACCAAATGTTTTCTTGAAAATGGGCGTAAAATTTCTTTTACATCCATTTTAGTGTAGTCTGTAACATACATCAAAATGATAATGTCTCGTTATGGACCCGTGTTTCGCATGCGAGAGCTCGGGCAAGAGAAGTAAGGCACTTAATGCAAGTAGAAAATATTGCAGAGGGACAGATGATGGAAGAAGAGAAGCACCCATCTCTCTATCTTCTACTTTCTCTGGTGAAGAAAAATATATTTAGAAGATGGTAGTAAGTCTGTTCTAGTTTGTACTGGACATGGAAGCTTATGTGACTGCTTATATAGAAAATGAGAGATTGTGTTTGGTCGATTTGGTAATGATAGGGTCCAACAAAAAGTGGAGGGATTTTCATGGCTTCAAATTTTCACCAAGAGGGTGGCCACTGTGTCCGAAGTTGGCCAAATTGCTGGTCGAGCTTAATTTTAGAGTGTTAATTAAGTAAAGCTTATTTTACTACACGCTGTCTTAATTAAATTTACTAAAATACTATTTACCTTCTTCTTTAGGGCAATGTACTTACTTTCTAAGTTTAATGACCAAACTGTCCTTGACATTTAAAAAACTCACTAGAAAGTGAGGCAAGCGAGTCAACTCAAACTACCCACTTTAGACTCCATAAATACTAGAGGGGAATATTCAATGTATTGAATAACCACTCGTTTCATGATTCTAGAGTCTCTGTCCGGTTGAGCCAACTCAGCCTTCAGAGTCGACTTGTCAAGTTTCAGTACTATAATCAGTAGGAGTGCAACTTGGGTAGGTCCCAACCTGAACACGACGGGATTAACCCGATCTCGTTTTGGGTTGGGTTGGGTTGGCCTTCCATCAAGCTTGATTGGGCAACCCAACCCAGCCCAGCCCAACGCAACCCGAACCCGGCCGGCCTTGTCCCCTCTAATTTTATTGTGTTTTTATGGCGACTATCCCGGACTGACCCCAAACCTAATGTCTTTTTCTTTTTATATTTATTTTGTCTTTGCCTCGAGCCAACCCGAACCAACCAAACCCGATTTGGAAAATCAGGTTAGAAGGGTTGGGTTAGAGTTTAGAGATTTAAGGGTGAGTTGGGCTAGGGTTGACCCTTCTCAACCCAAGGTTCGGGTTGGGTTGGCTTAGGTAATGCGACCTCAGGTTTGGGTTAGGGTTGGCCTCAAACCGATCCCCGCTCGGTCAGAGTTGCAATCCCAATGTTCATTAATCCATCTGAGTCAATCAAAATATAACAGGTGTCCTCAAAATGGCAAGCATCACTTACTACTATGTTTGGTTGCACGAGGGTTGCTTGGAGAGTAGTGAAATAAGGAGTTAGAAGAGAGGAGATGCGCATTTGATTTGTCTAGAATTACCACTCGAAGGATAGTAGAATAGTGGTAAGTAGTGTTTGGTTTCGTGGCAGTCGATCCTCTCGGAGAGTAGTAGAAAAAGTAGGGGTGTCATTACCAATATAGAAAGTGAAGAGAGATAAAGAGAGAACAAGAGAGTGAAAAACACCTTTTCAACTATTCTTCTACCGAATTCCACTATTCTTCTACCGAAATTCTACCTCTTTAGTAGAATTTGGTTTGAATTTGAGAAGGTGGGACTTGAGTGCCATGTAGGTGTCACATGGACAAAAAAGCAATAATTATGCCTGAAACATGTTTGGGAGTCTCTTAAAATTTCAATGCAATATTGGCAACTAAACGAGGAATCAGCAGCTCCCATCATCTGCCAATGAATGCCGAGCATTTGTGCAACAAAATATTGCCAATTTTCGTTTCTTTTTGTCAAAAATTGGAAGATCTTCATGGGTGTTTTCATTTCTTTTTGTAAATGTTGACACATGATATTGGTGTAGCTCAATTTTTTGAAATTGTTGGAAGATTCGCACTATGAGGCTCGGAAACTTAAAAAATACTACAAACGAATCTCAATTTTCTAGAAGGAGATCATACTTTGGTTCTTTCCTAACGATCCCTTGTTTGCCCTCATGTGTGCCATGTAGACATGATACTATCAGTTGATCCAACCTAGGAACACAAGTTTGGTCCATTACCACTGGCCCCAGCTTGATCAAATGGCACTTGGCCCTTGATCTATTAAGCCTAATTCAGAATCCAATAAAAAAAGGTAAACTATTGATTTTTTTAGCTCTTAATCTTATAGTGGAACCTCCAATCTGCATGGAAACATAATCATGTGGGTCACCACATGATTGTCCTTCAAATCAACGGTTCCAATTAAACACACATGTCCCTAAATGGGACCTAGTGTTGAGCATTGCATTTGACTCTATAGGTGATCATCCGCGTGGCCGGACTCTACATATAGTAATTTATTAATAGTTATTTGTTTCCTTGTCTAGCTAAGTCATTAGAGAACATTGCCATTGTACTTTTATTTGGTTTTTCCTTTATTATACATGTAAAAACCGGTATACACTCCCTGTTTTTCTATTCCTAAGACATTTGACATGGTTGGCATTTTTTTATTTTTGCACCCTAGTTTCGGTGGGTCATTTTAGCTTATAGTAATAGAGTTGTTGGCTGCTCTGATGCCTAGTTCTGTAAGTAATTTCCTATTCTATCTACTACCATTTATCTTGCTAATCAAGGCAGACATTACCAAACACAATCAATATTTTCAGCAAAGTACAAAGGGGAATTGCTAGCGTCCATCGCAAAAGTCATTTCACAGCTGGTCTGTCGCATATCAGACCAGCCACCTCATGAATGGAGACAAAAGCTGTTGTCTTCATTCACGAGGTGGCTCATCTGACATGCGACAGACCAGTGGAATGCCTTTTGCGATGGACCCTAGCAAATCCCAAGTAAGAATTCTAATACTAGGGTCTCTCTCTCTCTTAAGTTATGCTATTGTGGTTCTAGTTATTTGTTTGCTATATTTATTATCCCTTATTTTATTAATGTAGTTTCTTGAAAGGTACTTTGACAAGGGTTTTCTAACCATCAGCAGCTCTCGACAGGGTGTTCCGTTATGAATGTAAGTTGTTGCTATTTCTCTCTCAGAGAGAGAGAGAGAGAGAGAGAGACTCATCACGAAGACGACCATCTTACTCTTGCACCAGTTCAAAGTGAATTAGATTTGAACCGAGACTTTTCCGTTCCATTTCTTTTAGAAGGTAAGCTAGAGTTTTCCAGAATCTTTTCCAAACACTACCTTAAAATAAACCCTTGACCTCACATTTTCTGTTTACAGCGATGATCCATCTGGATAGGTAATGTAGGGGCCATTACTGTATAATCCCACTTAAAGACTTCCATCTTTAGCATCTATGGGTATACTCTCACTTAAAGACTTCCATATTGACCATTTATGGACCCGCAGAGCTAGGGGTGGCAATGGTTCGGTTAGACCCCCAAACCGAATTGAACTGAAATTTGAATCGGTTTGGTTTTACGAAACCGAAACCGAACCGAAACTGAATTTTCGGTTCGGTTTCGGTTCGGTTCAGACAATTTTGCCACCCTTACTCTTAATCATTGGAAATATTCGGTTTCGGTTTTGTTTGATCCCCAAACCGAACCAAACCGAAATTTGAATTGGTAACCGAATTTTCGGTTCGGTTCCAGCTTGGTTCAGCCAATTTTGCCACCCCTACGCGGAGCCTTGAAACTAGAGTTTCAGATTAAGAAGTAATAGAAAATAAGGAATGCTAAAATGAAGGGCGCCCTTGCAGGAATCCGATGAAAGGGCACGCCCATTGGTTGGAAGTTACCAAACTGCATTTATAATATGTAAGTCTTGAATTCAAAAAAGCATTAATAGCACTTTTGCGACTTCCAACCAACAGAGGTGCCCTTTCATCTGATTTCTTCAAGGGCGCCCCTGAGTTTAGCATTTCTCTTAGTAATTATATATAAAATTTTGAGGAATGCTAAACTCAAGACTGCCCTTGCAAAAATAAGATGAAAGGGTGTCCTCATTGGTTGAACGTCACTAGAGTGCATTTATAATAGCAATGAAAAATGTAAAAGTTAGAGACACTAAATGGATTTTAGTAAGGTCCAACCAGTGTGGGCATCCTTTCACTGGACGTGCGCCATCGCTGATCACCAACAAAGGGTTTGAGTTTAGCATTCCTTATAAAAATTATTTGTTTATTATATAAGAAGAATGACAAGCTTAGGGGAGCCCTGCAAAAATGGGGTGAAAGACTCCCCGCATTGGTTGCATGTCACCAAAGTGCAATTTCCTATTCTATCTACTACCATTTATCTTGCTAATCAAGGCAGACATTACCAAACACAATCAATATTTTCATCAAAGTAAAAAGGGGAATTGCTAGCATCCATCTCAAAAGTCATTTCACAGCTGGTCTGTCGCATATCAGACCAGCCACCTCATGAATGGAGACAAAAGCTGTTGTCTTCATTCACGAGGTGGCTCGAAATGCCTTTTGCAATAGACCCCAGCAAATCCCAAGTAATAATTCTAATACTAGGGTCTCCCTCTCTCTTAAGTTATGCCATTGTGGTTCTAGTTCTTTGTTTGCTATATTTATTATCCCTTATTTTATTAATGTAGTTTCTTGAAAGGAACTTTGACAAGGCTCTTCTAACCATCAGCAGCTCTCTACAGGGTGTTCCGTTATGAATGTAAGTTGTTGCTATTTCTCTCTCAGAGAGAGAGAGAGAGAGAGAGAGAGAGAGAGAGAGAGAGAGAGAGAGAGAGAGAGAGAGAGAGAGAGAGAGAGAGAGAGAGAGAGAGAGAGAGAGAGAGAGAGAGAGAGAGAGAGAGAGAGAGAGAGAGAGAGAGAGAGAGAGAGAGAGAGTCATCACGAAGACGACCATCTTACTCTTGCACCAGTTCAAAGTGTATTAGGTTTGAACCGAGACTTTTCCGTTCCATTTCTTTTAGAAGGTAAGCTTGAGTTTTCCAGAATCTTTTCCAAACACTACCTTATAATGAACCCTTGACCTCACATTTTCTGTTTACAGCGATGATCCATGTGGATAAGTAATGTAGGGGCCATTGCTGTATAATCCCACTTAAAGACTTCCATCTTTAGCATCTATGGGTATACTCTCACTAAAAGACTTCCATATTGAGCATTCATGGACCCGCGGAGCCTCAAATTAAGAAGTAATAGCAAATAAGGAATGCTAAACTGAAGGGCGCACTTGCAGGAATTCGATGAAAGGGCACGCCCATTGGTTGGAAGTTACCAAACTGCATTTATAATATTTAAGTCTTGAATTCAAAAAAAGCATTAATAGCACTTTTGCGACTTCCAACCAACAGAGGTGCCCTTTCATCTGATTTCTGCAAGGGCGCCCCTGAGTTTAGCATTCCTCTTTGTAATTATATATAAAATTTTGAGGAATGCTAAACTCAAGATTGCCCTTGCAAAAATAAGATGAAAGGGTGTCCTCATTGGTTGAATGTCACTAGAGTGCATTTATAATGGCACTGAAAAATGTAAAAGTTAGAGACATTAAATGCACTTTAGTAAGGTCGAACCAGTGTGGGCATCCTTTCACTGGACGTGCACCATCGCCGAGATCACAAACAAAGGGCAGGATTTGGAACGTGGAAAGGGTTCCCTTGAGTTTAGCATTCCTTATAAAAATTATTTCTTTATTAAGAAGAATGCTAAACTCAGGGAAGCCCTTGCAAAAATGGGATGAAAGATTCCCCCCATTGGTTGCATGTCACCAAAGTGCAATTAGTGTTCTTTGACTTTTACTCATTATAAATGCACTTTGGTGATTGCAACCAATGGGGGCGCCCTTTCATCCCATTTTGGCAAGGGCGCCCTTGAGTTTAGCATCCCTTATTTAACAATAGGAAAAAGGTGCTCGAGCTTTTATCGGGGACCATTTCAGTTTCTGAGTTTTTAAGCTATTCACTAAGCCTTCTACCAGAGGAAGAAAACAGAAGAATAAGACATTTAAAGGGTGGTTTGCCTTCAACCAAGTCAATCTTGAGGTTGTTGGATTGTGCCTCTGTGCCTAAAACTTTGTAACAGCTTCTCTCCCACCTTACCCCAACCAAAAGAATACATAAAATCCAAGCCAACCTCGATAGTTGTGGATTCGAAACATATATATGTGGGCCATGAACAAGTGTATGCAGGTCTCATCTTGAAATTGTATGCTTTGGTTCTCTCCAATGTTGAGAGAGCCCTTCAAATAAATGCTTTATTTATAGAGAATCAGCTATGCATTTTGCAAAGATTCATTGTTTACAATGGCAGAATAACCATTTGCTGGATAGCTTAAATAACCAATGGCAGAAACATGTTTCTTATAACCCGTTACGGAAGTGGTTGTTTCTTTATTGAGCTCATGCTCAGTTAGGACTTGGGAGACTTCCTCAATAGGCCGTCACAAATGAAGTCACTGAGAATATCAAACGAAGCCTTGTTTATTGCCTTAGTCAGAATACAGGTTGAACTTCTGTCAAAGGGAAATGATAAATGTGCCCCTTTTCATCACTTGGGACACCCAAATACTTCACGTAAGAAGGATTCAGTGAAGCTGATTGCCATGTACACTGCTGCTGGGTGTCCCAAGTGATGAAAAGGGGCGCATTTATCATTTCCCTTTGTCAAAACATATTAGACATAGAACAATCTTTTAGCATCACGAACAAAGTGGAAGTCAATTTCTACATGCTTCATACAGCCCTGGAAGATAAAATTAGCTATCAAATAAGTAGCGCCCATATTGTAACAACATATAGTGTTGGCGGAGTAAATAGAGTGACTCGAAAGGTCAGGTAAGAGACATCTAGCCCAATCAGCATCAAGATAGGCATGTAACCGGGAGTCAAGACTTCAATGATTTAACCTGACAAAATGCAATGTGTGCTTAAGATATCACATAATCCACTTAACAACTCTTAAGTTCGGTCATAAGACGACCCACATATTGACATTCTTCAATTCAAATGGAACATATGGATGAGTGAGAAGAAGAAGATAAGGAGCCCCAATCGTTTGTCGATATTGTGTTCCAGCTTGAAGCAATAGAGGTAGTAATAAAATCCGCCGGTATAGGTAATTGAGGTGTCGCTAAAGCTTATAACGTCAGTTTTTTATCTGCTAGTACAACTACGAGCTATGTCCAGCCGTGATGCTACTCATTCAGAACTATAGATTGCATAATTTTAGCATCCTCCATATAACATACGCACAAAAAAATCACATATTCTGGCACCAAAATAATTCACCGGTCCATAACAATACTCATTAATGAGGGAAGCTTGCATCTATTTTTGTAAAACAGCCCCAAAAAAATAACAATATGATACCAAGAGATAAAAAAGGATCCTGTAAAGTTTCAGCATTCTCAGCACCCTACAAATTATCTTGAAGTAAACATCAGATTTCCAGCTTAAACTCTAGAAACAAAAGTAATGCCAACAAGAAAGAGAATCCTAACATCCACATTTGCAGTCTGCTCGACAGATTCTTCCAATAATATGATGAACCAAATATACTTGGCCTAAATGTCATAAAAAGTACAGTATTACCAAGATATCTTGACATCCTACTATAAAGTTTCAAGGCTGTCCATCTTAGAGCCCATAAACAACAAACCATGCCATACATCTTAGAGCCCCTACACAACAAACCAAGTCATAGTATCTAGACAAAATGTCATATCAAAGCAACAAAGAAACACTTACCAATTAAATACACCAGTTATCTACAAATAAGAGCTATAACCCATTACATTAAAATAGATCATTACCGGGTTTTTTAGCCATAAATGGCCTGAAAATGGGATGATACATCTTGCAAATCCTCTGTAAAACAAGATATCTCTACTGCCAATTCTTTTTCTGCATGAATTTCACTAGGATGAAGGATGTTGTCTAGAATCCATATGCCGGATCCTTCTGGTGTCATCATTCTATGCCACTATCACTGGAATTTGTCTGAAAACTTACAAGAAATGTTATAAGAAAAATGAAACAAACAATTATAAATGTTTCGCATTTTGTATCCACTAATAAGAAAAATAACAGGTAGATAAAGATGAATGCCAATCTACCAAGTGAATGAAGGAACCGAGTTAAGACTCCCTAAGCCTATGTTTCTATCTTCTCTGTTCTCTGTAACATAAGAGTTGGATTATTGCTACTTTTTTACAATTCTTGTAAAAGATGTCTCAACCAAGTGATCTAATGTACTTCCGATGTATATCACAAACCCTAGAATACTTGCCCAATTGAAAGCAAATTATATTAAAATAAAGAAATGGCCCAAAAAATCACATGGGAGATCTTCCAAGTTCCAACTGAGAAGCAAGGAAGTAAAATTTGATTGACCTTGTGACGTTTAGGAACCAACCACCATGGGTGTAATATTCTCTAAGAGCCCCCAAATAATATATCAAGGAGCTATCCCAACACTTGGATGACTATGTTGGTTATGTTACTAACTGTCACAACAAAATCAAACAAAAAAAAGAAAAAAAAGAAAAAGAAAATTACCCTTCACATCGAAGAACAGAACGAGCCTTGGCGCAACAGTAAGGTTGCTCCATTGTGACCTGGTGGTCACGGGTTCGAGTCCAGAAACAGCCTCTCTGTAAAGCAAGGTAAGGCTGCATACATCTGGCCCTCCCCAAACCCCGCAATGGTGGGAGGCTCGTGCACTGGGCTGCCATTGGAGAACAGCACGACAAGTATCATGGATTGGGCATTGAGGAAAACCAATGGGCTGTTCGCGAGACTATATTCTTGGTAATGCAATGCACAAGGCTCTGGAGCCCAGGACTCGAAAGTATTTTCTAGATCACGGGTGGTTTTGGACTGATTGAATTTGTAAGGAACTAAAATAAGTTTTGGACTGATTGATATTGGCATACAATACATCAAGAACAAAAACTGGATAGTAAAATGGATTGTTTCAACACCAGAAGTAGCCAAACTCATTTCACCATATCACCAATGCAACAAACTGCCTCTAACACGAGTTTCCTGCATAATGTAAACAACTCTTTCAAAAAGAGAAAGATAAATGAACAAGCTCATAATTCAACATGGTTACAAAAAATTAATGTAAAGTACCTGTTCACATAAAGTATGGAATGCCCTGTAAAGGGACCTTAGAGTATATCCACGAAGGTCAGAGGCGTTGCTTATCATGACTATAAGCCCATGCCATACTTCGTCTTTTACATAATTTCCACGCTATGAAACAACATAGAAGAAATTTCCACTATTGAAAAGTATATCACTCACAAGATTAACTATGTAAAAAATAAAGACTTCAAAAATATCATACATAAAAAATAAAATAATGCACCAGTACGCTTTTCTGTAGAACAATTGTGGACTAAACCTATAGATAAAACACTATAGCATAAACACTTACCATGAATGACACACTTAGTACTATAGTAAAAATATAGATATTCATATTTTCATGCATCAATAGAAGTATATCATTACCAGTTGTAAAGTGCCAGGAGACCTCTGACTAACACTCTTAGATTCTTCCTCAATTGTTCGTCATATCTCCTCTTTGTAGTTGCATATGAAAGAACCTGAAAATCTATCATTGTTATGACCTGTTGAATGTTCAATATCATCAACCTACTAGAAGTTATAAAATTATCGTCGATTTCAAGATGGCAATGAAACAATAAATAAAAAGTTGGCCACCATTTAATAGGCAGAGGACCAGTTGCCAATGGGCCTCCCACATTTTTTCAGGGTGCACGACCACAACCTATAGAGATTTTTTATTTTTTTTAAAAGAAAAAAAATTTTAAAAGAAAAAAAAGAGCAATGAGCACAAGAATTCATGGACAGAAGCAACAAAATATAAATTCAGTATGGAAATGAAGAGTATAGCTTTATCTAGATGCACAACAAAATAAACAAACCTTTTTCCTGTACTGTTTTCACTATAGTGTAACACCAATGTTCTTGTTTCTGGCATATCCTAGTGCTTCATAATAATCCACACATTTGTAAGCACAATCGAATGGGATTGTACATTAATGCTTACCAATTCCTAATCTAAGCCAACATCAATCAGATTTTGACTTCCCTAAACCTAAAGGAACTAAACCAACCAAAATTCGTGTAGTTCCTTAGAAGATTCGTAACAGCTACTCCTACCCCAGTAGAAATCATATTAGTTATTAATGACCATTGACCATGAAATCCTCTTTAATCCCATCCTTTGTATATTGGCCTCCAACTTAAAAGATTCTCTAAATAAGCATTCTTTTTAAATTAGAGACATAGCTTAACAAAAAAACAAAGAGAGTCCTAATGTTCAAATCATTCAAGAGAGGAGTAGGTCTACTGGTAAGATCGTGATTTTAAATTTCCACCGAAACGGACACAAAATGACCGAAATGTTTCCATTTCCATCCTCAATGAAACCGAAATGACCGAAATGCATAAACCAAATCTTAGGTGTAATAGTAGTATACCATATTACTATGTATTACATAATTATATGTATATGAATTGCATGCAAAATATGGTGTACGTATTATGTACACATATTTATATGAATTACATGTGAAATTTTGTATGTACTAAACTACCAGACATGTGCGACAGTGCATCTTACTAGGAGTTTGATACTTTTAAACTATGATTTGGCCGACACTTTGAATTTATTGCCGACTCACGTGTCTTGCCGTGTCCGACACGACACTCGTGTCCAGACGTTTCGACACTCCTTTGGACACTTTTACTTGTATTGTTGGAAGTGTTAGACTTAATGTGGGTGTGGGGACATGTTTTTGTACCGTGTCAAGTGTGACATTATGTTTTTTTTATTGAATATTGTGTTTACCTCATTTAGACAACTCGTTCCATGTCAAAACTGGACACATGAATCCATATCCACAAATCATGATTACATATACTTTCTATTTTAGCCGTGTCCCCGTTTCTAAAGTTTAGGGGTTTGCCGTGTCCGACACGTGACACTCGTGTCCATGCATGGGTGGTAGTCTTGCTTATGTGATGGATTCTAAGTGTGTATCTGTGCTTCTTCTAGCATTTCCTGAAGTTTTATCTTTAAAATCTATCATTTGCAGATGTTTCCTTGAGTGCACAGGATTTCCACCGAGATTTCCAACCGAAACCGAAATGTTTCCATTTCCGTAGTGACCGAAACTGAAACCGAAACCGAAATTTAAAACCTTGGGTAAGATCATAATAGAAGTTAATGATGCAGGGTGAACTGCGGAAGCTATGCTTTAACCTGTAGGGATGTGAGGTATGTGGATTCTGAAAGTAAATGATAAATGCAGGTGGAGAAATAAAACTCTAAAGGGCTGCTGAAGCCGGGTCACTAACTCAAGTGAATTTTCAATACCAACACCCTCTAGGAATGACTTGGCATCACCATTCTCGTCCAACATCTGTTAGTACTTGCTTAAAGATCAACAATTTAAAACATGATATAAAATTCCTCGAAATGACCAAAATGTTTCAATTTTCATCCCCACCGAAACGAAATTTACATGATTTCCTCTTACGTCATTATTTCTCCGAAATTGACTGCAATTCCTGAAATTCGACCAAAATTTGACCGAAATTCCCAAATTCAACCAAATGCTCGAAATTCGACCAAAATGGTAAGAACGACAAAAAAAAATGGAAAAATGTCATTATTTGCATTTCATTTCATTAATGCAAAGAATGATATTTGATAGGTAACATCATTGAACCACACAAGAAAGTAACCGTATCTTATGCATGAGGTGTCAGATCAACAGGGAGAAATAATACTTCGTAACTCTATGTGGTATTTACATAGAATTGGGGTCTTTAGAGGGGAGACTGGTCATTGTACTTTCATATACTTTTTTACATTTAACTTCATTACTGGCTTGACTGTTCTAGACATGTGTGACAAAGCATTTCACTAGGTGTTCAATATGATTAAGCCATTATGGATGGTTTTGTTGCTTATTTGATGGTTTATAAGTATGTAGTTGTGCTTATTCTAGCATTTCCCAAAGTTTCATCCCAAAATTTTATCATTTCCACATTTTTTTTAAGATAAAAAATTTCATCATTTGCCTATATTTCCATGTGTTTCTGTGATTTTACAAGATTTCCAGTGAAACCTAAATGCTTCTGTTTCCGAAACGACCTAAACCCAAAACTGAAATTTAAAACCTTGTTTGCAAAGAGGCATCATCACATTGGTAAACCATCAAGCTATGCATTCTCATTTAGAGTACACACATTAAGGCCTAGCATCAGAAATAGCATTTTTCAAGTTGCAAAGTCTTTTTAGGCGATTTTGGAGCTCCCTCCCTAGGTCGATGGAAACCCTAGGGAGGGAGGCGTTTTCTTCCCTATTTCGTCTCTCTCTCTCTCTCTCTCTCTCTCTCTCTCTCTCTCTCTCTCTCGTCTCTTCCGTCTCTCCCTCTCTCTTCTTTTTCTCTCGCAGATCTTTCTCTCTTCAATCGATCTCCCTCTCTCCTTTCCTGATTTCTCTTTCTCCCCCTATCTTCTTTTCTTTCACTTTTCTGATCTCTTCCTGTTCTCTCTCTTTCTGTTTTTCTACTCCCCCCTCTTTTTTCCTCTCTGGTCTCTCTTTCTCTTTAGATCTATCTTTCCTATTTTTTTTATCTTTCCCTTTCTCTCTCTTAATGGGTAAGGTAGGTTTAGTGGCCGGATGATGCCCGGAGTTGGGCAGATCTCACTAGGGATGCAGCAATGGTGGCTGGAGGTGTGAAATGGCCGGATCTGGGACCGGATTTATTAAGGAAATGATCGGATCTGGGTTGGGTGGATGGAGAAAGTGGGCTGATGAGTTGTCGGAAGTGGTGGACGTGGCAGGAGTGTGAAAAAGGGTGGCTGGATTCAGGGGGAAAAAGGAAGAGGTTGGATGTGGAGGGTAAAGATGGGGTTTGATCAAGGTGCAAGGTTGGGGGTAGAGGGGTAGCATTAGGGTGAACAATGGTGGGCTCTAGGATTAGGTAAAAATAAGGGTAGGATTAGGATTTTAGGTTCTGATGAAACTGAAGGGGAAGAAATTAGGGTAAAAATGGTGGTCTCTAGGGTTAGATTAGGGTTTTTTGGCTTGGTGGTTTAATGGGGATCCCCTGGAACGGGCAGTGGCGCAAGGTGGAGGCCGCCGATGATCAGATTCGATGGATTTGGCTATCGTGCACGGTTAGAGGCGCACAATAGCTTTAGGCCTTTGAGCGGGATTTTGAAATTTTGAATTAGCCGGCTAGAAAGTGGTGGAGCAGTTTGAGTGACGTGGTAGGTCACAACTATGATTTGATAGGGTCCACAAATATGGCACTTTCAAATGAGACCATTGTGCAATGTAAAGGAAAGGACGGGGGAATGGTGTAGGCATTTTTCAGCTGCGGTAGTAGATGAAGAATTCGAAAGGGAAGTGAAATAGGTATTCGGCAAGGTGGCAGCGCATGGAAGTGTAGAACTCGTTGTAGTAGTTGACCCAGAAGATCATTTTTTGGGTTTTTACTAGTCTAGGAGCATGTTCCTAGCCACCCTTAATTGATTCTATGTAATGCAAGTAGGGACCCCTAGTCCCCAATGTAATCTTCATAGTATCAATGAAATTGTCAATTTTCAAAAAAAAAAGAAAAAAGAAATAGCACTTCAGACATAGAGGTGCATCCACTTGCTTGGTAAAATACTTAACATGATTAATGTGAACTAAACAAACAAAAAAGGTCAACAATCTAGTCCTTAACGGGTAAAAAAGAATTTCTGAAGAGCAACCTCATGTGGACTTATCCTTGAAGATCTCCACAAATCTGAAACATCCCCATTTCATGGAAATCAGGTGAGTTGGTTCACAGTTGAATCTAGAGCATCTACATTCCTCAAAATCTTCATCAGAAGCATTAAATGAGATCAAACAACCACATATCTACTACTTCTAGGACTCTAGTAAGAGAGGGCATTTCTGTTTTACATTCCTAGAAGAGCATAATGTAATTAGTGTTGAACAAATCATGATTCCAAATATTTCCAAGATTCAAGATTTAAACATATGATGTCATTGTTAGCTGAAGGGAATCAATATGAAGCCGGTCAAGTATGACTAATCCGCAGATAGCTACTAAGCCACTGCAGAAGCATAGAGACGGAAAAAATACAAAGAAGTGACAGTATTTAGCAGAATGACTAATAAGATTATCACAACGGTCAAATGTCTCAACATAAATAAAAGTGCATATCAAATAATGAATACAAATAAGAAAGATTAGCTAACACGATCCAAATGGAGAACCTTGGGTACCCATGTGTTAAAGTATAAAAGATTAAATAACGCCATCTCCAATAGCTTAAGCTTTTGGAGTAATTGGTTGTTTCAAATGGTATCAGAGCAAAGAGCAAAGGTTTTGGATTCAGAACTCCTTGATATTAAAAGTCCACATGTAATGGCCAATCCAAAAGAGAGGCCACACGTACCATGTGTGGGCCAACCCTAAAAAGAGGTTCCACACGTGAGGGGGAATGTTAAAGCATACAAGTTTCAATAACGACATGTCCAACAGCTTAAGCTTTTGGAGTAATTGGTTGTTTCACAATATGCGTATGAGAGTATCTAAAATAGATTGAATGTTTTTCTCTTTTTCTATTTCCCCTTATCTGGACATTAGGGAACTCTTCATAAAGGAGAATATACAACACTTCTATGCAAGCCCTCTCTCATGAAGTGCGAATTCATAACTCAGCCAATAAAACAAACACATAGTGGATGACAAAATGGCAACCAGGGAGTGATAGGAAGTTCAAACATTTCAGCCACAATACATATGAATAGTACCCCTTTGATATCACTTGGCATGCAAAGATGGCTATAGTTGAATTAAAGATCTTATAGAAATAAGATCAGATTCCTGCACTTTATAAGCTCCAAATAAACACCTCAATTCCAAGGTAGCAAACCCAGTCCAAAATTCATCAAGTTCTGTCCTTAAAAAACCCCAATCTAAAACAGAGGTTAGAGAAAAAGAACTCAAAACAATGTAACAGCTTTAATGATATTTAAAGCTTGAGGTCAAGGAGGATTTCTCAATGGCTAATCAGGCATAGGTGCTGATTTTTTTTGAGGAAACAACGTCACATTAATAAACACAATGGAAAAAGGAAACTCAGACAACAAAAGAGAAGAAAACATTGAATAAGAAGCCCCAAATTCAAGATTAAAAGAAGAATAAACAACCCTAACCCAATTCCTTCGAGTACCTTAATGTTTTCTTCTGCTTCTTTCGTTCTTTATTCTCCTTCTTTCTTGTAATTCCTCATCTTCTTGGTTTTGAAAATTAGGCAAAAGAAATGAAAAACGGGGCATGGTCTCAGGTGACGAAAAAACGGAGTAGGCGATGAAAAAGGGGGCTGGAAAATCACAAAAAGGGGAGGGGAAACAAGGGATTTGGATAGTTGTGGCCTTGTGGGTATTACTTAAAATGTGTTTTACCAACAGTCATAAAAGACTGCCGGTAAATCCATGCTTCATTCATAAACCGGCGGTCACAAAAGACCGCAATGAAAGAAATCATATAGGCCAAGTTTGGATACCAGCAAGATTTAGATTTGGATTTAGTTTATATTTTGAACTAGATCAGATCCTTAGAATTTTCAAATCAGTAACAACAGTGCAAAAAATTCCGATTTTCAAATCTTTTTTGTGAGACATTATTTGGAAATCAACGTTTGTGGCAACTTCCGTCACCATTGCTGCTCCTTGACGTTGCTCCGGCAGCAACGAGACATCCCTCCCTCCCTCACTCACTCTCTCTCTTTCTCTCTCTCTCTCTTTCTCTCTCTCTTAAAACATGATCATGAAGATGATTGATGCGTTTTGTATCCAAAACTCAAATCCAAATCAAAATACAAATGCATGAGGTATCCAATCGGGCCCATAGGGATTTTGCATCTAGCATGTTTGTCCTTTGAAAGTCCACATGTATTATCGTTGATGTAGAAGTAAACTGTTGAGAAAATCTGTCGTGCAAATCCGATCCAATTGTGCACAATGGAAAAGTAAAAATAAACACAAACTACATGATGAACACCGTGATTTTACATGGTCGCCTAAGATGCCGATGTCCCTCTGCGGTACGTATGCATCCCCTTTATAACATGATTTGACGTCAAAAAGCGTTAAAGTTGCCCATTGTTCACGTTATAAGGGGGCGCATACGTACTGCAGGGGGGTGAAAATATCATCGCCCAAAAAATAATATACAAGGATTATAATGGGACTAAGCTGCCGATTTGCTAACCGCAACCCTTTCCTTATCCCCTCACCCTAGATCACACACGAGAGAAACTCGAGAAAACCTGACAAAAAATCTAAGGCGAAAACTGAAATACAGCACGAATCCCTCTTATGCAAATTCATTTTAAGAGGGTGTATTTTTGTCAAAACTGAGGTGAGAGATTAGGGCTTCTTAAATTGTGATATAAATACTAAAATTGAGCAAACCTTCTCCAAAAGAAACCCTAAACCTAAGAGGAGTGGCCGGAGACGAGAGCCAAGAGCCACCAGGAATTGTTGTGGACGGCAGAGAGGTTAACCTGAGGTAAGGAAAATGTTTAGATTAGATTTTGACATCGACCACCTTGATTTCTTATAGATTGGGTTTTTAAAAGGACATTTTTCATTTGTTTCTATTGTACGGGGAGTTTCAACCAGATTCCAGCGACTTCGTTGATCTCTTTGGAAACCTCTCGTCCTGAGCTTTCTGACAAGACCAACCTCGCCTGATTCCAATGAGAAACGAAGGAGATAGAGCCCCTCAAAACTTGAGAAAAATCAGAAGAAAATCGCCCTTGAAGAAATTTCTCGATCGAAGACCTAGTCGATCGACTGAATTTGTATTCGGTCGATCGAAGGGACCACTAGGTCGACGGACGAAAGGGTACTAGAAATTTTTTTATTTTGGTCTCGTTCGACCAAAGGGATCACTCGATTGACCAACCGAAGGGTACTATTTCGAAGAATAACCCGGATGGTCTATCGAGCTTCGGGTTGGTCGACAAATCGATGGTCTGCTTGATGTCATTTTTCACTCGGTTCGAGTGAATTGTGCGACCCTCTTTTCGCACCTAAGCATGATGATCATGGACACCTAACCTGTTAGAAGGGTTTTCACCGCCGGGCAAGATCGCTATGCGCAATGGAATATAGAAATCGCATTAAAAAAATTTACAATCAATATTGCCCTAACACATGATTGTAGGGTCTAGATGATCTTATGGCAATTAATTAAATACAAAGGGAAGATATAATAACTTACTTACTATAGGAAACAAGATCGAGTCATCCGCTTGATTTACTCCTCGTACGGCCACGATTGTTCTCAATGGCGCAGCTCCGCAAGTTGAACTGATAGATTCCTATGGATTACACAAAGGGAATAAGAACAACTTTTATTTTTCAACATCTTCTCATATAGATCAGAAGTAAAGGCATTTTCACCCAAAAATATGGGGCTTTTGTATCTCTTTTTGCAACTCAAACTAGAGAAGTAGAAGTAGAAGTAGAAAGATAGAGAGGAAGTTGAGAGAACTCTTGAGAGGGGGGGGGGGGGGGGGGGGGGGGGAATCTGTTGGACGAATTTTCCAAGTCTTATATGTGCTTGGACATCCACCAACTCATCTATTTGTCGGTAGACTTTTCATTTTTCAAGAGTCTTTTAATTCCAACAAATCCTCTTTAACTTTCTCTTACTGTTTTTATCTCTTTTTCATTCTTGTTTCAAGAAATGTCCACATTCATTGAACCTTGTGGTGGGAGAATGAGTTGGACGAATTTTGCTTTAAATCAAATTTAAATCAAAATATATTATTACTTGTTCCTCACTCAATCTCACTACCCGTCAATTTACCTAGATTTTGTTAAATAGTTTTTATTTAAAATTCCAAAGATGAAATAAATGTTTCACATGAATTTTAAATAAATAACTTTTATTTAATGCATCACTCAAACACCTCCCGTCCAATGAGATAAAAACTTCAATTGAATAATTCGAAATTCCCAAAATAATATTTAGTTAACTCTTAACTAATATTATATTACATATGTTTCCTATGGTGTATACACTAAAAGAATTATGTAAATCCTCTCCCTTGTATCCAATACAATGGATCTGATCCGTCCGTGCAATCTAATAAATGTGGGACCCTGATCCTATAAGGATGTAAATGGGGCATACGAGTAGTACGTGGGATCATCGCTCCGACAGTCAATCCTTTAGAACCCAAAGATGGGCCCCACTGCGATCTCGCTCTATAGTCAAACTACGATCCAATACCAATATGACCCTTCATTCCAAAGGACATGTAAAGCGTCCTGTCTGGGTGGACTAGCCTTACATGCTATTCTAATTTGAACCAATTAAGTACTGATCCAATCATTACACCCACTCTTTTTGCTTAGGGTCCACTATTCAGGTGACTAAGATAATCCATCCCATGACACGTGCATGTAGGCAAGACTGGTGATGGTTGTGTATAGGAAGAGATGTCCAATCTCAACCCCAACCAAGAACATTTAAGGTCTACAAAGCATCGAAATATGATATCTCCCTGCTCCCTAGATTCATGAATCCCTAAGATGGTATTCCTACTTTGCTACCTAGGGATGAATGTGTCAGAAAATAAGCACATCACACACACTCGAATATGAAATACCAAATATAACTGATGAATACAGAATGCACTAGCTTTTAGGACATATACTCTAACAATTTACCACTTGCCCTCAAAGTCATTCATGCATGTATCACAGACCCATTTCCTCTAAATGCTTGTCAAAAACCTTCTGACTAAGGGACTTGGTCAAAGGATCAGCCACATTATTCATTGAAGCTACTTTCGCTATAGCCACATCTCCTCTATTAATAATCTCCCATATCACATGATACTTCTGAAGGACGTGCTTAGACTTCTAATCAGATTGTGGTCCCTTTGCTTGAGCGATTGCCCCGCTGTTATCATTATGCAACGTAATAGGTCGCTCAACAAAGAGAACAACTCCAAGTTCATCCAGGAACTTCCTCAGCCATACTGCATCGCTTGCACCAATATATTCTACTTCAGTCGTGGAGTCAACAGTGATGTCTTGCTTGCAACTCGTCCATGATACTTCCCCATTAGCTAAAGTACACACAAAGCTTGGACAAGACTTCAGGTCATCCAAGTCAGACTGAAAGTCTGCATCGAAAAACTTGGAAACGACTAATTCGTCTCCTCCATAAACCAAACAATAATGCTTAGCCCTCTTAAGATACTTGAAGATATTCTTCACTGCCGTCCAATGCTTAGACCTACCTGGATATGATAGATATCTGCTAACCATACTCATAGAGTAACTGATATCTGGCCTGGTACATAACATGGCATACATCAGACTTCCCACAGGCGAAGTGCAGAGAATTCTACTCATAGCCTACTTCTCCTCAGGTGTCTTGGGAGACATATTCTTGGAGAGCTCGACTCCATGTCTGAAAGGTATTAATCCCTTCTTGGAATCTGTCATATTATATTTTGTTAATATCTTATCAATGTAAGTCTCTTATGATAGCCCAAGCTTCCTATTCTTATGGTCCCTAAACACTTTAAGGCCTAGAATATAAGAAGCTTCTCCCAAATCCTTCATTGAAAATGTACTAGAAAGAAATACCTTTGTATTGGATAACATCCCTATGTCATTCCCAATGAGTAAAACATTTCACATACAATACTAAAAATGTCACAGCACTTAACTGAGCTTCTTGCAAACACAAGCCTCATCTACATTTTTTGAGAAGCCAAACTCTTTGACTGTCTCATCAAAATGATGGTTCCAACTAAGGGTGTCAATTTTGGCTCGGGCTCGGAGGCTCGCTTGAGCTCGGCTCGAATCCTTAACGAGCCGAGCCGAGCTGGCTCACCAGGCTCGTTAAGCTTAACGAGCCGAGCCTAATTTAGGCCAGGCTCGGCTCGGCTGGTTAAGAATTTAATATATTTAAATATATATATTATATATTAATTTATACATTAAAAGGGTTGTCCAGGGAGTGAAAGGGTGGGGGGGCAAAATATGTCACTTCATTTTTGGAACCCCATTTGTTACTAGGACCACCCCCCATAGTGTAAAAAAAGGGCTGTCCAGGGAAGATGAGGGGTGTGAACATAATATAACCCGAGCTCGGTAAGGCTCGCGAGCCTGGCCGAGCCTGACCGAGCCGAGCCGAGCCGAGCCTGGCCAAGCTGGCTCGGCTAGGCTCGTTTACACCCCTAGTTCCAACTGCGGGAAGCCTTCTTTAATCCATAAATAAATCTCTGTAATTTGCAAAATTTTTGACTACCTTCTATAGCAGCCTCAAAACCCTCATGTTGGACCATGTAAATATCTTCCTGAATGTTTCCATTGCAGAAGGTAGTTTTGATGTCTATTTGCCAGATCTCATAATCGTAGTATGCAGAGATGGCTAACAAAATCCTAATGGACTTTAGCATAGCTACTGGTGAGAAGGTTTTCACATAGTCAATACCAGTCTTTTAAGTATAGCCCTTTGCAACTAGCCGTACCTTATATGTTTTCATCAAGGCCCCTCTTCCTCTTGGAGATCCATTTATATCCAATGGTCTTAATGCCCTCTGGTGGATCAACCAGAGTTCAGACTAGGGGTGCAACTTGGGTCGGGCTCAACCCGAACCTGACAGGTTCAACCCGATTTTGGCTCGGGTTGGGTTTGGGTTTTCTCGGGTTGGGTTAGGTTAGGTTTGAGGCCTTGGCAACTCGACTCAACCCGAATCCGACCACTGTCCTATAGTTTTCCCATGTTTTTCTAGGATTATGCTTTTTTTTCCTTGTATTTTTTTCTATTTGGCCCGAAATGAACCCGACTCAACCCGAACCCAACCCGACTCAACTCGACCCGATTTGGAGGCGGGTTGGGTTAGGGTTGACCATCCTCAACCCGAGGCTTGGGTTAGGGTTGAGAGAATGTTATCTCGGATTGGGATAGGGTTGGCCTCAACCCGACCCAACACGACCCGAGTTGCACCCCTAGTTCAGACCCTATTAGAAGACATGAAGTCCATTTCAGATTTCATTGCATCCGTCCATTTTCCTGCATCGATGTCTAACATCGCTTCCTTGTAGTTAGGGGGCTCTGTCTCGTTTCCTTAAGAGACCATGTTGTATGTCTCCCAAATAGACAAGTCTATTGGGTTTCCTAACCTCCCTATTGCTACGTCAGAGTGTCAGAATAGGTGTAGTGGGTATCTTCTCAGTGTTCTCATAACTCTCCACTGGAATATCAGATTGCTCATCTAAGGCAACCCTATCCCTATTGCTTGCATTGTAGGTGAACTCTTCTTTCAAAAACTGCAGCATTCCAACTCACAAAACAATTTTCGTTGTTAGGGTTAAGAGACCAATAACCCTTTGTTCTCTAAGATATCCAATGAAGAGACACCTTTGGTTCTTGTCTCTAACTTATCACAACCTATATTTTTCACATGGGCGAGATAACCCCATATTCTCATATGTTTCAATGAGAGTTTCCTACACATCCATATCTCATATGGGGTCCTTAGTACTGCTTAGTCGGGACTCGATTAAGGACATAGAGTGCTATTGCTATGGTGAATCTCCAAAGAAATAGTGGTGCTTCTACGAAACTCATCATAGATCAGACCATGTCTCACAAAGTCCGACTCCTCCTTTCGCAAGACCATCCAACTCTGGCGTTGTAGGTAGAGTCCACTGAGAGACTATTTCATTTTCTTTTAAGTAGTCCATAAACTCATCTGAGAGGTAGTCTCCTCCCCTATCGGACCGAAGAGTCTTAATCTTCTCGTCCAACTGGTGCTCTACTTCATTCTTGAACTCTTTGAACTTTTCAAAGGTCTCAGACTTACGCCACATTAGGTATAAATAACCGTACCTTGAATGGTCATCTATAAAAGTCACGAAGTAGGCCAACCCTCATCAAGCCAGATGAGAAAGGGGTCCACAAACATCATTGTTAATTGGCTTCAACACATCTTCGGTTCTTCCACCTTTGCCATTGAAGGGAATTTTGGTAATCTTACCCTAGAAACATGGCTCACAAGTTGGATTGTGTTCCACTTGGATCGAATCAATCGACCATCCTTTACCAACCTTGTGATCCATTCCAAGCCAATATTACCTAACCGAAGATGTCAAAGATATATATGACTTCCTTTGTCCCTCGCCCTTTGGTGTTTGGAACACTTGAACTAGGAACACTCTCAATGTTGTTGACGTTCTTTAAGGCATTTACAATGTACCAACCATCTACCAATGTACCTCTACAATCAAGGAAATTCCCTTTTAATAAAAACACTACTTCAGTTGAATAACCATGAGATAGAAGTTTTGAAACTGAAATGATATTCCTTCTGATAGAAGGTACAAAAACACAGTCATATAATACTAATGTTCCTCCAGAGAATGCCAGCTTGCAATCACCTACGGCTTGAATTGCAACCATTGCATCTGTCCCCACCTGTAGGTAGATCTCACCTTTACACAACCTTTTGCGTATCCTGACGAATCACTGCAAAACATTGTAGATGTGTGAGGTCTCACTAGTATCAACACACTATGAATAAGCAGGAACAATCATATTTGTTTCTGTAACGAACAATTGCAACGTATCTTGAGAAGGTTTGTTGCCCTGTTTGTTGGCTAAATAAGCCTTATAGTTCTGCTTCCAATGGCATGGTTTGCCACAGTGAAAGCATGCATCATTGCCTTTAGTTGACTTCTTCTCACAGAGATGTTTCTCTTACATCCAGTATGGCCCCAAAATGTCGAGCTTGTTAAGAAAGCCTATCATTTCCAACATGTGATCCTTGATTGGGGTCCTTTCCACCGTTATAGTAGATACTAAACCTTTAATTGCTATCTACCTAATAGTGCGATTTTTCTCTCCAAACATCTCCTTTAAATTATGCATTGTATCCATGGCCGTGGACACACCAGTGTGCTGTTGTTGCAACATGTTGGTCATAGACCCTAGGATATAACATTTCGTCATCTGCCCTTCCTCATGCCTTTTTTGCACTTTGTCCTTCACCTCTTGGGTGGCATCAGGACCAGGCAACTCAGGTGCCTCTGGTTTAAACATAATAGACTTTAGCAACTGTGAGTACTAGCATCAATTTTCTCTTCTAATCCACATAGTTTGGACTGGAAAGTTTGCTCTCAACTAGGATCTTAGCTAAAGGGTTGAAGGAAGCCAAAATCTCTACATCCAAAGGAAAGAGGTAAATAATAAGCAAAACTACGACATTAAGTTCATTAATATTTCATGACATATATCCATTGGATTCGGGTTTTCGATCTACGATGGTACCGCCCATTGAACATCTCATCCACAGGTCCCTCTACCTCATGGATCAATAGAAATCCAAGAATCTCTCCAATAGGCATCGAAAACCCATTCATGCAACCTTGGCATTTGGTTTTTGGCTGTAGACCATCCTTGTCTTGAATGAGCGGATTCATCTAATCTATCAAATCCAACATAACATCCGATTCGATTCGGCCTCCAAGCACGCAATGTGTATATCCTTTGGGCATCAACACCCTATGTTAGATTAAGTCAAACCCACTGCCTTGGAAACATATACAAAAATACAATGGCTTCTGCTTTGGCATATGACCACTGCATTTTGCACACTTCCCTTATCCATGTAAGAATCTGACAGTTACTCTAGCTAAAGAAATAGGATTGGCTTCTACTTTGGCATAGGACCATCATATTCTCTAAACTAGCCAACTGTCAAATGGCTATGGAAGACCATGAGGTTCAATCTTTTCGATCGATTCCCTATTTATCAACTTAATATTATTTAAGAGGGATTTTATGTGTGAGTTACAAAATAAATTATACATGTGCTTTAGAAATTAAACATACAAAAGAACACATGAATCACAACAACCATCACATGGAAAAAATATAACCACACCATGAAATAATCACATCCATGAGCTCAATTTTTTATCTTGGATTTTAGGTATTTTTCCACAGTCCTTACTTGAATAAGGGAATCCATACAACACCATATTACCAAATTGAGAGTGAAATGCGGGCAACCTAATGCTTTCGCATTGGTAAAAAATCCACCGCCGTCAAGGCGAATTTTTCAAAGGAATATACATTGATTTTCTTCATCACATGGGCTAGATAAATCATAAATGACTATGATCATGTCTGTCCTCCGCTGGATCAACCAGTACAAGAGATCTGGAATCCCGTTATCCTCCGTTAGATAATATGAAGCATCGTCATGCCACGATTCTTTCGATCCTTCCATTGATCTCCAAGCGGACCATCTCATCTATATTAAAATTTGATAATAAAAATCAAACTACCCAAGTGTTCTACACTAGCCTTTGCCTTCTATACATAAAAAATAATCTTTGTGCGAAATCAACCATCTGCACAACCGCCCAGTGGGAGTACATGAATGAAATAATAAATAAAATTATTACATTTCGAACTTATAAATTACAGACCAGAAACATTAATATATTAGAAATATAAATTAGAAACATTCACCATAATTAATTCATGCATCTCATGCATGGATAGAGTTCGAGAATCCTTTTTGCCCATTTTCACCAATACCGATTAGATCGCACCAATAACAAAATAGTTATCTCATAACCAACATATCAAGTTAGTATTTGTAGCGTTCCCCTATAGATTTGATCCTTTTGTCTCCTTCGTTAATGTTTCTAAAATGATTTGAAATTCTTTTAGTTTGAAGATCAAATCAAGATCCTCATAAGAAATTAAGCTGATGAAGACTGTAGAGTCGCCACCTAGGATAGGGCCTAGGTCCCTTTGATTAACTCTGTGTAAGGCTTTGGCTTCCCTAAGATTCTAGGTTGTACTAGGCTACGCAAGTGGAAGGTGTTAGGCACCACTCCTGCCTAGGAAATCCCAGTCTTAAGAATCAGATCTTGTTAAAGGATTCAAAGGCTTCACTAGTTTGACCTTTGTTATGAAATTCCATATGAAATAATAGATATTCTGTAATTTCGTACAAAATGATGACTAATTTCGTACAAAATTTCACTTAAATTTGAATGTTTAAATTTTCCCATGAGCACTGACTTTTCGTATGAATTTTCGTATGAATATTTCCACACGAAAATAGGCTGAAAATTCGTATGAAATTATAGTTCTTTGAGAATTCTTGCTTGCTTCTCTGAAAACTTCGATATCCAAACTCTAGTGATGTTAGAGGAGTTGTTAGAAACCTAATTCTAATTAATTACTAACTGGATCTCTTTAGAATTCAAATTATATTGAATACCATTGGGAGTAATTGTGAATTATTGAAGAATTCTCCATAATTCACAAATTCTCATTGAATTTCAATAAAATTTGAGTTTTGGGACCTTATTCTTGAAGTCCTAACCTAGATCTAGCACATTTGAGGTGAAAACCTAGAGAATTAGGGTTGTTAACTCTAATTCTCTAGATCTTCACCTATATCTAGATGATTTTCTACTTGAAATTCAAATGAAATGAAATAGAAACCCTTTTTTATGCGAAAAAATGGTTGAAAGAGGACAATAAAATTGGCAGAGCTTTGACGAGAATCCCGGTGGCGCTCCAATTCCACAATCAACCTTCATGGACAATTCGACGGAGAATGCAAGAAATGAGATCAGATAAGGTCTCTAGAACCTAAGGTTCCTTCAAAATTCTTTCGGCGAATTTTCTGATCGGATTCCGGCAAGCTTTGGCAAGTGCTTCCTTTTTAAAAATTTGGAGGGAAAATTTGAAGGGAAAGTTTTGGAGGAAAGAATTGCCTAAAATCAATGATCTCCGACCCCAAAGGAACCAATCTCTAATTTTGTAGAACTAGGGCCTTTTTATAGGCATAAATGCAGGAAAAATTCCCACCCAAATTTTAAAAAGTGGTTACATATCTGATTTTCGTACGATTGGAATTTCGTACACAAATTCGTATGTTTTGGGAGCATATGAATGCAAATTTCACACAAAATAAATTTCACCATAACTTCTAGAAGTTCGTACATTTCTAAATGTATGAAAGTAAATTCGTATGTATTTATACATACGAAATCCGCTTCGTACACCTAGAAATGTACGAAAAATTTAGCAAAGCTTCAACTGGGCTAAAAAACTGGCTAGCTTTCTGCTGTTTTACTAGTTTTTTGGCTTGATCTCAATGATCTCAGATAAACAAGCTCAGGGCTATGGTTGCAAACTGATTGGGTCAAACTTTGTACTGAGTTGGGTTGATATTTGTGATCAAACAAAGGTTTTATTGCAAGAATTCACCTACTCTTTATATCCATAATAGATCATGGTTCTATTGTCCAGGGAATGCCAAAACTCCTCAGTTCTCATGTTGGAGATACTATACCACAAGGATAAGCATCAATTCTCGTAGCACAGATTCATCATTGGAATCATTATCGCGCCAAAAACTATTATCAGTCCAAAATTGAAAAAATGGGGTGTCTACAGATGCCCCTCTTTGGCAGAAGATGCGACGCATAGGAATGACAAAGCAAAAGAGACAACAACATTTTGACAAGTGAGGAATGGCAATAGGGGGCAAGTTCCTTAGGTCCTAAGGTGTCCCTCACCAAGAGAATCTTGAGGTCAGGTCCTTGAGTAGAAATCTCTCTTTGAGGGGGTTTGAAAAATAAATTTTCAAACGTAGCAAAGTGGGACCTTAAGGGCTTCCTCTCATTCATTTTACCATGAATACGGTTGGGTCATAGGATGTGAAAATCCTCGCCGAGCAATGATATATATTCTTTTATTTAAAGAAAAGTTGAATCCTAGGGTTAAGAAATCCTCACTGAATCGTGTCCAGGGATGTGAAAATCCTCGCCAAGAAATTTTGAAAATACGAATAAAATGTTGTCGGATCATAGGATGTAGAAATCCTCACCGATTCGGGTCCTTAGATGTGAAAATCCTACAATGAAAATTTAAAAAAAATGAATGAAGATGATGTCGGATCATATGATGTAGAGATCCTCACCGATTCGGGTCCTGGGATGAGGAAATCCTCGCCGAGAAATTTTGAAAACATATCTACCCAGTAGAATATAGAATTTTGATGAGGTATTTTTCTAACACCCTGTGCAAGATTTAAAAGTTTAGAATGTCTTTCTAACATTCAATGCATGAAGTTTTGGAAAGAGTTAGGGATTCCTTTCTGACATCCAGTGCTGAAAGATTTTGAAAATGTTTTGGGATGTCATTCTGACATCCAGTGCAGAAAGACTTATCTTGATATAATTTTTTTGTTATTATCATCACAAAGGATTTTGTTAGAAATGCCTTTTCGATGATCAAAATGAAAATGATGGGAAAGCTATGCCAGAAATAAGTATGAATATGCCCTCTCGGGAATCAAAGTGAGAATGATGGGAAAGTTATCCCCGAAGAAACCACAAATATGCCCTCTCGGCTAACAGAATGAAAGATCTAGGGAAAGCTATCCCTAAATAATTAAGAATATGACCTCTCAGCAATCAGAATGAAAAAGATGGGAAAGCTATCCCAAAAAACATATAAAGTATTCTCTGCAGGGGGTCTAGATTTTGGATTTGAAAAAGCTTAGGAAAGTTATCTTAAGAGAAAAATCAAAGGTTTTGCCTTTTCGGCAATCAAATTTCTGGAATTTGAAGATTTTAGGAAAGCTACCCTAAGAAACACCAAAGGAATACAATCTATGTGATCGGAATTTTTTGGAATTTTGAAAATATTAGGAAAGCTATCCTAGGAAAGTTGTAACTTTTACTAGAGGTGTAGGGACATGCCTTCATGATGAAATTCAGGTTCCTCAGGAGACAAAAGAGATGTTGGACCCTTGTTAGGGCGCACCCAAAGAACTTTAATAGGGATAAAATGTCCAATCTTAAAGCAAAATTTGGCAATGCTTTGATCTGAACAAGCCAGATGAAGTTTTAGTTGTGTTCTTTGTACTTTATTCCCTTTTAGTACTTTCGTTTATTTTTCAAAGCATTTGCACATATTGGTTATTATAGTTAGATAAACAAGTTGCAAAGACCGCCTCTAGTATGAATGCTTCCAAATAAGAAAACAAAGTAAAATGAATCGGGTTTAAAGCAAGAAAATTTCATTGCAATGTCTTGAAGAAAGTACAAGAGCTCTTTGAATTCTCAACATGGTCAATGTGGTATCTTCTAAACACTTTTTCCTTTTTAAAAGTCCCCCTATCACATAACCACCATAGCTTTGGGTTGCAACAAAAAGACTTAGAGAATGACTGTGGGAAAATTAAATGAATGAATGGACTCCAAGTTTCTTCTAGAACCAACACATTTTATTTTATTCTTTGGGTAAGGTCTGGCCTCTTCTCAAGCCGGGACATAAAAGGCTGGAGTATCCACTTTTCAAATCATCATCCTCCAAGTACAAGGGAAAGAAGAATGATTGGAAGAAAAAAAAAAGGACTTGTAGCCGCTTGGGATGAGTCAAGCTCTTCAAGCAAAAGCTCAAGTGAAAGGGAAATAAAGAAATATTTATACTTCATGGCACTCACCCATAAAGATGAGGTAAATTCAAACCCCTCTCATAGTTCATCTAGTAGTAATAGTGGAAGCATGTCTTATGATGAATTGTATAGTATTTTGCATTCCTAAATCTCAAAAAATAAAGTTCTTAAGAAATCTATTTCCAAATTAGAAAATGAACTTGATATTTTGAAAAAAGAATCATTTTCTTCAAAATCTCAAGCTCAAGTGCAATTTGAAAATCTTAAACTTGAGATTGAAACCCTTAAGGGTAGTTTGGATGAGAAAACTTGCCAAATAGTTAAATTCCAAAATTTGGCAAGCTCTTCCAAATGTTATGAAGACTAGAAAAGTGAGTTTTGAAAACAAATAACCCATCTTCATAATGAAAATGAAATATTAAGATTATGTCTTCCTGATTTTTTAAATGGTGATAAAATTATTGACATATTCTTTAAAAAGGCTAGTCAAAGGCATAAACATGCATATTTTGATAAAACTAGTCTTGCAAACCCTTCTATTAGATGCCATTATTGTAGGATCCATGGCTACTATCAATTTCAATGTGAACCTAAGATTAGGGATAGTGGAGGAACCAAGAAAGTTTGCGTTCCCAAAGCCCCCAGATGATTCTACTCATATTATAATCCTCCTCTACAAAAAAATATGAAGAAAATGAAGAAAAGACAACCCTAAACATTCTTTTCTGGTTCTTAGATAACAAAAAGGAAGAAAACCTACCGTTGATCGCGAATCCTTGTCTCTAGGGTTGGTAATCCAAGATATACGCTTTGTTCAGCCCTTTATACGCTTTAGAAAATCTGAAGACCAAAGAATATAGTCCAAATCGATATATATTGAAGATGAGAAGAAGATATCCAAGTGTGCTTTAATGGAGGACACTTGAAAGTGATGAATTGTAGCCCAAAAAGAAGTGTGATGAATTTTCTTGAAGGGGGGAAGAGTGTTGAACGAATTTTTCAGCCCTTTCCCAAGGTTGAATTGATTTGCTTTATAGAAAAAGCTAGAGTTTGCAAAGAATAGGTAGTTTCCTTTGTGAGGAGTCTCACATTAGCTAGTTTCTTATTTCTCTTCCTTATCTTTCATTCCTTTTAGTTTTCAAATCAACTTGAATTCTAATTGTGATTACTTGCAAACCAAGGCATACTATTTTACATAAGGTAGATCTTTCAAGGCTCTTCTAGAAGCTTTAACACAATGAAAATAATATATATATGAAATATTACCGTCCAAAAAAGACTGCCTAACGTTAGAGCTCATTTTGACCTATTTAGGGAAAGAATTAAGCAAAGTCGTTAACTAGAAAGTTGTAGATCTTTTCGAGACGTTCAAAACAAGTATAATAGTAAATTTTTTAGACGAAAAGATAAAAAGTTATGGCTGTTTAACTAACCTAACCATATTAGCCATTTCTTTTATTTTTAGCAAGCAAATATGATGTCATCATCCATCTCACCTCATCAAGGTTGGGTGCCCAAGCATGTGGGCCACCCATGTGGGGCACCCACTTTGGTGGCCAAGCCACATGGGTGAGCCCACATGGGCCCCACCTCATGAGCTTTTAGCCTAATGGGCCTTATGACACATATTTTGGGTTTTTCATCAAAATTTCACTAAAATTCATGAAAATTTAAAATTTATAAGGATGAACCCAACCCATATGACATTTATGGTGCACCCTCAACATATGGCCGAACCATCTCCTTTAGGAAAAATAATTTCGGACCAAAATGCCCCTGTTTGATCATTAGGCACTCAAAGGCGACTAAAAATGACATTAAATTGGATTGCCCCCAAAAGGGAAAGTTAAAAATAGAAAGTATTCATGGTTGTAGACACCCCATTTTGTTCTACCTTAATCGATAAAGAAATTAGGGTTTGTTTTCCGTCGGTTTTCCAATGTCTTTCTTTCCCGCATCCGTTTGTTACATTTCTAAATATTTTTGGTCGTTTCCGTCGTGTTTCGTATTTTCCCGCTAAATGTTGAGAAGGATTATTCAGAAAAATCTAAACCAGAGAGAATTGGGACCCGTTTGGTGGGCCCGCATTGGGTGCTTCAATTAAATTTGGATCGAGAAAGTTGGACCCATTTGGTGGGGCCGCATGATGCATTTTGATTAAATTTGGACTCGTTTGGTGGGCCCGCATTGAACATTTGTTTAAAATCGAATCAACCGAGGGCCCACATTGTGGGGCCCGCGTTGTGGGGCCTCTTATGAAGAGCAATGATGGTAGCTCTCCACTAAGACAACATGATGGGCCCTCCACTAAGAGCAATAATGATGGACTCTCCACTAAGAAACATGATGGGCCCTCCACTAAGAGCAATAATGATGGACTCTCCACTAAGAAACATGATGGGCCCTCCACTAAGAGCAATAATGATGGACTCTCCACTAAGAAACATGGTGGGCCCTCCACTAAGAGCAATAATGATGGACTCTCCACTAAGAAACATGATGGGCCCTCCACTAAGAGCAATAATGATGGACTCTCCACTAAGAAACATGATGGGCCCTCCACTAAGAACAATAATGATGGATTCTCCACTAAGAGGGACAACATGATGAGCTCTCCACCAACATATCTCTCTCTCTCTCTTTCTCTCCCTATATATATCTCCCTTCCCATCCATAAGAGAGGGAGGAAAAAAAGAAAGAAATTTATCTTCCATTATCTCTTTCTCTTCCATTATCTCTTCTAATCACTCCCTCCAATCCCTTTCCTCAATATATTCTTCCATCCCTCTCCCTAATATTCTTCTTCCATTATCTCTTCACTCCCTCAATCACTCCCTCTAAACACTCCAGAGAAAGCGAAAGACGGCGGAGCGGATCGGCGGCGGCAGGATTTTTTTATATTTTTTTGGATTGGGCGGAGATCTTCACCACAGGTAGGTGCATTGTTCTCAAAATATTTCTGTATTTTTCCGAATTTTTCTGATTTTTTCCGCAAATTGTGTTTTAAAAATGGAAAACTCTTCAAAAAACATCTTTTGAAGAAGAAAAATTAAATTATATACCAAACAGATTCTAAAATTAATGAAATTTCGTGGGAAAATAATATGTTACTTATTCATTTTACCATGAATTTATAAAGATTTTTGGAGTTTATTTGGTATATTATTTAATATTTTCTTTGAAACTTATCAGATTTTAGGAGAATTTTTACTAACCTCAGATCATCATTAAAATTCATAAAATTTTTACAGTAGTCTTATCTTCCATATTACTTGTTACTGTAAAAGTTTCGTGTGATTTGGATCTGTTTTAATATGGGATGTAGTGTTAATTTATAATCTGGTCTGGAAATTGTAAAATCCGAAATTGGTAGTAAATAATTTCTAAAATTCATGAAAATCTCACTGCATGCTATTTTGATTCATATAGTATTTCTGTAGAAATTTCATAGAATTTAGAGTTACGTTTCGACTAGTTTATGTGTTAATTGTGCAATCTGGACATTTAATGGTTTAATCAAGATTAAATGTGAATTTAATGTAAAAATATGCAAAACTCATCCTGTAAGCTACATACATTTTCATCTTGCTGCTGTAGAAATTTCAAATCATTTCGAATTTATTTGCAACAATTTCACTTGTAAAACCGCTCATATGCTTAAAATTGATAAAATCCATGGAAAATTCGAAATTAATTGAAAATCATATAAAAATTCCTAAAGAACTTTAAAATTCTGTCACATGTTCACTCCTTAATTCATTGAAACAGAAATTTTAGGATCTTTAGATTTTCCTGGAAAAATGGCCCGTGCATCCATAATCGTATCCCAATTGCAACTTGATCTTTGACAATTTGAATATTTAAGTTATAGCATGTTGTTGGCTCCGAGGTTGGTGTCCACGGAAATCCTGAGATTCTGCCAGGCAATAAGATGCTATAACCTAAGTATTAAATTGCACAAGGAAAGAGCGCACGATTCCCTCCTTTGGATGCCATTCAAGGCCGAAATTGGTGAACCCTAGAACCATTGGTAATCCTTAAATGTCTAGAAACTGAAAATCTTCGAAATCTGAAACTCATTAACCTCGAGAACTTAAATCGATTTATCTTGTGTCTTTCGGAACCATTGGATTATGGTTTCCAATCTAAGAACCATTAGAGCCCAATTTAGGAACACTGGTGTCGTGCCGTGTCCTAGGTTTTAGGGAGTCCTAGAGTTAGGAGTCCAGCCTCATCACGGACGCTTGCTATGAATAGTAACCGTACCATAGGCCTAGTTACACTAGTCACCCGATCTTTCCCTAGGACAAGCCTAGTAAACTAGGATGTAGGCAAAACCTGCATTAGTCTAAGGGACAACTTGCATTCAGATAAGAATCATATAGCATCTTAGATGAAATCCTAAGATAATAAAATCCTCAACTTGAATTAAATAATTCCTCTTAAAACTGTTGAAACAGTCAAATCCGTCTAAGTCGGTGTCCTAGTTGAGTTAGGCATATGTAGCTTAGCTTAGGTGCACCGAACTACGTCGACTCTGATCCCAGTGAGGCTTGGGTACGTAGGCAGCTTGGATGTCTGATGGCATACCACCCGCGAGTCGGCACCACAACAAATTGTGGTGTTTTGTATATTAATTTTCTTGTAAATGCTTAATCAAATCACTTAGGATTTTTCATGAAATTAGAATTTTAGGAGAACTTTCACCTAGATTGAATCCAGACAAATTAAGAAATCAAGATACACATTTAGGATTCACATTGAAATTAGATCATAGGATGCATGTCACTTAGTTCGCACAATAACATAGAGTTGAATGAGCCATTTAAAATAAATTTAAAAGAGTTAGCTTTTGGAATCGAAGACCGACTATCGGGCAAGAATGGTGCATGTGGTGGATAACTCCCCATACCTTCCATTCTCGTAACCAGGTAGCGAGTCTAGATTTCTGGTTAATTATGGGTCCTAGATCCCACATCTAGGTGGCGACTCTGTCAATCTCTTTCGTGTGGAATTCGGATTGCCTTAGTGATCCCAAGTTCACAGGAAAGACGAATTCAAATCAAATATTAAAATGCACACGCCAATCGCGTGGGAACGAGAGACCAAGAGAGCGCGCGCGGCGGCTCGCGCCCCACGCCCCTCTCGCGGGATCATGTCCCACAGTCTGGCGACTCTGCTGGGGACCACCTAACTTCATTAAAATTTCAAAAGATAATTCATTTGAATTTAATTTAACTGGCTCATAAAAACTCTATACTTGTTAGATTAGTTTGTCTCGTTTTATTTTCTCATCACATTTTACTCGAACTTAATTTAACAAAACCTGAAGGCATCATAGATTGCGCGAACTTATTGCACACACTTACATCACTTGCATCTAAACCCTTGCATTTCACATGCACACACGTCCTATTTTAGGAACCCGGAGTGTTATCTAGCATGGTTGACTGGGATTTCATCACCTGGTGCCTCTGTGCTAGAGAAGCATTCCACCCTTAGCCTAGTACCTTTATGGTGCGTAAACGGATCTCTTGTTCACGTACTGATACGCCGGACACTGGTACAGTATATCGAACATGGATTCGCGCTAAGGGGACTCTTGGCCTTACCCCTAGATTAACCCACACATGCATGCAGTATACGAACACATGTGCACCACATGTGTGAGCCTAGTTTAGTATATCTTACCCATTTGTGTCTAGATTAGGCCGTAGTCCATCTTCCAATGGCTACGATCGGTCCTAGGTACACAAACAAAGTCATGAGTCGAGATCCTCTCTCCACTCCGCTAGATTAGGATTAGGGTTGATGCCTTCAGGTAACACTGTTAAAATGTGCGAAGACTAAAAACTTTTCCTTTGGGGTTAGGATATAAATCCCATCATTTCCAAAGATCTCATAGGATTAGTCATTCATGATCTATCCGTTGAAAGCAATCTTATACTATCTCATCTAATCTCTTGATCGTGCGTCTTTCATTCTTCTGTCATACGATTCGATCGTATCTTCATGCCATCCCCTAACTGGCAGGAGCAGAATCTCACAATCTTTCGATTATGCAATCTCATGATCTGATCATGCCTGGTCCAGATGATCCAATCTTGCTTGTACCTTTGGTCCTTTCTTACTCTAAGGGCAACCTTTTTCAAGAATATTTTGCTAAGTCCTTCAGAGTTCACTATCATAATCCTTGAACTAGGGGCATTCCCCTATGCGAATCAGTCATCATGGTCAGTACAATTGTTGAGTCCGGTCTTACATTTCAAGGTCAATGCCTAGTCCAGGCAAGATATCTTCTGCTTCTCTTTTTTATTTAGAGTTGTGAATCCTGAGAATGTTCAGGATAGGTCGTCAGATGTAATAGCCTTTCCTTTAAATAAAATTTCAAGTTTCAATAGTTCACTTGTGTCTGTTTCTTAAGTATGCTTCTGATCTTAAAGTAAGACTCCCTCCTCAAATGAGGATAAAATTGGCGAAACTCCACTTGAGTCACAACAATTACTTGAACAAGAGGAGGAGCGCCAATCGCAGCCTTTCAAAGATGAAATTAAAGTGGTAAACACTGGCACTGAAACCTTGATCCAGTAAATGCCGATTGAAAATACATTACCCTCTGAAAAGTGTGAAGAATTGGTAAACCCATTTTGAGGATAAAAAGATGGTCCGGTAAGTGTTACCATTAATGCCAAGAGAAAGACCCAGATAGAAGGTTCAAGAAAGAATGAAGTGAATATCATATGCTATGCAAGGGGCATGGAGTGGAAACAACTTTCATATTACCAATCAATGACCTTGGTTCTCAAATTCATAACATGAAGCCATCAAATTCGAGATAAGAAGTTCAAGAGCAAGCATTGAAAAGTGATCATCAGATATCAAGAGTTACAAATCCATAGATGGAGGATGTCGAAGAACAAGTTTCGCTCTATGAAAGTCGAAGGCACGTATTAGAATCTTGAAAGAAGAAGATTTATTATCTCTTACCTGGAAATGCCGTCAAACTCCGTAAAAAAAAAGAAAAAGAAAATAAAAAAATAAATAATCAGTACCAGAGGGACTCTAGTAAACTAGATCGACTCCCAATCTGAACATCGGAAGGCCTCCTTTGGCCGAATAAATCCCAAAATCAGAACCCAACGTCAAAAGAATACTGGTTTGCAAACCCTTCGAGCCTAAATGAAATTTTCTTGAAAACCCATCAAACTAGGGGCATTCGCCCCGAACTACGCGAGACCTGATCCCTACACTGGGGTACGTAGGCAGCTCGGTTAAACTGAGTTCGGTCAATTCAAAAAAGAAAAGCAATTCAATCAATCCAAAAAAAAAAAAAAGAAATTCAATCCTTTCAGAAAAAAAAAAGGGGACAAGTTCCTAAAGAAGAGAAGTCAATTATTCCAGAAAGAAGAAAAAAAAAAGAAAAATCAATAAACTTTCGAACAATTTATCTTCAAACTAGGGGCATTCGCCCTGAACTATACACGACCTGATTCCTACCTTGGGATATGTAGGCAACCTATTCACAGGTTCGGTCGAAATCTTTGTTGAACCTTAAGCCATTCTTTGAAAAGCCCTATCCTACCTATAAAGTCCTTCCGATGTTCAGAACTAATGATCTAGGTCCCGAAACAAAAATAAAATAAAAATGATGATGAATAAAAAAAAATGGAGTTTGAAGATCTGCTAGACTGAAAACCTGAAAGGGCGGTTTAGGCAAAATTTAAGATCATTCCCCTGTTAAGTTGAAAACCCGAAAGGGCGGCTTAGGCAAAAGCTAAGGGGATAGCCTGCTGAATCGAAAACCTAGAAAGACGGTTCAGGCAAAAGTTAAGGCTACCACGGTCCGCCAAGTTAAAAACCCTGAAGAGGTGACTTGGTCACGGTAAGAGAATCATTGTAAGAAGGCTACAGCCGGTATCAGGACTGAAGATCAACTGAAGTTCAAGCAAATTCAAGTGACATCCTCAAAACTGGGGGCATTGGAGCTAAGCAATCTTAGGGGTCATAATTAAATTCTTGAGGCATTACTGTTTCAAGGAAGAAGTCCAGTGTTTACGATTTCAAAAAAAAAAAGAAAAAAAAAAAAAAAGAAAAAGCATTCTTCAAAAGGATAGACTTACCAAATAAAACGTTAACTAAGTCAGAAGCATTACTGTGTCTGTCAGTGTCGTTAGTCATTCTTTGTCATTCTAAGTTCACTCCTTCAGAGCTGCTCAATCCTTTGAGTAGTGCCTTTCATCTAAGTTTTCTCTTTAGAAAGAGCCAATCGTCGTTCCTATGTCCAAAATGATGCAACTGTCTCGGTGAAGGAGGCCCGGCTTCGTCAGCTCCCTTCGATTGTACCTGAAAGAGCTTGAGAATCCAGTCAAACAGCTTCATTTCAAAGATGATCAACTCAGAAGAGTTCAGAAGTAGAAACATCAGAAAGCCCAGCTTCCGTAAAAAGATCATACCTCAAAAAGGCATCTTAAGCTTGGAAGAGCCTCAGATGCAATGATGGTCGAGCCAATTTCTCAGAAAGATGAACCGTTAAAATTCAGAATTTCCTTCCAGTTAGTTAAATACTTTCCTGGTCAAGAAATGTTTATCTAAACACCTATCAAGAGGCAAGTCCCACTTTTCCATGATTATATCCAAGAGAGCCGTTGTTCTAGATTACCAATTTCAAGTGTCTTGTTCAAGGTTTCAGTCATCCAAATCCCCAAAGACAAGACCAGCAGTCTCTTTGAGAAAAATCTTGTTGAAGTTTCATAAAAGTGTTTCTAATCCATTCTTGTTAGTAATGGTTCTTCGGTTGGCCGTTTCATCATTCGTCAAAGTCCTAGTTTCCGATATCTTTGTCAGGCACGATCTATAACATCCTCGATTTCATTAAATTCAAAAAATCAAAAATTCATCAAATCCAATCCTATGTCAAATTCAAGTTCATGAAAAATCTCTAAATTCTTCGTTATTGAATTCATCAATCAAAGCTATCTTGTTTCTTTGAGCCCGTTTGTGAACGGTGCCTCTTTTCTCGAGTCCATTTGTAAATGGTCTCGTCTTCTCCTTGAACCCGTTTGTGAACGGTGTCTCATTTTTCTGAGTCCATTTACGGTCTCATGTCCTCCTTGAGCCCGTTTGTGGACGGTGCCTTATTTCTGAAAAATCAAAAATTCATCAAATCCAATCCTATGTCAAATTCAAGTTCATGAAAAAACTCTAAATTTTTCGTTGTTGAATTCATCAATCAAAGCTATCTTGTTTCTTTGAGCCTGTTTGTGAACGGTGCCTCTTTTCTCGAGTCCATTTGTAAATGGTCTCGTCTTCTCCTTGAACCCGTTTGTGAACGGTGTCTCATTTTTCTGAGTCCATTTACGGTCTCATGTCCTCCTTGAGCCCGTTTGTGGACGGTGCCTTATTTCTGAAAAATCAAAAATTCATTAAATCCAATCCTATGTCAAATTCAAGTTCATGAAAAAACTCTAAATTCTTCGTTATTGAATTCATCAATCAAAGCTATCTTGTTTCTTTGAGCCTGTTTGTGAACGGTGCCTCTTTTCTCGAGTCCATTTGTAAATGGTCTCGTCTTCTCCTTGAACCCGTTTGTGAACGGTGTCTCATTTTTCTGAGTCCATTTACGGTCTCATGTCCTCCTTGAGCCCGTTTGTGGACGGTGCCTTATTTCTGAAAAATCAAAAATTCATCAAATCCAATCCTATGTCAAATTCAAGTTCATGAAAAAACTCTAAATTCTTCGTTGTTGAATTCATCAATCAAAGCTATCTTGTTTCTTTGAGCCTGTTTGTGAACGGTGCCTCTTTTCTCGAGTCCATTTGTAAATGGTCTCGTCTTCTCCTTGAACCCGTTTGTGAACGGTGTCTCATTTTTCTGAGTCCATTTACGGTCTCATGCCCTCCTTCTAGCGCCAGCCTTATTTCTGAAAAATCAAAAATTCATCAAATCCAATCCTACGTCAAATTCAAGTTTATGAAAAATCTCTAAATTCTTCGTGGTTGAAGCTATCTTGTTTCTTTGAGCCCGTTTGTGAACGGTACCTCATTTTCTGAGTCTATTTGTGAATGGTCTCATGTTTTCCTTGAGCCCGTTTGTGAACGGTGCCTCGTTTCTCGAATCCATTTGTGAATGGTCTCGTCTTCTCCTTGAGCCCGTTGGTGAACGGTACCTCATTTTCTGAGCCCATTTGTGAATGGTCTTTTTATTCTCCTTGAGCCCGTTTGTGAACGGTACCTCATTTTCTGAGTCTATTTGTGAATGGTCTCATGTTTTCCTTGAGCCCGTTTGTGAACGGTGCCTCGTTTCTCGAATCCATTTGTGAATGGTCTCGTCTTCTCCTTGAGCCCGTTGGTGAACGGTACCTCATTTTCTGAGCCCATTTGTGAATGGTCTTTTTATTCTCCTTGAGCCCGTTTGTGAACGGTACCTCATTTTCTGAGTCTATTTGTGAATGGTCTCATGTTTTCCTTGAGCCCGTTTGTGAACGGTGCCTCGTTTCTCGAATCCATTTGTGAATGGTCTCGTCTTCTCCTTGAGCCCGTTGGTGAACGGTACCTCATTTTCTGAGCCCATTTGTGAATGGTCTTTTTATTCTCCTTGAACCCGTTTGTGAACGGTACCTCATTTTCTGAGTCTATTTGTGAATGGTCTCATGTTTTCCTTGAGCCCGTTTGTGAACGGTGCCTCGTTTCTCGAATCCATTTGTGAATGGTCTCGTCTTCTCCTTGAGCCCGTTGGTGAACGGTACCTCATTTTCTGAGCCCATTTGTGAATGGTCTTTTTATTCTCCTTGAGCCCGTTTGTGAACGGTACCTCATTTTCTGAGTCTATTTGTGAATGGTCTCATGTTTTCCTTGAGCCCGTTTGTGAACGGTGCCTCGTTTCTCGAATCCATTTGTGAATGGTCTCGTCTTCTCCTTGAGCCCGTTGGTGAACGGTACCTCATTTTCTGAGCCCATTTGTGAATGGTCTTTTATTCTCCTTGAGCCCGTTTGTGAATGGTACCTCATTTTCTGAGTCCATTTGTGAATGGTCTCATGTTCTCCTTGAGCCCGTTTGTGAACGGTGCCTCGTTTCTCGAGTCCATTTGTGAATGGTCATGTGTTCTCTTTAAGCCCGTTTGTAAACGGTACCTCATTTTCGAGTCCATTTGTGAATGGTCTCGTCTTCTCCTTGAGCCCGTTTGTGAACGGTACCTCATTTTCTGAATCCATTTGTGAATGGTCTCTTATCCTCCTTGAGCCCGCTTGTGAAAGATGTCTCATTTTCTTTTTTCTTTTTTTAAAAAAAAAAAAAAAAAAAAAAAAAAAAAAAAAAAACCGCTTGAGAACGATCTTTGTTCTTTCTGTTCGGAATCCATTCGAAAGTGGTATCTCATTCTCTCGTTGCCCGTTTGTGAACGGCACCGCATCAGGATTTCTTATTATGTTCTAATTCTAGGATTTCATTTAGGGCCTTGCATTAGGTAGTAAATGTTTGCGTCTAAGTTCCGTTTGTGTAGAGTCTTTTGTCGATTAAAGCTACGCAAAATGGCTCTGTCATTTTGACTTTGGTATTCGATGACTACGTCATCTCTACCAAAGAGGGGCATCTGTAGACACCCCATTTTGTTCTACCTTAATCGATAAAGAAATTAGGGTTTGTTTTCCGTCGGTTTTCCAATGTCTTTCTTTCCCGCATCCGTTTGTTACATTTCTAAATATTTTTGGTCGTTTCCGTCGTGTTTCGTATTTTCCCGCTAAATGTTGAGAAGGATTATTCAGAAAAATCTAAACCAGAGAGAATTGGGACCCGTTTGGTGGGCCCGCATTGGGTGCTTCAATTAAATTTGGATCGAGAAAGTTGGACCCATTTGGTGGGGCCGCATGATGCATTTTGATTAAATTTGGACTCGTTTGGTGGGCCCGCATTGAACATTTGTTTAAAATCGAATCAACCGAGGGCCCACATTGTGGGGCCCGCGTTGTGGGGCCTCTTATGAAGAGCAATGATGGTAGCTCTCCACTAAGACAACATGATGGGCCCTCCACTAAGAGCAATAATGATGGACTCTCCACTAAGAAACATGATGGGCCCTCCACTAAGAGCAATAATGATGGACTCTCCACTAAGAAACATGATGGGCCCTCCACTAAGAGCAATAATGATGGACTCTCCACTAAGAAACATGGTGGGCCCTCCACTAAGAGCAATAATGATGGACTCTCCACTAAGAAACATGATGGGCCCTCCACTAAGAGCAATAATGATGGACTCTCCACTAAGAAACATGATGGGCCCTCCACTAAGAACAATAATGATGGATTCTCCACTAAGAGGGACAACATGATGAGCTCTCCACCAACATATCTCTCTCTCTCTCTTTCTCTCCCTATATATATCTCCCTTCCCATCCATAAGAGAGGGAGGAAAAAAAGAAAGAAATTTATCTTCCATTATCTCTTTCTCTTCCATTATCTCTTCTAATCACTCCCTCCAATCCCTTTCCTCAATATATTCTTCCATCCCTCTCCCTAATATTCTTCTTCCATTATCTCTTCACTCCCTCAATCACTCCCTCTAAACACTCCAGAGAAAGCGAAAGACGGCGGAGCGGATCGGCGGCGGCAGGATTTTTTTATATTTTTTTGGATTGGGCGGAGATCTTCACCACAGGTAGGTGCATTGTTCTCAAAATATTTCTGTATTTTTCCGAATTTTTCTGATTTTTTCCGCAAATTGTGTTTTAAAAATGGAAAACTCTTCAAAAAACATCTTTTGAAGAAGAAAAATTAAATTATATACCAAACAGATTCTAAAATTAATGAAATTTCGTGGGAAAATAATATGTTACTTATTCATTTTACCATGAATTTATAAAGATTTTTGGAGTTTATTTGGTATATTATTTAATATTTTCTTTGAAACTTATCAGATTTTAGGAGAATTTTTACTAACCTCAGATCATCATTAAAATTCATAAAATTTTTACAGTAGTCTTATCTTCCATATTACTTGTTACTGTAAAAGTTTCGTGTGATTTGGATCTGTTTTAATATGGGATGTAGTGTTAATTTATAATCTGGTCTGGAAATTGTAAAATCCGAAATTGGTAGTAAATAATTTCTAAAATTCATGAAAATCTCACTGCATGCTATTTTGATTCATATAGTATTTCTGTAGAAATTTCATAGAATTTAGAGTTACGTTTCGACTAGTTTATGTGTTAATTGTGCAATCTGGACATTTAATGGTTTAATCAAGATTAAATGTGAATTTAATGTAAAAATATGCAAAACTCATCCTGTAAGCTACATACATTTTCATCTTGCTGCTGTAGAAATTTCAAATCATTTCGAATTTATTTGCAACAATTTCACTTGTAAAACCGCTCATATGCTTAAAATTGATAAAATCCATGGAAAATTCGAAATTAATTGAAAATCATATAAAAATTCCTAAAGAACTTTAAAATTCTGTCACATGTTCACTCCTTAATTCATTGAAACAGAAATTTTAGGATCTTTAGATTTTCCTGGAAAAATGGCCCGTGCATCCATAATCGTATCCCAATTGCAACTTGATCTTTGACAATTTGAATATTTAAGTTATAGCATGTTGTTGGCTCCGAGGTTGGTGTCCACGGAAATCCTGAGATTCTGCCAGGCAATAAGATGCTATAACCTAAGTATTAAATTGCACAAGGAAAGAGCGCACGATTCCCTCCTTTGGATGCCATTCAAGGCCGAAATTGGTGAACCCTAGAACCATTGGTAATCCTTAAATGTCTAGAAACTGAAAATCTTCGAAATCTGAAACTCATTAACCTCGAGAACTTAAATCGATTTATCTTGTGTCTTTCGGAACCATTGGATTATGGTTTCCAATCTAAGAACCATTAGAGCCCAATTTAGGAACACTGGTGTCGTGCCGTGTCCTAGGTTTTAGGGAGTCCTAGAGTTAGGAGTCCAGCCTCATCACGGACGCTTGCTATGAATAGTAACCGTACCATAGGCCTAGTTACACTAGTCACCCGATCTTTCCCTAGGACAAGCCTAGTAAACTAGGATGTAGGCAAAACCTGCATTAGTCTAAGGGACAACTTGCATTCAGATAAGAATCATATAGCATCTTAGATGAAATCCTAAGATAATAAAATCCTCAACTTGAATTAAATAATTCCTCTTAAAACTGTTGAAACAGTCAAATCCGTCTAAGTCGGTGTCCTAGTTGAGTTAGGCATATGTAGCTTAGCTTAGGTGCACCGAACTACGTCGACTCTGATCCCAGTGAGGCTTGGGTACGTAGGCAGCTTGGATGTCTGATGGCATACCACCCGCGAGTCGGCACCACAACAAATTGTGGTGTTTTGTATATTAATTTTCTTGTAAATGCTTAATCAAATCACTTAGGATTTTTCATGAAATTAGAATTTTAGGAGAACTTTCACCTAGATTGAATCCAGACAAATTAAGAAATCAAGATACACATTTAGGATTCACATTGAAATTAGATCATAGGATGCATGTCACTTAGTTCGCACAATAACATAGAGTTGAATGAGCCATTTAAAATAAATTTAAAAGAGTTAGCTTTTGGAATCGAAGACCGACTATCGGGCAAGAATGGTGCATGTGGTGGATAACTCCCCATACCTTCCATTCTCGTAACCAGGTAGCGAGTCTAGATTTCTGGTTAATTATGGGTCCTAGATCCCACATCTAGGTGGCGACTCTGTCAATCTCTTTCGTGTGGAATTCGGATTGCCTTAGTGATCCCAAGTTCACAGGAAAGACGAATTCAAATCAAATATTAAAATGCACACGCCAATCGCGTGGGAACGAGAGACCAAGAGAGAGCGCGCGGCGGCTCGCGCCCCACGCCCCTCTCGCGGGATCATGTCCCACAATGGTCAATCCTCAAAAATAGAAAGTTTTTAAGTTTGCTTCTTTTGGTAGGTAATATCAAACAGGATCATTTGGCATTCCCTGAAAATGCCCAAAATGCCCTCGACACTCAAAATTTCCAAATCAAGTGAAACCCCTGAGAAATTCTAAACTTAGTAGGTTTTTCAAAATTCATGGAATCACTCAAGATTTCACAGACACAACTACGGGGGTCAAATGAGACACATTAGAAATGACCAAAATACCCCTATAGTGCAAAAACTCAATAAAAAATAGGGAAAATCCTTAGAAATTCTAAAAATAGCAGGTTCTCCAAAATTCATGGAATAACCCATAACTTCTTAGATATACCCCGGGGATCAAATGAAACACACTGGAAATGACCAAAATACCCCCAAGGTGCAAAAATAGGCAAAAATGAGGAAAACCCTGAGAAACCCAAAAATAACAGATTTTCTTATTTGATTGGAAACTTGAATTTTTATCTTCCGGAGATCAATGGCACCCCCTAGAGACCTTTAGGATTGCGAATCAACTTCAAAATTTCTAAAATGGGGTGAAATTCACCCTAAAATGCAAGAATACCTAATGCAGATGACTGACACAAATTAAACAAACCTTTTGCTTTTTAAAGCGTAGCAAAATGGGGGTGTCTACAATTTCAAATTCATTTTTCATTAGGTTTACAAATTCATCACACATCCTTTGATTAGTTAAGCCACAGATGGTTTCATCTACATAAATTTGAACAAGGAGGATATCTTGATTTTTTCTTTTGATAAACAATGTTTTATTCACTTTGCCCATCTCAAATTCCTTTTCTACAAGAAAGGTACAAAGCCTCTCATACCAAGCTCTAGGAGCTGGCTTCAATCCATATAAAGCTTTATCAAGCTTGAAGACATGATTTGGATGTGTGTAGTCTTCAAAACCTGGAGGTTGCTCAACATACACTTCCTCTTGGATATAGCCATTTAGGAAGGCACTTTTGACATCCATTTGATATAATTTAAATCCTTAATAACATCTATATGTCAAAAGTTTCCTAATAGCTTCCATACGGGCAACAAGAGCAAATGTCTCAACATAATCTATCCCTTCCTCCTGATTGTACCCTTGGGCTACAAGCTTAGCCTTATTCCTAGTGATTATTCCATTTTCATCCATTTTGTTTCTATACACCCATCATGTGCCAATCACTGGGTGATCACTGCGCCTAGGCACTAACTTCCACACTTTGTTCGTTTCGAATTGGCTCAACTCTTCTTGCATAACCATCAACCAATATTCATCATTTTCGGCTTCCTTGATGGACTTAGGCTCCAATTCGGATATGAATGCCAAATTGTTAATCACACTTCTATAGTATGATCTAGTTCTCACTGGTGATGTGGCATCATCTAAGATTTGGAATTCCGGATGATCTACCAATATTCTCTTATCCCTAGGTAATGAATTGTCCTCTACACTTTCAACTTCCACAATAGGTAATATATCACTTGTAGATTCTTGGAGAGGAACATTTATCTTAAGCAAATGATGTTCAATGTATTCATCCTCATCATGTGGCATGTCTTGAAGTGTTAGCTCTCTCTCATCAAATGTAACATGCATAGATTCTTCTATAGTTAGGGTCCTTCTATTAAACACTCTATATGCTTTGCTATGTGTAGAATACCCTAAGAATATGCCATCATCCGATTTCTTATCAAATTTATGCAAATTGTCTTTGATATTCAAGATTAGCATCTACAAACAAACACCCTAAGGTAGCTTATATTGGGTTTCAAGTTTTTCCAACACTCATAAGGTGTTTTCTTAGAAATTGGCCTCATATACACCTTATTTATAATATAGCAAGCGGTGCTAACCGCCTCCGCCCAAAAAAATCTAGGGAGATTATTCTCATGCAACATTGTTCTAGACATTTCTTGGAGGGTTCGGTTCTTTCTTTCTACAACCCCATTTTGTTGAGGTGTCCTAGGTGCCGAGAAGTTGTGTTTTATGCCATGATCATTACAATAAGTTTTAAAATGTATGTTTTCAAATTCTGTTCCATGGTCACTTCTAATGTAAGATAAGGCTATACCCTTTTCATTTTGGACTTGATTACAAAATATAGAGAAATTTTTATAGGTTTCATCTTTATGTGCTAAAAATATGACCAATGTAAATCATGAATAGTCATCAACAACAATAAGCACATACCTCTTTCCACCTAAGCTACTTGTCTTCATTGGTCCAAAAAAATTCATATGAAGTAGTTGCAAGGGGTAAGTGGTAGATATGACATTTTTAGGGGCAAATGAACTTTTTAATTGTTTGCCTAATTGACAAGTTCTACAAATGTGATCTTTGGTGTACTTAAGCTTATGCAAACCTCTAACTATGTCTTTTGAGGAGAGGGCTGAAATGAGTTCTATTCTGGCATGACCCAACCTTCTATGCCATAACCAAGAATCTTCACTAATGGTATTGAGACATGTTACATTTTGGAGTCTAAGACCATCTAGCCCAATTGTGTAAATGTTATTGTCTCTAGAACCTATGAATTGCACTTTTCCATCTACCTTATTTTTAACAATGCATTTGTAGGGGTTGAAGACTACTTCAAACCTATTATCACATAATTGACTAATGCTAATAAGATTATGAGATAAGCCATCAACAAAAAGTCGTTCATAAATGGGAGAGGTAGAGTTACCTATGTGCCTTCTTCTTTACCCTTTTTCTTTTTGTCATCTCCAAAGGTAACTTCTCCACCATCCTTGAGTGAAAGGGATGCAAATTGAGAGAGGTCTCCGGTCATGTGCCTAGAGCATCCACTATCAAGGTACCATGTGTTATTCTTGTTGTGGCTTTTAAGACATACCTATATATGAATAAACAAGTGAGATCCCTTAGATACCCAAATCTTCCTAATCTTGCTATGTCCATTTGTTTTTATCTTTGCATTCAATTTGATTTTGTCTTGTTTAGCATACATGCAAGCAATCTTATAATGTCATTCTAGTCAACAATAAAAAACAAGTTTTAGTACCACTAGAAGAAGCTTTCACAACTTTATTTTTATGGTTTGACATTGTAGTATCCCATTTAAATCCAAGTCCACTCTTATCATGTGACCATCTTTGAATGTTACCAAGTCTATCCAATTTTAGTGAATCATTCTCAAGCCTTTCAAACAGCTTCTTTAAATCATCATATTTATGAGATAATTCACTTTTTTCATGCGTAAGTTTGTTATTTTCAATGGATAACTCTTGTCTACTTTCATTCAAACACTTGATGGTATCATTCAAATCATGAATTTTAAGTTTAAATTTCTCATTTTCTTCTTCTACAAATTCATGATCTTTCTTTAACCAACCAAATTCTTTTGTCAAACTAGAAAAAAAGTTTTCAAGAGATGCATTTTTATCAAGTTCAAATTCTAGTTGATCATGTGCACTTTGTAAGGATTCAAGAACTTATTTTAAAATAGTAACATCATTTAAAGTACTCACTACTTGATTGTCACTTGTTGAAGCCATGCAGCACACATTCCTTGCAATCATGCAATCTTCTCCAATATCTGGCTCACATTCGCTTTCATTATCTTCATCCCATGTGGCGGTCATTCCTTTCTTGCCTTCTCTCCTCTTGAATCGATTGTTTGTAGTAGGCTCATTGTTGAACGGGCAATCCAGACGAATGTGTCCAATTTTTTTGCATCCGTAGCATCGGGGTTGAGAGGATCCGTCACCAAGCTCTTCTTTCTTCTTGAATGGAGGAGTGGCCTTTCTATTCTTCATGTTTTCCATATTTCTTTGCAAGAACTTGATTCTTCTTGATAAGAAAACTACTTCATCTTCCATATCTCTTCTCACTTCTTCATCATCATCTACATTACAAGTAAAAGCAACACCTTTTCCTTTTTTCATTTTATTTTTAATTTCGGGTGCTTTTGTTTTGAAAATCATTTCATGAGTTATCAAAGACCCTATTAGTTCATCAAGATTTAATGTGTTAGGGTCCTTGGCTTCGGTGATTGCTGAGGTTTTGGATTCCCATGATAGAGGTAGGGATCTAAGGATTTTGGACACTAAATCTTTGTTTGAAAATTATTTCCCAAGTCCCCTTATCCCATTAACTAAGTTAGTGAATCTAGTGTACATATCGACAATGGTTTCATCGGGTGCCATTTGAAAAAGTTCAAATTGCCTAAATAGATAATTCATTTTAGATTCCTTAACTTGGTTAGTTCCTTCATAGGTAATTTCTAAGGTGTCCCAAAGTTCTTTAGTCGAATTCAAGTTTGAAATTCTATTGAATTCTCTTGGTGATAAAGCACAAATTAAGGAATTCATGGCTTTGGCATTGCAGTTTGAGGCTTGTTGTTCGGCTTCGGTCCATTCGTTTAAAATCTAGTGGGCAAGGTATATCCATTTTGAACGGCTCTCCAAATTTGGTAGTCTTGGGTTAAAAAGATTTTCATTTTGATTTTCTAATATCCATAATTTGTTCAATCAAAATAGGGTGGCCTAGTGTTTGAGTGCCCTTCTTAATGTTGAGGGTAGTTTTTCATTTTATGACATTTTCTCTAGACGGTTAGGGTTTTGAAAAATAGAGACGAGGCTTTGATACCAATTGTAATTTAGGTCTAGGGAACTAGAAGGGGGTGACTTGGTTTTCTAAAAAATTTATCCTTTTTAAAATCAAATTTTAAACCTAATTTAATTTCTCTTTTCTTCCTTAGTTTTTGGTCAGCTCAAATAATATCAAAATACAAAGTGCTCAACCAAACACAAAAATAAAAGTACAAAGATAAGAAAAGAACACACCGATGTATAGTGGTTCGGGCAAAGCCCTACTCCACTCTTCTTGAGATCGTCCTCAAGGATTTTCACTATTTAAGACCTCCACGATGCCCGGCTCCGAGGCGATTACAATCCCAAGGGAATTAAATGTGGATGCCCTTGCTACCTTTACACCGACTCTCCTACTCCGCCGAGTTCTAAGCGCTTCTCCTTAGGGTATTAAGCGTAGGATGCCCTAGCCACCTTTACAATAAAGAAAGAGAAGATTGATATACCTTCCTTTAAGGCTTGATGTACAATAAAATCTCCTTGAATGCTCTCCAAGATAATGCAAGTTTAAATCCTAAATCCAAACTCAAAAGATTTGTAAGTGCAAGGTAAGTTTGGTGGAGAAAGTAAAAGCTTAAGCCAAATGGGTTTGCAGGTGTTTATGAATGCTTAGAATGGTTTATAAATCATTCAAGAGTGTTAAATGAACCTCTTAAATGTGTATATATAGACCCAACAACTCAAACTTGCCGTTAGGGGCATTTTCGTAATAAATTGCACAAGAAAAAGTCAAGCAGTTCGAGCCCCAACGGCTATTTTTTCATACCGTCGCGGTCAACCGGGGTGTTGCGGTCCCCCGCCGTCCTCGAGCGGTCCTTTTTTTTATTTTGAATTTCAAAAGCGTCGCGGTCGACCGGGTGTGCTGCGGTTGATCTCCGAGAGCAACCTGGACAAAAATATTTTTGTCCAAGTTCCTATCCGAGGTCGACCGGCCCGACCATGCTGGATTGTTTCTGAATTTCCAGAAACACATCCGCGGTTGACCTCTAGAGCTCGGTTGATCGGCCCTCTATGTTTCGGTAGATGCTGGATTTCCAGCTACCTTACAGCGGTCGACCGTGTAATCCCGGTCGACTGGTTCTGTTTGAAAATCCATTTTAACATTAGAAATTCAGGGACTTGGGCCATCGTCTTGGGTCCTATTTTCCTTAATATTTTTGAGTGTTATGAGGGTCCCAAAAATATTTGGGCCACCACATGGACACCCACTAATCCATTTCAGTTCTTTTAGTGGGTGGGGGGGGGGGGGGGTTTAAAAAGCCTTGACTTGGAAAAACTAAAGAGAAGGATGTACAAAAAGTCAAAGTATAGCTACACCTTTCTTCGGTCTTCATCTTCATTGATCTTCCATTTGTGTTTGCTTGAGTGTGTTGAAGTGAGCCCCACCTTGATTTTTCTCTAATTTTAGTTCCAGCTTCTTTGTCTCTTGAATGGTACACCTTCAAGCTTGACCATGCAGTGTCTTGGTTCTTTCCATGATTAACCTATCTTAACACATCACTTCAAGGCAAATTGATTAGTATCAAAAAACATAATCAATTTAGTTTGAGAATCATCAAAACAGGTAAGAGGATAGACCCTTGGGCTTACAGACCCACTTTAGACGTAACTCCCTACATTCAAATTCTATATTTTCTAAATTTAGTACGGCTTGGATCGATCAATACCAAAATCCGTTTATTTTTCTATTGGTTGATTTTAAATAAATAAAAAATAATAATCCAATTGGGCTAATAAATTTCTAAAAAACATAATCAATTTAGTTTGAGAATCATCAAAACAGGTAAGAGGATAGACCCTTGGGCTTACAGACCCACTTTAGACGTAACTCCCTACATTCAAATTCTATATTTTCTAAATTTAGTACGGCTTGGATCGATCAATACCAAAATCCGTTTATTTTTCTATTGGTTGATTTTAAATAAATAAAAAATAATAATCCAATTGGGCTAATAAATTTCTAAAGCCATTTCATAAATGCACCCACTAAAAGTTTTCAATCTAAAACTTAAGATCAATATATATATATATATATATATATATATATATATATATATATATATATATATATATATAATGACACTCCATTTAGAAAAAAAAATCTTTCCTATTGATTGTCCGGAGCATTTCAGGTATGCTAGACATGCAAAAGTTTCCCCTTAGCGCGAGTCCATAGCCCGATATACCCACTAAGATTCCCAATGTTAAGGTACGTAGACATGAATCAAACTCGTTTCCAACACCAAAAAGTGTAAGGCTAACAGGTGGAGCTTTTCAGAGTCATGGTGTCAAATCCAAATGCAAGCATGTCATCACAAATGTTGTGCTACTAACTCCGAGGTGAATAGGTATGCAAATCATGCATGGTAGTGAAGTGTGTGCAATTTTGGGATCCTTAGATGCCTCGCGTGGCATTTTCAGCGCAAGGTGAAAGATCCCACATCGGAAATGGAGGAAAAGTTACTGGGCTATATATGTCATGCCCTTACCCCACTGTACGTGTAGATATTGTCCGGTTTCGGGTCATCTACCCTCCCCGATTTTGTTTTCCAACAGCACTAATGGTGCTCGACCCACTCCGCAGGGCCCGGCCCTTGGAGATGCTGAAAACACGTCTACACAGGGAGAGGAGAAATCCACATATATAGCCCAGTAACTATTCCTCCCTTTCCGATGTGGGATCTCACAATCCAACCCCCTTGGGGCCCAGCGCCCTCGCTGGCACACCGTACTGGATGGGAGGTCCCGATCTGATACCATTATGTCACGTCCCGACCCCACTATGTACATATTGTCCGGTTCTGGGTCATCTACCCTCCCCGGTTTCTGTTTTCCAACCCACTAACTGTGCCCGACCCACTCCGTAGGGCCCGCCCCTTGGAGATGCTGAAAATGCGTCTACACAGGGACAGGAGAAATCCACATATATAGCCCAGTAACTTTTCCTCCCTTTCCGACGGGGCCGGGCACGGTAATTACTTATTCCTCACTCAATCTCATCATCTTTCAATTTCCCCGGATTTTGTTAAATAGTTTTCATTTAAAATTCCAAAGATGAAATAAATGTTTAACATGAATTTTAAATAAATAACTTTTATTTATTGCATCACTCAAACACCTCCCATCCGATGGGATAATTCCCATAATAATATTTAGTTAACTCTTAATTAATATTATATTGCATATATTTCCTAATATACACCAAAAGAATTTTTGACGAATTGCTCCTCCCTTAACTTGTTTTGACACCGGGATTTCTAGGGGGGTTTTTGGTGTATTTCAGGACGTGTGGCCGTCGATCATCCTCTAGTAAAACTTTTACCAGCGGATAATATTAGTTTTACCAGCGGTTGAGACTGCAGGTAAAATTGGCATTTTTGACAAAATTGCTGCGCCCTAAAATTGTTTTGACAATGGGATTTCTAGGGGTGTTTTGGGGTATTTCAGGACGTGTGGCCTTCGATTATCCTCTAGTAAAACTTTTACCAGCTGATAATATTAGTTTTACCAGCAGTCGAGACCGCGGGTAAAATTGGTATTTATTGTAATGAGACAAAATTACATCATAGCTCTTTAAATATATATTTTTCTATTTAACAAAGGATATAATAGCTTTGATGGTCCACAAGACTAGCTTTGATGGTCCCTAATTTTAAAATTTATATGTAGTATCTTTTTAGACGAAATGCCAGAAAAGAAGACGTATTATGTATTTACTTCTATGAAGGGACCTCCTCATCAACAACACATGCAACGCGAACAATTTCAAAGTGGTAAGAATTTAATTACACCCATTAAGCTCTAAATCAACATCATCCCTTTGCATGTGCCGATGTATTCGTACACAGACAAAGCAACAGCAATGAATGCATGAGAGGGAGATGGTGTCATCATCAGTCATCGAATAAAGATAAAGAAAAGCAATGAATGCATGAAGGGGGTTATTGCAGAAGAGAAGGAGTCATATTCAAGCATGGAATAAAGGTCAGTGAGTAGAGAGGGCCTACTCCTACGACTGAGTCTTCTTCCATGTAATTGAAGCCTCTCCTCTCTGTTAAATACAGCAGGCATTACGTCAAAAGACCACAGACATGGTATATGCAACCATCATACTCTCTCTTTCTCTGTCTCTCTCATATGAATACGTCCGAACCCTCCTACCCTGACACACAACCTCAGTCAGATCTCGAAACCGTCAGGAGAATAATAAGAAGAATACGACATTCATTCCTAACAGAGCAATTCTAATTTCTAAAGTTTGAAAAAAGTAAGAAAAAAAAAGGTTGGGAGAAGGGAAATGGAGAATTAAATCGCTTATTAAGTTTTCCAATAATAAATAAGAATGTAAGTATGAGTGGTTAAAGAACAAATAATCTTTTGTGAAATCTTTGTATCTAAATCTCACACGGTCACACCTCAGCAATATCCGGCTTAGTCAACTTTTATTGACCCCTAATCATGGTTTTAAATTTCGACCGAAATCTGAAATCACCAATACCTGAAATAGTACCGAAAATTTGTTTTTCTTAATATTTTGGAAATTTCGAGAAATTCAACCCAAAAATCTCAATATTTTTTAACTATATAGCATTTTTCCCAAAATTTGGGTAATTTAGGCTGAAATTTCGGTGAGCACATTCCGAAACCGAAGTAGTGTGTGAACTAGACTCATCCTTTATGTTATATGGTTTGAGGATTGAAGTGGATTTCAAATGAAAATAATTTATTTGAGTGGGAAATGAGAGATATTTTGTTCCACTACAAAGAATTATTTGGTTCTCGCATCCCAAATAATTTCCATGATACACCCTGGACAGTCGTTAGCGGGTCTTCATTCTTCCTAACAGCAAATTGATTCTTTTCTTTTCACTTTCACTATACGGTATGGTCTCATATTGAGTGTAAGAGAACCCTATTCCAGTCAAAGTGTATATCTTTGAATGTTCATTTGGTTGGGCCCATTATAAATAGATATATTACAAGGATTTGACTGACAATTGCTTTTGAGTTTTATGGATTTTAGAGGACTGCAAGTACACAACTTAAAAAATGAACAACCCACATTCAATTGATGTGTGTATCAAGGGCATAGTTAGGATAATCCAGTCCATTAAGGTTTTTTTTTTTTTTTTTTTGGATATTTCCATAGGTGAAGTGAGTCATCTTGATGTTTTTTATCTAGGAACCCTGCAGGCTGGCACCTTAAATTTTATTAATATGAAAAAAAAAATAGTACAAGAGAGGGACATGCTGCCTAACCTCCTACCCAAAGATATAAATGATCTAAAGATTGCCTCTATAGCTAACAATTTCCAACGCATCACAGCGAACCACAGCTCTAGTATCTCTATGTAACACTTCCCTTGAATTAAAATTTCTGTTATTTCTATTTTAAGTTAAATCTACATACGTCATGTATACTCGACTAGAGTTTTCAAGCGTAATTATATTGTGTTTAAATTCCCATAGATAATAAAATAATGGTGATTGAAGATAGCTGTGTGGGTCACTTTTTTAATGATCTGAACCATTCTTTTTTAGTCACAACTACAGTTAGGTTGTGCTACAAAAATCTTCGCCATTAGATATTCCTAAACACTATTATTGTTGGATGTAAAATAGATGGCCCAGCAAGTTAAACAAAATAACAATGTGATAACCCTAAAACATTGATGGTTAGGATTGCCTTCTGCACTACGCAATTCTTTATAGGGCCAAGTAGAATAACTGTTTGGATCACAAACTGCGCATATTTTTCCAAGTAACACGTGTAGACATTGGATGCTTAAACGTATCATAGCTTCCAAGGTCCAAAATAATTTGGACAGGGATTTTACAAACATGTGCAATGATTACGTCTATTGTGATCGGGTTCATTAATATAGTTAGGTATCACAAGTTGTCACTCCATCAAAGTTGAATGATTTAGAGTTTTATAGAGGCATTGATCTTATTGCATTCATGGATCTTATTTAGAATAGGTCATATCTCACAAAATTTGACCACCGGATTGTTTGAGTAATAGAATAAGCAACTATGTTAGATTAGGTAGTTACGTTTGGATTAGGATATTAGCTTTCATTCTTATTTTATTTTCTCTTTATCTTTCCATGTTTATCACTCTAAAATATTGTTTGGGGTTTTATGTAATCAATAAAAGATTAGTACTATGTCTTTGCTCAAGCAGAAATCATCACTTACTAATAGGACTAATGGGAGGCCTTTATGCCCCCCTTATAAGGTTCCCCTTCGGCTGATTCAACACCCATAACCTCTTTGGTCCTATTTGACCCCAGAGGAATTGATCTAAAGGTTCAACGGGACTCCAGAAGAATTCATCTAGCACTGCATCCCTGAACTATGTTGCACGCCCCGACCCCACTATGTAGATATTGTCCAGTTTTGGGTCATCTACCCTCCCCGGTTTTGTTTTCCAGCAATACTAACCGTGCCCGACCCACTCCGTGGGGCCCGCCCCTTGGAGATGCCGAAAACACGTCTATATAGGGAGAGGAGAAATCCACATATATAGCCCAATAACTTTTCCTCCCTTTCCGATGTGGGATCTTTCAATCCACCTCCTTAGGGCCCAGTGTTCTCGCTGGCACACCATACTGGATGGAAGGTCCCGCTCTGATACCATTATGTCACTCCCCGGCCCCACTGTGTAGATATTGTCCGGTTCTGGGTTATCTACCCTCCCCGGTTTTGTTTTCCAGCAGCACTAACCGTGCCTGTCCCACTTTGTGGGGCCCGCCCCTTAGAGATGCTGAAAACGCGTCTACTCAGGGAATGGGGGTCTACAACATATAACCCAGGAACTTTCTCTCTCCGCTTCCGATGTGGGACTATTACATATGTAACTCACTAAAGAATAAATTTTAGAAGGATTCTTACCTAATTTATTCTTCATCTTCTTACCAGCTTTTTTAGATTGTCTTCCTTGGTTCCCTGTAGTACAGAAGCAAGTCCCTCAACAGCGTCCACCCTGCTGAAATTACCTCATCACATCTGAGAGGTACGCATAAGGTGGGATCACTACATCAGATAACATGAGGTGTAAAATAGTGGGCTATGCCAGGGTAAAATGGTGGGCTGCACGTTCTTACCTCATCAATAACATGAGGTGTAAAATATTAGTAGTGCTTCGTAATGATTTTCAGAAGACCCTATGGTTGTTCAAGGATCCTTTCATGCATTATGTTGAACCTTATGCATGGATTACAATGGTGGGCCCACTACATCGAAACATTAGGTGTAAAATGGTGGGCCCCACCAATACTAAACTTGGTTATAAAATATTGTTGGGCCCGTCCCAATCGTTGCATGAGATGTAAATAGTGGGCCCCACCATATGCATGGGTTTGAGTAGAGACTGTGGGCCCACCAGATCAAGTGCAAAAGGGTGGCCACCACTCATACCATGATTGGGTATAAAATGTTGGGTTGTACCCTATCAAAACAGAACATGAGGTATAGAGAAAAGGTTTTGCAATAAAATTTTCTCTTGGAAAAAAAGCGAATGACAATGGAAAAGTTATATATCTATCTATTTATAATATATACTAAGCCTGTTTCTTTCCATTGTCATTGCCTTTTTTCCCATAAGTTATTCTTGTTGAAAAAACCTGTAAAATAGTGGGCCCCACCATATGCATGGGTTTGAGTAGAGATTGTGGGCCCACCAGATCAAGTGCAAAAGGGTGGCCACCACTCATAGTCTCATACCATGATTGGGTATAAAATGTTGGGCCGTACCCTATCAAAACAGAACATGAGGTATAGAGAAAAGGTTTTGCAATAAAATTTTCTCTATCGAATGACAATGGAAAGGTTATATATCTATCTATTTATAATACACACTAAGCCTGTTTCTTTCCATTGTCATTTCCTTTTGTCCAAGAAGTTTTTCTTATTGAAAAATCTTTTCCTCTCGAACTTGGTTTAACTCTGATTTTACATAGATGGGTCCCGCCATTTTACCCCTCTTGTTATTATGTGATGGGGCCACTGTTTTATACATCATGCATTTGATGGGGTGCGGCCGACCATTTTATGTCTCATATTTTGATGGCGTGGGGCCATCATCTCTACCCAAACGTATGCATTAGGGTGGGGCCCGCCATTTTACAACCATGCATCGCATGGACCCAAAATACTAGTATATAAACAGAGAGAGATTAGGGAATATTTTTACGGTGAAATACCTACATGGATGCCACATACTTTCCCAAGATAAAAAAGAGCAGTGATCTCATTCCCCTAGTAGTAATATTTTTTCAGAAAGGACAAGGTTGCTGGCCACAATGACGGCACAATGTTCCCCACCAAAGGTAAAAGGGAGATCTCAAGAAATCGTTGGGAGGCCTCAAATGAGATTGTGTGGTCGGTGATGCTGGGATGACACCCTTTTGTTTTTCATGCACGGTTGAAGGATGAGAGATGATGGCAAAGGGGACGAATATGAGCGCAGCTGTAAAAAAGTATGATTTGACAGTAGGATGCTGAAGAGATATTTTAGCTACTCATTATAGCAAGAAAATGGAGAGACTTAAATTTGCCCCGGAAGGGAGAGAAGTGATATCTCCTTGTTGAATTCAAAATTGCCATTTAACATTGATCATATATTTGATTTTCATGAAGTTGTTTTCTAGATAGAAACTAAACGAATATAAGAAGACGGAGCTCTAAACATGGAGCACAAACATCAGCCAGCCTAGAAACTATAACATTGATCATGAAAATATAGTTGTCAAGATATATAAAGAAGAGAGCTACTAGTAAGACACACCCGAGTCAAGAGTTTCCCAATAACCGACCTATTATCTCACTTGGCAATTTTTAAATGACAGAGGCCCCTCTATATGAATATACCCTTATTCAAGAGGGTTGTCTTATTGACAACCCAAACACAAGCATGTCTTCATATCCTTTACATCGGGTCAATCCGACACCTCAACCCATACCCGACCCGACTCGGCTTCAACTTCCTCAACCCGAACCTGAAGTTGACCTGAGTCAATCACAACCTGACCCTTGATTTTTTCCGGGTTGACCCCGACGGGGTCGGGTTTAGATCACTACACCCCCCTTAAAGTGACCCATTTGTGAATATGTACCCCAAGACGCAGTTGTAGGTCTGTGCCCCTTGTACACAGGGACGTGGTGATCGGTCCCTTAATTTGGCCTCCATTTCTAGGCGCAGGTGAAATATATATGGGAAATTTACATTTGAAATTCACAGGTCTTTTTATCAACCAAATGGGACCTCCATTCTGCAATGATCGATGCATTTGTTGTTAGGACTGGTGGTGGCACAAATTCAACATCATCAATCACCATACATGTATTACATGTCTACAATTGTGCTACTAGTTCGCCGTAAATTTGATTCCTCACAGAAAAAATGAGAACAATAGTAAATATTTGATTAACTTCTAACAAAATTAATAATTATGGGTTAACAGAAGCCCAAAAAATCTTCATCATCCTCAAGGTTATTGGTTTGAACAGGTGCCCGGCCCTCACTGTCTTTTATGCATTACTAAGGAATAATGTTGGCACTCATTACTTAACAGCTGTTTAGGAATAGGTATAGGAATAGAAGTAGTAGTTTTTGCTTCTTCGATACTCTATTAATGATTAAGGTAGTAATAATTAGGGGTGCAACTTGGGTCGGGTTCAACCCGAATTTGGGTTGGGTAGGGTTAAGCTTTTGGCAAATCGGGTTGGGTTAGGGTTGGGAAAAATCAACCCGAATTGGAAATCGGGTTGGGTCGGGTTGGGGTGTCGGGCAACCCGACCCGACCCAACGCGAATTGGAAATTTCAAATTTCCATTTAGTAGTGATGTTAATTCCAACATATACATATGATCCTAGTTTATATTAATATTACTGTATCTCGTCTGAAGAAGTTTTGTACGTGTTTTTCCTTTTCAACATTGAAATAGTCTTCACAGTCCACAATGGACGGTTTGGATAATCCTATGGTGTGGGCCATACCGTACTTTAATAAAGTGAGGAGTGTGATCATCAAAATATAGTAGCACGGATAACATTTCCCTTTGTTAATTGTTAGTCCCTGTTTGTTTTGGATTTTGAGAACCAATTGTGAGTTAAAAACTGATTATTGGTGACTCACTATTGGTTCTCAAAATCCAAAACAACCAGGCTTGAGTTGAGGTGGTCAACTGTTGATACCATATCAAATCGTGTCAACCCGACCCAACCCAACTCGAATTGGAAATCGGGTTGGGTCGGGTTGAGGAAATTGCAAATCGGGTTCGGTCGGGTTGAACCCAGCCGGGTTGGAAAAATGGGTTTCTCAGGTTGGCCTCAACCCGACCCGAGTTGCACCCCTAGAAATAATGCTACTATAATTGCCCGTAAAAAAAATGTCTTATAATATAGTCTTCTCCCATTTTCTTAAGTGGGTTAATATTCTAATTATGTGCCATATTTTTGAACAATAAATTTTAAAAGGTTTAAAACCTTAGGTAGCACTAGTGTATGTAATTCATACAATACTTTCATCTATGCCCAGCAGATCTTTCAAAATTTTCAAAATGGCACTTTTTTTTGGTTCTAACATAAGCACCCGAAAGATTTCAGTGTTCAAATCCCGAAAATACCCTGCAAACATATTATTCAATGTAACTGGGAAAGTTAGCATGTGCCCAACTCATTACCTTTCTTTCAAATTTACCATACTTTGCATTTGTATGAAGGGATTTGCTAGCCACCATTACATTACAGAAGGCATTTCGCAGAGCATCTGATGGATGAGAGATGCCACATAGGCTCAGATTTTATCTTATTCATTTAATTCATTTGAGGTGGCTGGTCTCTCATGCAACAGACGCTCCGTGAAATGCCTTCTGTAATGCAATGGTGGCTACCAAATCCCTTATATGAATAGGTAAGTTCTTAGAAAGAAAGAAAAGAAACCAGACTATATTGATGGAATAATACCTATGTCACTTTTATCTGAGAAAAGGAGCTGCTACCTATTCTCAAATCTGTAATTCTTTTTAGGGCTTTTTTTCTGGTGCTACTAGCTTACTTGCTAAAATATCTAGAAATTGTATGGGTAAGATGGTTGCGTTTCATTTTCATGGATGAAATGTAATAATCAAATAAAGTTAATAAAAATGTAATCTTATTTAATTAATAAAAGATTACCATATACTGTGATAATGTTCACGAGCAGGGGGCGGAGGCACATATAGCTTGAGGGGGATGACTTGCAAAATTCCTTTTATGGGTGCATGGCTATACATGCATGCCTAGCTAGTTTAGTGGCCATGAACCCCAATGACCAATGCAGACAAGTGTAAATTAATCCGGGCCCAACTGTAAATTCCTGGCTCCGCCCCTGTTGACGAGAGTAATTATTTTAGTGCATGGGAACAAGTCTTTTTGTGCATGACATTAGCTGTCGTCTACGGTTGGAGTCCGCTCGATTTGAGTGGCATCTTTCTTTCATGCATGCAGAAATAAACAGTAATGATTTGAGAATATAAAGGTGGAGCCACCAAGAAAACGGAGAACATTAAAGACGTGTGACGTATGCACCTCAGTAACTGACCCTTTTGTTGTAATATCCAACTTTTGAACTCGAAAGAGTACAGGAAAAGACGAAGCCACGTCCAAGTCCACAACTTGTGACGTCAGGTCCCGTTCTCCCTCGGCCGACCCGCGCCCTCTGGTGCTATTCGTGGAGGTGATCTCTCTCTCTCTCTCTCTCCCTCCCGTTTTTTGAATGAACCACAATAGACCCATTATCTTTTCTCAAAAGATTTTACATAGACCATGTGTCACTAGGGGTGCAACTCGGGTCAGGTTCAACCCAAAGCTGACGGGCTCAACCTGAAAAAAAGTTGGGATGGGTCAGGTTGAGTCCAGATCGGGATCGGGTTCAGTTTTCCCAACTCGGGTTGAGTGCGGGTCGGGTTCAGGTTGAGGGTTTGGGCAACCCGACCTGAGTGAAACCTGACATTTTTTATGAAATTCTTTTTTGGTAAGGCTAAAAACTCAAGTTGCTTTGGGTTGAACTCGGGTCAGGTCGTGTTGGGAAAAAGGGTTCCTCGGGTTGGGTCGGGTCGGGTTCCTCGGGTCGGGTCGGGTTGGCCTCAACCCGACCCGAGTTGAATTGCTATGTGTCACGCCCCAAATCGTACTCACGGCCAAGTACATGAAAACACCCTACACTAGCAAAGCAAACTCTACAAGGATACAAGGTTGTGCAGAAAAGTAATCAGATCCATTCATGGCATTTATATCTTCTACTAAAAGGTCACAAAAATGTCAATTATAAATCCTCTCTGATGCAGGAGCATTCCCACTACAATACTAATGTCCAATTTTCAAGCTCACTTCTGGGCTATTAGATGGAAGAAACTGGAAAAATGGTAATCTAGTAAGTTGTAGCCCTTTTGAGATGTTTCCAATGAGTATTTGCACTCTTTAATTGGCCAGGTGGATGAAGAGTTATGACATTTTTAGTGGACTGTGCCAATAAGTTCATAGGCTAGTTAATCTATTTGTAAGTTACTAAGTTATTTATGAGTTTGTAAGTCCATAAACTAGTTAGTGGGCTAGCTTGAAGGTTTTTTTCTCTTGTATTCCTCTATTAAAAGTGCAGCAAATATCTGTAAATGGAGTTTAGTTGAAGAAATCTTTTCTAATATTTTGGCAATAATTCTACATGTTCTTCCTCCACAACCGAAAGGAATGCGCTTGGTTGATCCGAATAGCATTAAAGTGGTATCAGAGCATCTAGGTGTAACCTTCTGACAGTGATCGTAAGACGATCTTACGTTAGTGCTTACCAACGAGAAATTTGCGCTACTTCGAAATTCTCAATGGCCAACCGGCATCGTCGAAGTCCGATTGAAATTGAGGCTCCAAATCTAGAGACTGCTCTCCGTGATATCGAGATTGAGAAGTTGAGGCGTCAAGTCCAACCCCTTACCGAGAGATTAGATCTTCAAGAGCCTCAAGATGAGGTGGAGGAAAGTAATGGATTGGTGTCAGACACCAACCCTTTCACTCGGCTACGCCAAAGCCAAGGAGAGAGTGACAGTTCGTCTTTGAGATGTCCCACATTACATCAATGTTTCACTTACGTTAAGGTGGAGGTTCCCGAGTTTGTAGGAAAGATGCAACCAAATGTCTTCATAGAATGGCTTACTATGGTTGAACAAATTTTTTATTACATAGAAGTTTCTGATGAGCACAAAGTGAAAATCGTGGGAGTCAAACTTCAAAAGCATGCCTCAATATGGTTGGAACGACTAAAACTTCATTGAGAAAAGACCGTAAAATCAAAGATCAGATCATGAGAGAAAATGAAGAAAGAGCTTCGTAAGAATTATTTGCCGGAAAATTATCCTCAAGAAGTGCCTCGCCTAGCCTTCAGTTTGTGTAAGATCCCACATTGGAAAGGGAGAGAAAGTTCCTGGGCGATATCTGTGAACTCTCCTTCTCCCTGTATAGATGCGTTTTCAGCATCTCTAAGAGGCGGGCCCCGTGGAGTGGATTGGGTACGGTTAATGCTACTGGAAAACAAAATCGGGGACGGTCGAAGACCCCGAACTGAACAATATTTACACAGTGGGGTCAGGGCATGACATAATGGTATCAGAGCCGTACCTCATGTAGTAAAGTTTGCCAGCGAGGACGATGGACCGTAAGGGGTGGGATTATAAGATCCCAAATCGTAAAGGGAGAGAAAATTTCTGGGCTATATATGCGATATCTCTTTCTCCTTGTCAACGTGTTTTTAGCATCTCTGAGGGGCAGGCCCCATGGAGTGGGTCAGGCACGGTCAATGCTGCTAGTTTTGTTGGAAAATAAAATCGGGGGAGGGTGGAAGACCTAGAATCAGACAATATTTACACAGCGGGGTCGGGGCGTGACAGTTCGGGTCATGAGAACAAGCCTAGGACATGCTATGTTGGGATTATATTTGTAGAAATTTATATTCATCCCGAAGAACCATTCTAGTGAGTTGGATTCAGTTGTGGGTGACAAGCTGAAATAATCTCTACTTACTGCCATGCTAACTGATGTAGTCCCAAACCTGAAGGTTGCTCTAGGATACCAATGGAGGCAATAAGATAAAAAAACAAGAAAGGGGCCTTTCGATCACCATTTTAGGGAATAAAATACTTCGATCACTATCGAAGGGGATGAGATTTACTTCGATCCTGGCGAAGTCGAGTTTCTCAAAGTGAAATTAGAAAATACCCATAACCAGAGGTTCCTCTTGTATAGTAGTAGAGGCAAAATGATGAAATAAACAAGAAAAATAGGCCCTTCGATCATTATTGTAGGGAATAAAATACTTTGATCACCGTCGAAGGAAATGAGATTTACTTCGATCTCATCAAAGTCGAGTTTCTCACAGCAAAACAAGAAAAATACTTCTACAGAATTCAAAAGCATAAAGGCTAATCATCATTAAATATGTCAAAGAAGTCCATTACAAAGCTTTCATAACATCTATTTATAAGAATTAGAAACCTTAAAAGCCAACTTAAGGTCTAATCAACTAATCTAAGCCATACATCTAAAGTGACTCATTTAGATAAAATCTAAAAACATGTCTAAAATAACCCTAAAGTAGAAATCCCATAATACACACGTATCGTGCCTGTAAATCGACCATAAATTCTCAAATCATGTCCAAATCGCATCAACTTGGGCTCATTAGATAGGTAATTAAAAAACATTTATAATGATACCAAAATCAAGCTAAAAGAACAAGATTTGATGCCTACAAAGTAGGGTTAAAATAAGATAGTGAAAATAGAAGTTTAAGAATAAGAGGCTTGTTCCACGTTGCATGTTCTTAGTTTACCTCTTCATTATTGCCCGCGGTTAAAAAAAACTCGTCCTCGAGTTTTGAAATATCGAATAACGTAAAACTCCTTAGTATCAAACTATGCTACATAACTTCCATGAAAGAAAGATATTTTTTTTTGGACATGAAGAGGCTTGAATCTATGAATATCCACTCTAGGCTTTAATGGGGGATCTAATAAAAATAGACTAATATATATTGATAAAAAAATCAATTTTTTTTTCATTCACTCATCTCTTTAATCTCCATCGATTCATCTAATATTCTGTGAGATCCAATTTCGCATGGTTCTTTGTTCATGATTTCATATGGCACATCAATCATCGCGTCAAATGATTCATTAAACACTTCGTCCCCATAAAAGCCCAATCACTCCTTATCTGAAGTTGTGACAATTAAATATCCACATCTAAATATCCATCATATATTGGTGGTGACTCCCAATTTGTGACATTTTTCACTAAGTAATAATAAAAAGATTTCAAGTCTTGTGTTGCCTCTCAATCTTGGTTTTCAGCAACTCTCCTTTGAAGTGATCGAAGGTACTCTAAGGCCAGTGCGAATCCATGCAAACTTCGATACGAAACTTCTTCTTCAACTCAAAGAAAGAATATGATCTGATAGCAACTGGTGTAGTCCCTACTCTAGAGGTTCATCTTGCACAGCAGCAGAGGCAAAAGGATAAAATAAACAAGAAAAGGGGCCTTTCAATTACCGTTGTAGGGAATAAAATACTTCTACCACTGTTGAAGGAGATTTACTTCGATCTCATCGAAGTCGAGTTTCTCAGAGCAAAACTAGAAAATACTTCCGCAGGTGCTAATCCTAGCAACCCAAAAGCTCTAAAAAAATCTCAAAAGCCTAAAGGCTAATTTTCTTTTAGTAACTCAAAGAAGTCCATTACAATACTGTCATAATATCTATATATAAGAATAAGAAATCCTAAAACTAACTTCAGACCTAAGCAACTAATCTCGGCCATACATTTTAAGTAACATGGATAAAACTTAAAATATGACTAGAAAACCCTAAATTAGAAATCCCGTAATAGACACCTACCATGCCCATAAATTGGCCATAGCTTTCTCAAACCATGTTCAAATCGTGTGATCTTGGACTCATTAGATAGGTAATCGAAAAAACTTCTTAGTGACATCAAAATCAAGCTGAACGAACAAGATCATAGGCATGGCACTCTGCTAATAGTTGTGGGTACTGGGTTTTGATGTTTTCTTGACATATACTCTGCTAATCCTTTCTTCTCTCAATTGATGGGGAAGTTGTAAGATGGAAAATAATTAGAATATGAGATCAAGCTTTATTTCAGGTTAAGTTTGCATTTAAGTACTAAGTGAATTGATCCATGTAGTTCAATCTTTTTGAAGTAGTGCTTGGGAAAAATCTATGGTGATGTGTACTTGATTTAAATTCTGAGCATACTGCTGAAAGTGATGAAATAGTAAGTTAGGAATTAGATAATACATTATAAAAGTGTGAAATGGCAACAAATTACCATCATTTTTATGTCATGTTAGAGTCGGGTCATTCTCACCTAAGAAATGCCACCATTGACAGTACAAGGAAAGTTTAGAGCGAGGAAGACTGGACACTTTGAGATCACTAAATGTATTAATGACATTGCTAGCTAGCTCGTAGAACCTGAACACATTTGAACATTAAACATTTTCAACGTAGAGCAAGTGGTACCCTATCATGGTTATTCGACAGGTAAGATGTTGGGAATTTGAGCATAAAATCTCCCTAAACTTGGGTGAATGATGGGGTGCATGTCATAGAGGATGATTATATAAGACACGGCCGGAAGCGTGTGGAAAGGCTTAACATCATCTTGCCTATGAAGAAGAAGAGAGATCACTTTCTCTCCCTAGAAGAAAACCCTTGAATGGACAAGGAACCTTGAATCCACGAGGAAATAAGAGAAAAAATTGAAATTTAATTCCTTCCTTGATCTGATTTCTACACACAAACATCCATATTTATACAATATCTTGTTTCCTAATCTCTCTCTCAAATAAAATACTTACTAATCTTAATAAATTCTAACTTATTTAGAATTAGAAATTCTAACCTAGAAAGAAATCTACAGAAAATGAGAAAGTCTAGTACATCAGTTCTCCCCACTTAAAGGAAACTCGCCTTCGAGCATAGACAAAAATGGAGAGAACAAGCTGAAATCTAGAGCCGTTATGAAAGAGATCTATGCAGATGAACGGCTCGCTTTGACTTCTAATCGAATTACTTTCCATTGGATAAAGTATTTCCATCGAGATTACTTTGGCACAAGTGGGCAAGAGGTGGGACATGATTCGACCGGAAATCAAGCACACGATGAACTCTTCAATCCTGGGTAGTTGGGGTAGAATGTATCCTTCACTACGCTCGATATGGAGGGTGTTGTCATGGAAGTGAGGTAAATCTCTGCATGCCATCTTTGACTCATGCTCTTCAATTGAGAATTTCATCATGACGCTCCGTCGAGTGATTCAGGCTCTCCAGGAGCTCCAAATGATGTTGGCAGCATACTTGGTGTACAAGTAATTAACTTGGGCAATTTTTTGTTGCACCAACTCTAAATCTTGACTGTAGAACTGGCGCACCTCTTAAATTCCCTTTGGTCCTAGTACATGTGCCAATTCTTTTGAATTAGTAGACAGACAACTTTTTTCTTGGCACGGTCCTGGGCCTTTGGGACTTTTTCTCGTATGAGCCTAGCCTGGATCTTCAAGCTCCCTGGATAAGTAACTGGTGTGAATTCTTTGATAAACGAATCACGTACTTCTTACCAACAACTGAAGGGTGATTGTCCCAATCTATATCATTCTCATTCCATTTTTCCAATAGAGATTTGACATGGAGGCCTACAGTCGCTTTGACACACTGAATCATCTCTTGGTGGCTCCAACCGTATTTCTCTTAATAATCCTTAATGGCATCGACCCATTCCAAACATGCGGACTCACAATCTCCTTATCCAAAGAATGGAGGGAGTAGTCATACATCCATGGGAGGTTAAGGAAAAAGGAAGAAAAATAAAAGGAATAATTTGAAAAGTTGAAAAAAGTTGAAACTAATGAAAGCGATCATAGTTGATTAAAGTATCAATAAAGGTAATCAAGTGATTTAAAATAGCAAATCGGTGGTTTAAAGGACAAGAAGGGTTCTTGGCTATTTTCAAAAATTGAGCAATTATGTTAAGAAGATGGATTAAAGAGGGTGAATCGGTTTTGGGAAGTCAAGGAGACTGGGTAACAATAGGTTAAAGAATAATAAGAAGGGTTGAAGAATCTATTAGCAAAGAATGGATCTTGGAAGAAGGGAGTGGGTTAGTTTTAGGATGTAACAAAAGGGTTGTTGATGGCTAGTAGGATGGGAGTCAAACGAGTGTGTGGCGTGCCTAAAACGAAAGGGAATAGAATGGGTTTTTTCGGGGCTTGGATTGAGAATACTAACAAGGAATGGTGGTCTGATTTTCCGGGTGTCAGGTTAAACTTGTGCAAAAATGGTCTTTGGGCGGATAGTTAGTTGGGATCTTGGGGCTTTCCTAAAGAAGGATTATTTTTTAGGCACTTTCTGGAGTTTGGAACCACTAAAATCGGAACTGCTAATTACTAGGGATTCATGGGATGATTTCATGGGATGATTTTGTTAAAAATCGCAGTGAAGCTTGAAGTAAGATGGAGGATGAGGGCAGTTGTGAGCTGTTTTCAAGGCAGAGAATAAAAGGGATTTATGGGTGTCTCGGTTGGCAAAGTATGGGACTGGGTTTTAGGAAATCTTGTTATAAGAATTTTGGGTGGTGGTGCGAAGGTAAGATAGGAGTTGGAAGGTGGCGATTTCTGAAGGTACTCAAGGTGCTGTTATAAGAGTTTGGAAGGGTGCCCTGGGTCTTAGGTGTTAGAATATGTAAATCATTATTATGTATGGTTTTGTGAAAAGTCATTGTGGCCTTCTAGTGTAGTTATTATGTGTGGAAAATGTAAAGAGTCATTGTGCGTTTTCTATAGTACTTAATGTCTAGGCTAGAATGTCAAGGAGTCATGGGGACTACACTCAGGTGTTTAATGTTTACTATTTTAGTTGTGTTTTGAGTGTATAAGTATAGAGTCATTTGTGTAGAGATTGTAAGCTTAAAGAGCTTCAAGGAAAATCATAAACAGAAGCTTCAAGGGAGAAGAAGTGTAGAGTTTTAAGGAAGAAGGGGAAAAGAACACCGGATTTCTTGTAAGTTGTTTTGAATAAAGTTCTTTATATTTTGGTGTTATACTTGTGTTTTTGTGGAGCACTACACAGGCCTTTGGCCGTGTATCTCCCAAGCTCCCTTACCCCGCTCTTATGATCACAACACGATACTATCAATACATTCAAATTGGGGCCAACAAGTGGTATTAGAGTTTTTTCTCTCAGGTTGTGTTGTGTTGAAGAACCACTCCAAGATTTTTTGCACGTTTTATCCTATTTTTTACAAAAAAAAAATTCAGCCAAAATGTGGCATATCATATACCAATTGAAAGATTTTTGTCTCATTTCCACCAAAAATAATAATCATAAATCGGAGTTTTCTATAAAAAGTTATTATTAAAAGAGTGGAGATATGTCAAAGTGATTGTTTTTCCAAGATCTGAATTTTCAAGATAAAAAATTTCCTTCATGTGTTTGGGTTGAAAGGATGGCCTATTTTTAAAGGTTTTGGGATGATCATGGTCCAAATTTTAAATGTTCAACGGAGAGGATTTGCTTAGAATTTTTTGTTTAGAATAGAGAATGATACTCTTCTCTATATTTATTTGTTGATTTCCATTTGTTCAGTGGTGCAAAACATTTTGTGTGAGAAAGAGAACGATACTATTCTCTTATTCTCAAGATTGAACGGACAAGTGTCCTCCTTTGTGTACCAGGAAAAAGAATAATTTTCTTCTTTAAACCGATGGAGTTGCAAGAAGGAAACAATCATGATTTTTGTCTATACAGTTGCACCAGGAAAACTATTATTGTCAAAGCTTTTTTCAAAGAATTTCTAATGGAAACTTCAAAAAAATTGAAGCTAAAGCCTCCCCCGTTTACGGTGTTAGGAAGGAAGGATCGTACCATAGACCAATTTTCAAAGCTTCAGTTGAAGTTGGAAATCATAGGGTTTTCAATAAGTTTTTCGGGAATGAGGCAAGTACAAAGAAAGAAGCTGAAGAAAGTGAAAAGAAAAAAACACCGTTCATTTTTGCTGAAATGCTTCCCTATCAACTTCGTTGATGTTAATCATTACAATCTAATAGAAGAAAAAGAACAAATGGAAGATTTGAAGAATCACATCGAATTACTTGAAGGAGAAGTTGCTATGTTGAAGATGAAGAATTAGAAATTGCTTGGGATTTTTGATTTACGGAGGCGTGTTGGAAATGTAAACCAAAATTAATATGTATGGTTTTGTGAAAAGTCATTGTGGCCTTCTGTAGACACCCCATTTTGCTCTACCTTAATCGATAAAGAAATTAGGGTTTGTTTTCCGTCGGTTTTCCAATGTCTTTCTTTCCCGCATCCGTTTGTTACATTTCTAAATATTTTTGGTCATTTCCGTCGTGTTTCGCATTTTTCCGCTAAATGTTGAGAAGGATTATTCAGAAAAATCTAAACTAGGGAGAATTTGTACCTGCTAGTGTGGGACCTGCTAGTGTGGGACCCGTTTGTGTGGGACCCGCTGGTGTGGGACCTGCTAGTGTGGGACCCGTTTGTGTGGGACCCGCTGATGTGGGACCCGTTTGTGTGGGACCCGCTGATGTGGGACCCGCTTGTGTAGGGCCCGCTGATGTGGGACCCGCTTGTGCGGAACCCACTGATGTGGGACTCACCATTAGCATGACTTAACTTTCTCTACCATTTCCACTAACTTCATTTTTCCCTTTAAAATAACACCATTATCTCCATTACCATTATATATTCCATTATCCCCACCACCATTCCCACCATTACCATTATATATTCCATTATCCCCACCACCATTCCCACCATTACCATTATATATTCCATTATTCCCACCACCATTCCCACCATTACCATTATATATTCCATTATTCCCACCACCATTCCCACCATTACCATTATATATTCCATTATTCCCACCACCATTCCCACAATTATCATTGTTTATTTCCATTATTCTCCACCACACCCACCATTCACATTATATATTCCATTATTCCCCACCACAATTCCCACCATTACCATTATATATTCCATTATTCTCCACCACACCCACCATTCTCATTGTTTATTTCCATTATTCTCCACCACACCCACCATTCTCATTGTTTATTTCCACCTCTCCACTAAGTTTTTCACTATATAAAGAGAGGTGATGAGAGGAGGAAAAAAAAAAAAAAAAAGAACACATTGTTTTTGGATAGTTTTCTCTTTCTCTCCCTCAATATCTCTCACTCTCTCACTCTCACACTATCATTATCTACTTTCTCTCCTTATTTGTTTCTCCCCATCTCTCTCCCTTGTTCCATATAAAAAAAAATATAAAAGAAAATAAAACAAAGAAAAAGAGAAAGAAAGCGGAAGCGGATCAAGCGGCGGTGCGATTTTTGAATTTTTCGGCTCTCGGATTCGGCGAGGATTTCGATCACAGGTAGGTACTTAATTTTTGGATTTTTCTAGAATTATTTGGTATATTTGCATGATTTTTAGTATTTAATTGGATTTAGTTGAAAATTAAATATGTATGCTCAAAATCATGATCTCCATGAGTGTTTCGAAAATAAAATATATACTAAATGAATTCCAAAATTAATGAAATTTCGTGGGAAACTAATATGATACCAGTACATTCTACCATGAAATTTTGAGAATTTTGAGAATTTGTTTGGTATATTATTTTATGCTTTCTTTGAAATTTACCAGCTTTTGGAGGAATTGTTACTGACATCAGATCACAACTAAAATTCTTAAAATTTTTACAGTAGTCTTTAATCTCACATTTCCAGTTACTGTAAAAGTTTCAAGTGATTTGGATCTGTTTTCATATGGGATGTAGGGTTAATTCATAATCTGGTCTGAAAATTAAAAAATCTGAAACTGATAGTAAATGGTTTCCAAAATTCATGAAAATTTCTCAGTATGTTATTTTTACTTATATCTTATTAATGTAGAAATTTCATTGAATTTTGATTCATATTTCTAGTGGTTTCTGTGTTATTTGTGCAATCTGGTCAATCAATTGTTAAATCGAAATTAAATATGAGCTTAATGTAAAAATCTGTAAAACTCTTTCCGTAAGCTACATTTCATCATATCTTGCTGCTGTAGAAATTTCAACTCATTTCGAATTCGTTTGCTACAATTTCACTTGTAAAACCGCTCATATGCTTAAAATTGATAAAATCCATGGAAAATTCGAAATTAATTGAAAATCATATAAAATTCCTAAAGAACTTTAAAATTCTGTCACATGTTCACTCCTTAATCCATTGAAACAGAAATTTTAGGATCTTTAGATTTTCCTGGAAAAATGGCCAGTGCATCCATAATCGTATCCCAATTGCAACTTGATCTTTGACAATTTGAATATTTAAGTTATAGCATGTTGTTGGCTCCGAGGTTGGTGTCCACGGAAATCCTGAGATTCTGCCAGGCAATAAGATGCTATAACCTAAGTATTAAATTGCACAAGGAAAGAGCGCACGATTCCCTCCTTTGGATGCCATTCAAGGCCGAAATTGGTGAACCCTAGAACCATTGGTAATCCTTAAATGTCTAGAAACTGAAAATCTTCGAAATCTGAAACTCATTAACCTCGAGAACTTAAATCGATTTATCTTGTGTCTTTCGGAACCATTGGATTATGGTTTCCAATCTAAGAACCATTAGAGCCCAATTTAGGAACACTGGTGTCGTGCCGTGTCCTAGGTTTTAGGGAGTCCTAGAGTTAGGAGTCCAGCCTCATCACGGACACTTGCTATGAATAGCAACCGTACCATAGGTCTAGTTACACTAGTCACCTCATCTTTCCCTAAGACATGCCTAGTAGACTAGGATGTAGGCTAACCTGCATTAGTCTAAGGGACAACTTGCATTTAGATAAGAATCATATAGCATCTTCGATGAAATCCTAAGATAATAAAATCCTCAACTTGAATTAAACAACTTCTCTTAAAACTGTTGAAACAGTCAATCCCGTCTAGGTCGGTGTCTTAGTTGAGTTAGGCATATGTAGCTTAGCTTAGGTGCACCGAACTACGTCGACTCTGATCCCAGTGAGGCTTGGGTACGTAGGCAGCTTGGATGTCTGATGGCATACCACCCGCGAGTCGGCACCACAACAAATTGTGGTGTTTTGTATATTAATTTTCTTGTAAATGCTTAATCAAATCACTTAGGATTTTGCATGAAATTAGAATTTTAGGAGAACTTTCACCTAGATTGAATCCAGACAAATTAAGAAATCAAGATACACATTTAGGATTCACATTGAAATTAGATCATAGGATGCATGTCACTTAGTTCGCACAATAACATAGAGTTGAATGAGCCATTTAAAATAAATTTAAAAGAGTTAGCTTTTGGAATCGAAGACCGACTATCGGGCAAGAATGGTGCATGTGGTGGATAACTCCCCATACCTTCCATTCTCGTAACCAGGTAGCGAGTCTAGATTTCTGGTTAATTATGGGTCCTAGATCCCACATCTAGGTGGCGACTCTGTCAATCTCTTTCGTGTGGAATTCGGATTGCCTTAGTGATCCCAAGTTCACAGGAAAGACGAATTCAAATCAACAAATAAAATGCACACGCCAATCGCGTGGGAACGAGAGACCAAAGGAGAGCGCGCGGCGGCTCGCGCCCCACGCCCCTCTCGCGGGATCATGTACCACAGTCTGGCGACTCTGCTGGGGACCACCTAACTTCATTAAAATTTCAAAAGATAATTCATTTGAATTTAATTTAACTGGCTCATAAAAACTCTATACTTGTTATATTAGTTTGTCTCGTTTTATTTTCTCATCACATTTTACTCGAACTTAATTTAACAAAACCTGAAGGCATCATAGATTGCGCGAACTTATTGCACACACTTACATCACTTGCATCTAAACCCTTGCATTTCACATGCACACACGTCCTATTTTAGGAACCCGGAGTGTTATCTAGCATGGTTGACTGGGATTTCATCACCTGGTGCCTCTGTGCTAGAGAAGCATTCCACCCTTAGCCTAGTACCTTTATGGTGCGTAAACGGATCTCTTGTTCACGTACTGATACGCCGGACACTGGTACAGTATATCGAACATGGATTCGCGCTAAGGGGACTCTTGGCCTTACCCCTAGATTAACCCACACATGCATGCAGTATACGAACACATGTGCACCACATGTGTGAGCCTAGTTTAGGATATCTTACCCATTTGTGTCTAGATTAGGCCGTAGTCCATCTTCCAATGGCTACGATCGGTCCTAGGTACACAAACAAAGTCATGAGTCGAGATCCTCTCTCCACTCCGCTAGATTAGGATTAGGGTTGATGCCTTCAGGTAACACTGTTAAAATGTGCGAAGACTAAAAACTTTTCCTTTGGGGTTAGGATATAAATCCCATCATTTCCAAAGATCTCATAGGATTAGTTATTCTTGATCTACCCGTTGAAAGTAATCCTATGCAATCTCACATTTTGATCATGTGTCTATCATTCGTCTCTTGTGGGATTCGATTGTGTCTTCATTGGCGGAAATTGTGTCTCAATCATTTGATCGTGCAATCTTGATGATCCAATCTTGCCTGTACCCTTGATCTCTTCCTCCTCTAGGGGCTACCTTTTTCAAGAATATTTCTGCTAAATCCTTCAGAGTTTACTCTCATAATCCTTGAACTAAGGGCATTCCCCTCATCATTTGGATTCATTCTATTGTCCCAATTACTTGCTTAAATGTGTAATATTTTTCAGTCATTGAGAAGAAACACTCCATGAATGCCAAGCTCATATACCTCGTGTTCATTATTTCCATGACAGGGCACTAAACACCATAGCTAACCCTACTATTCCTTGGGTTCGGATCTCTTCTCGATTGCAGAGGAAATCTGTCTCCCCGCCACCTTCTCTAAGGACCCCAGCATCTCCTTCTTTCCCATCCTCATCCTCCCCAATGGCAGAAAACCAGAACAGTAGTCTTCCACCCGCTGCTATTACCGATACTCTCACCTTGATTCTCCGGCAGCTTCAAGAACTCAAAGAAGAGAACCAAGTTATCAAGGCCCAGCTTTCTGAAAAGTTGGGGCCATCGTTGTCCAAAGATAAAGGGTCCATGCACCATACAGTTACTTCAGCCGCACCTGCCCAGCCAGTGTTCATTCCTATCCCTGACAAAACTGAAGAAGATTTTGAAAAAGAGCAGTACAGCGAAGATCGCAGCAGGCCTTCTCAGTCCATGGTTGATAAAGTAGTTATGGAGAAATTAGAAAGTCTTACCAGGAAGGTTCAGGACATTCAGTTTCAGGACCAGGGTGGTTTCAATCCAAGTGACCTCACACTGTTCCCAGAAATCCGTCTCCCAGCCAATTTTCAAATGCCGGACTTTGATAAATATGATGGTGTGGGTTGTCCAATCACACATTTGCAAATGTTCACCATCATGTGTCAGCCTCAAGGCTTATCTTCTGAGCAAATGGCTCAATTGTTCCCGGTTTCCCTAACCAAGGTTGCCAGGAGGTGGTTCATGGTCTTGGACAAGACTCGTTACAGGACATGGAAGGATATCGGCGAGCAGTTCATCATGCAATTCAAATATGATGACGGGACAGAAATCACCAGAAAGGATTTGGAAAGGACAAAGCAAGACTTGAGGGAATCCTTTCTGACCTTTGTGAAAAGATGGAGGAGAATAGCAGCTCAGATGATGGAGCGCCCTTCTGAGGAAGAGCAGGTCCAAATAATCATGAAAAATATTTCCCCCCAGCTCCAGTATCACATGTCGTTGCAGTATTATCCGGACTTCAAACACTTTATCGTGGCAGGCACCCAAATAGAGGAGGCTATGGCTCAAGGTGTGTTCAACCGAAGTAACCCGAATACCAAAGAATTCAGGAAGCCTCCATCAGCTGAAATTAATAACCTTTCCCGCTCCAAGCCTCAGCCTTCAAAACCTCAGAACCCCATGGTGATGGATTATACCCAACCTGCTGTCGCACCTCGGCCACAGGCCCAGACAGAATTTACCCCTCTCCCTCTTCCACCATCTGTGATACTCAAGGAGTGTTTAGCCTCAGGTCGCATAATCCTACCCGACATTAGGGCTCTTCCTAATCCTTTACCAGCAAATTGGCGAACAGATCAACACTGCGAATACCATAGAAATTCTGGCCATCTCACTGATAATTGCATTGCCCTAAAATTCAGAATCCAGAGGTTGCTCGACAATAAAAGCCTTGTGTTTGAGCCAAGTCCCGTTGCTACCAATAACCCATTATCAAATCATGCAGTACTGCCGCCAGCCGTTCGCAATGCTTAAATAACTGAAGGTTCAAAGGGGCACAGGTCCGGTTGCAATGAAAAGAATCAGAAGTTGAAAGTACCATTTATGAGCCAGCTTTCGCCGAGCCTCCGAAGCTAGACAGTTGCGGCAGTTAAAGTTTTAGTCGTTTATTATTTTATTTTGAGTCAGCCATCATGGTCAGTACAATTGTTGAGTCCGGTTCTACAGTTCAAGGTTAATGCCTAGTCCAGGCAAGTTATCTTTTGCTTTTCTTTTAGAGTTGTGAATCCTGAACATGTTCAGGATAGGTTGTGAGATGTAGTATTTTTTTCTTTAAATAAAATTTCAGTTCCAATAGTTCACTTGTGTCTATTTCTTAAGTGTGCTTCTGATCTTAAAATAAGACTCCCTCCTCAAATGAGGACAAAATTGGCGAAACTCCACTTGAGTCACAACAATTACTTGAACAAGAGGAGGAGCGCCAATCTCAGCCTTTCAAAGATGAAATTAAAGTGGTAAACACTGGCACTGAAACCTTGATCCAGTAAATGCCGATTGAAAATACATTACCCTCTGAAAAGTGTGAAGAATTGGTAAACCCATTTTGAGGATAAAAAGATGGTCCGGTAAGTGTTACCATTAATGCCAAGAGAAAGACCCAGATAGAAAGTTCAAGAAAGAATGAAGTGAATATCATATGCTATGCAAGGGGCATGGAGTGGAAACAACTTTCATATTTCCAATCAATGACCTTGGTTCTCAAATTCATAACATGAAGCCATCAAATTCGAGATAAGAAGTTCAAGAGCAAGCATTGAAAAGTGATCATCAGATATCAAGAGTTACAAATCCATAGATGGAGGATGTCGAAGAACAAGTTTCGCTCTATGAAAGTCGAAGGCACGTATTAGAATCTTGAAAGAAGAAGATTTATTATCTCTTACCTGGAAATGCCGTCAAACTCCGTAAAAAAAAAGAAAAAGAAAATAAAAAAATAAATAATCAGTACCAGAGGGACTCTAGTAAACTAGATCGACTCCCAATCTGAACATCAGAAGGCCTCCTTTGGCCGAATAAATCCCAAAATCAGAACCCAACGTCAAAAGAATACTGGTTTGCAAACCCTTCGAGCCTAAAATGAAATTTTCTTGAAAACCCATCAAACTAGGGGCATTCGCCCCGAACTACGCGAGACCTGATCCCTACACTGGGGTACGTAGGCAGCTCGGTTAAACTGAGTTCGGTCAATTCAAAAAAGAAAAGCAATTCAATCAATCCAAAAAAAAAAAGAAATTCAATCCTTTCAGAAAAAAAAAAGGGGGACAAGTTCCTAAAGAAGAGAAGTCAATTATTCCAGAAAGAAGAAAAAAAAAGAAAAATCAATAAACTTTCGAACAATTTATCTTCAAACTAGGGGCATTCGCCCTGAACTATACACGACCTGATTCCTACCTTGGGATATGTAGGCAACCTATTCACAGGTTCGGTCGAAATCTTTGTTGAACCTTAAGCCATTCTTTGAAAAGCCCTATCCTACCTATAAAGTCCTTCCGATGTTCAGAACTAATGATCTAGGTCCCGAAACAAAAAAAAAAAAATGATGATGAATAAAAAAAAATGGAGTTTGAAGATCTGCTAGACTGAAAACCTGAAAGGGCGGTTTAGGCAAAATTTAAGATCATTCCCCTGTTAAGTTGAAAACCCGAAAGGGCGGCTTAGGCAAAAGCTAAGGGGATAGGCTGCTGAATCGAAAACCTAGAAAGACGGTTCAGGCAAAAGTTAAGGCTACCACGGTCCGCCAAGTTAAAAACCCTGAAGAGGTGACTTGGTCACGGTAAGAGAATCATTATAAGAAGGCTACAGCCAGTATCAAGACTGAAGATCAACTGAAGTTCAAGCAAATTTATAAGAAGGTTACAGCCGGTATCAGGACTGAAGATCAATTGAAGTTCAAACAAATTCAAGTGACATCCTCAAAACTGGGGGCATTGGAGCTAAGCAATCCTAGGAGTTGTAATTAAATCATTGAGGCATTACTGTTTTAAGGAAAAAGTCCAGTGTTTACCAATTGAAAAAAATATTCCTTGAAAGGATAGACTTACCAAATAAAACGTTAACTAAGTCAGAAGCATTACTGTGTCTGTCAGTGTAGTTAATCAATCGTTGTTATTCTATGTTCACTCCTTTAGAGCTCCTCAATCCTTTGAGTAGTGCCTTTTATCTAAGTTTTCTATTTAAAAAGAGTCAATCGTCATCCATATGTCCAAATGATGCAACTGTCTCGGTGAAGGAGGCCCGGCCTCGTCAGCTCCCTGCGATGGTACCTGAAAAAGTTCGAGAATCTAGTCAAACAGCTATATTTCAAAGATGATCAACCCAGAAGAATTCAGAAGTAGAAATATCAGAAAGCCCAGCTTCCGTAAAAAGATCATACCCCAGGAAGGCATCTTAAGCTTGGAAGAGCCTCAGATGCAATGATGGTCGAGCCAATTTCTCAGAAAGATGAACTGTTAAAATTCAGAATTTTCTTCCAGTTAGTTAAATACTTTCCTGGTCAAGAAATGTTTATCTAAACACCTATCAAGAGGCAAGTCCCACTTTTCCATGATTATATCCAAGAGAGCCGTTGTTCTAGATTACCAATTTCAAGTGTCTTGTTCAAGGTTTCAGTCATCCAAATCCCCAAAGACAAGACCAGCAGTCTCTTTGAGAAAAATCTTGTTGAAGTTTCATAAAAGTGTTTCTAATCCATTCTTGTTAGTAATGGTTCTTCGGTTTGCCGTTTCATCATTCGTCAAAGTCCTAGTTTCCGATATCTTTGTCAAGCACGATCTGTAACATCCCCGATTTCATTAAGTTCAAAAAATCAAAAATTCATCAAATCCAATCCTATGTCAAATTCAAGTTCATGAAAAATCTCTAAATTCTTCGTTGTTGAATTCATCAATCAAAGCTATCTTGTTTCTTTGAGCCTGTTTGTGAACGGTGCCTCTTTTCTCGAGTCCATTTCTAAATGGTCTCATCTTCTCCTTGAACCCGTTTGTGAACGGTGTCTCATTTTTCTGAGTCCATTTATGGTCTCATGTCCTCCTTGAGCCCGTTTGTGGACGGTGCCTTATTTCTGAAAAATCAAAAATTCATCAAATCCAATCCTATGTCAAATTCAAGTTCATGAAAAAACTCTAAATTCTTCATTGTTGAATTCATCAATCAAAGCTATCTTGTTTCTTTGAGCCCGTTTGTGAACGGTGCCTCGTTTCTCGAGTCCATTTGTGAATGGTCCCGTCTTCTCCTTGAACCCGTTTGTGAACGGTGTCTCATTTTTCTGAGTCCATTTGTGAATGATCTCATGTCCTCCTTGAGCCCGTTTGTGGACGGTGCCTTATTTCTGAAAAATCAAAAATTCATCAAATCCAATCCTACGTCAAATTCAAGTTTATGAAAAATCTCTAAATTCTTCGTTGTTGAAGCTATCTTGTTTCTTTGAGCCCGTTTGTGAACGGTGCCTCATTTCTCGAGTCCATTTATGAATGGTCTCATGTTCTCCTTGAGCCCGTTTGTGAACGGTGCCTCGTTTCTCGAGTCCATTTGTGAATGGTCTCGTCTTCTCCTTAAGCCCGTTTGTGAACGGTGCCTCGTTTCTCGAGTCCATTTGTGAATGGTCTCGTCTTCTCCTTGAGCCCGTTTGTGAACGGTACCTCATTTTCTGAGTCCATTTGTGAATGGTCTCTTATTCTCCTTGAGCCCGTTTGTGAACGGTGCCTCGTTTCTCGAGTCCATTTGTGAATGGTCTCGTCTTCTCCTTAAACCCGTTTGTGAACGGTGCCTCGTTTCTCGAGTCCATTTGTGAATGGTCTCGTCTTCTCTTTGAGCCCGTTTGTGAACGGTACCTCATTTTCTGAGTCTATTTGTGAATGGTCTCATGTTCTCCTTGAGCACGTTTGTGAACAGTGCCTCGTTTCTCGAGTCCATTTGTGAATGGTCTCGTCCTCTCCTTAAGCCCGTTTGTGAACGGTACCTCATTTTCTGAGTCCATTTGTGAATGGTCTCATCTTCTTCTTAAGCCCGTTTGTGAACGGTACCTCATTTTCTGAGTCCATTTGTGAATGGTCTCTTATTCTCCTTGAGCCCGTTTGTGAACGGTGCCTCGTTTCTCGAGTCCATTTGTGAATGGTCTCGTCTTCTCCTTAAACCCGTTTGTGAACGGTGCCTCGTTTCTCGAGTCCATTTGTGAATGGTCTCGTCTTCTCTTTGAGCCCGTTTGTGAACGGTACCTCATTTTCTGAGTCTATTTGTGAATGGTCTCATGTTCTCCTTGAGCACGTTTGTGAACAGTGCCTCGTTTCTCGAGTCCATTTGTGAATGGTCTCGTCCTCTCCTTAAGCCCGTTTGTGAACGGTACCTCATTTTCTGAGTCCATTTGTGAATGGTCTCATCTTCTTCTTAAGCCCGTTTGTGAACGGTACCTCATTTTCTGAGTCCATTTGTGAATGGTCTCATATCCTCCTTGAGGCCGTTTGTGAACGGTACCTCATTTTCTGAGTCCATTTGTGAATGGTCTCATGTTCTCCTTGAGCCCGTTTGTGAACGGTGCCTCGTTTCTCGAGTCCATTTGTGAATGGTCCCGTGTTCTCTTTGAGCCCGTTTGTAAACGGTACCTCATTTTCTGAGTCCATTTGTGAATGGTCTCTTATCCTCCTTGAGCCCGCTTGTGAAAGATGTCTCATTTTCTTTTAAAAACCGCTTGAGAACGATCTTTGTTCTTTCTCTTCGGAATCCATTCGAAACTGGTATCTCATTCTCTCGTTGCCCGTTTGTGAACGGCACCGCATCAGGATTTCTTATTATGTTCTAATTCTAGGATTTCATTTAGGGTCTTGCATTAGGTAGTAAATGTTTGCGTCTAGGCTCCGTTTTGTGTAGAGTCTTTTGTCGATTAAAGCTACGCAAAATGGCTCTGTCATTTTGACTTTGGTATTCGATGACTACGTCATCTCTACCAAAGAGGGGCATCTGTAGACACCCCATTTTGCTCTACCTTAATCGATAAAGAAATTAGGGTTTGTTTTCCGTCGGTTTTCCAATGTCTTTCTTTCCCGCATCCGTTTGTTACATTTCTAAATATTTTTGGTCATTTCCGTCGTGTTTCGCATTTTTCCGCTAAATGTTGAGAAGGATTATTCAGAAAAATCTAAACTAGGGAGAATTTGTACCTGCTAGTGTGGGACCTGCTAGTGTGGGACCCGTTTGTGTGGGACCCGCTGGTGTGGGACCTGCTAGTGTGGGACCTGCTAGTGTGGGACCCGTTTGTGTGGGACCCGCTGATGTGGGACCCGTTTGTGTGGGACCCGCTGATGTGGGACCCGCTTGTGTAGGGCCCGCTGATGTGGGACCCGCTTGTGCGGAACCCACTGATGTGGGACTCACCATTAGCATGACTTAACTTTCTCTACCATTTCCACTAACTTCATTTTTCCCTTTAAAATAACACCATTATCTCCATTACCATTATATATTCCATTATCCCCACCACCATTCCCACCATTACCATTATATATTCCATTATCCCCACCACCATTCCCACCATTACCATTATATATTCCATTATTCCCACCACCATTCCCACCATTACCATTATATATTCCATTATTCCCACCACCATTCCCACCATTACCATTATATATTCCATTATTCCCACCACCATTCCCACAATTATCATTGTTTATTTCCATTATTCTCCACCACACCCACCATTCACATTATATATTCCATTATTCCCCACCACAATTCCCACCATTACCATTATATATTCCATTATTCTCCACCACACCCACCATTCTCATTGTTTATTTCCATTATTCTCCACCACACCCACCATTCTCATTGTTTATTTCCACCTCTCCACTAAGTTTTTCACTATATAAAGAGAGGTGATGAGAGGAGGAAAAAAAAAAAAAAAAAGAACACATTGTTTTTGGATAGTTTTCTCTTTCTCTCCCTCAATATCTCTCACTCTCTCACTCTCACACTATCATTATCTACTTTCTCTCCTTATTTGTTTCTCCCCATCTCTCTCCCTTGTTCCATATAAAAAAAAATATAAAAGAAAATAAAACAAAGAAAAAGAGAAAGAAAGCGGAAGCGGATCAAGCGGCGGTGCGATTTTTGAATTTTTCGGCTCTCGGATTCGGCGAGGATTTCGATCACAGGTAGGTACTTAATTTTTGGATTTTTCTAGAATTATTTGGTATATTTGCATGATTTTTAGTATTTAATTGGATTTAGTTGAAAATTAAATATGTATGCTCAAAATCATGATCTCCATGAGTGTTTCGAAAATAAAATATATACTAAATGAATTCCAAAATTAATGAAATTTCGTGGGAAACTAATATGATACCAGTACATTCTACCATGAAATTTTGAGAATTTTGAGAATTTGTTTGGTATATTATTTTATGCTTTCTTTGAAATTTACCAGCTTTTGGAGGAATTGTTACTGACATCAGATCACAACTAAAATTCTTAAAATTTTTACAGTAGTCTTTAATCTCACATTTCCAGTTACTGTAAAAGTTTCAAGTGATTTGGATCTGTTTTCATATGGGATGTAGGGTTAATTCATAATCTGGTCTGAAAATTAAAAAATCTGAAACTGATAGTAAATGGTTTCCAAAATTCATGAAAATTTCTCAGTATGTTATTTTTACTTATATCTTATTAATGTAGAAATTTCATTGAATTTTGATTCATATTTCTAGTGGTTTCTGTGTTATTTGTGCAATCTGGTCAATCAATTGTTAAATCGAAATTAAATATGAGCTTAATGTAAAAATCTGTAAAACTCTTTCCGTAAGCTACATTTCATCATATCTTGCTGCTGTAGAAATTTCAACTCATTTCGAATTCGTTTGCTACAATTTCACTTGTAAAACCGCTCATATGCTTAAAATTGATAAAATCCATGGAAAATTCGAAATTAATTGAAAATCATATAAAATTCCTAAAGAACTTTAAAATTCTGTCACATGTTCACTCCTTAATCCATTGAAACAGAAATTTTAGGATCTTTAGATTTTCCTGGAAAAATGGCCAGTGCATCCATAATCGTATCCCAATTGCAACTTGATCTTTGACAATTTGAATATTTAAGTTATAGCATGTTGTTGGCTCCGAGGTTGGTGTCCACGGAAATCCTGAGATTCTGCCAGGCAATAAGATGCTATAACCTAAGTATTAAATTGCACAAGGAAAGAGCGCACGATTCCCTCCTTTGGATGCCATTCAAGGCCGAAATTGGTGAACCCTAGAACCATTGGTAATCCTTAAATGTCTAGAAACTGAAAATCTTCGAAATCTGAAACTCATTAACCTCGAGAACTTAAATCGATTTATCTTGTGTCTTTCGGAACCATTGGATTATGGTTTCCAATCTAAGAACCATTAGAGCCCAATTTAGGAACACTGGTGTCGTGCCGTGTCCTAGGTTTTAGGGAGTCCTAGAGTTAGGAGTCCAGCCTCATCACGGACACTTGCTATGAATAGCAACCGTACCATAGGTCTAGTTACACTAGTCACCTCATCTTTCCCTAAGACATGCCTAGTAGACTAGGATGTAGGCTAACCTGCATTAGTCTAAGGGACAACTTGCATTTAGATAAGAATCATATAGCATCTTCGATGAAATCCTAAGATAATAAAATCCTCAACTTGAATTAAACAACTTCTCTTAAAACTGTTGAAACAGTCAATCCCGTCTAGGTCGGTGTCTTAGTTGAGTTAGGCATATGTAGCTTAGCTTAGGTGCACCGAACTACGTCGACTCTGATCCCAGTGAGGCTTGGGTACGTAGGCAGCTTGGATGTCTGATGGCATACCACCCGCGAGTCGGCACCACAACAAATTGTGGTGTTTTGTATATTAATTTTCTTGTAAATGCTTAATCAAATCACTTAGGATTTTTCATGAAATTAGAATTTTAGGAGAACTTTCACCTAGATTGAATCCAGACAAATTAAGAAATCAAGATACACATTTAGGATTCACATTGAAATTAGATCATAGGATGCATGTCACTTAGTTCGCACAATAACATAGAGTTGAATGAGCCATTTAAAATAAATTTAAAAGAGTTAGCTTTTGGAATCGAAGACCGACTATCGGGCAAGAATGGTGCATGTGGTGGATAACTCCCCATACCTTCCATTCTCGTAACCAGGTAGCGAGTCTAGATTTCTGGTTAATTATGGGTCCTAGATCCCACATCTAGGTGGCGACTCTGTCAATCTCTTTCGTGTGGAATTCGGATTGCCTTAGTGATCCCAAGTTCACAGGAAAGACGAATTCAAATCAACAAATAAAATGCACACGCCAATCGCGTGGGAACGAGAGACCAAAGGAGAGCGCGCGGCGGCTCGCGCCCCACGCCCCTCTCGCGGGATCATGTACCACACCTTCAAGGGTAGTTATTATGTGTGGAAAATTAAAAGAGTCATTGTGGGTTTTTTATGGTCCTCAATGTCTAGGCAAGAATATCAAAGATTCAATGGGGATTTCCTATGATGTTGCGTAGGACTCCTAAAGGAGTCATGGGGACTAAAACTATTGTAAATTTAAAGTGCTTCAAGGGAAAGCTTAAAGAGAAGCTTCAAGGGAGAAAAGTGTAGAGATTTTAAAGAAAAGGGGAAAAGAACACCAGATTTCCTGTAAGTTGTTTTGATATATAAAGTTTTTATATTTTAGTGTTACACTTGTGTTTTGGTGGAGCTCTGCACGGCCCTTTGGCTGTGTATCTCCCAAGCTCCCTTACCTTGTTTTTATGATCACAACACAACATTATCGATCCATTCTAATTGGGGTCAACATAGGGTTGGTTTGTTTGGGCAGGTGAAGGATAAGATATATGGAGTAAGGGGCTAGCTGCTAGTGTAGGGTTTCTGTTTGCAGGAAGAGAAAAGGGTTTTTGTTTGTGGGAAGAGAAACCCAGGGTCTTGGTTTCAGAAGGAAAGTCTTGCGGCAAGCACAAAGGGACTGATTTCCGGACTAACAAACCAGGAAAACAGTGGAGATTGAGATAAAGGATAAAGAACAGAACCTGATATAAGAGTTCAGGGAAACTGAACTTTCAACAGGTACTGGCAAATGGGTTTAAGCCAGATGGTTTTCATTTGATGAGAGACCTCGCTCTGATACCAACTGATGTGGGCAAAATCGTGCGGAAAGGTAGATCATGTCTCCTCTATAAAAAAGAAGAGAGATCACTTTCTCTCCCTTGAAGAAAACCCTTGAATCTACAAAGAACCTTGAATCCACAAGGAAATAAGAGACAAAAATTGAAATTTTATTCCATCCAAGATCTGATTTCTACATACACATGCGTCCATATTTACAGAGCATCTTGTTTCCTAATTTCTCTCTCAACTAAAATACTTACTAATCCTAATCAATTCTAACTTATTCAGAATTAGAAATTTTAACTTAGAAAGAAATCTACGGAAAATTAGAAAATGTGATACATCAATACGGATATGGAGGGACTTGACCTTCAACAATAACCTTGGGGAACATGTGACTGCTTGGATGATTTTTCAACATTGCAGCACCATAAGTTTTATTTGATGGCCGGATTGAGGCAATTTTTTTATTTTTTATGAATTTACTTGAGAAGAAGTGTCCAAACCTGATGACGTTTTTGTCATTTGCCTCTTCAGCATGCTAGATCAACGATCTGATATCATTTAATAGGGGTTTTATGCACTTTTAGCTTCAGTGGTGTTTTTGTCTTTCTTTACAACTAGTATATTTTTCTCTGTTGTAACCTAATTTTGAAGACTTTTAAATACCCTTTTATGAAGAACTTGTGGTGTGCAAACCCCCCACGAACTTGCTTCTCTTTTCATCCGTTTTTGGTTTCTGGAAACTGTGGATGGAATAGTCATTTTGTCCTGGTTTGTAGTTAAACTCTTCCAAGCTCAATCCATATCGTTTACATCATTATGCTTATCCTAAGGCCACTAAAGATCATTTAATAAGGTGGGGTTTCCCGTTTCTAAAACTAGATTGCACTAGCAAATGGGTATAGTGAACTTAAACAAAATAATATTAGTACTACAACCTTTAAATGATAAGGACAACGGGGTATTTCATCAAAAAGTGGTAGGGGGCTTGCAGGGTTAGAGTACTGAAAAATCATTCTATAGATGGGTATCAAAATTTGAGAAAACACAAGAGATCTGGAATTAGGGTGAAATGAGAAAGAGAAAAGACTGAGATTCCTAGGATAAGGCACCCGACTGTTTTGGCGGTAAGGCTTGTCAATCCAGTTCACGTAAAATGCTTTTTGATTACGCAACCGATCCTCCAAACCTAAACGCCACCAATAGAGGCCAGTTCTCATTTTTCTTTTGGGAAAGATTTTTATTTTTTGACATCTGTTGCAAGTGGCTTAGGGCAGTGGGAATTAAAAGTTTTGGTGGTTTTTAGCACCATGGATTGTGATGGGTAACTGTTGTGGGTACAATTCCTGACAATCTCAGCACCTACCAATCGTCCCAAACCAGTATTCATTACACTCCCTCTCCCAAATCCCTATATTTATACCCTTCTCCCCCTTACCTTTTCACCATCTCTCTCTCTCTCTCTCTCTCTCTCTCTCTCTCTCTCTCTCTCTCAAGTAGGTCTTTTATGCAATTTTAGACTGTTTCTCTACCTCTTTTCCTTTCTTCTCCAAATCTCTTTTCTCGTTCTACTATTGTTTTTCCAAGGCTTATTGCTTTTTGGTCAAGTGGGTCTTTTATATTTCATCTTTTTACAGGTGGGTTAAGTTGCTCTAGGGCTTCTTTTTACTTTTTATGTTTTCTCTTTTCTCCAAAAAGGATTGTGCTTTAGGATTAGGGTTAGGGTTCTTTTATGCTTTTTTCTTTTAATGCATGGTGTGATGATGGATTCGACGATCATGAGATACCAGTCAGTGTTTGCGGGTGCAGCATCATCAAGATTCACACTTTTTAAGAGTTTTTTGAGTAGTATTAGTAATGGTGGTGGTGGGGTCCCTGCCTTTTGCTCAAACGCTCTCCAGATGAGAATCTTGATGATGCTGCATCGGCAATAAATGACTTTTTCTTAACTCACAAAGCCATAGAGATGGAGGAGGCCGTTTTGCAAGACAAGAAAATATGAACAAGAAGGTGATAGTGTGATGCACCCTCTACTCCCTTTGAAACCCTTGTTTTATGCACATTTTATTCGTGTTCTTATGTACATATGCTATAGTATTTTGCAATTGTATGCTTCTCAAGTTTTTTGTTGGTTGTTCATTTTAGGGTACTATGCATGTTTTTGTGATAAATGATGGCTTTCTAATCTTTCACTGAAGTTTCATGTACTTAACCGCAGGTTTCTTTTGTACGTCAGTAGAATTCTCGCACAACTATTACTTATGTGAGCTTTCCTTCTCGACACCTTTTCTTTATTTTCATTCTTTTTTTTTTGGGCTTCATGGACATTTTTCGAATCTCTTAACTGTCCTGGTCATTTCTCTCAGGTATGAGTTAGCAACTTTATTTGTCCGTGAATGCAAAGTAGTCGTATTTGCAATTATATTTCATGTTTTTTGTTTGTCCTCTTCTTCTTGTGCTTCTTGGAATTTTCCTTTGACATCGCCAAAAGTTTCTTGGTCTAACTTGAAAATGATGTATTTTGAATCTGTATGTGTAGAGACAAAAGACAGTTTCTTGGTCTAACTTGAAATCCAGATGTGTTTTGAATCTGTATATATAAAGACAAGAGCAGACAAGAGCAAGAAATGTTGTACGGCCTCCCAAAACTCTTTGGGTGGATGGTATTTGAAGAAGACTAAAGCAATGTTTAAAAATAATTGAAAGCAAGATAGGAAAAAAAGATAGATGCTTGGTTTTACTTGAGATTCTCTTTTTAAACATTTGGGTTTAAAATGCCTTCAGGATATGCTCGTACATTCCCACTTGGGATCTCCTTGAATATGCCTATAATAGTTATTTTGATAGTCTTATATGTAAATAAAATCGTTTTGAAGTTAAATCAACATTATTTGGAAACATTACAAAGAAAAGAAATAGATAATGGCTTCCATAGATAGTTTAATGTCCAATTTACAAAATAAGATTAACTTAAGATGTTTTTTTTTTTTTTTGAAAAATAACGACTACTTTTTAATGCATCCACAGAGGACTTCTGATCATAGATCTTAGGGGCACTTAATGCCCATTGCTCACCCTTGTGGGCATACCCTTGTTAGATGCATATGGAAGCTACCTGAAGGGAATATGAATTCAACACCAATTCAGATATTTAATCTCTATTTTTGTTTGTTATTGGAGATTTTTAGGTCAAAGGGAATCAGTTCATAAAATGAGACATAGGAAGTCTAATGGAAGCCTGTCATGGCACTTGCAAAGGGGTTGGGTCGTTATATACGAGAGTAGTGAGATATAAGGGCCAATACTTTGTTAAGCACTAGCAATGTTACACCATATTGACAAAGACAGATTCAAAAGTCAGGTTTTCATTTCTGTTCCATTATGATGATTGTAGAAATCGGTAAGTATACTGTATAGCTGTTTATTCAATTGTTTAAGTATATAAATGCATCCTTTTTGGCAACATAGATGTTATTCTGTGTTGCAAGATTTTAATACATGAGCATGGAAATTCAGATTCTTAGGGGTTTTTGAGTGAATTTGAATGGAATGTTGAGGTCACACCTCACAGTGTATGCTTCTGACCTTTTCTGCAATATTTCCAGGTCAGTTTCTAACAATGGTCAAGATATAGCAGAATATAAGAACAGCATCTCTAATAAATGTTATTGAGTCAAGCCTTACGGAAGTTAGGCTATGGTCCGCCCGTGATGGATGCTACCAGATGAATTACCTGGATCATTTACATTTACCTCTTTGTAGTGAATTTGTTTCAATTAGTCTTATGTTAACTGGGGATATGTGTTGTATCTGCAATGGAGCTGCCAAGTAATTAATGGTCTGGATATTGTGCAGGTGAAGTATTCTACCAAGTAATGAATGGGTAAAGAAGTACATTAGAGAGACTAAAATATCCCGATTGAAATTATTTGTTTGTTTGTGTGTGTGTGTGTGTTTTGAATGTATGAAGGAAGTTGGAAACAAAATGAGCCAGCTCAGTAGGAGTCGATCAAGACATTTCCATGTCTTGAAGGCGGGGTTGAGAGTGAGACGTGCATCAGGTGTTGCTCGCGGTAGATAGGTTAGCAAGCATGGCGTTTCACTGGTGATGAACCAAGGTCATTTGCTCAAAGGATTGGGATGAACTGTGAGCTCCATAGGCTGTCAAGCTTCAGCGAGATCTCATGGTTCACAAGAGAAAATGAGGGAAAGGCCGAAGTGTGGGTGTTGGTGCATCTTGGACAGCACTTACAGGGGACAAAGTGTTTGATGGTGAAGTTCTTATGCCAAAATATAAAAAAAAGGAGAAGATGATTAAAAATGATCTATGTTATAGCCTATAAGTCTGATACCATGTAATAGATCGGATTGAATTTAATGTCCAATGCCGTTGTGCATATGAGATGAGACGAGTATATAATTAATATAACAATCGATTAAGAGCAGAAGAGATCATGATAGATCTTTTATTAGAAACAGTTAGTTAGAAACAATAACCAGGAGGCTAGGTCGACCTTGTAAAAAGACAATACATAGCTGAAGGTCAATTAAGTCAAAGAACAAATTAAAGAAAATTAGAAACTTGGAATATAAAATCACAAGCACAAAGAGATTGGGAAAGATTGAGAAAGAGTGCACCCAAGTGTTTTACCCACAAATGTGGAAGCGAGGGCGCGAGGGCGCGAGGCAGAAGACCACGAGCCTATTGTTTTACCCACAAACATGCAATTTCCTCAATGGAAATCACAAATTCCATCACAAGGAATTAAATAGAATAAAAACCACAACTACTAAATAAAACCCATAAAGTACTTCTCTAATTCCTTTCCCCAAAAATTGGAGAATAGACAAACAATGGCAAAATAACAATATGTATTGAGTTCAAATAATAATAAATTAAAAGTTTCTCTCATCTCTCAAAATAAATAACTAATAACCAAATCTTCTATCCTCGCACTAGTCTTCTATGTTCTATTATCCCTCAAACCAATCAACTCTTGTTCATCCGAAAATTATTATATAAAGAATGAGCTGATGCTCAGCAAAAGACTATATGCCATATTTAGCAGAAACAAGCACGGCATTATAAAAACAAGTGAAGCGCAAATCATTGATTAAAATCCATTTGCAATATAAGAACAATTATGCAATCTCTTGTAGGCCTACAGATAAAAAAAAGTTCGATCACTTTTGAAAATAGTGCCCACTTGACAACCAATAAGACCATTTAAAGCATTGCATTTTAAGAAAGTATAGTTCAATCAGTAAACCATCACTCGCATGCAATTTCACTAAGAACATGTTAGACGATTCAATCAATTCATAAACTATGCACTTAGAAGAAAATGTGGAATCTACACTAATTGGATCTACAGCCACACTATAACCCTGTGATAAGGCCACTTAACTTTCACTTAGCCATCACTTTGTGGCGAATACACTGCACTTTCACTTTGGAGTCACTACCATATGGGCACTAAAAAAAACATATTCATGTACCAGCGTATTAACCCCAACTGGCAGGATCTTATGTCAATGTCTTAACTACCACTGACAGGATCTTTAGTAGTTCGACTGAGAAGCAACACAACAATGCACTAAACTTAAACAATGTTCGATAAACAATACACTTTCAATTGAAAATCAATGACTATGATTTAAGAAACATCATAGCTTTCAAAACATAATTTCTATGACACTGTTGTGCTTGTTTCGTAGTGATTGATCGGTAAGGAAATCTAAATAGACAAGTGAAATTCAGTAGCAATAGTAAATGAAGTTTTCAACAATAACATGCAAATCAATTTCTTGTAATAGGGAAGTTTGAAAATAAATCTGATTATAGTTGACACTATGAAAACACCAAATAAGGAACATAATCTCTTACCTTTGACCTATGCCTTTGAACAGTCCTTAACTCTCCTCCCAATCTTCCAAAGATCATAATCAACTCCTATAAAATAAGTTTTTCATCACTAACTATATAAAAATGTATTAAACACTTGATTAGGGACAAAGGAGTATGCTAGCCGCCACGGCTAACCTCCCCTGGTCCGGTCGACCGGCCGGGGATTATGGGTCGGCATAATTTCATGATTTTTCTCCTTTTTCACTTTAAAAAACTATAACTTTCTTATTTCTCTTCAAAATCGGGTGAAACCAGTCTCGTTGGAAAGATCTTGACGAGAGGATCCCAATGAGAGAATAGGTTTGTCATAATCACGCTGGAAACATTTACCCTTCTTAATCTTTGATGGAAAAATAACAAAATCTACAATCAGATCATTTTCTTACCTCAGTTTAGGCCTTCATATGATCGATTCTCCTTGAATACTTCCCTCTCTGACACTAGGGTTTCCTCTTCTAAGGTTAGAATCTATGGAGTTGAGAAAATAAGAAATTTACAACACATATGAGTATTTGTATCCCTATATTAGGTTAAGTTAGCCAAACTTTCAAAACTTACAAAAACTCCCTTCTTCAAATCATAAAATTACAATAAACACTTGGACAGAAATACCCCCACATGTTTGGGGGTATTTCATTCTTCCTCTTTAGAAAAATTTCGTCCTTGAAATTAATATATACAATAAAATACCTGAATTATCAAATAAATAGGGGTACTTGTTTCTTGCCTCTTCCTCGAGTTCCCAAGTGGCTTATCATTTTGTATAGTTGCTCCATTGAATCTTGACATAGGGTATAACCTGAGGTCCCAGTACTTAATCTCACATGGCTGGGGTCCGAAACATATTTCCTCAGCATAGAAATATGGAATACATTATTAACTCTAAACAAGACAGGTGGTAAGGCAATCCGATAATCCATATTTCTTTTTTTTGAAATGGCAATCCGATAATCCATATTTCTAACTTGATCCAAAATCTCAAGCGGACTGACGTACATGGGACTCAATTTCCCACGTACTCCGAATCTCATAACTCTTTTAGTAGGCAATACTCTTAGAAACACGTGGTCACCTACTTCAAACTCTAACTTGTGCCTTTTGTTATCTGCGTAGCACTTTTCCTACTTTGGGCCGTACAAAGTCTTTCTCTGATTAAATGAACTTTTCCTACGGTTTGTTGTACGATTTCTAGGTCCAAAATATTTCTTTTTCTATCTTCATCCCAACAAATGGGAGATCTACATTTCCTTCCATACAACGCTTTGTAGGGTGCCATTTGAATGCTAGCCTCGTAACTGTTCTTGTATTCAAATTCTACTAAAGCCAAAATATCTTCCCATGAGCCACCAAGATCAAACAAGCATGCCCTTAACATATCTTCTAGTATCTGGATAGTTCTTTCGGATTGACTGTCTGTATGAGAATGAAAAGTGACGCTAAAGAACAACTTAGTTCCCTATGCGTTAAGTAAACTTTCCCAAGATCTCGACACAAATATGATTTCTCTATCCGATACAATAGAAATTGGAACTCCATTAAGTCTAACAATCTCTACAATATACTTCCTGGTTAGTCTTTCCAACGAAAATGTATCTTTAGTTTCTAAGAAATATGCCAACTTGGTTAATCTGTCCATGACTACCCATATTACATCCTTTCCACTAGGGGTGCTAGGCATTCCCGATACAAAATCCATAGTGATGTGCTCCTACTTCCTCTTTGGAATAGAACAGGTTGCAACTAGCCTGTCATTCTCTGATGCTCAATCTTCATCTACTTGTACACTAACACTGAGTGCTACTTGTACACTAACACTGAGTGACATATTGTGCACTTTCCCTCTTTCCAAATTATAAGATTCCTTCAGTTTACAACTCATCGTTGACGAAGCAACAACTTGCCTCTTCCAATTCAACAATCTCTCCTTGCATAAACGACTAAACCAAGTAAAGCTTCCTAACATTATCTAAATCTTATAGAAATCATCCAACACAACTCTAAGGGGGTTTAATTCAAAATTATCTCCAGAAGTCTCTCACTAGAGGAATCCCTTCTTAGAACTATCCTTTCGGTTAGATGTTCACCATGAAAGTCAAGAAGGTATTGTGTCCTTTCCTGTTCAATCACTTAATTGGCATACCTAATACGACTCCTGGAGAAGTGAAAGAACTGCTCCTAACGAAACTAAAAAACTCACATATTTTCTATGACCATCCATAGTAGTAAAATGAGAAGACAATCTATTGTAGACACCCAATTTTGTCAAGGTGAAACTAATGATTGGTTGTCGTGAGGAAGAGTCCTATGACGAGTCCTAGAGCACCTGTACTATTTCTCTCAATCTCTCTCTAGGTTATGAAACTAGGATAATTTTCCAAAAATGAACTTTACCCCAGAGGTGAAACAAAGCCTGTCTTTACACGGTATCCCGCCTTTCATAGCACGGCCAAAAAGTCTGTTTTCACACAGCCTTTCAACCGAGAAGTTAGCTTTGAGTAAAAAACATTTGTTTTTACCCAAAAACACTTCGTGTTTCGAAAACCGCCAATATTAGGTTCATTGGAATCTCCTCGGAATGAGGAATCCAACGGATCTGACCGCGTACGATTCGGAGTCCAAACAGAGGAGTTACGGTCCGACGAAACTTCCCGAAAACCCGTCAAAAGACACTAAAAATCACATTTTTCGAAGCCAAAAAGGACGAAAAATCATATTTTCCAAAATCTTGCCGACATGTCAGTGTCAGGTCCCAATTCGCAGGTCCCAATTCGCAACTTGCGAATTGGGATAACTCCAATTTCGTAGAGTGCGAAAATTTCGCACTCTGCGAATTTGGGAGTCGACCCGTATAAATAGGAGGGGTAAGAGTGAAAATCAAATTGTAAGATTTTAAAAAGAGTTTAGTTTTTTTAACTTCTCTTTGGTTTTAGTTTTAATTTTCCTTTCTGGTTTTTCAGTTAAAAAACGCTTCTGAATAGTAGAAAACCCTAGTTTCTTTGCTTTAGAAGAGAGAAAGTAGACAAATTCATACGTTGCTCACATTGGGCGTCGGCATTCTGCCGAATTTCTGAATACTCGGAACGACATCCTTCAAATAGCGCCGTTATTCTGTCGAATTTCGCAGAATTACGGCTATTTTTCCATAATAGCATCGTTGTTTTGCCGAAATTGCGGCAATCTCGAAGTCCCTTATCCACATAGAGCTGTTGTGCTGCTGAATTTCGGAGAATACAAGGCCCTATTATCTAGATAGCGCCGTTGTTCTACCGAAATCTGGGCAAACCCGAAGGTCCCTCATCCAAGAAGCGATATTGTTCTGCCGAAATCTCAGGAAACCTGGAGCCCTTTCGTCTAAACAGTGTCGTTACGCCGCCGGTTTTTCGACCAGCTCTCACGCTCATTTGGTAAATTTACATTTATTTCCTAGCCTTTTGCATTTCTATTACAAAAAATTAGTGCAAGGTAGTTATGGGATTTATGGCTCCTTTTGCCCTAAATCTTGTAATGTAAACCCCTCTCCTCTCTGTAAATAGGGCTACGTTCCATCTTCTTATCCCACCACTCTGTCTCCGGTCCTACCATAGACAAACGAGACAGAGATAGGAGCCCTGGCGCTCCACGGTGTTGGACAAACGGAGAGAATCATAAAGCCAAAGTTTCATTTCCCTTCTGTACTGTCTTTTTCGTTTGATTTAGTTAACCTGATTGTGGTCAGCTGCGAGATCTTTCGGGACTCATACCACTCTCAAAGAGAGAGCCAAGGGGCTCGCCCCCCACTTCCCGAAGCCTTTGTTGATAACCTGGTCGTCAAGATCAGGTTGTCAGTAAAGATATCTCACCGATCAAATCGGAAAGTCCCTCAGATCCTGTGTCTAGGATCCATCTCCCCAATCAACCAATCAGGACATGTCATCACAGATCCCATCATCACAAACATCCATGTCCCCAGAGAGTTATTCACATTTAATTTTCAACAGACAACACATGTTCCCAGACTCCCTTAGCACGAGGGTAACCAATCCCCAGCATAGTCATTCAAAAAAGTCCCTTGAGGCATCCAACCAGTGTGAGTCCCCTGAGGCATCCAACGAGTGTGAGTCCCTTGAAGCATCCAACCAGTGTGAGTCTCCTAAGGCATTCAACCAAGTGTGAGTCTCCTGAGGCATCCAACCAGTGTGAGTCCCCTGAGGCATCCAACCAGAGTGAATCCCCTGAGGCGTCCAACTAGTGTGAGTCCCCTGAGGCATCCAACCAATGAGAATCCTTTTAAACCATCTAAACCAGTGTGAGTCCCCTGAGGCATCCAAACAAACCAAAGTCTCCCTGAGAGCACCTGCCTTGAGCATACAACCCAAGCCTTCTCGAGAGCACCTGCCCCGAGCATACAACCCAAATCTCCCTAAGAGCACCTGCCCCGAGCATACAACCAAAGTCTCCCTGAGAGCATCTGCCTCAAGCTTTCAAACTATGGAAGCTCTCTTAGGCAATCCAAATCAAAGCAAACCCGTCACCAAGTGGTAGCTCTCCAGGGTAAGTTCGTTTCTATGCGGTAACCCTCCGAATCAAAGCAAACCCATCACCAAGCGGTAGCTGTCCAGGGTAGGTCCATTTCTACGAGGTAACCCTCCGAATCAGAGCGAATTCATTACCACGCGGTAGCTTTCCAGGGTAAGTCCGTTTCTACGCAGTAACCCTCCAAATCAGAGCAAATCTGTCACCACGCGGTAGCTCTCCAGGGTAAGTCTGTTTCTACGTGGTAACCCTCCAAGTTAGGGTAAGTCAGTTTCTACACGATAACCCTCCAAATCAAATCAAATCTGAGTAAGTAGTAACTCATCAAAATCAATAACCATTGTAAGTGTTTGTATCCGTAAAAATACTAGTCTTTTGGCCAACCCTTAAGACAAATCAACTTCGAGATGTCAAAGAAACATCTTTTCAAAACCGTTGCTATTAAGATATAGTATCACCTCCCATCAAATCACTCAATGGAACCAAAAAGCAAATTACAATCATGTATTTTCTCTTCTCGACTCAAATCTCACGTAAGATCCGTCGTACCAAATGCCACTTTGGCATCTCCTTTACCAGTGTCAGCAGTAGATGTCAGAACGACATCCCTTGAGGTCCCACCCCAAGTCAGGCTCTAAATCTGACTTCCGATGACCCTCCCGGCTGTTGGAAACGATGTTCACCCAAGACTCGTTCTAACAGTCGTGCTTTGAAAACTAAAAAAACTGTCAGCGAGAGAGGTTTCCACTCAAGGACCTGACAAAAAGATTCCTCGGAGAAGGCTTTACGCCTAGGATACGATATGAATCTTGCAAGCCAGTCAGGCTCTAAATCTGACTTCCGATGACCCTCCCGGCTGTTGGAAACGATGTTCACCCAAGACTCGTTCTAACAGTCGTGCTTTGAAAACTAAAAAAACTGTCAGCGAGAGAGGTTTCCACTCAAGGACCTGACAACAAGATTCCTCGGAGAAGGCTTTACGCCTAGGATACGATATGAATCTTGCAAGCCTATCATTAGTCCCCAATGACAAAATTTTGTAGTCTCCCTACTTTGGCATTCAGGTGCCTTGCACCCTGAAATTCCACTTAGCAACCCAAGAGGGGGGTGAATTGGGTGTCTTTTAAACACTTAAGGATTTTGAAAAATTTTCTTACACTAGTTTTAGTTTGATTAAAAAGACTAAGAATAAGCTTGAAAGTGAAGAGTTCAAGCACTTACCACAAGAGAGGAAGAAAAGAGACAATGAAGCTTCACACAAAATTTTTATAATGGTTCGGTCTTAAACCCAAGACCTACTCCACTCTTCCCAAGTTGATCTCTTGAGGAATCAACTAAAAATCTTCTCCCAAGGAACTTAAATATGGCGTTCCTTCCGCCAAGTACAATCCGAGCTTGAACGCTCCAAGGGTCTTAATTACGTCGCCTCTTTTTGCCAAATACAAAGAAAAGATGAAAGGATGTAGCTCACTTGCCTCTTATTAGGCTGATTGTAATGTAAGAACACTCACTCTCAATAAAAGAGACAAGTACAAATCAATCCTAGAGTTTCACAAATGTATTTCAAGGTTTAGGCACAAAGAGAGGATGTGAGAGTGATTAAGGATCTTTAATAATGCTAAGGTATGTGTCTAATGATCCAAGATGGCTAGGCAAGGTGTTAGAAGGCTTAAATGAGCTTTAGGCCTTCATTTATATAGAGGAGACTCAAATATGACCGTTTGGGAGTCTCTAACGGCTAGTACGGAGGCATGCCACGGAGCTCCGTAGTGACCGTTGTGCCTTTTTTTTATTTTCCAACAGGTTGCTCCATGGAGCTCCGTGTAAACCCACGAAGTTCCGTGGAGGCACCTAGAACAACATTAATTCCAATTGTTTCTGTTCATTGCTTTAGCCACCGAAACTTAGGTTTCTTAGTTAATTTTTGATGCCATGTGGGTTCAATAATGCATGAACACCACCATGGATATTCACATACATGTATGGTACATTTTAAAGTGGTTTTAGTCTTCTTTTTGTGCCATGAAAATGAAATACATATTATGAAACAATACACATTCTAAATATACTTTTGATCTTCACATTGTTGGCACCTCAACGAGGCTTTGTCTCCTTTGATCCACGTGTGCATAGCTTTGGCGATTGGAGCGATCACCTTCCTTGAGTTTACTTTATCCTTGCGATTTGACCATACATTTGGGGACCATTTGATCTCGCCTTGATTTTGCTTTGCCATTGCTCTCTTCATGTCTTTGAATTGTCTTGATCACTAAAAGATTAACCCTTTGAGGAACATTCTTGGGATTTCTTGTGCTTGAAGCATGATCACTTAAATATCAAGAAACATTAGTACAAATAAGCATTTTATGACAAATTGAGTTTGTTAATCATCAAAACAAATATTTATGAGTGCTTGTTGAACCCTTGGGCTAACAATCTCCCATTTTTTATGATGACAAATACAATTTGCTTTAGGATATGAGCTCCCCTTTATGGGATGATTAAACCAATTAATGCTCCCCCTAAAATTGACAATTTAAGCATTAATTGTTATGAGAGACAAATAAAAATAAATTGAGCTTTGCTCCCCCTCAATTTATTCATTTAAGTATAATATGGGAGCTCAAATATTCTCCCCCTTTTGGCATCACAAAAAGGTGAACCATAATAAATCCAAGCCTAGGGAAAATAACATGTATTACATGCAAGAGCAATAGGCAAACTATAAGAAATACCATCCATAAAGAGAATACAATCCTATACAAGCTCAAAATTGTAAGCAAATCACATTTTATTTAGAATGAAAGGCCATACATAAGAGCAAAAGTAAGGAAAGTGCTTGACCATACACTTCTCAACAAAAAGATAGACGATATGCTCACACACTAACTAGTACATCCAAACAAGATATATGAAATTACAAGGGTGGTCCCGAATTGGCAACAAATGAGGAGGGAAAAATTAGGTTTCTAACGAGTTTTAACTCTTTTGAAAACTCAAACCCAATTTTGGAAGATTAAGAGATCAAGATAAAATTCAAGCACACAAGTTAAATCTAAAGTGCAAATACAAATAAAGAGCAAGAGTAAGAGAGATTGCACCCGAGATTTAAAGTGGTTCGGTCCTCCAAATGTGAGGCCTACTCCACTCCACCAACCAAACCCGTTGATGGCTTCACTATGTGATCTTCTTAACTTCGGCGAAGATCGGTGCCGATTACAAATTCTGATTACCTTTAACCTTGGTGGCAATCTTCACCACGGAGAGTGGGCTACGCTTCTCCGAACACTCGCCCAATACAAGTTCTTTGAGTAAGAAAGAAAGAACAAAAAATCCCTCACAGGGGTTTACAAAAATGTAGAAGATGTACAAATTTAGCCTATGATCCAAATTCTAATCTTTAGAGGATGAGAGGCATTAATCAAGTTTGATTCACTCTTTGGATGTTCAAATGGAGTTTAAGAGTGTTAGGATTGATAATCTTGAAGTTTAGAATGCCCATATATATAGGAAAACCAAAATATGACCGTTCAGTGGCATTGTGGTAATTCCTGAAAAATTCCCAACAGCTAAAAATCCGACCGTTATAGTGTTCTCGAAGTTCCGAGAATATTTCTTGGAGTTCTGAGAAATTCTCGGAGTTCTGAGAAAAAATCTCGGAGTTTCGGGAATACAAACAGAAGTTGGAAAATGTCTACTGGACCATTTCTCGGAGCTCCGAGGAATCTCTCGAAATTCCGAGCTCGGAGCTCTGAGAATTCTCTCGGAGTTCCGAGAAGCCTATGTCAAGCAGATTTTCACTTTTTATTTTTGGGCTTCCAACTTTACACCAAGTTTGGATTGTTATGAGGGTTCCACATTGTTGGAACACCACAAGGACAATCTTTTATACATTTAGTGTGTGTGTTTATTTACTTAACTATGCCTCTTAAAATCTAAATTAAGATTGGATCTTTTACAATCTAAATTGACTTCGATCTTCAATGCGATCTTCTTGGCCTCAATCCAATGCGATCTTCAAGTCTTCATTCGTCTTGGATTTCGATGTCTTTGGCCTTCATGATGTGGTCCAATGAGATCTTCTTGGCCTCAATCCAAGCAATGTTGTCTTAGCACCAATGTGATCTACAACTTAGATAATTAAACACATTAGTGATCATAAATCACTTGTGTATTGGAATCATCAAAATAAGATGGGAATGCCAAGGTGGAAACCATTGGGCTTACAATCTCCCCTTTTTTATGATGACAAGCACAAGAGATTTTCCAATAAAAGCATACATATTTTCCTTACACTAGAATTCTCTTCCCCTTTGGCATCAATAAAAAAGATTGGGTTAAAAGAGAGACAAAGGGATGAAATATTCAATTTAAGGCTCCCCGTTTTTCAAGGAAAAAGACAAACCTAGAACTCCCCCTATTTAGAATTTTTATTCAACATAAGAGGGGATATTTTAATTATCTATAGAAAGATATTCAATTTTAGAGCAAGCCCCTAATCTAAGCACATATGATGAAAATCATATGGGGGCTTTGGGAACCCAAGCTTTCTTGGATCCACCGCTATCCCTAATCCTAGATGCACATTGGAATTGGTACTGACCATTTATTCCACAATAATGGCATCTAACATGACGGTTAGATATGCTAGTCCTATCATAACATACATGTTTAGGTCTTTGACTAGTCTTCTTTAAGATTATGTCAATAATTTTGTCACCATTTAAGAATCCATGGAGACATAATCTTAACCTTTCATTTTCATTATGAAGATGGGTTATTTGATTTAGAAAACCATTAAATTCATCTTCATAAGATTTGGAAGAGCTTGCCACATCTTGGAGTTTTGCAATTTGGCAAGTTTTCTCATCCAAACAACTCTTAAGGGTTTCAATCTCAAGTTTAAAATTTTCAAGTTGAGCATGAGATTTGGAAGAAGATTCATTTTTTAAAAAATTAAGTTCATTTTCTAATTTTGAAATGGATTTCTTTTGAACTTTATTTTTAGAAATTTGAGAGTGCAAGGTTGAGCACAATTCATCATATGATATTTTTTCACTATCACTACTAGATGAATAACAAGAGGGGTTAGAATTTACCTCAACTTCATGGGAGAGTGCCATGAGGCAAAGATCATCCTTCTTTTCTTCCCCTTCACTTGAGCTTTGTCCCGAGATGCTCAAAGCATCCCAACCGGCGGCAAGAGCCTTGTGCTTCTTCCAATCGTTCTTTCCCTTGTACTTTGAGGAAGACGACTTGAGAAGTGGACAATCCGGTCTTTTGTGTCCAATCTTCTTGCAATTGTAGCATCTTAAAGCTCCCTCAACTTCACTTTCTTCTTTCTTCTTCTTTTTATCCTTTTTATGTTTCTTTCTCCATAAGCTTTTAAATTTTCTTAAAGCTTCTTCTTCATCGCTATCCGCCTCGCTAGAGGATGATGAGTTCGCTTTGGAGGCTTTTAGAGCTAGAGATCAACTCTCTTTTTCTCTCTCTTTCGGCTTCTTCTCTTGTCGGCTAGTGAGGAGCATCTCATGGGTGATGAGAGATCCTACAAGCTCCTCCATGGTTAGCGTCTTGAGATTCTTTGATTCTTGTATGGCGGTTACCTTTGGATCCCAATATGGAGGAAGAGACCTAAGCAACTTACTCACAAGCTCATCAGTAGGATACGATTTACTAAGATTTGCTAGTTCATTAGAAATTTTAGAAAAACGGGTATACATTTCGGAAATGCTTTCGTTTTGATCCATTCTAAACATTTCATATTTGCTCTTTAACAAGTTTATTTTGGAATCCTTGACTTGTGATGTTCCCTCATGGGTAACGGCAAGTGTATCCCAAATAATCTTGGCGGAATCAAAAAGAGCAACTCGATTAAACTCCTCCGTAGATAAGGCGCAAAACAAAGAATTTATAGCTTTATAATTTAAATTTGCATGCCTTTTTTCTACCGCATTCCATTCTTCAAATGGTGTGGAAGGCAAAATGTATCCATTTTCAATAATATGCCAAAGTTCCACATCTATTGAAAGAAGATAGATGCGCATCATTGTCTTCCAATGTCCATAGTTGGACCCATTAAAGAAGGGATGTCTAGTTGTGGAATAGTCCGGTTCCATTTCTATCCGTCATTTCACAATTAGAAAGTTGCCAAAGATCTTATGATCTTTCCCTTGTTGAAAACAAAAAAAAAAATTCCAAAGATTTTTAGAAAAGAAAATCTTTTAAGAGCCAAGGTTCTGATACCAAGTGAAATTACAAGGGTGGTTCGGAATTGGCAACAAATGAGGAGGGAAAAATTAGGTTTCTAACGAGTTTTAACTCTTTGAAAACTCAAACCCAATTTTGGAAGATTAAGAGATCAAGATAAAATTCAAGCACACAAGTTAAATATAAAGTGCAAATGCAAATAAAGAGCAAGAGTAAGAGAGATTGCACCCGAGATTTAAAGTGGTTCGGTCCTCCAAATGTGAGGCCTACTCCACTCCACCAACCAAACCCGTTGATGGCTTCACTATGTGATCTTCTTAACTTCGGCGAAGATCGGTGCCGATTACAAATTCTGATTACCTTTAACCTTGGTGGCAATCTTCACCACGGAGAGTGGGCTACGCTTCTCCGAACACTCGCCCAATACAAGTTCTTTGACTAAGAAAGAAAGAACAAAAAATCCCTCACAAGGGTTTACAAAAATGTAGAAGATGTACAAATTTAGCCTATGATCCAAATCCTATTCTTTAGAGGATGCGAGGCATTAATCAAGTTTGAGTCACTCTTTGGATGTTCAAATGGAGTTTAAGAGTGTTAGGATTGATAGTCTTGAAGTTTAGAATGCCCATATATATAGGAAAACCAAAATATGACCGTTCAGTGGCATTGTGGTAATTCCTGAAAAATTTCCAACGGCTAAAAATCCAACCGTTATAGTGTTCTCGGAGTTCCGGGAATACAAACAGAAGTTGGAAAATATCTACTGGACCATTTCTCGGAGCTCCGAGGAATCTCTCGGAGTTCCGAGAAGCCAATGTCAAGCAGATTTTCACTTCTTGTTTTTGGGCTTCCAACTTTACACCAAATTTGGATTGTTATGAGGGTTCCACATTGTTGGAACACTACAAGGACAATCTTTTATACATTTAGGGTGTGTGTTTATTTACTTAATTATGCCTCTTAAAATCTAAATTAAGATTGGATCTTTTACAATCTAAATTAACTTCGATCTTCAATGTGATTCTTCAAGTCTTCATTCGTCTTGGACTTCGATGTCTTTGGCCTTCATGATGTGGTCCAATGAGATCGTCTTGGCCTCAATCCAAGCAATGTTGTCTTAGCACCAATGTGATCTACAACTTAGACAATTAAACACATTAGTGATTGTAAGCCGAAGGGTTCCCCATGGGTTCATTCAATCACCTTGTTTTTTATGATTAACAAACGCAAATTGATTAGTCGTTTATGGACTAATTATCTGCCTTGAGTGTTGTGCTTTAGACAGGTCCTACACAAGTCAAATCATACTAGCACACACCTTGTTGGCCTATGCTTGAAGATGAACCAACCAATGGACAAAGGAGCTAGAGCATTCTTGGACAAATCACACCTTGGAGGATCCACCAAGGAAAAGCTCAACATCATCCATATCAAGCATTGAACATACAAAGAAGTTCATGAAGGCCAAAGCTGGAGGATCAAGAACCTAATGCAAAGGACCAAGGAGCTTGTACCACAACTTGAAGATGTCAAGCATGAAAGCTCAACCATAGAAGATCCCAGCTCAAAAGAAGAGTTCAAGAGAGTGATAGAAAGGGTAGAATGTATTCCTATCTCTCTTGCATATTTTCTTGTCAAGGCATATTATTTAAACCCCTAAAAATATATTTTTCAAAGATACTAACACACCCTTTAAGGACTTAAATGGATAAGTGAATGGCCATGGTGGTGTACCAACATGTTGGGACCCATATGGCATTCAACACAAGAATGAACAAAACAGAGTTCCGAAGCAACAACCTGGACCAGCAACTAAATCCCATCAAAACTTATTTAAAACATTTTCAAATATTTTTAAAAATATTTTTAACAGATAGCACTCATTTTTATCATATCCGTAAAGTATAAGAACATCGAAATCCGACGAGAAATGAGGGAGATATGAATTTTTCAAATGAAACAGTGTTTGCTGGAAATCCAGTCTCGGAACTCCGAGAATTATTCTCGGAGCTCCGAGCTCGGAACTCCGAGAACATTCTCGGACCTCCGAGAAATGGTCCAGATTCTAAAATTAAAAGCTCTATTTGAATTCTCGGACCGAGAATTTGCTCGGAACTCCGAGAAATGTTTTTCTTCAAAAAAATATAGCCGTTGTAGTGCAACGGCTAGTTGAATTGTTGACCTAGTTTTGACTGTTTTACCCCCCAAACGGTCACATGGAGTTGGGACTTTATATATACCCATTCAAGGGTCCAAAACACATGAGGAACATTGTCCAACTCTAATAAACCCCAGAAATCCATTTGTTAATCATTTTTGGGTTAATCTCTCACCAATCCTTCATTGTGCCTTGACTTTGGGAAAATCCACTTGAGATTGGTTAGGTTTAAACTTGTTTATCTTTGAGAGCATCCTTGGAGCTACAACTTGTAATCAAGTCTAGTAAGAGGCTAATACTTCTTCTTCTTCTTTATTCGATCGGTGGCAAGGGCATCCGTTGTTTTTAATTCCCTTGGGTGAAGCGCTTAGAACTCGGCGGAGAAGGAGAGTCATTGTAAAGGTGGAAGGGCATCCTCATTTAATTCCCTCGGAGTGTAAAAGCCTTAGAGTCGGGCGTCGTGGAGGTCTCAATAGTGGAAATCCTCAAGTGCGACCTTGAGTAGAGTGGAGTAGGCCGTTGGCCGAACCACTATAAATCCTTGTGTCGCTTGCGTTGGTATTTCTCGATTTCTTACTCCCTCTATCACTCTATTATTTGTGCTTGTCTTATTATTTAGAATTGAGTGAGTTAGCATTGCCATCCAACGTGAATATCTTTACATTGCTAATTAGCCCACTAAATCTCCTAATTAAGTTGGTTGTTTAAACAAGGGTTTTTAAGCTTATATACATTTGTGGAAATTGGTTAAGCTTAACTAATTCAACTTAATTAACCAAGGGATAAAACTAGGGTGAAATTAGTAAAATTTTTCAAAAGGTAAAAGTTTTATAAACATCCTATTCACCCCCCTCTAGGTTGCCAAACCAAGTCTCTACTTAGATTTCAGTGATCATAAATCACTTGTGTATTGGAATCATCAAAATAAGATGGGAATGCCAAGGTGGAAACCATTGGGCTTACAATATATTATCTACAAACACACCATATAAATCCTACATAAATAGAAAAAATGGCATACAATCCATCAACCCATAACAAGACCAACATAAACTACGAGAAGCTGAAGCGATCATAGCCCGTCTAGTCGTCTGAAGGAGGCAGAGGGTGAGAGGAACTGCCATGGTACGGACCACCCTAACGCGCTGAAAAGATCTCTCGAAGTGAAGTGAACTAAGTATCCACGTGAGTACGAAGCGTGTCAAACTGAGCTGTCATGGAGCGCTCAAGAGTCTCCTGCATAGCCAATAAGTCCTGGAGAGTACACGGCTAAGAAAAGTCATGTGCAGTCTCCGTGTTGTCGGGCTCGCTGCCATCGTCCTGAGATGCCTCGTCCTCTGAGGTGTTCTCATCCCCCAACTCTTCTTCCTCATCTCAGGTCGACGTCTAGCTGCATCTGTCGGAGGGATCGGCCATCAAATGGAGCAGTAGGGGTGCATGCCGTCTCACCACTAAGAGGAACACCATAAGCCTTGAAGATCCGAGTCAATAGCATACAATATGGCATGGAGGAACGTGTCCGATGAGGGGCCTCACTCATGAATCGGAAGATGATGTTTGCAAGATTGAGAGGGAGATTTTCTAAGATGCAGTAGATGATGAAGGCCTCAAGGGGTCGCAAGGCGTCGGTCTGCCCACCGCGAGGGGTGATGTTGCTAAAAATGAGATTATGAAGCATCTTCGCAAGAGGTTTGAGGTGGGCTGAGCGAACTCGAATGTGGAGATCATACTGACGAGCAATCGTGTGATAAACCGTGTCCCGAGGAATATCGGTTTTATGAATTTCATCGTCAGGCCAAAAGCAGTTATTGTCACCGGCAGAGGAAATAGCAAAGAGTTCACTAAACTGTTGTTGATTGGTCTTGATGGGGTTTTTTTTTACTTGGGTGTGAATGACAAAGTTGGAAGGGGAAATGCGAAGATTCGCGTAGAATAGCTTGGCCAAGCGGGGGTAAACATGTTCATGGATGTGAAGGATGGGAGTCCAACCCAAGTTTTCGAAGCATTCGTTGAGATTAAAATGTTCAAGAACAACGAGTTTGACATACCTACCAGAATGCCACAATGACGGATTTTGTTCCATGTGGAACGAGCCACTTGATGTTTGAAAAGGGAAGGATGTTCTTGTTCGTAGCCCGTTTCCCTAACCTGTTTTTGTGAGGGTTCGTCGTTGCCACGATCGCAGGAGGATCCTTCACCACTTTGTTTAGTTCTTGCCATTAGGGTTTGGATGAGGAAGATGACAAGTTTAGGGTTTGAAACCTAAAATTGAAGGAAATAGAAGAGAGAATGGAAGATATTGGAGAGAAGGTGGATGGAATTGAAGAGAGGGAGAGGAAGCACACAAAAATAGTAGAAAATAGAAGAAAAAAAGAGAGATTTTGGGGGATGGAAGTGGAGGAGAGGAGGAAAAAGGAAAAAATTGCAGATTAGGGAGGAAAAAGGGTTTGGATGGAAGAAAAAGAGGGGATTTTGGGTTTTGGAGGGTTTTGGAAAAGGGGAAGGAGAGAGGAGAGCTAGGGTTTCTAATAGAGTGAAAATGATGGAGAATTGAGTGTATAACTCGTGTTTTAAGTGGCCCCGACCATGGATCGGGTGCCTTTTAAAAAAAATGAACATGCACTTGCACGGAGCTCCGTGGGATCCCACAGATTTCCTTGCACGGAGCTCAGTGGATATCCACGGAGTTCCGTGAACAGAATCTAAAAAGGGTGTTCGAGCTTAGGTTTTGGGGTGAGCTTCCAAGTGATGACTCTTGAATTTTTTTAATGGATTGGATTAAAAATAGATCATAACTGTCCAAGCATGCCTTTAGATGAGTTGGTTTTGGGATTGGAATCCCCAAGAAGGGTATTTTTAATGAAGTTATAAGTCAATGACCGACCCTTCCTTATCCACTCGATGATTACAAAAATGATTGAAACTTGGGAACAACTAAGCATGAGTGTATAGTGTTGTAAGCATACAATAATCATCCACTTACACGAATACAAACAATCATTCAAAGCGTACCAAATAGAATGGCTAGTTTTTTTTTTATATGCATAGTGTAGACACCCCCATTTTGGTATACTTTCACCAACAATAGCCTAATATATTGATCCGTGGAATTTCACTGGTAAAATATGCATCCTCTCATCCCTGGAAACCAAAAAGATAAAGAGATGTACCTGGTAAGATGATTTGATCCGAAAAATTAGAAAAATACCCTAATCGGTGACTTTAGTGTGTTAAACCCATGTGAGAATCTCTCTATCATGGATTTATATGCTTTAGATCAGTAATATCTCAATCTGGATTTACGGATCATCAATCGGGACAGAATAAGCTAGGGTCACTTCACAGCTCGAGCCATTATTCCATTCTGGGACTCAATTTTTCGTAAATCGTTAGATCGAGAGTGGATGTTAGTATGAGAGATTTTTACCAAAGATTTGTGATCATTTAGTCAAAATTAGATCGATCAAGGTTAATATCAAATATGGATTAAACATTGGGTTACTTAATTAAGCAAAACCCTAGTGAAAAGTCATGGATCAAGGCAGGATGAATGAGATCCGTCAAAATTATCCCATTAAATCATTGATAATCAGAAATTTTTAACGTCATAATTGGTGTTGATATCTTGGTTTAATAGTGTTAACCGTTGATCCAAAATTGATAGAATTGGTTGGTTCGATTGGATCACCAATTTGCCCAATCTTTAGAAAAACGATCTACCAACGGAAATCAGAGGCTCTCATTGGTCAAAAATTCTGAAGTCAGTATTTCTATGGCAATATTTGGCTTAAATGAAAGAGGAAAAATAAAGAATTCCAATGACGAAAAAACTATCGAAAACGGATGCCAAAATCTCCAGAAAATGATATTTTTTCGTTTTCGCACGCTTTCTCTCTCCTCTTCCACATGTTTTCCCCACATGGGAAAACGTGTGAAACCAATAAGGAAACATGGGATGGGCGATTTTACACTATAAATTTGGTTCCAAATCTTTAAAAAAGATACATGGGATTTGGATTGTCATCTTGGCCGTTCTTTCGACTCCCTGGAGATTGTCTGAAATCCTGGCCATCCAAATGGTACACTGTTTGCTGGAAATCCAGTCTCGGAACTCCGAGAATTATTCTCGGAGCTCCGAGCTCGGAACTCTGAGAAATGTTCCAGGTTCTAAAATTAAAAGCTCTGGTTGAATTCTCGGAACTCCGAGAAGTGTTTTTGTTCAAAAAATTATAGCCGTTGTGGTCCAACGGCTAGTTGACTATTTGACCCTGTTTTGACTGTTTTGCCCCCCAAATGGTCACATGGAGTTGGGACTTCATATATACCCATTCAAAGGGTCCAAAACACAAGATGAACATTGTCCAACTTCAAAAAATCCTAGAAAATCATTTGTGAACTATTTTTGGGTAATTTCTCTCACCAACCTCTTGTGCCTTGATTTGAGAAAATCATTTGAGATTGGTTTAGGCTTAAACTTGTTTATTCTTGAGAGCATCCTTGGAGCTTCAACTTGCATTGTAGCCTACATAGAGGCAAAGCTTTTATCTTCTTCTTTATTCGATCGGTAGCAAGGACATTCGTTGTTTTTAATTCCCTTGGATGAAGCGCTTAGAACTCGGCGGAGAAGGAGAGTCATTGTAAAGGTGGAAGGGCATCCTTATTTAATTTCCTTGGATTGTAAAAACCTTGGAGCCGGGCGTCGTGGAGGTCTCAATAGTGGAAATCCTCAAGTGCGACCTTGAGAATAGTGGAGTAGGCCATTTGCCGAACCACTATAAATCTTTGTGTCACTTGTGTGATTGGTATTTCTCTCACCCCCTCTCACTCTCTTATTTGATTATTTGTGTTTAGAATTGAGTGAGTAGTTAGCATTGATAATCAACCTAAATATCTTAACTTTGCTAACTAGACTATTAAAATTACCTAATTAAGTTTGCTAATCAACAAGGGTTTTTGAACTTATATTAATTTGTAATATTGTTTAAGTTCAACTATTTCAAATTTAATTAAACAAGGGATAAGTCTTGGGTGAAATCTTAGAAAAAGTTTTTAAAAGGTAAAGGTTTTATAAACATCCTATTCACCCCCTCTCTAGGTTGCCAAACCAAGTCTATACTTGGATTTCAACAACAAAATAAAATCTAAATGTTACCCCTTTCACTCACCTAAGACACCATCTATATATTAAGTGAAAAATACACTATGAAGGGGTTGTCCAAGTACGAGGGAAGGGGTGCAACAATATATCACTTCTCTTTTCTTTTATCCACTCCCTACTCTTACTCGAACCACCCCATAGTGTAATAAGAGAGTCATGAATACACATAGAGGGGGGCTGTCCTGGGAACAAAAGGGTCAAAAATTTCATTTTCCTTTGCTCTTGAGAATCGAATGAGGGTTGAAGGGGGGATCTCTATTTCGTTGAAAAAATAGAGGGAGGACGAGAGAGATAGAAAACGAGAGAAGAAGAGGAGGAGCTTGAGCTCTACACCCCCATTAGCCACCACTTACCTCCTCACCCCTATAAATAGGGATTGAATAGAGTTGAAAAAGGGAGGCTCTCATTTTCGTGAAATATCAGAGAAAGAGATAAAAGAGAAATGAAACCCCCTAGCCCATTCCTCATTTTTTCGGTCTTCTTCTCCTGCGAGACTTGCCGGAGCTCCAGCTAACATCTAGCTAATTGATTCCTTTACATTCTCCTCTTTATTAGCATAGAATATAGATCTAGCTTATTTCCTTCATCTCCATTCTCCGAATGATGAAATCTACCATGCAGAACCTCTGAATTTGTAAATCTCTTTCATCTTGTTGCAATTTCTTATAAAAAGGAGAATCCTCTGTACTTTTGGCCAATGAATTGAGATTTGAGAAGAAAGAGAAGAAAGAGGAGAGAAAAAGGTGTAAGCACGCTTAATATTTCAATCTATAGATGTTCATCGCCTAGATCCGATTGTGCAATTTAAGAAGGAGAGTGAGTAAGTTCATCTAACAGGTACTTTTCTATTCGATTAATGGATAAAATGGTTTTTATAATCGAAATTACTTTGGAATTTTATTTTCAGAAGAGGGGTCTTGTTACTAGAATAGAAACAGGAGAATGGTATTTGAGCTGTTGAGGCTTCGTGTTTAGTTAGTTGATTTTGATAGATATTTTTTTTTATGATATGAATATTCCATGCTTCAGGATACTAACACAACGGTACTCTAGTAAACTGCCCATTTTTATTGCCTTATTTATCTCTTCAATTGACATGTTGAATTTTTGAAAAATGTTTATGTATTTTAAGTAAGAGTAATGTTGTTGAATGGTGTAAGAAGCAAGGATATGGATTAATTTTACATTTCTTTCATTATCATGTTTTCACTTTGAAAAGGGGTGGATCCTGTGTAATATGAGTAGTGGTATTCAATGATGACTCGTGCTTTATTTTTTGTATCCGGCTTGCCTATAATAACTCATTGTGTCTCAATTTTAAGCCTTTACTTTCCCTTTTGCATTTGCGAACATTGGATCATTATAGAGGGGAACTTAGCGCTCTGCAAATATGTGCTATTTTAGTTTGCTAGTTCCTAAATTCTTAGTTATAGAGGTTTAACTAAAGTTCATTTCGCAGCCATTGCATCTCCCTTGTGAATTTGTCAATTCAAAAATTTATAAAAAATTGAACTGAATGTGATAGATGTCAATTCATTTCAAATATTTTCAAATTGTATGATTCAAAATGGCTAGTTGTGTTTCTTAGACAAGTGGTTATGTGTTTGTGAGCTTTCAAAATGATCACTTATTCATATAAAGTTGCATTTTGAAGTGGTTCCTATACCTCTTTTTGCTGTGATAAGATGCTAGGCTTTGTAACTGATGTATGCTTCATATATCTTTCAAGTTGTGTAGTTCAAAATGGCTAGTTGTCTTTCTTGAGTGAGTGGTTATGTGTTTGTGAGCTTTTGAAGTAGCCACCTTTTCATATCAAATCTCATTTCCACACCCACCACGATATAGAAACGCATATCAAATTCTTCAATAAAACCAGCATTATCAATATACCCCATCAGTCACCCTCACAGCCACATCCGCCATTTTCCTCATTGACCCGAACCACCTCCCTTGCCAAACCCAAACTCCTCTACCAACCTTTTCACTTTGATAATGGCAGCCCTCACACTATTATGATAATGGCAGCCCTCTTCACTTTGATAATGGTAGCCCTCTCACTTTGATATTTGCAGCCACCACTTCTTCACTTTGATAATGGCAGCCCTCTCACTTTGATACTTGCAGCCCTCACCTTCTTGATAATAGCAGCCCCCTTCATTTGTTAAGATTTGCTAGTGTCATACAATAGCTTGTCCTTATATTGATGATAAGAGTGAGGTTCTGCCCTTGGTCCCATTTTGATCATAGAAGTTTTGATGCGTATGTTTCGGTTGTTGTAGACACCCTCATTTTGCTACATTTTAACCAACAATAACCTAATATATTGATCCGTGAAATTTTATTGGTAAAGTATGCATCCTCAAATTTTATGAAAACCGAAATGATAAAGAGATGTACCTGGTGAGATGATTAGATTCGAAAAATTGAAACCCTGATTGGTGAATTTAGTGTGTTAAATCCATGTGAGAGCCCCTCTATCATGGATTTATATGTTTTAGGTCATTAATATCTCGATCTGACTTTACGGATCATCAATCGGGACAAAATAAGCTAGGGTCACTTCACAGCCCGGGACCTGATTCCATTCCGAGACCCGATTTCCATAAATCGTTAGATCAAGGGCAGATCTTAACCTGGGTGTCTTTCCTTACTAAGAATTTGTGATCATTTAGTCAAAATAGGATCGATCAAGGTTAATCTCAAATTCAGATTAAACATTGTGTCACTTAATTGAGCAAAAACCCAGTGAAAAATCACGGATCAATGTGGGTGAACGAGAGCCGTCGAAATAATTTAACCAAATTATCAACAGCAGTGCTTTCAGTACTTTAATTGTTGTCAAAATTCATATTTCAAAGGTTAGGATCATTGATCAAAAATTGATTAAGTTGGTTGGATCAATCGAATCGTCAATTTGATCAACGGTTGGAAAAACGATTCGCTGTTAAAAACTGACGGCTCGCATTGGTCAAAAATTCTGAAAATAATATTTCTATGGCAACATTGGGCTTAAATGAAAGAGGAAAATTCAACGATTTTAATGGAGAAAGAATTATCGAAATCGGACTTCAAAATCTCCTGAAAACCGCGTTTTTTTATTTTTACATTCGAAATATTTAAAAAATCTTTTACGAGATTCTAGGAGATTTGGAGGCATCATCTCATCCATTATTTCGATCGAAATTGATCTCAACCACCCAATCTTATTCCATATCATTGCAAAGATTTCAGGATATTTGGAGACCCGATCTCGCACGTTCTTTCGATCACATGGAGATTGCAGTTAATCGCAACCATCCAAATTGTTGCCATTTTCTACAAAGGCAACCAAATTGGACATTTCCCTTACCTTGAAATTTGCTTCCAAAATCTGCAAAGATTCCAAGGACAAATGGGATCATCTTGGACCTTGAATTGTTCCTAAATCTTTAGTACTTGATCCTGGCCGCATAAGTGCCTGCCATTTTTAACATAGCCATGGCTTAAATGGAAGATGCCAAAGAAGAGGGAGAATATTCTAGAAAAATCCGATCTTGGCCATTCTTTCCCCTTCCTTTTTCCATCACTCAATCTCCACCCTACACCTCTAGGCCCTAAAGATGGCAACCTGGCTCATCCCTCACCTATAAATACCCATGCTCTCTTCTTTCAAAAGAGGAGAAAAAAAGAGAGGAAGAAGACTCAAAGAAAACTACTAGAGAAATCCTCCATATCCCCGCATTCAAATCTTGTCCTATTCAAAGGATACCCAAAATACCCATCACAGGTAGGTGCACTATTATCAGATTTTTCCAGGATTATTTGATATTTTTTTATGTATTTTTGCACGATTTTTAGCATTTAATTGAATTTAATTCAATATTATATGTGTGTGCTCAAAATCACGATCTACTTGAGTGTTTCAATTCCGATTCGTCCTGAAATTTAATACACTGATCTATTTAAATAGACTAAAATAACCATCAGATTGGATCAGACATTGAATCAAAGGATTTCGAAAATTTGAGTGATGAGTGAAATTTTATTTAAAATAATGGCTGAGAAATTACAAAATTCGAAAAAATAGCCATCTCAGGATGATCTATTTTTTGGAATTTAAAATTTTTCTTGTGTTCATCATATCAGAACAAGATTAAAGGACGTTTTCCGGAGTCGTAATTTCCTCGAAATCGTGTTTTAAAAATGGAAAACTCTTCAAAAATATCTTTTCGACGAAGAAAAATAAAATATATACTAACTGGATTCCCAAATTAATGAAATTTCGTGGGAAAATAATATGGTACTGATACATTCTATCATGAATTTTTAAGAATTTTTGGATTCTGTTTGATATATTATTTAATGCTTTCTTTGAAAATTATCAGATTTTGTGAGAATTTTAACTGACATCAGATCACCATTAAAATTCACAAAAGTTTTACAGTAGTCTTATAGTTCATATTTCTTGCTGCTGTAAAATTGTCAATTTATTTGGATCTTGGTTCCTATGGGATGTAGTGTTAATTCATAATCTGGTCTAAAAATTGAAAAATCCGAAATTGATAGTAAATAGTTTCTAAAATTCATGAAAATCTTACAACATGCTATTTTTACTTATATATTACTACTGTAGAAATTTCAATGAATTTAGATTTCTATTTCTAGTAGTTTCTGTGTTATTTTTGCAATCTGGTCTCGTTATTGTTAAATCAAAATTAAATATGAGCTGAATGTAAAAATCTGCAAACATCTTCCAGTACGCTACATCCTATCATGTCTTGCTGCTGTAGAAGTTTCAATTCATTTCAAATTCATTTGCAATAATTTCACTTGTAAAATCACTCATATGGTTTAAAATTGATAAAATCCATTGAAAATTCGAAATTAATTAAAGATCATCATAAAGTTTCTAAAGAACCTTGAATTTTTGTCACATATTAATTCCTAAATCCATTGAAACAGAAATTTTAGGATCTTTAGATTTCCCAGGAAAAATGGCCAGTGCATCCATAATCGTATCCCTATTGCACTCGATCTTTGACAATTTGAACATTTAAGCTATAGCATGTTGTTGGCTCCGAGGTTACTGTCCACGGAAATCCTGAGATATGCCAGGCAATAAGATGCTATAACTTAAGTATTAAATTGCACAAGGAAAGAGCGCACGATTCCCTTCCTTGGATGTTATTCTAGGCCGAAATTGGTGAACCCTAGAGCCATTGATAATCCTTAAATGTCCAGAAACTGAAAATCCTTGAAATCTGAAATTCATTAACTTCAAGAACTTGAATCGATTTGTCTCGAGTCTTTCGGAACCATTGGATTATGGTTTCCGATATAAGAACCATTAGAGCCCAATTTACGAACACTGGTGTCAGGTCGTGTCCTAGGTTTTAGGGAGTCTTAGGTTTTAGGGAGTCCTAGAGTTAGGAGTCCAGCCTCATCACGGACGCTTGCTATGGATAGCAACCGTACCATAGGTCTAGTTACACTAGCCGCCCAATCTTTCCCTAGGACAAGCCTAGTAAACTAGGATGTAGGCTAACCTGCATTAGTCTAAGGAATAACTTGCATTTAGATAAGAATCATATAGCATCTTAGATGAAATCCTAGGATAATAAAATCCTCAACTTGAATTAAATAACTTCTCCTAAAACTGTTGAAACAGTCAATCCCGTCTAGGTCGGTGTCTTAGTCGAGTTAGGCATAAGTAGCTTAGCTTAGGTGCACCGAACTACGTCGACTCTGATCCCAGTGAGGCTTGGGTACGTAGGCAGCTTGGATGTCTGATGGCATACCAATCACGAGTCGGCACCACAACAAATTGTGGTGTTTTGTATATTAATTTTCTTGTAAATGCTTAATGAAATCACTTATGATTTTCCATGAAATTAGAATTTTAGGAGAACTGTCACTTAGATTGAATCCAGACAAATTAAGAAATCAAGATACACATCTAGGATTCACATTGAAATTAGATTTTAGGATGCATGTCACTTAGTTCGCACATTAACAGAGAGTTGAATGAGCCATTTAAAATAAATTCAAAAGAGTTAGCTTTTGGAATCGAAGACCGATTATCGGGCAGGAATGGTGCATGTGGTGGATAACTCCCCATACCTTCCATTCTTGTAACCAGATAGCGAGTCTAGATTTTTGGTTAATTATGGGTCCTAGATCCCACATCTAGGTGGCGACTCTGTCAGTCTCTTTTGCGTGGAATTCGGATTGCCTTAGTGATCCCAAGTTCACATAAAAGATGAATTAAAATCAATGCTAAAAGGCACACGCCAATTCGCGTGGGTACGAGAGACCAAGAGAAGGCGTGGCGGCTCGGGCCCCACCCCTCTCGCGGGATCGGGTCCCACAGTTTGGCGACTCTGCTGGGGACCACCTAACTTCATTTCGATTCCAAAAGATAATTCATTTGAATTTAATTTAACTGGCTTATAAAAACTCTATACTTGTTAGATTAGTTTGTCTTGTTTTATCTTCTCATCACATTTTACTTGAACTTAATCTAACAAAACCTGAAGACATCATAGATTGGGCGAACTTATTGCACACACTTACATCACTTGCATCTAAACCCTTGCATCTCACACGCACACACGTCTTATTTTAGGAACCCGGAGTGTTATCTAGCATGGTTGACTGGGATTTCATCACCTGGTGCCTCTGTGCTAGAGAAGCATTCCACCCTTAGCCTAGCACCTTAGGGTGCGTAAATGGATCTCTTGTTCACGTACTGATACGCCGGACACTGGTACAGTATATCAAACATGGATTCGCGCTAAGGGAACTCTTGGCCTTACCCCTAGATTAACCCACACATGCATGTAGTATACGAACACATGTGCATCACGTGTATGAGCCTAGTTTAGGATATCTTACCCATTTGTGTCTAGATTAGGCCGTGGTCCATCTTCCAATGGTCACGATCTGTCCTTAGATACACGAACAAAGTCATGAGTCGAGATTCTCTCTCCACTCCGATAGATTAGGATTAGGGTTGATGCCTTCAGGTAACACTGTTAAAATGTGCGAAGATTAAAAACTTTTCCTTTGGGGTTAGGATATAAATCCCATCATTTCCAAAGATCTCATAGGATTAGTCATTCATGATCTATCCGTTGAAAGCAATCCTATGCTATCTCATCCCATCTCTTGATCGTACGATTTTCAATCTTCTATCATGTGATTCGATCATGTATCCATACTTTCTTTGAACTGGCAGGAACTTATCCCAATTTCGTGTTCATGTAATCCTGATCATTCTTTATCCCTTCTCTTGGCTTGCAGGCACCATGTCTACTCGTGCAATTCTTGATTGGATCCGTGGTACATTAAGAGAATCCCATATCTATGCCATAAGTGAGCAAGAGAAAAATCTCTTCGGCTATGTGGCGACCATTAAGCTCGATTGGGGATTACTTTATGCCGCATCAGAATGTTGGGATCCCGATCATCATGTCTTCCGTTTTGGCAACCAAGAAATGTGTCCCACCTTTGAAGAATGGTGTGCCTTATTGGAATATCCTGTGGATGGCCCTCTAGTAAAGCCATCCTGTGTTCCAGATTATCGTCCTTTGTTCCTTCGCTTAATGAATAATCCAGATGAATCCATGAACTCTTTGATGAAAGGCCAAGAAGTGTCCATGCAACATCTGATTGACATTTACCCTCCTATTGGACACATTGGTGCTGTTGATATTCAAAAAGCCCGACGGCGCGCTTTGAGATTCTGCTCCTTTGCTAGGTTCCTCACTGTCCAGCCTTCTCGCTTTGCGTCAGCTGTTCTTCTGGACCTCGTTGATCAAATGGATCGTGGCGCCAATCCAATTCCTACTATGCTTGCAGAAACCTTCAATGGATTGGATGATATGGTTCGTCTTCGTGCCAGTTCAGGTCCAGGCTCTTATGTTCGCTCCTTCGTTGGTTCTTTCTCAGGATGTCCTGCTTTACTTCAGGTGTGGTTATGCCACAAGCTAAAAATCGCAGCTCCTGTGCATTTTGATCATACGTTATACACCTTCAGTGAATGGCGTCATGATGTTTCATTTGATCATAAAAGCGATTGGGTTGAATGGTTAAATTCTCGCCAACAAGATCAGATTTATTGGCAAATTCCTGGAATCCAAGAAGCTGTCTTCAACACCGAAGAAGGTAACTACGTTCGCCTTCTTGGTCTCAAAAAGACTTCCTTTTATGTTCCTGCCAGGATCCTGCGTTAGTATGGAAGGGAGCAATCTATTGTGCCTCCCCTTCATCATTTTTATCCGCCTGAGGATCTCAAGCCTAAGATTGTCAAAGCCGCTTCATCTGCTTGGGATATCAGAATCATCAAACCCTTAAAAGAGTCAGCTAAAGAAGATTGTCGTCCGAAGAAGAAGTCTAAAAAGAATGCTTAGTTCCATGTTTAATTTTATCCGTTTATCTTTGAAAGAATGAACCCTGTACTCAAGCTTTAATGATTGATCAATAAAGTTCATCTTTCTCTCTCATTATCTTGGTCTATGCGTGCATCACTGTCTACTTCTTTCTGAGTTTAAAATATGTCTTTCAAATATTTCAGGGCAGTAAACACCATAGCTAACCCCACTACTCCTTGTGTTCGGATCTCTTCACGATTGGAGAGGAATTCTGTATCCCCGCCACCTTCTCTGAGAACCCCAGCATCTCCTTCTTTCTCATCCTCATCCTCATCCTCGCCAATGGCAGACAACCAAGTCGGTCTTCCACCCGCTGCTATTACCGATACCCTCACCTTGATTCTCCAGCAACTTCAAGAGCTCAAAGAAGAGAACCGAGTTATCAAGGCTCAGCTTTCTGAGAAGTTGGGGCCGTCGTTGTCCAAAGATAAAGGGCCTATGCACCATGCAGCTACTTCAGCCGCACCTGCCCAGCCAGCATTCATCACTATCCCCGATAAAGCCGAAGAAGATTTGGAAAAAGAGCAGTACAGCGAGGATCGCAATAGGCCTTCTCAGTCCGTGGTTGATAAGACAGTTATGGAGAAATTAGAAAGTCTTGCCAGGAAAGTTCAAGACATCCAGTTTCAAGACCAAGGTGGTTTCAATCCAAGTGATCTTACGCTGTTTCCCTAAATCCGTCTCCCTGCCAATTTTCAAATGCCAGATTTCGACAAATATGATGGTGCAGGTTGTCCAATCACCCATTTACAGATGTTTACCATCATGTGTCAGCCTCAAGGCTTATCTCCTGAGCAAATGGCTCAATTGTTCCCGGTTTCCCTAACCAAGGTCGCTAGAAGGTGGTTCATGGTCCTAGACAAGACTCGTTATAGGACATGGAAAGACATCGGTGAGCAATTCATCAGGCAGTTCAAATATGACGATGTGACAGAAATTACTAGAAAGGATTTGGAAAGGACCAAGCAAGATTCGAGGGAATCTTTTCTAATTTTTGTGAAGAGATGGAGAAGACTAGCAGCTCAGATGATGGAGCGCCCTTCTGAGGAAGAGCAGGTTCAAATAATCATGAAAAATATTTCCCCCCAGCTTCAGTATCACATGTCGTTGCAATATTATCCGGACTTCAAGCACTTTATCGTGGCAGGCACCCAAATAGAGGAAGCTATGGCTCAAGGTGTATTCAACCGAAGTAACCCGAATACCAGAGAATTCAGGAAGTCTCCATCAGCTGAAATTAATAACCTTTCCCGCTCCAAGCCTCAGCCTTCAAAACCTCAGAACCCCATGGTGATGAATTATACCCAACCTGCTGTCGCACCTCGGCCACAGGCCCAGACAGAATTTACCCCTCTCCCTCTTCCACCATCTGAGATACTCAAGGAGTGTCTAGCCTCAGGTCGCATAATCCTGCCCGACATTAGGGCTCTTCCTAATCCTTTACCAGCAAATTGGCGAACAGATCAACACTGCGAATACCATAGAAATTCCGGCCATCTCACTGATAATTGCATTGCCCTAAAATTCAAAATCCAGAGGTTGCTTGACAGTAAAGGCCTTGTGTTCGAGCCAAGACCCGATGCTACCAATAACCCATTACTTGGTCATGCAAACCCTGTTGCTGCTGTCGGTGCTATAACCATAGGGGACCCAAAATTTGATCCTCTCACTCTTATCTGTGCCTTAGAACCTACCTTTGAAACGTCTGCGTCGGAACTTTTTGAAGAAGAAGAAGATACAGACAGTGAAGATGTTCTAGTAGCTGCTATCCTGATATGAACCAGCCTTCGCCGAGCTTCTGAAGCTAGACAGTTGCGGCAGTTAAAGTTTTAGTCGTTTACTATTTTATGTTGAAGTCAGTCATCATGGTCAGTACAATTGTTGAGTCCAGTTTTACAATTCAAGGTTAATGCCTAGTCCAGGTAAGTTATCTTTTGCTTTTCTCTTTATTCAAAGTTGTGAATCCTGAGCATGTTCAGGATAGGTCGTCAAATATAATAGTTTTTTCTTTAAATAAAAATTTCAGTTCCAATAGTTCACTTGTGTCTGTTTCTTAACTATGCTTCTGATCTTAAAGTAAGACTCCCTCCTCAAATGAGGACAAAATTGACGAAACTCCACTTGAGTCACAGCAATTACTTGAACAAGAGGAGGAGCGTCAATCCCAGCCTTTCAAAGATGAAATTGAAGTGGTAAACATTGGCACTGAAACTCTGATTCAGTGAATGCCGATTAAAAGTACATTACCCTCTGAAGAGTGTGAAGAATTGATAAACTTATTTCAAGAATAAGAAGATTGTCTAGAAAAGCTACAACCGATACCAGGGGCAAGACATAGATAGAAAGCTCAAGAGAATGAAGAAAGTGAAAGACATATGCTATACAAGGGGCATAGAGCGGAAACAACTTTCATATTTCCAATCAATGACCTCGGTTCTCAAATTCATAACATGAAGCCAACAAATTCAAGATAAGAAGTTCAAGAGCAAGTATTGAAAAGTGATAATCAAATATCAAGAGTTACAAATCCATAGATGGAGGGTGTCAAAGAACACGTTTTGCTCTATGAAAGTCGAAAGCACATATTAGAATCTTGAAAGAAGAAGATCCATTATCTCTTACCTGGAAATGCCGTTTAACTCCGAAAAAAAAGAAATAAATAATCAGTACCAGAGGGACTCTAGTAACCTAGATCGGTTCCCAATCTGAACATCGAAAGGCCTCCTTTGGCCGATTAAATCCCAAAATCAGAACCCAATGTCAAAAGAATACCGGTTTGCAAACCCTTTGAGCCTGAATCAAATTTTCTTGAAAACCCATCAAACTCGGGGCATTCGGCCCGAACTACGCAAGACCTAATCCCTACACTGGGGTACGTAGGCGGCTCGGTTAAATCGAGTTCGGTCGATTCAAAAAAAGAAAAGAAATTCAATCCTTTCAAAAAAAAAAAGAGGGACAAGTTCCAAAAGAAGAGAAATCAATTATTCCAGAAAGAAAAGAAAAAAGAAAAACCAATTAACCTTCAAACAATTTATCTTCAACCTAGGGGCATTCGCCCTGAACTACAAACGACATGATTCCTACCTTGGGATATGTAGGCAACCTGTTCACAGGTTTGGTCGAAATCTTTGTTGAGCCTTAAGCCATTCTTTGAAAAGCCCTATCCTACCTATAAAGTCCTTCCGATGTTCAGAACTAATGATACAGGTCCCGAAACACAAAAAGTGAAAAAAAGAAAAAAAAAGAATGGAGTTTGAAGATCTGCTAGACTGAAAACCTGAAAGGGCGGTCTAGGCAAAATTTAAGATCATTCCCCTGCTAAGTTGAAAACCCGAAAGGGCGGCTTAGGCAAAAGCTAAGGGGATAGCCTGCTGAATCGAAAACCTAGAAAGGCGGTTCAGGCAAAAGTTAAGGCTAGCACGGTCCGCCAAGTTAAAAACCCCGAAGAGGTGACTTGGTCACGGTAAGAGAACCATTATAAGAAGGCTACATCCGGTATCAAGACTGAAGATCAACTGAAATTCAAACAAATTCAAGTGACATCCTCAAAACTGGGGGCATTGAAGCTAAGCAATCTTAGGGGTCGTAATTTAATCCTTGAGGCATTACTGTTTTAAGGAAGAAGTCCAGTGTTTACCAATTGAAAAGAACATTCCTCGAAAGGATAGACTTACCAAATAAAACATTAACTAAGTCAGAAGCATTACTGTGTCTGTCAGTGTAGTTAGTCAATCTTTGTCATTCTATGTTCACTCCTTCAGAGCTGCTCAATCCTTTGGGTAGTGCCTTTTATCTAAGTTTTCTCTTTAGAAAGAGTCAATCGTCATCCTTGTGTTCAAATGATGCAACTGTCTTGGTGAAGGAGGCCCGGCCTCGGCAGCTCCCTGCGATCGTATGAAAGAGCTCGGTAATCTAGTCAAGCAGCTTCATTTCAAAGAAGATCAACTCAAAAAAAAAATTCAGAAGTAGAAGCATCAGAAAGCCCAGTTTCCGTAAAAAGATCATACCCCAGGAAGGCACCTTAAGCTTTGAAAAGCCTCAGATGCAATGGTGGTTGAGCCGATTTCTCAGAAAGATGAACCATTAAAATTCAGAATTTCTTTCCAGTCAGTTAAATACTATCCTGGTCAAGAAATGTTTATCTAAGCACCTGTCAAGGGGCAAATCCCACTTTTCCATGTTAGTATTCAAGAGAGCCATTGTTCTAGATTACCAATCTCGAGTGTTTATATCAAGGTTTCAGTTATCAAAATCCCCAGAAGATAAGACCAGCAGTCTCTTTGAGAAAAATCTTGTTGAAGTTTCATAAAAGTGTTCCTGATCCATTCTTGCTAGTAATGGTTCTTCGTTCCTAAGGTTTGTCGTTTCATCATTCGTCAAAGTCCTAGTTCCCAATATCTTTGTCGGGCACGATCTATAATATCCCCGATTTCATTGAGTTCAAAAAATCAAAAATTCATCAAGTCCAATCTTACGTCAAATTCAAATTCATGAAAAATCTCTAAATTCTTCGTTGTTGAATTCATTAATCAAAGCTATCTTGTTTCTTTGAGCCCGTTTGTGAACGGTGCCTCATTTCTCGAGTCCATTTGTGAATGGTCTCGTCTTCTCCTTGAGCCCGTTTGTGAACGGTGCCTCATTTCTCGAGTCCATTTGTGAATGGTCTTCTCTTCTCCTTGAACCCGTTTGTGAACGGTGTCTCATTTTCTGAGTCCATTTGTGAATGGTCTCGTGTCCTCCTTGAGCCCGTTTGTGAACGGTGCCTCATTTCTCGAGTCCATTTGTGAATGGTCTCGTCTTCTCTTTGAGCCCGTTTGTGAACGGTGCCTCATTTCTCGAGTCCATTTGTGAATGGTCTCGTCTTCTCCTTGAGCCCGTTTGTGAACGGTGCCTCATTTCTCGAGTCCATTTGTGAATGGTCTCATCTTCTCCTTGAGCCCGTTTGTGAACGGTGCCTCATTTCTCGAGTCCATTTGTGAATGGTCTCATCTTCTCCTTGAGCCCGTTTGTGAACGGTGCCTCATTTCTCGAGTCCATTTGTGAATGGTCTCGTCTTCTCCTTGAACCCGTTTGTGAACGGTGTCTCATTTTCTGAGTCCATTTGTGAATGGTCTCATGTTCTCTTTGAACCCGTTTGTGAACGGTGTCTCATTTTCTGAGTCCATTCGTGAATGGTCTCATCTCCTCCTTGAGCCCGTTTGTGAACGGTGCCTCATTTCCCAAAAATAAAAAATTCATCAAATCCAATCCCCGATTAAAAAAAAATCCAATCCTACGTCAAATTCAAGTTCATGAAAAATCTCTAAATTCTTCGAGCCCGTTTGTGAACGGTGCCTCTTTTCTCGAGGCCATTTTGTGAATGGTCTCGTCTTCTCCTTGAACCCGTTTGTGAACGGTGTCTCATTTTCTGAGTCCATTGGTGAATGGTCTCGTCTTCTCCTTAAACCCGTTTGTGAACGGTGTCTCATTTTCTGAGTCCATTTGTGAATGGTCTCCTATCCTCCTTGAGGCCGTTTGTGAACGGTGCCTCATTTTCTAAGTACATTTGGGAATATCTCTCATCTTCTCCTTGAACCCGTTTGTGAACGGTGTCTCATTTTCTGAGTCCATTTGTGAATGGTCTCGTCTTCTCCTTGAGCCCGTTTGTGAACGGTGCCTCTTTTCTCGAGTCCATTTGTGAATGGTTCTCATGTCCTCCTTGAGCCCGTTTGTGAACGGTGCCTCATTTCTCAAAAATCAAAAATTCATCAAATCCAATCCCCGATTCAAAAAAAAAAATCCAATCTTACGTCAAATTCAAGTTCATGAAAAATCTCTGAATTCTTCGATGTTGAATTCATCAATCAAAGCTATCTTGTTTCTTTGAGCCCGTTTGTGAACGGTGCCTCATTTCTCGAGTCCATTTGTGAATGGTCTCGTCTTCTCCTTGAGCCCGTTTATGAACGGTGCCTCATTTCTCGAGTCCATTTGTGAATGGTCTTGTCTTCTCCTTGAGCCCGTTTGTGAACGGTGCCTCATTTCTCGAATCCATTTGTGAATGGTCTCGTTTTCTCCTTGAGCCCGTTTGTGAACGGTGCCTCATTTCTCGAGTCCATTTGTGAATGGTCTTGTCTTCTCCTTGAGCCCGTTTGTGAACGGTGTCTCATTTCTCGAATCCATTTGTGAATGGTTTTGTCTTCTCCTTGAGCCCGTTTGTGAATGGTGCCTCATTTCTCGAGTCCATTTGTGAATGTCTCGTCTTCTCCTTGAGCCCGTTTGTGAACGGTGCCTCATTTCTCGAGTCCATTTGTGAATGGTCTTGTCTTCTCCTTGAGCCCGTTTGTGAACAGTGCCTCATTTCTCGAGTCCATTTGTGAATGGTCTTGTCTTCTCCTTGAGCCCGTTTGTGAACGGTGCCTCATTTATCGAGTCCATTTGTGAATGATCTTGTCTTCTCCTTGAGCCCATTTGTGAACGGTGCCTCTTTTCTCGAGTCCATTTGTGAATGGTTTTCTATCCTCCTTGAGGCCGTTTGTGAACGGTGCCTCATTGTCCAAGTCCATTTGGGAATGCTTCTTATCCTCGTTGAACCCGCTTGTGAGCGGCGTCTCATCTCCTTCTAAAAACCGTTTGAGAACGATCTTTGTCCTTTCCCTTCAGAATCCATTCGAAATTGATATCTCATTCTCTAATTGTCCGTTTGTGAACGGCACTGCATCGAGTTTTTTTTATTATTATTCTAATTCTAGGATTTCATCTAGGGTCTTGCATTATAGTAGGTTGCATTGTGTCTAGGGAGTCCTTTGTCGATTAAAGCTACGCAAAATGGCTCTGTCACTTTTACTTTGGTATTCGATGACTACGTCATCTCTACCAAAGAGGGGCATCTGTAGACACCCTCATTTTGCTACATTTTAACCAACAATAACCTAATATATTGATCCGTGGAATTTCATTGGTAAAGTATGCATCCTCAAATTTTTTGAAAACCGAAATGATAAAGAGATGTACCTGGTGAGATGATTAGATCCGAAAAATTGAAAAATACCCTGATTGGTGAATTTAGTGTGTTAAATCCATGTGAGAGCCCCTCTATCATGGATTTATATGTTTTAGGTCATTAATATCTCGATCTGACTTTACGGATCATCAATCGGGACAAAATAAGCTAGGGTCACTTCACAGCCCGGGACCTGATTCCATTCCGAGACCCGATTTCCATAAATCGTTAGATCAAGGGCAGATCTTAACCTGGGTGTCTTTCCTTACTAAGAATTTGTGATCATTTAGTCAAAATAGGATCGATCAAGGTTAATCTCAAATTCAGATTAAATATTGTGTCACTTAATTGAGCAAAAACCCAGTGAAAAATCACGGATCAATGTGGGTGAACGAGAGCCGTCGAAATAATTTAACCAAATTATCAACAGCAGTGCTTTCAGTACTTTAATTGTTGTCAAAATTCATATTTCAAAGGTTAGGATCATTCATCAAAAATTGATTAAGTTGGTTGGATCAATCGAATCGTCAATTTGATCAACGGTTGGAAAAACGATTCGCTGTTAAAAAACGACGGCTCGCATTGGTCAAAAATTCTGAAAATAATATTTCTATGCCAACATTGGGCTTAAATGAAAGAGGAAAATTCAACGATTTTAATGGCGAAAGAATTATCGAAATCGGACTTCAAAATCTCCTGAAAACCGCGTTTTTCGATTTTTACATTCGAAATATTTGAAAAATCTTTTACAAGATTCTAGGAGATTTGGAGGCATCATCTCGTCCATTCTTTCGATCGAAATTGATCTCAACCACCCAATCTTATTCCATATCATTGCAAAGATTTCAGGATATTTGGAGACCCGATCTCGCACGTTCTTTCGATCACATGGAGATTGCAGTTAATCGCAACCATCCAAATTGTTGCCATTTTCTACAAAGGCAACCAAATTGGACATTTCCCTTACCTTGAAATTTGCTTCCAAAATCTACAAAGATTCCAAGGACAAATGGCATCATCTTGGACCTTGAATTGTTCCTAAATCTTTAGTACTTGACCCTGGCCGCATAAGTGCCTGCCATTTTTAACATAGCCATGGCTTAAATGGAAGATGCCAAAGAAGAGGGAGAATATTCTAGAAAAATCCGATCTTGGCCATTCTTTCCCCTTCCTTTTTCCATCACTCAATCTCCACCCTACACCTCTAGGCCCTAAAGATGGCAACCTGGCTCATCCCTCACCTATAAATACCCATGCTCTCTTCTTTCAAAAGAGGAGAAAAAAAGAAAGGAAGAAGACTCAAAGAAAACTACTAGAGAAATCATCCATATGGCCTTCAAATCTTGTCATATTCAAAGGATACCCAAAATCTCCATCACAGGTAGGTGCACTATTCTCAGATTTTTCCAGGATTATTTGATATTTTTTTATGTATTTTTGCACGATTTTTAGCATTTAATTGAGTTTAATTTAATATTATATGTGTGTGCTCAAAATCACGATCTACATGAGTGTTTCAATAATTTCACTTGTAAAATCACTCATATGGTTTAAAATTGATAAATTCCATTGAAAATTCGAAATTAATTAAAGATCATCATAAAGTTTCTAAAGAACCTTGAATTTTTGTCACATATTAATTCCTAAATCCATTGAAACAGAAATTTTAGGATCTTTAGATTTCCCTGGAAAAATGGCCAGTGCATCCATAATCGTATCCCTATTGCACTCGATCTTTGACAATTTAAACATTTAAGCTATAACATGTTGTTGGCTCCGAGATTACTGTCCACGGAAATCCTGAGATATGCCAGGCAATAAGATGCTATAACTTAAGTATTAAATTGCACAAGGAAAGAGCGCACGATTCCCTTCCTTGGATGTTATTCTAGGCCGAAATTGGTGAACCCTAGAGCCATTGGTAATCCTTAAATGTCCAGAAACTGAAAATCCTTGAAATCTGAAATTCATTAACTTCAAGAACTTGAATCGATTTGTCTCGAGTCTTTCGGAACTATTGGATTATGGTTTCCGATATAAGAACCATTAGAGCCTAATTTAGGAACACTGGTGTCAGGTCGTGTCCTAGGTTTTAAGGAGTCTTAGGTTTTAGGGAGTCCTAGAGTTAGGAGTCCAGTCTCATCATGGACGCTTGCTATGGATAGCAACCGTACCATAGGTCTAGTTACACTAGTCGCCCAATCTTTCCCTAGGACAAGCCTAGTAAACTAGGATGTAGGCTAACCTGCATTAGTCTAAGGAATAACTTGCATTTAGATAAGAATCATATAGCATCTTGTAGACACCCCATTTTGACAAGGCCCTAAACCTGCATATTCGAATAAAATCCCGAGGTCAGGCGGAAAATGAATGAAATTAATCCGAGCAAAAGAGAATGTGGGGCCCGCTTGTGTGGGGCACGTATGATGTGGGACCCGCCTGTGTGGGACCCGCTTTTGTGGGGCCCGCTGGTGTGGGGCCTGCTGATGTGGGACCCGCCTGTGTGGGACCCGCTTTTGTGGGACCCGCTGGTGTGGGGCCAGCTGTTGTGGGACCCGCTAATGTGGGATCCGCTTATATTTAAGGAGAGAATAAGGAATGTCATCATTTTCTTTTCTTTTTTTTAATAACGTTTTGGTTTTCATATGGCATCCAATGCCATGTGATGATTGTTTTTCTATTTTTTTATTTTTATTTTTGCAAAAAAATGGGAAATGTGGGGGACATAGGGGGACAAGAACTCATCATGAGTTCTTCTCCTCATGATGGCCTCCCCAGTCTTCTCTCTCGCGGTGGAAAAACAGTAAAAAAAAAAAAGAAAATCGACAGTGGAAAAAAAGGGAGCAGAGGAGAAAAACCAGAGTGGAAAAACAGTAAAAAAAAAAAAGAAAATCGACAGTGGAGAAAAAGGGAGCAGAGGAGAAAAACCAGAGGGAAAAAAGAAAAAAAAAAGAAGAAAATCGGCAGAGAGGGAGATCCGGCCAGTCATCTTCTCCGGCGAATTCCTTGCCGGAATCCGATCGCACATCTCTCATTACCAGTCACCTTCTTCATCTCCATCTACGCCACAAGCGTCTCAGATCCGGTGGTTTTATATTGATCCGGCGGATCTCCGGCAAATTTCTCCCTTCTTCGGTCAGTATCATCGGATTCCGTCGATTTTTACTACCTCCTGCAATGATTCCATCTCCGGCCAAGATCCGAGGTCTGCAAATCTGAAAGGAGAGAGGATCAAGCTGCTGATTTCAAATCTTTCCGAGCTTTGATCATTTTTTTTAAACTCGATTAGCAGTCCATGTAAGTAGTTTCTCTTGAATGTTTGTTTTTGTTCTTGAGTTTTATTTGGAGGCTTGAGTTGCTTGTGATTGTAGACACCCCGCTGATGTGTGGGGCCCGCTGATGTGGGGCCCGCTGTGTGTGGGGCCCGCTGATGTGTGGGGCCCGCTGGTGTGGGGCCCGCTGATGTGTGGGGCCCGCTGATGTGTGGGGCCTGCTGATGTGTGGGGCCCGCTGTGTGTGGGGCCCGCTGATGTGTGGGGCCCGCTGTGTGTGGGGCCCGCTGGTGTGGGGCCCGCTGTGTGTGGGGCCCGCTGACGTGTGGGGCCCGCTGATGTGGGACCCGCTGACGTGTGGGGCCCGCTGATGTGGGACCCGCTGATGTGTGGGGCCCGCTGTGTGTGGGGCCCGCTGCTGTGTGGGGCCTGCTGATGTGTGGGGCCCGCTGTGTGTGGGGCCCGCTGTGTGTGGGGCCCGCTGTGTGTGGGGCCCGCTGTGTGTGGGGCCCGCTGGTGTGTGGGGCCTGCTGGTGTGTGGGACCCGCTGGTGTGGGACCCGCTGGTGTGGGACCCGCTGATGTGTGGGGCCCGCTGTGTATGGGACCCGTTTATGTGGGGCCCGCTGATGTGGGGCCCGTTTGTGTGGTTTTCTTCTTTTTTTTTTTAGAGTCTGTTATAGAGAGTTTAGGATTCCGTCCTTCCATCTTTCAGAGTCAGTCTTCAGCATAGGAGTCAGTCCTTCAGTCTTTCAGGGGTCTGTCCTATCATCATAGGGGTTAGGATTCTGTCCATCCCCTCATCCAATCACGTGATTTTATTCACTCCTGCAAGGTATAGGATGCTGTCCAACCCTTGCAGAGTTGTTATTCTGTTCATCCCCCCCGCAAAGCATAGGATGCTGTCCAACCTTTGCGGGATATCAGGAGTCTGTCCTCCCCTTGTGATGATAGGATTTTGTCCTCTTGTGTCGAAAAATTCAAAAACATCTGAAAAATCAAAAATCTCAAAAATCTCGAGTCATTAGAGTGTAGTTAGGAAAATCAGTCCGAACTACGGATGGCTTGATCCCTAGCTGAGGGGTACGTAGGCAGCTCAGGCGTGCTGCTGGCATCCTGAGTGCAGTCACCATTATTTTCACTTTCACTCTTTTTACACCATTTTTGTAAATATTTCTCACCTTTCCTTCCGAACTACGGATGGCTTTATCCCTAGCTGAGGGGTACGTAGGCAGCTCAGGCGTGCTGCTGGCATCCTGAGTGCAGTCACACCATTATTTTTTTCCACTCTTTTCGTCACCATTTTTGTAAATATTTCTCAAACATTTCAAAACAAAAGCAAAAAAAAAAAATAAAAAAAATGGGCAAGGACGGTGATTGCCAGGTCACTCGGAGCCCTCTTTTCATTCCATTTCCGGTTTTCATCGTGGTTTGCCGGTTTTATCGATTTTCCGACGTTTTTATCACGTTTTGGGACGGGCGACGACGTAGCGTGGCCCCTTTGCAGGGATTGTCCTCGCTGAGCCCAACGATAGGCTATGACGATCGTGAGACCTATCCGATCTTCAGCAGATCAGGATTGTTGAGTTTGATTCATTAGAATTGCTCCCTGAGCCTATCGTACGCTCCCTTTTATTTTCCCTGTCATTCTCGATTTATCGATTCATTTTTTTTCCTCGCATCTTTTGTTTATCGTGTGTTTGTCTTTGGTTCCTTGTGTGTTTACTTTCAGCTTGCTTATTATTGTGCGCTTAGTTTCACATGCTTAGCTGTGGCTATTTACTGCTTTTCTGCTTACCATATCTGATATTGCTTGTTTAGCTGTAGCTGTGCATGCGGATGTTACTGCTTTCCTATATGTGATGGGTTAGGAATAGATGCAGTGAGTTAGGATTTGGATGTCTATTTTCTTTTGCCCATCCCCGGGTCATGCATGCTTAGATAGACGTTTTCTCGGGGATGCTCGTTCCCATTTCACATGATTTTCGCCCAAAATTCTTCAAAATTAATTAAAAATGGCATAAGAGACCAGGTGCTCGCACTTGGGCGAATTGGGGGCGCCTAACCCCTTCCCCATTCGTCATCAGGCACGGACCTTTTACATCTCTGGTTATCTGTTGCGACAGAGCACAGCATGGGATCCAGGCCCCACTTCCTTGGATGGCGACTCTTTCTTTGTTCGAGGTGCGCCTCGAATCCGGGCTGGTCCCCGAATCGAGAGGTATCTCACTTCACATCGCCGCTCATGCTGTGAGGGGCACTCTTTCGAGAGTTCCTTGGCGGAGCTCTCCTTCACGTGGATGATCCTGAGACTCGCGTAGGGGGCACGTCCCCCCGCCCCGTCCCGGATCGCGGGTCCACAGATTTGGCGACTCTGCTGGGGATTTCTTGGAACATTGCCTAACTCTGTAAAAATGCCATTTTTATTAATTTTGAAGAAATTTGGGTCAAAACCAAGTTAAATGGGAACTTTATCGTTAGAAATCCAGGGGCACCAATTAGGTGCGTAAATAAAACAAGGGATTCACACACTGCACATCATGCATTGTCATATTCTTTATTTCTTTCATTATTTTCATTATTGGCCTCAGGGAATAGATATGACGCGCACCAGATGGGAGCCGTTGTATCTATTTCCGAGCTATGCGCCAGAGCTGCAGCCGTAGACACTGGGTGTGCTGGTGTTCTACAGCAGCCGATGAGCAATGAACATACTCTGTATAATGCTGGGTGTGCTGGCGTTATACATCAAGGGTATGGTCATAAGCATAGTACCCTGCAGAAATGCCTGGGCCCTACTTTCATTTCATTATATTATGTATATATATTAGTTGCTCCCTTTAGAACCATAATTAGGGAACCCTTGCTAGGACACTATATATATGTACTCATATAGGACGAACATATGTTGCTTACACATGTGAAGCCTAGAGTTAGGAGCCTTGTCCAATTTGTAGACTAGGGTAGCTCACCTTGCGTGGCTACAGCGCGGTCCTAGTACACTCATCAGTCTGTCACGAGTCGAGACCTCCTTGGCTCCGCTAGATTAGACTAGGGTTGGTGCCCCTGGTTAGGATGTATATATGTGTATACATATTTGTTATTAGATTAGGGTTTACTTCCTAGTTAAGTTTTCCTTCATAATCTAATCAATTATTCCTCTCTCTCCATTCTATGGATTATCATCAGATGCTTGGCTCTTTTAGCCATGATCTATCTCCCATGTGCTTGATCATTTGATTGATCCTGATCAGGTGTACTCCGCATGTCGATTATGAGTCTATCTTGCCATTATCATTATCGGAGTGTGTTCTTGCTGAGATCCCTGCTTTATCTTGACCATGACGGCATACTCTTCATGTTTAGTTGCTGAGACCCTCCTAGTATAGCCGTTATGCTGCCGATTTTTTTTCAGAACCCTTGAGCGTAATCATTCTCCTTTTGGGTTCGTTGACAACCATGTGCTTACCTTACCACATCTCCTGGTATAGCCGTTATGCTGCCGAATTTTTTCCAAATACCTTAAGTGTGGTCATCATCCTTTTAGGCTTGTTGACGAACCATGTACTTGCCGTACCACATCTTCATGTACAGTTGTTATGCTGTCGGATTTTTATCCAAGGGGAGGATGTGTTTGTGCTACCTTTTGCTTCAACTTGCACATTACATTGTCATGCGATTAATTCTCATTGAGCCTAGTGTTTATGATGTCCATGACAGGAGTCTTAGTCACTCGTCTACCATCAACCCCAAAAAAGCTTTCATCTCTAAACTCGCTTGGTCTAGCCCGCTACCTGGTAGACAGGGATTCCCTCATTCTTCTTGAACTCAAATGCTTCTGAGAACCCTGCACATAACCATGTTGCACCTTCTACACCCACCATGGGAACCACTCTACCCTTTCAACCCTTCATGGATCTCGCCACCTTTACCTGTACCACATCTGGGCTGAAAAATGATTGAAAAAAAAATTAAAATAAAAATAAATGTCAGAGCTTGAACTCCTTGAAAACATCATACCAGAGAAAGCCTTGCCATTGTCAGGTGCTAAAGAACAATTTGAGAGGCCCTCCCTTCTGAGATTCTAACTCCAGGATTGCTCTCTCCAATCATCATCATCATTAATGAAGGCACGTTGTCCTTGAACTTTCAGCGCCAATCCGTTGCCTCTGATGAAGTGTCACATCTTTGAAATTTGTTTTGAAGTGTGTATACCAACCCTCCTGTCAAAGTTGGTAAGTCTAACCATGTCAATATCAATTCTAACTATGTTGTGTTTATTGGTCTCTCTCATTGTAAGCCAATATCCAATCTTTTGTTGAATTTGATGGAGAGCCTATCGTGGCGCGTCAAGAATCATTGTATGTACTTCAAACATTCAATGCAACGAACATTTGATTCCAGTGTCGTCAGTATTCTTGTATATGTTCACTCTTGGATCTAATGTTAATAAACAAATTAAGACACCCTCATCGGACGAGGATGCCGATGAAATTTTCCTCGAGATTTGAAAGATGATCAGACGAGAGGAAGAGCGTCGAGCAAAGCCACTTGAAGATGAAATCGATACCGTGGATAGTGGTATCCAAATCCAAAACTCGGGAAATAAGGATTGGCAAAATCTCCCGAAGAGCGCAAAGAATCGATAAACCTATTTAGAGGGTTCAAATAAGTGTTGCTTGGTCATATGAGGATAAACCGGAAGCGTATCTTGACACTGTTCAACGTGAGTCACCCTCAGCTTTAGACATCGGGTCGAAAAAGCAAAAATTTCAAACGAAGAATACCAGACATCAAGTGAAGTTAATGAAAAATTGAGAGAAGACTTTCGGACAACAAAGTCATGAGCATAGAACATGAACCCCAAAAAGAATACTTAGGCTATACATTCCGATGGAATTTCAAGTTAGAACATTCAAGGAGTAGGGGCCTCCCCGACATCCAATAAAAAAAAAAGAAGGATAGAATCCAGAGAAGAAAGGAGAGGGGAGCATGCCCCACGTCAACTCCTCAAGAACGTCAGAATCTCAAAAAGCAGAGCTGATAAATAGATTGAAAATTTCAAAATCATCTTCAGCATTCAGAGAAGACCCAGAGTCGTAGAATCCCGAATATCAGTGCGAGATCCCAAAGAAAAAGTGGGAATTCAATCAGTCTAGCTTGCACAGTGCAGATGAAGTCTTGCCAGGAAATGCCGCCAGACTCCTCAAAAAAAGAAAGAGAACAAGAGAAAAAAGTTCAAAGCCATTGAACCTTAGCCATTCAAGAAGCTTGTATGCCAAAACACCAGAAGGCCATCCTTGGACGCCTGCGCTTTAAACGCCAAAAATCCCAAGTTTGAAAAATCCTTTTACAAACACCTTTGAGCCTCAACAAAATCAAACATTCTTTTCAAACACCCACAAACCAGGGGTAGTTCGTTTCGAACTACGTCTGACCTGATCCCTTTCTATAGGGTACGTAGGCAACCTGATCAATTCAGGTTCGGTCAACCTTTGGAATAAAAGTCAAATTATTCCCTTTCAACCTTTGGAATAAAAATCAAATTATTCCCTTTCAACTTTTGAGCTTAAAGCCAAATCATTGTGTTCCAAACCCCAGCAAACTACGCGGACCTGATCCTCCATTTTTGGGGTACTTAGGCAACCTGACCAATCCAGGTTCGGTTGAAACTTTGAAATCCAAAGGAAATATCCAACCCTTTTGAACCCAATCCCGCCTAGAAAGTCCTTCTGGTGAACAAGCAGAGGTTCAAAGTCAAAAAAAAAAAAAAAAACAATGGAGTCTGAAGACCCGCTAGGCTGAAAACCCGAGAGGGCGGTCTAGGCAAAATTTAGGGTCATTCACCCGCTAAGTTGACAACTGAAAAATCGGCTTAGGCAAAAATTAGGGTATCAAGCCCGCTGGATTGAAAACCCGAAAGGGCGAACCAGGCAAAAGTTAGGGCAAGCGGTCCGTCAGATTGAAAACCTGAAAAGGCAATCTGGTCAATGGCAATGACTTCCAACGAAAAAGCGAATCATCAAGATGGAGAAACAGTCTTCAACCAGGGCAAAATCTCGGAGTCCAAGTAGTGCCAGCAAGATTACTTTAACATTCCTCTAAACTAGGGGCATTGAAACCGAGCAATCCGAAAGGGATAATAACCATGACGGAAACACCGAAAGAGGAGAGTAGTGCCTCTTGACATGGTCTTCGAAATACTCTAAGAGTGGCTAAGCCATACCCTTGAAAAATAACACATCAGATCCAAGAGTGAGTCGAAAGCGAGTCGAGTCCTTAAAGCAAAAAGAGTCTTCTTTGATTGAGTCCTTGGAAATCTGTTCCTCCTTCATATTTGTGTTCCCTTTCCTTGCAAAGTCCAAACTGTCGGGTGCTGGAAGAATGGGAGCGTGTCTTCCAAAATGCAAAGAAAATTCAGAGTAAATCCTGGTTTAGGTATCAGAAGGGGCGAGAGACATCTTATTCAAACCTACCAGAGACCTTAAGCCTCCAAAAGTTAGCAATACGAAAGAAGGGATTCTCAGACTCGGCCATCATGGTGATTGTCCTACTCTCTCCATACAAAAAAAAAAACTGTGCAACCTCAAGCCTTCATGAAATGAAACATCTTTTCTTCAACCATCATTGTCCTGCCTCCTTAAAACTCCTGTCATGGAAACACAATATACTAGGGGCATCTTTTATGACTCGCGTCATAAAAGATGTCAAGCACACAAAGGCAATCAGTAATAAGGCCTCCAGCAAGTTAAGATAAGAGGGGTACGAGCACATCTCAAGCCAAACCTCTAAACTCCTCAGTTGATTCCACTCTTCAGAAGAGTCAATTCTCCAAGAAAATCAGTTTCCCTAGCGAAGTCTAGAATGTGCTCACGCAGCCTTCAATCTCCAGCAGAATTCAGTTCTCTCAGAAGAAGTGGTCAATACTCAGAACCTCAGCAGATCATGTGAGCCTGGTCCTCAGTAAAGAACTCGCACTCCCATTTTCTCGGCAAGAGACAAAATAATTTTCAAAGGAATCAATCTGAATCAATAAATCAATCAATCAAAATCAAAAGAAATATCCATCCCTTCCAAAGTCCCCTGAGGCATCCCATACGTGTAAGACCCCTGAGGCATTCCATCCGTGTAAGACCCCTGAGGCATCCCATCCGTGTAAGACCCCTGAGGCATCCCATCTGTGTAAGACCCCTGAGGCATCATCCGTGTAAGACCCCTGAGGCATCATCCATGTAAGACCCCTGAGGCATCCTATCCGTGTAAGACCCCTGAGGCATCCCATCTGTGTAAGACCCCTGAGGCATCATCCGTGTAAGTCTCCCTGAGAGCACCCAACCAAAGTCTCCCTGAGAGCACCCAACCAAAGCCTCCCTGAGAGCATCCAACCAAAGTCTCCCTGAGAGCACCCAACCAAAGTCTCCCTGAGAGCACCCAACCAAAGTCTCCCTGAGAGCACCCTCACCAAAGTCTCCCTGAGAGCACTTCACTAAAGTCTCCCTGAGAGCATCTAACCAAAGTCTCCCATGAGAGCACCCAACCAAAGTCTCCCTGAGAGCACCTCACTAAAGTCTCCCTGAGAGCACCTCACCAAAGTCTCCCTGAGAGCACCTCACTAAAGTCTCCCTCAGAGCACCCAACCAAAGTCTCCCTGAGAGCACCCAACTAAAGTCTCCCTGAGAGCACCCAACCAAAGTCTCCCTGAGAGCACCCAACTAAAGTCTCCCTGAGAGCACCGCACTAAAGTCTCCCTGAGAGCATCCAACCAAAGTCTCCCTGAGAGCACCTCACTAAAGTCTCCCTGAGAGCACCCAACCAAAGTCTCCCTGAGAGCACCTCACTAAAGTCTCCCTGAGAGCACCCAACTAAAGTCTCCCTGAGAGCACCCAACCAAAGTCTCCCTGAGAGCACCTCACTAAAGTCTCCCTGAGAGCACCCACCCAAAGTCTCCCTGAGAGCATCCAACCAAAGTCTCCCTGAGAGCACCCAACTAAAGTCTCCCTGAGAGCACCAAACCAAAGTCTCCCTGAGAGCACCCAACTAAAGTCTCCCTGAGAGCACCCAACCAAAGTCTCCCTGAGAGCACCCAACTAAAGTCTCCCTGAGAGCACCGCACTAAAGTCTCCCTGAGAGCATCCAACCAAAGTCTCCCTGAGAGCACCTCACTAAAGTCTCCCTGAGAGCACCCAACCAAAGTCTCCCTGAGAGCACCTCACTAAAGTCTCCCTGAGAGCACCCAACTAAAGTCTCCCTGAGAGCACCCAACCGAAGTCTCCCTGAGAGCACCCAACTAAAGTCTCCCTGAGAGCACCCAACCAAAGTCTCCCTGAGAGCACCCAACTAAAGTCTCCCTGAGAGCACCGCACTAAAGTCTCCCTGAGAGCATCCAACCAAGGTCTCCCTGAGAGCACCTCACTAAAGTCTCCCTGAGAGCACCCAACCAAAGTCTCCCTGAGAGCACCTCACTAAAGTCTCCCTGAGAGCACCTCACTAAAGTCTCCCTGAGAGCACCTCACCAAAGTCTCCCTGAGAGCACCCAACCAAAGTCTCCCTGAGTGCACCTCACTAAAGTCTCCCTGAGAGCACCTCACTAAAGTCTCCCTGAGAGCACCTCACCAAAGTCTCCCTGAGAGCACCCAACCAAAGTCTCCCTGAGAGCACCCTTACTAAAGTCTCCCTGAGAGCACCTCACCAAAGTCTCCCTGAGAGCACCTCACTAAAGTCTCCCTGAGAGCACCCACCCAAAGTCTCCCTGAGAGCATCCAACCAAAGTCTCCCTGAGAGCACCTCACTAAAGTCTCCCTGAGAGCACCTCACCAAAGTCTCCCTGAGAGCACCCAACCAAAGTCTCCCTGAGAGCACCTCACTAAAGTCTCCCTTAGAGCACCCATTCCGCGTTGTTCATCTGTCAAGATGCTGTCTTTTCAGATCCCGATTTAGGTTTGATCATGATGCTGTCTAATCATTCCGCTATGTTCATCTGTCAAGATGCTGTCTTCTCAGATCTCAATTTCGGTTTGATCATGATGCTGTCTAATCATTCCGCTGTGTTCATCTGTCAAGATCCTGTCTTCTCAGATCCCAATTTAGGTTTGATCATGATGCTGTCTAATCATTCCGCTATATTCATCTGTCAAGATGCTGTCTTCTCAGATCCCGATTCAGGTTTGATCATGATGCTGTCTAATCATTCCGCTGTGTTCATCTGTCAAGATGCTGTCTACTCAGATTCCGATTCAGGTTTGATCATGATGCTGTCTAATCATTCCGCTATGTTCATCTGTCAAGATGCTGTCTTCTCAGATCCCAATTTCGGTTTGATCATGATGCTGTCTAATCATTCCGCTGTGTTCATCTGTCAAGATCCTGTCTTCTCAGATCCCAATTTAGGTTTGATCATGATGCTGTCTAATCATTCCGCTATATTCATCTGTCAAGATGCTGTCTTTTCAGATCCCAATTCAGGTGTGATCATGATGCTGTCTAATCATTCTGCTGTGTTCATCTGTCAAGATGCTGTCTTCTCAGATCCCAATTCAGGTTTGATCATGATAACTGTCTAATCATTCCGCAACGTTCGTCTGTCAAGATGCTGTCTTCTCAGATCTCAATCCCGGTTTGATCATGATAACTGTCTAATCATTCCGCTTCGTTCATCTGTCAAGATGCTGTCTTCTCAGATCCCAGGTTTGATCATGATAACTGTCTAATCATTCCGCTTCGTTCATCTGTCAAGATGCTGTCTTCTCAGATCCCAATTCAGGTTTGATCATGATAACTGTCTAATCATTCCGCAACGTTCGTCTGTCAAGATGCTGTCTTCTCAGATCTCAATCCCGGTTTGATCATGATAACTGTCTAATCATTCCGCTTCGTTCATCTGTCAAGATGCTGTCTTCTCAGATCCCAGGTTTGATCATGATAACTGTCTAATCATTCCGCTTCGTTCATCTGTCAAGATGCTGTCTTCTCAGATCCCAATTCAGGTTTGATCATGATAACTGTCTAATCATTCCGCAACGTTCGTCTGTCAAGATGCTGTCTTCTCAGATCTCAATCCAGGTTTGATCATGATAACTGTCTAATCATTCCGCTTCGTTCGTCTGTCAAGATGCTGTCTTCTCAGATCTCAATCCAGGTTTGATCATGATGCTGTCTAATCATTCCGCTGTGTTCATCTGTTAAGATGCTGTCTTCTCAGATCCCAATTCAGGAATGATCAAGATGCTGTCTAATCATTTCGCTTGTCCCAGATCCAAATTTAGGTTTGATAATGATGCTGTCTAATCATTCCGCTTTACAATCTCCAAATCCCTGAGTGGCTTAATTAGATGCTGTCTAATCATTCCATTCTGCAATTTGTGCGAATCTGTCTCACTCCCCCTTGAGAGTCCATCTCAGTTTTCTTTTCGAGATTCTGTCTTGTCAATCCATCTTATCATTCCCTCTCGATTAGAATCTGTCTAGTCGATCCATCTCGTCACCCCCTTGCATCCTTTCTGTTTGAAATCTTGGGCCAGTCAAAATGTGTTGTCTGTTCGGCTTTGGCTTTCGTGCGACAAGCACACTCGGCCAAAGAGGGGCATCTGTAGACACCCCATTTTGACAAGGCCCTAAACCTGCATATTCGAATAAAATCCCGAGGTCAGGCGGAAAATGAATGAAATTAATCCGAGCAAAAGAGAATGTGGGGCCCGCTTGTGTGGGGCCCGTTTGATGTGGGACCCGCCTGTGTGGGACCGCTTTTGTGGGGCCCGCTGGTGTGGGGCCTGCTGATGTGGGACCCGCCTGTGTGGGACCCGCTTTTGTGGGACCCGCTGGTGTGGGGCCAGCTGTTGTGGGACCCGCTAATGTGGGATCCGCTTATATTTAAGGAGAGAATAAGGAATGTCATCATTTTCTTTTCTTTTTTTTAATAACGTTTTGGTTTTCATATGGCATCCAATGCCATGTGATGATTGTTTTTCTATTTTTTTATTTTTATTTTTGCAAAAAAATGGGAAATGTGGGGGACATAGGGGGACAAGAACTCATCATGAGTTCTTCTCCTCATGATGGCCTCCCCAGTCTTCTCTCTCGCGGTGGAAAAACAGTAAAAAAAAAAAAGAAAATCGACAGTGGAAAAAAAGGGAGCAGAGGAGAAAAACCAGAGTGGAAAAACAGTAAAAAAAAAAAAGAAAATCGACAGTGGAGAAAAAGGGAGCAGAGGAGAAAAACCAGAGGGAAAAAAGAAAAAAAAAAAGAAGAAAATCGGCAGAGAGGGAGATCCGGCCAGTCATCTTCTCCGGCGAATTCCTTGCCGGAATCCGATCGCACATCTCTCATTACCAGTCACCTTCTTCATCTCCATCTACGCCACAAGCGTCTCAGATCCGGTGGTTTTATATTGATCCGGCGGATCTCCGGCAAATTTCTCCCTTCTTCGGTCAGTATCATCGGATTCCGTCGATTTTTACTACCTCCTGCAATGATTCCATCTCCGGCCAAGATCCGAGGTCTGCAAATCTGAAAGGAGAGAGGATCAAGCTGCTGATTTCAAATCTTTCCGAGCTTTGATCATTTTTTTTAAACTCGATTAGCAGTCCATGTAAGTAGTTTCTCTTGAATGTTTGTTTTTGTTCTTGAGTTTTATTTGGAGGCTTGAGTTGCTTGTGATTGTAGACACCCCGCTGATGTGTGGGGCCCGCTGATGTGGGGCCCGCTGTGTGTGGGGCCCGCTGATGTGTGGGGCCCGCTGGTGTGGGGCCCGCTGATGTGTGGGGCCCGCTGTGTGTGGGGCCCGCTGATGTGTGGGGCCCGCTGTGTGTGGGGCCCGCTGGTGTGGGGCCCGCTGTGTGTGGGGCCCGCTGACGTGTGGGGCCCGCTGATGTGGGACCCGCTGACGTGTGGGGCCCGCTGATGTGGGACCCGCTGATGTGTGGGGCCCGCTGTGTGTGGGGCCCGCTGCTGTGTGGGGCCTGCTGATGTGTGGGGCCCGCTGTGTGTGGGGCCCGCTGTGTGTGGGGCCCGCTGGTGTGTGGGGCCCGCTGGTGTGTGGGACCCGCTGGTGTGGGACCCGCTGGTGTGGGACCCGCTGACGTGTGGGGCCCGCTGTGTATGGGACCCGTTTATGTGGGGCCCGCTGATGTGGGGCCCGTTTGTGTGGTTTTCTTCTTCTTTTTTTTAGAGTCTGTTATAGAGAGTTTAGGATTCCGTCCTTCCATCTTTCAGAGTCAGTCTTCAGCATAGGAGTCAGTCCTTCAGTCTTTCAGGGGTCTGTCCTATCATCATAGGGGTTAGGATTCTGTCCATCCCCTCATCCAATCACGTGATTTTATTCACTCCTGCAAGGTATAGGATGCTGTCCAACCCTTGCAGAGTTGTTATTCTGTTCATCCCCCCCGCAAAGCATAGGATGCTGTCCAACCTTTGCGGGATATCAGGAGTCTGTCCTCCCCTTGTGATGATAGGATTTTGTCCTCTTGTGTCGAAAAATTCAAAAACATCTGAAAAATCAAAAATCTCAAAAATCTCGAGTCATTAGAGTGTAGTTAGGAAAATCAGTCCGAACTACGGATGGCTTGATCCCTAGCTGAGGGGTACGTAGGCAGCTCAGGCGTGCTGCTGGCATCCTGAGTGCAGTCACCATTATTTTCACTTTCACTCTTTTTACACCATTTTTGTAAATATTTCTCACCTTTCCTTCCGAACTACGGATGGCTTTATCCCTAGCTGAGGGGTACGTAGGCAGCTCAGGCGTGCTGCTGGCATCCTGAGTGCAGTCACACCATTATTTTTTTCCACTCTTTTCGTCACCATTTTTTTAAATATTTCTCAAACATTTCAAAACAAAAGCAAAAAAAAAAAATGGGCAAGGACGGTGATTGCCAGGTCACTCGGAGCCCTCTTTTCATTCCATTTCCGGTTTTCATCGTGGTTTGCCGGTTTTATCGATTTTCCGACGTTTTTATCACGTTTTGGGACGGGCGACGACGTAGCGTGGCCCCTTTGCAGGGATTGTCCTCGCTGAGCCCAACGATAGGCTATGACGATCGTGAGACCTATCCGATCTTCAGCAGATCAGGATTGTTGAGTTTGATTCATTAGAATTGCTCCCTGAGCCTATCGTACGCTCCCTTTTATTTTCCCTGTCATTCTCGATTTATCGATTCATTTTTTTTCCTCGCATCTTTTGTTTATCGTGTGTTTGTCTTTGGTTCCTTGTGTGTTTACTTTCAGCTTGCTTATTATTGTGCGCTTAGTTTCACATGCTTAGCTGTGGCTATTTATTGCTTTTCTGCTTACCATATCTGATATTGCTTGTTTAGCTGTAGCTGTGCATGCGGATGTTACTGCTTTCCTAGATGTGATGGGTTAGGAATAGATGCAGTGAGTTAGGATTTGGATGTCTATTTTCTTTTGCCCATCCCCGGGTCATGCATGCTTAGATAGACGTTTTCTCGGGGATGCTCGTTCCCATTTCACATGATTTTCGCCCAAAATTCTTCAAAATTAATTAAAAATGGCATAAGAGACCAGGTGCTCGCACTTGGGCGAATTGGGGGCGCCTAACCCCTTCCCCATTCGTCATCAGGCACGGACCTTTTACATCTCTGGTTATCTGTTGCGACAGAGCACAGCATGGGATCCAGGGCCCACTTCCTTGGATGGCGACTCTTTCTTTGTTCGAGGTGCGCCTCGAATCCGGGCTGGTCCCCGAATCGAGAGGTATCTCACTTCACATCGCCGCTCATGCTGTGAGGGGCACTCTTTCGAGAGTTCCTTGGCGGAGCTCTCCTTCACGTGGATGATCCTGAGACTCGCGTAGGGGGCACGTCCCCCCGCCCCGTCCCGGATCGCGGGTCCACACATCTTAGATGAAATCCTAGGATAATAAAATCCTCAACTTGAATTAAATAACTTCTCCTAAAACTGTTGAAACAGTCAATCCCGTCTAGGTCAGTGTCTTAGTCGAGTTAGGCATAAGTAGCTTAGCTTAGGTGCACCGAACTACGTCGACTCTGATCCCAGTGAGGCTTGGGTACGTAGGCAGCTTGGATGTCTGATGGCATACCAATCACGAGTCGGCACCACAACAAATTGTGGTGTTTTGTATATTAATTTTCTTGTAAATGCTTAATGAAATCACTTAGGATTTTCCATGAAATTAGAATTTTAGGAGAACTGTCACTTAGATTGAATCCAGACAAATTAAGAAATCAAGATACACATCTAGGATTCACATTGAAATTAGATTTTATGATGCATGTCACTTAGTTCGCACATTAACAGAGAGTTGAATGAGCCATTTAAAATAAATTCAAAAGAGTTAGCTTTTGGAATCGAAGACCGATTATCGGGCAGGAATGGTGCATGTGGTGGATAACTCCCCATACCTTCCATTCTTGTAACCAAGTAGCGAGTCTAGATTTCTGGTTAATTATGGGTCCTAGATCCCACATCTAGGTGGCGACTCTGTCAGTCTCTTTTGCGTGGAATTCGGATTGCCTTAGTGATCCCAAGTTCACATAAAAGATGAATTAAAATCATTGTTAAAAAGCACACGCCAATTCGCGTGGGTACGAGAGACCAAGAGAAGGCGTGGCGGCTCGCGCCCCACCCCTCTCGCGGGATCGGGTCCCACAGTTGTATAGATGCGAGGTTTGCTTTTCTTGGTTTCATTTTCATGGTTATGCTTTATCTATGATTTGCATGTTCCGATCGTGTGAAGTTAGGATTCAGGTTCTTGCTATAAGTTCTATTCTAATTTCTTGATTCTCATTATTTCTATTCGGGAGATGTGTGAATGTTTGAGAGGTATGTTGGTAGGATCAGTCCTTGCTTCCAAGTTCATTTTGGTTCCTTGGATTCTAGAATAGTTATCTGCCTCATGTAGCTTACAAACAAGGTAATTGGTTTCATTTTGGCTATTGCTTTTAATTTTGGGCAAGGTGAATTTGAGCCAAGATAGTTCATAGTGTATCATTTCAGTTTGGTAGAGTCACAAGTAGGGTTTACTGGTTGGGCCTCATATATGTATAACGTGTTGCACTATGAGCGAAAACCAAATGATTCCTTTGTATGTTCTGATAACAACACTAAGCTTGCCTGTATTGTTGATTCGAAAATTACATGCATTGTTCTGTGAATATATGTGAACTTAGCTTTGATAAGGAAAGTCATGTGTTAGGTTTTCATGTTCATCTGTTGAGATGTTTATCCGTATTGATTGGTCATTTGGAGCTTGAGGATATGGTATGCCTTAGATAAAGTTGGGATAATGAGCTTGGTCTTCTAGTTAGCTTCATTTCATTTGCCCTTTAGGGAATTTTTGAAAGTCTTGTTTGGTTTAGCATTTTAGAGGTTTTAATCTGAATTTCACACAATTTAAGCTGTTAAATACTAAGAGATACATTTCAATTATCGGCATTTGAGGTCTTGTCATTTATTGCCCTTGGTTTATTTTGTTATGTTATCTTTGTGATGTCACAAAAGGAGAATTAGATAATTTGTTCCAGTTTGAATGCTTCTTTTGCCCAAAATTTTTCAAAATTAATAAAAATGGCATAAGAGACCAAGTGCTTGCACTCGGGCGGATGGGGTGCTCTTCGGACCTTCATCATTCGTCACCAAGCACGGACCCAAATTATATCTCTGGATTTATCCATTGCACAGAGCATTTGTTTTGGTTCCATAGCCTATCCATAGATGGCGACTATGAGTTATTTTAGGAATATCTTAGTTTAAAGATTTTCATCTCCGGATCAAGAGGTATCTCACATACATCGTCACTCATGCTGTGAGAGGTACTCTTTCGAGAGTTCATTGGTAGAGCTGTCCTTCACATGTGGAGATCTTAGAGGCCGTTGGGGGCTCGTCCATCACCTTCCTCGGGATTGCGGGTCCACAGTATCCTTCCAATTATTCATCGTTGACCTTTATTATCCTCAAAATATTGGTCAGTAGCTAGTTAATTCATCCATAGTAAAAAAACATTTCATATCCTCGATACCGTTAAACTATGACTTCTTAGCTAAATAAATCAATAATTACAATCTTACCACCTACAGGGTCACACTGCCCAGCTCTGGTAGTTTATAAAATCATGTCTAACTCTCAATAATCCTCAAAATTTAGAAAGCTTTTTATTTAGATTCTTTAGAAATCCTAGATATAAACTCTCATAAGAGAGAGAGAGAGAGAGAGAAGCAAGAGATTTGGGGCAAGAGAGAGGCTTTTTCTCTCTTGGTGGAGGCTTGGGCTAGAGAGAGATAGAGAAAAGAGAGAGGAAAAAGGAGAAGAGAAAGAAGAGAAAGAAGAGAGAGAGAGAGAGAGAGAGAGAGAGAGAGAGAGAGAGAGGGAGGGAGGGAGGGAGGGAGGGAGTTTCGTCTTGGGTTCTTCTCATGGGTTTTCTTCTCGGGGTTTTCTCTCGGGGTTTTCTCTCGGGTTATTCTTGGTGTACGGTCTTGGGTGAGAGAAGCAAGGAAAGGGTTGTGGGTTTGGGTTTAATCTATTTTAATCCTAGTATATTGTTTTTCTCATAGTAGAAGATCGTGTTCTCACCCGTGGATGTAGGCATCTTGGCTGAACTACGTAAAATCTTGGTGTTCATCTTGTGGCTTGTGTTTTCATTTTGCTTTTCTGTTTATTTGTGCACATTTAAATCAGATTTGTTCTCCGGATTTTCCCAACAGATTCTATTGAAACCTATTTCATCTAAATTAAAGATGAATTAAGTTTTTCAATGTAACAAGAAGTTGAATGATCAAGTAGGTAAAGTCCCCTTCCATAATGTTATATAATTAGCCAGAACATACCTTACATATTCCTTATAGTACGCTCAAACTATGTAACTGATCTAAACTTTTCAAGTGCATATTCTTGAAATTATCCATGCGCTCCGAATCTTTCTTTATATCTTCCATAGATCAATATGATCCGACTTTGATCTAGAACTCCAATCATATATGCCAACTAAATTTTACTAGTAGAAAGAGTAACGAATCTAATAATATTTAAGTAAAACAGAATCCTGCACTCAGTGAGTGCGCCACATGGCAATCCCTCTGTATTTTGTTTTTATATTTTTCCCGTTTTCCTCCCCTTTTTACACTCTTTTTTCCGCAACGACAATACGATTCATCTCCTACCTTCTCATCTTCCCTTCTTTTCCTCCCTCTCTCTCATTAATTGCCACAAGATGGAAGTTTTGGTTGAGTTCTAAAATTTTATCGAGGTTTGAGGTCTATAAAATTGACTGCAAAAAAGAGATTCCATCTGAATCACCTTTGGCTTCTTCATAATTCGTTCACAACTAAGGTCCTCTCTCTCTCTCTCTCTCTCTCTCTCTCTATCTGAATCTCATTCAAAGTGGAAACTTATTGCTTTGATGTATTTCCTTTTTCATTGTTCAAATTAAAGATTGGATTTTATTTGATTGTAATTCTGGTGATTACAGGGTTTTGTGTTCTCAGCGATCACAAAGTTAGTTGCTCAGAAGGCCTCTCTTTCTGCGTTGATTATCTGAAGGTTAGACTTTCCCAGGTCATCGCTTTTTTTTAATGAAACCCTCTGTTGTTGTTTTTCTTTTTCACTGTATTTTTTTTTGTTCACTTCATTTGATTCTTTGTTTTTCGTTCTCGTGCAACGCACAGGTCTGTAACTAGTATTTGAGTAAAGAGTAGCGAATACTCCAATCATATAAAGTGGTGGGCCCCACTCAATCAAAACATGAAATGTAAAACGTGGCCCTACCATAATGCATAGGTTTGAGTAAAGATGGTGGGCCCCACCCCATCAATAACATTAGGGGTAAAATGATGAGCCCTACCACATCAAAATCTGAGTTACGAAATGGTAGGCCCCCACCCTATAAAACACATGAGGTTTAAAACGGTGGCCACATCCCATCAATACCTGAGGTGCAAAATGGTGGACCCCACCATATAGAAAATTAATGCTAAACCAAATTTTTAAAGGAAATGGTTTTCGATAAAAAAAATTCTTGGAATGAAAAGCAACGACAATGAAAAGAACCACTAGTATCTAACTATGTATTATAATAATAGGGGATTTGCTAGGCAATTTTGCAGCGGCTGGCTTTTGCATGTGAGAACAGCCACACAGGTTGACGTTTTGACAGATTGTATCTTATTCACTGAATTCATCTGAGGTGGTTGTTCTCACATGAAAAAGCCAGCCGTGAAATTGCTTTCTGCGAAATTGCCTAGCAAATGCCTTGAGTTTCAATTTTATAGCATCATTTCTTTGATCGAGAGTTCAAAAGCATTTAATTCACTTTTTATATATACGAGAGCATCCAATCAAACTATCTTCGAGGCTTACTCGCTCGCAACAAGGATAAAATCTTATAATGTTCTTGTTCTCCAAACAAATTAAATGAATAAGATACAATCTCTCAAAATGTCAACCTGTGTCGCTGTTCTCACATGAAAAGCCAGCCGTGAAATTGCTTTCCGCAAAAGCAAATGCCTTGAGTTTCAATATATTTTTTTTTTTTTGAAAAGGCATTTTAAAATTTTTTTTTTTGAAAAGGGAGTTTCAATATTTTTTATTTGAGTAAAATAATTGAGTTTCAATATTATGTTGGTTTTTATGGATGATCCAAGGGTTAAATTCCCTTTTTCGAATTTGTGATTTGTAAATGGACGGTTCGAAATATTAGAAGACAATGGTGAAAAAATCTTCAGAATTTGAAGCGTGAGGATCATCTTATGCGGGAGAGCATTATTTCAGGCACTTCCATTATAGTGCTGAGTAAATGAATCGTTTAGATCATAAACTCATAGCCTACAATTTTTTTGGTGCTGGTATTTTTTACATGGAAAATATAGTCACCATATATTTGCCCTATATTTTAAGCATATATTTGAGAACTTATATGGTGGCTAACCGTCAAGTCGTACCACCCTTGATCTTTGATCCAACAGCAGCCTCTTAAACAGTGTGCTGCTGTTGGATGAAAAATCAAGGGCAGTACCGCTTTCACGGTACTTGAGGGCACCATATGAAAAGTCTGTATTATATAAAGATGGAAACTTTTAAAGTCAAGTGTTAACTCAAATTTTTATGAGACTAATTGCTAAATTAAAGAACCATTAAAGACAAATTTTGCACGTGCCCGATTGGCTGGGCATCCACCCTTGATATTTGATCCAACAGCAGCCTACCTTTTCAACTTTTTCAGGGGCTGCTGCTGGATCAAATACCAAGGGCAGATGCCCCGCCCTTTTACGTGCCCGGGCACCATATAATTTCTCGGACTAACGGCCATGTCCTTTGAAATGAAAAAGAGAAATACGATCGGAATTGGAGACTTATGAAACGTTTTGTGCATTTTAATGCATGGTTTGTTTGGTAGAGAGAGATTTGAGAGAGAGAGAGAGAGAGTCGATTGAGTGAGTTTTTATATGGTGTAAGCCCATATACTCCAGTATTTTTCAAAATGTAATGTACGAGCCACACCATATGATGATCCAAACAGTCCATTTGATGAGACACAACATAAACAGGTTGTGGCCCAAAAATCCTTTAATAGGATGGTCCTAACCCCGCCCGATCTATAGAGGTTTCCATAATATGTCGTTCTATATAGATCGGATGGCTAGGATCATCCTATGGAAATGCTTTTTTGGCCACAACCTATTTGCGTTGTGTCCAATCAAATGTACGGTTTGGATCATCCTATAGTGTGGCCCATACGTCACTTTTAAAAATATACACGATTATACGAGCTTACACCATATAAAATCTCCTTATTTCAATTATATAAGGGCCCGTTTGGATACCTCATATATTGTATTTGGATTTGGAATTGAGTTTTGAATACAAAATGAATAGATCCAGCAGCTCATGTTGAGGGAGAGAGAGGGGGAAGGGGGATACTTCCTATTGGAAGGGGAAGGTTAAGGAGCAAAGAGGGTGAAGGAAACTGCCAGATCTGTGGATTTCCAATTTCTTATTTGCACAGTTTATTTGGAAATCTGATTTTTTTCACTGTCAGCTGTTGAATTGGAAATCCAAGAATTTGATCCGATCCAAATTACAATGCAAAAAGGGCTGCAAATGTGAGAAATCCAAATCAAAATCATCTCTGCATCCAAACGGGCACTAATAGATTTATTTCTGCAGAAATTAATTATAATACGGTAGTGGTGATATCATCTCTTTCATTCATCCCAAAAATAAAGAATAAGGGCATATAGACATTTTTTAATGACACTATGGTCGGCTAACATCTCATTGTGAAATGATGCCTAGAAAAAATCTTTGGAGCGAATTGTTATTTTATTTTTAGAGAATAATATTGTCCATCGGATTAGTTCCTTGTCATTGGTGTCAAATCACACAAACACAGTCTTTTTAAATGTGTCCATCGGATTAGTTCCTTGTCATTTGTGCTGAGATATAAAAAGACAGTCTTTTTAAATGTGTCAAAGCCATTGAATCACTGCACATGCCAATCTTGTGACAGCTACGCACCATATAAAATCTCATATGTTACATGGTGTCAAATCACACAAACACACCCACTATTATCACATGTGTGGGTTGGCCATTTGCAAACGTCTCAATTCACAAACACATATTACATATATCACGTGTGTGCGTTGGCCATTTGCAAACTACAAGGTCTCAAATCATACAAGTGTAACTTGTGATCGGTTGGCCTTTTTCAAATCACACATGGCAATATTCACAAACAAGGGACTCTGGGGCTACTTAAGAGGGAAACCCAACCCCAATCTAACTACAATACCATCTAGCTCTTTTTCCTATGGCTCTCTATGCTTTATCCGGCTGGATTTCTTTTCTTCTGCCGATCCTTCCTCTGCTTCCTCTCTTACTTCTCATTTTCATGAAGAAAAGAGCAAGACCTTATAATCTTCCTCCAGGCCCCTCTCCCCTTCCCATCCTCGGAAACTTACACCGACTCGGTGGGTTGCCCCACCGATCCCTCTGGTCACTCTCCAAAGAATATGGCCCCCTCATGCACCTTCAACTCGGCCGCGTTCCAACGCTGGTTGTTTCCTCTGCCAGAATGGCAAAAGAGGTCTTGAAATCTCACGATCATGAATTCTGCAACAAGCCCGCCTTCGCCTCTCAACAGAAATTATCTTACAATTTCTTAGACATGGCTTTTGCCCCATATGGTTACAATTGGAAGGAGATGAGAAAAATCTGTGTTCTTGAGCTACTTAGCCCTAAGAGAGTCCAATCATTTGGATTAGTGAGGGAAGAAGAGATAGAGAAAATGATCCAATGCATATCTCAATCTTCATCCTCAGACCCTGTAAATCTAAGTGCAGTGCTCCCTTCTCTCACCAACAGCATAATTTGTAAGACTGCTTTCGGTAAGAGTTCCGAAAGAATTCTTCGAGTTCTTGAAGATGGAATGACTTTGTTGACTGGTTTCATGGTGGCTGATTTCTTGCCATGGATGTGGTGGATTGATGTGGTTACTGGGCAACAAGCCAAGATTGAGAAGAATTTCATGGATTTGGATACTTTCTTCGAGCAGGCTATTGAGGAGCACCTTGACCACAAGAGGGAGAGACTGGACCAAGAAGACTTGATTGATGTCTTGCTCCGAGTTCAGAAGGATCTGCATCTTACTAAAGATCATGTCAAGGGAGTCCTCATGGTAATCCACTTGTTCCATTAATTGACTTTTGACTAAAATTCCTTGGGCCTTGTTCGTCTCGGATTCTGATAATCGATTGTGAGTTCCCAACCAATTATTGGCTCAAACTTAAATGTAATTTTGAGCCAACAATTTGTAGGGTGTTAGGTACCTTACGAATACGACAAATGCTCCAGAGCTGATGCAACACTTTAGTCAAGGCCCTTTCAAAACTTATCTCATACTAGGCTGGGCCCCACCCAGTCCCATACCTAGGTGGGCTCCCACTCAGGAACGTAACATACCACCACACTTCCGCATCCACCGTCCTCATCGGCCTACTCTGTAACAACTCTCACTCTGGCTAGTTTCCAGATAGCCCTTTCCACATGTCGTCCCTTCCTCAGCGCCCACTCTGTGGCAAATTCTCTCTAGTGGCTTTCACTCATGCTTTTTATCATGTAGCCCTTTCCAAGTAGTCCTCTCCACAGGTCACCCCTTCCGTTTCTCAAACTTGAGGCGTGATGGCTGTTCTGATACCAAATGTTAGGTAACATACCGCCAAAAGCTCCAGACTTGATGGAACGCGTTAGGCAGGGCCTTTAAACATGTCCATGCCAGGCTGGGTCCCACCCAATCCCATACCTGGGAGGGCTCCCACTCAGGCCCTTAACATTGAGGGCTCACAATCGGTTGTCACAATCTGAAATGAACATGGCCTTAATCTCTAAGATATTTTGCAATTAGTTATATAAAATTATTAAATGGCTAGTGTAATATTTTGAAACTTTTTTTGCCAATTGTCCTTCGATATTTTCTAAACTAATGATTTTTTCCAACAAGAAATTTAGCCTTGGCAGAGTTCTCATAGTAAAAATAAAACATTATATTTTCCTAGGGATACAAAAATCTAAAAAACAATTAAGGAGAAAAAGTCATGCTTTCCACATTTGTCAAAAAAAATTTAGTATCCATTGTACGTTAACTTAAGTAGTTGCTGGATTGATGCATTTTCATTTCTTGTTTTTCCGATCACATAGGATTTTTCTTGTAGTTTTCCAGTTTTATTAGGACAAAGAAAGAGCGGGAGAGAGGGAGAGAGATAGAAAGAGAGACCTTTAGAGAACATAATATACAAAGGAATATTTCATTGGGAGTGTGAGTTAGGAATGGTAGGTGCTCTTGTATGGGAAAACAAGAGAAGAGTGTAGAATTCAAGGAAGAGGAGGTCTGGCCCCAATTAGTTGAATCGATTATGTAGTGTTGTGATCATAATACCAAGGTAAGGGAGCTTGGGAGATACACGGCCAAAGGGCCCGTGTAAAGCCGCAATAAAATTACAAATGCAATATAAAAAAGAGGACTTTCTTGTATCTCTAAACAACATACAAGAGCAATGCTAAGCAATGCTATTTTCCCCCTTTTTTCCTTAAAAATATCTACACCTCTTCTCCCTTCAACCTTTACCCTTGAAGCTTCTATCTATGCATACAATCTCTACACAAACAAATCCACTTATATACTTAAGACACTCCTAAAATAGCTAAATACATTAAATATATTGTTGTAGTCCCAATGAGTCCTTTAAGCGTCCTGTAGAAGTTTTTAATTTTTTAAGATTTTAATTTAGAATGTGTTCAGTTGTTTGTAGGAAAAGAAAGTAAAATTGCGTGGAAACAAAGAAAAGTAAAGAAAGAAAATGAAAATGAAAAGTTATTGAAAAAAGATCGTTTTGTTGACAAGAAAAGGAAAGGAATCCAAGACCAAAAAAGTTGTTGAAATGGAAAATGAATAGTTTTTAATTTTGTCAAGAAAAGGAATCGAAGCCCAAAAGTTATTTTTCTTTTCCCAAGCTCAAAATCCTCCACTCACAGCATAATTTTAAAAGCTAGAAAATGTGCCTAACTTTCTCTCAATGCCCGCTGACCTTCCTTCCAAGTCATTTTCTCAAGGCACTAAAATGGCACAAGAAAACGTCCAGATTTCTATCTTTTAGACTAAAAGCGCTACTTTCTAGTGGAATCCATTAGAAAATGCAACAACCGAACCGTGCTTAAGCAGCATCATAGGAAATCCACATTAACTTTTTTATATTCTAGCCAGCCTAAGCGGGTGCTGGCTCTTCGGCATAAAGTCGCAGGTTTGCTCCCCGGAGATGAGTGTTCGAATCCCACCCGGACTTAGCCTTATGCACGTGTATGTGGGAAGTCTACAAAGAATTTCCACAAAAGCATGAATATTGATTTTGATTTATGATTTCCTAAAATTCTAAAACGTAAAAAACTTCTAATCTTCGTCACTTTGATTATCATCTACGTTAATGAAATGTTCATCTTCAGCTTTGTAATTTAGCATTCAAACAACTCAATGATCATCATCATTTCTGTATGCTTGTTTCCTCCCTGAGCAAAAGTTAATATCTCTAACAGAGATCTAATTATACGTGGCACAGAATATTTTGGTTGCAGGGACGGACACAATATCCGCAACAGCAGCATGGGTGATGACAGAGCTTATAAGGAATCCAAGAACAATGAAGATAGCACAAGATGAAGTTAGAAGGATAGTTGGAAGGAAAAATAAAGTGGATGAAAGCTTTCTTCCCCAACTTATATATCTAAAGTCAGTGGTGAAGGAAACAATGAGGTTACACCCTCCAGGTCCATTGCTTATTCCCAGAGAATCAATGCAGCATTGTAGAATTGATGGGTATGACATTTTGCCGAAAACTATGGTGATTGTAAATGCATTGGCTATCGGAAGAGACCCCGATTCATGGGAGAGCCCTGAAGATTTCTTGCCGGAAAGATTTTTTAATACCTCGGTGGATTACAAAGGGCAAGATTTTGGTTTCATACCATTTGGGGGAGGTCGAAGAGGTTGCCCTGGAATTTATATGGGAACATTAGTTGTGGAGCTTGTTCTTGCAAACCTTCTCTTCTTCTTCAACTGGGAATTGCCGGCTGGGATGAACAACAAAGATATTGATGTGACTGAAGCACCTGGTTTTACAATGAACAAGAAAAATGCTCTTCGCCTGGTGCCCAAAAGATATATTAATTTTGGGAATGAGCAAGCAGAAGACTAGAAGTTCCTGTCAATCTCTTTTTTTTTCTCTCTATGGTTGTCCTGTAGTTATATGAATAGAATAAGCAGACGGGAAATGATATATTCACTGCTTTTCTTCCTTGGGCCACTCCCTTCTAATGTAAAAAGGCAGTCATAAATACAGTAGAGAGGACTAGCTCAAGGAACAAGATTGGGTGAATATATAACTTCCCTAAGAAGAAATAATGTGCTTAGGTTTCTTGGACTTGCATTTGCTTCTGTTATTATTGATATTTCTCTTGATATTTCTCTTTGATTCTCTATAAGTGTGGATCCCGTCCCGGAGGGGGTGACCCACGAGGATGAGTGTTGCGATGATGATAGCGCCTTTGTCCATTGGATTTGAATATGGTTGCTTTTCTCGTAAACTTGGGATAAAAATCCTAATTTACGAGAGAAGTCAGGACCAGAGTCGCCACCTAGATTAGGGATCTAGGACCCATGATTAACTCTGTATATTTGGTCTACGATTTAAATTCTCGGTAAGTTACCTGATTATGAGATCGGAAGGTGTACCGCACGAAGTGTACAGCATCAATCTTGCCTGACGAAAGTCAGACTTTACCTTTTAAATGCTTTAGTTGTTTAAGTTTTAACTAAAGGGGGTAATTGTGAGTTTTATTTGAAAAATCTAAATATTACTAATGATTTGGCCATTCACAGTTTAGACTCATGCGGGCCAGGAGTGCATCCTACATGCAACTACATGCCTATGTGCCTATGTGATTGTTTTGAGATTGATGAGATTTGATTTGAGTTGAATTTGATTAATTGATTTGAGGTATATGAACCTAGATCTAATGCAATGAACCTAAGTTGCATTTTTAGTATTCTTGTGAAGTTTGGGCTCTAAAAGTTTTATTGTGAAACCTATAGTGAAATTTCTAAGTTTTAGAACCTAAGGTATATATGTTCTTGGAATTTAAGATTTTGGAGTAGTGATTTTCCAATGATGTGAGTTCTTAGGTTCTTTTAGATTTTTGAATTCTTTTAGAGTTCCAATAGCACAAGTAACTAAGCATACAAACAATTATTCTAACATAAACAAACAACCTAGCATGTGAATTCTAAGCATAACAAGCAAGCAACATATTATTTCTAGCATAGGATGAGAACAATTATCAAACAAAGAAATCTAAACATGCAATTACTCAAGCGACTAGAATATAAAAAGAAACATCTAGCATGCAAAAAGGTTTAGGAAAAAGGAAAGGGTGAAAAGGAGAATGAAAGAGATGAGGAATGGTGTAAGGGAACGAGAATGATGGAGAAGGGTGCGACTGAACTTGGGAGTGCCAAGTTGCCTACGTACCCCGTGATGGGGATCAAGCCACACGTAGTTCCACTAGGATTTGGGAATTTTACAGCTAAGATTGAATATTGGGATTTGGATTTGGAATCTAAGGGATGAGCATATGAGATTTCAGCCAAGTGATGAACCCATGAGATTTGATCAAGTAGGTTGGACTTCTTAGATCTTGGAATTGGACATCTGGATTTTGGAACTTCGAATTGGATTTGGGATTGAGGGTGTAGCTTGGTTGAATTAAAATAAGATGTAACTCGGTTAGGGTGACGGGAGGGTACAACACGGTTGCGACTCAGTTTAGCTTGTAGGGATGTGACTCGGTGCGACTTGGCCTAGGTGGTTTGGCTAGACATGGCATGGTAAGACGTTGAGCTTGGCATGTCATAGATGGGTACGGGCAAAACTGGGCTTTGGGGGAGACATGGCCAGATAACTTTATGCTATATGGTGTTATGGGGGGTAGATGTAATCAAGTTGATCAACATATGAGAGATTAGGATGAGGGGCTAGTATGAGCTTAAAGGGTATGAGAGTTGGGTGTGTACATTGGTTAAATATGGGCTGAGAATATTGGTTGCACGCTGATCTAATGAGGACTCGTGCATGGCTGATGAGCATGGGATGGATGGTGATTAGGTAGATATGGGCTATGGTGATAGGCATCAAGGGAATATAACTATGAGGTCTAATAGGGATATGAATGAATTAGGATGAGGAGAGGTATTGTAGCCGAATGGCTCACACGTTAGGGATTGGGAGCATTGGGCGCGGCTAGGCCGGATAGGGTGGTTCCTTGGCTAGGCCGAGTAGGGTGGTTGAGGGTGGCCGCGGATGTGAAGTGGGCTGTGGTCGGTGGATATCAGATGGGTATATGAGGTGGGATATAAGGGGTCTGATGAAGTGTTCATGTATGCAGCTATTGGGTTTGTGGGCTGATATGGTTGAGGTAGATAATTGGACGGTTGATGAGGGCGTGAAATGGGGTTTGATAAATGGGGTCTGATGGCATGAGTACCTATGGATTAATGGGGTGTGGAATAATGGCATGGGTTGAATGAATATGGGTGGCTGAATGTGTATGGGTGGCTGGATTCATGTAAGTGGTCTGATAGGCATGGGTTTATGTAGGAAGATGACCCATGGGGTGTGGGCATGGTGACTAGATGGCTGATGTAAGCATGGCACATGGCGTGAGTGGGGTGGACATACCATGGATATGGTGGCCATGGGATGATAGGGTATATGATCGAACTAGTAGCTTTCTGGGTGTCGAAATAATGAAGAGGGTGCATGTATTGTTGGGTTGTGAGTGGCAGGCATGAGATGACTTTTACGTGTAGATGTAGAGCGTAGGCATGGATGTTGTATATGGTAGTCTTGGGCATGAAGGCTAGGTGTTTGGGGAATAGATTGGGCTAAGGTTGGTCTGTTTGGTTTGGGTTGAGCCGAATTGGGTCTAGGTTGGGCAAGGCCAAGTCCAGTTGGGTTGGATTGGATCGAGTCAAGTCGGGTTGGGTTGGACCCATGTTAGCTTGGGCTGGATCGGGTTAAATCCGGGTTGGCTCGGGCTGACCCGGATTGGGACCGGGTTGGCTCGGGTTAGTTCGGGTTGAGGTCGAACCAGATTAGGTCCGGGTTGGACCAGCTGGTTGGGTATGGGATTGGTGCTAATTTAGCATTGAACCGGGTTGAACCGGGGTTGGACCGGGTTGGTCCGAGGTTGGGGTCTGGGTTTAACTTAACTTGAGTTGGGTCGGGCTGCTAGAGTTGGCTCGGGTTAAGGCCAAGTTGGCCGTGGGTTTAGGTTTAGGCTGAGTGGGCCGAGGGCTTTGGTTAAGGCCAAGTTGGCCGTGGGTTTGGGTCAAGGCCGAGTAAGGTGCGGCTTGGGTTGGGAAGGTGGCGTAACGCGCTAGGCTACGGCTTGGGTTGGGGCACGGCTTTTGGTGTGGGGTGCGGCTTGGGGCGGCTTTGGGCTGGGATGCAAGTTTGAGTTGGATTGAATCGGGTTAGGGCTGAGTTGGACCGGGCAGGTCTGGGTTGACCCGGGATCGAACAGGTTGGGTTGGGTCTCCGTTTGCGTGGTGCAGCCAAGGTTGAGCCGGTAGAGCACATGTGTTTCATCATCCATGTATATGCACAGTACACACATAAGTATGGTGTGTATTGCATGGATGTGCATTAATGTACTCAACACATTTAGGGAATGGAGTCTTAGGTGTGGCTTGATTTAGTTGGAATGAGAACCGGTTCTGGTAGAGGTTGGAACCCACATGGGTTTGTTGATATACAATCCATGGCATTAAAAAATGCACACAGTATATAAGAACAAAACCCATATTGGTTTGGGTGCTAGTACCAATGGGTTGGGGCCTAAGGGGGCTTGTAACATAGGCTTAAGAGTTTAGGCAAAGGATTAAAGTTGACTTTTAAGAATTGGATTAGTGGTAATGGGTTTGGGTAGGTTAAAAGGGGTAGAGGCCATGGTCTGGCACATGTACATGGGATGGGGGTGTGGAGGCTGATTATTGGGTTCGGTCAAGTGGGTCATGCTATTGGATTAGGATGTTAAGGTACATGAATCCACGGGTTTTAAAAGAAAACGGTTTTGCATGGGGCTTGGGTATCGGGTATCCAAACAAAAAGAAAGTATCATTTCGAATCATGCCAATCCCTCTGGAAGCTCTCGTATTTCAAATCCAATTAGAAAAGCATTCATTATTTGATCCTTCAATTAGAACTTTAGCATCACAATTTTCTAATTTTAGTTCCTTCCACTGGAAATTTTCCAACTTCAATTCAAGACCTACTATCCTAAGAACTTCGAATTTGGAGACTTTCCAAATTTGTAAACTCTAACAAATTCGATATTCTTTGATAGATAAAAGAATTTGCTTGTCCCTCTCCTTTTATATTATTTTTAAAAAAAATTGAAAGAAACCATTAGCCTACCTCTTCAAAATCTTGATGACGATCGTTCCTTTGTTGAATGCCCTTGGAGACGATGATTTCTTTTTATGATGATTCCCAAAATGATTCCTAATTGATGCGAGAATTAGGCCGATGAGATGTTTTGGCTGAATTGAGAGTGAGAGAGAGAGAGAGAGAGAGAGAGAGAGAGAGAGAGAGAGAGAGATCTAGGGTGGACGGATTTTTAGAGAGGGAGAGAGATGAGATTTTTGTCGTATGGGCTCTCTTGGAGTATTGAATTGTCTAGAGGAGAAGAGAGCATGGGTATTTATAGGTGAGGGAGGAGCTGAGTTGCCATCTTTGGGTTCTAGAGGTGTAGGGTGGAGATTGAGTGATGGAAAAAGGAAGGGGAATGAATGACCAAGATCAAATTTTTCTAGAATATTCTCCCTCTTCTTTGGCATCTTCCATTTTAGCCATGGCCATGTTCAAAATAGCAGGCACTTATGCGGCCAGGATCAAGCACTAAAGATTTAGGAACAATTCAAGGTCCAGGATGACGCCACTTGTCCTTAGAATCTTTGTAGATTTGGAAGCAAATTTCAAGACAAGAAAAACGTCCAATTTGGTTGCCTTTGTAGAGAATGGCAACAATTTGGATGGCTGCGATTAACTGCAATCTCCATCGAAAGAACGGGCGAGATGAGGTCTCTAAATATCCTGAAATCTTTGCAAAGATATGGACTAAGATTGGGTGGTTAAGATCAATTGTAATCCTTAGGGGATCAAAAGAATGGATGAGATGATGCCTCCAAGTCTCCTAGAATCTTTGTGAAAGATTTTTCAAATATTTTAAATGTGAAAATCGAAAAATGCGGTTTTCAGGAATTTTAAAGTCCGGTTTCGATAATTCTTTCGCCGTTGGAATCGTTGATTTTTTCTCTTTCTTTTAAGCCCAATTTTGCCATAGAAATACTGATTTTGAAATTTTCGACCAGTGAGGACTCCTGATCTCTGCCTGTAGATCATTTTTCCAAAGATCGAGCAAATCGGCGATCTAAACGAACCAACCGATTCGATCGACTTTGGGTCAACGGTTAAAACCATTAAACCATGATATTGACAATGATTAAGACATCAAAAAGTTCTGCTATCAATGATTTTAATGGGATGATTTCGACGGATCTCGCTTATCCCTCCTTGATCCGTGACTTTTCACTAGTTTTTTTACTTAGTTAAGTAACCCAATGTTTAATCCTGGTTTGAGATTAACCTTGATTGATATTATTTTGAGTAAATGATCATAAATTCTTGGTAAAGAAAGACGACCAGGTCAAGATCTGCCCTCGATCTAACGATTTACGGAAATCAGGTCTCAGAATGGAATCAGGTCCCGGGCTGTGAAGTGACCCTAGTTTATTTTGTCCCGATTGAAGATCCGTAAAGTCAGATCGAGACATTAATGACCTAAAACATATAAATTCATGATAGAAGGACTCTTACATGGATTTAATACTCTATAGTCACCAATCAGGGCATTTTTTCAATTTTTCGGATCAAATCATCTTACTAGGTACATCTCTTTATCATTTTGGTTTTCAGGAAATTTGAGAATGCATATTTTATCAGTGAAATTCCACGGATCAATATATTAAGTTATTGTTGGTTAAAGTGTAGCAAAATGAGGGTGTCTACAATAAGTAAACAAGATTGATAAGGCATGGATTCTTAAAAGGATGCTTTGATGTATTGACGACGGAGCTATCTCAGATGGATGCTCAAACTGAGTCCACTAGGCCCACCAAGCCTAGTCCCCAAACTTAAAGGTTCAAAAACAGTTTGCACTCCATGATTTTGGGGAATTTTGAGGGTCGAACCTGAATTTACTCATAGCTTTAAAAATAGCAAGCCATATATGATTGGAAAGATCTCCGAGTGTACTTTCAAACGCAATAAATGATTCACAAATCGGAGTTCTGTGGTGGGAGTTATTGTCATTTTTCTAAGAAGGCTTGAAGCTGCCTGCAACATACGAATTTCAACAGTTTTTTGTTTCTTTTTGCCTGCTGTCCAGCCCATTATTCTAAACATTTTTTGCCATTATTTAAGTTAATTTTGAAGCTCCTTTTATGCTTTATCAAGTCCCAAATACCCCCATTAGGTTTAGTTAAATAGCCTTATAAGTTAGTCAAAGTAATGTAGTTTTCATCTCCCCTTTCTCTTGGAACTTGTGTTGTCAAGCTAGGAAATGTTGTTCAAGCCTTTCGAAATGCACCAATGGCTGGAGGGTTGTTCCATTTCTACTTAAATGATTATTTGGGCTGTAGAGAAGGGAATTTTGCAGAGAATTTGAATCAAGTTTAGCCTTTGGCTTTTGAAGAAGAAGGAGTTCTTCTTGTTTATTATGCTCTTATCTCTTGGATGGATTCCTTTCGGTAGCGAGCTGTTTCATCTCAGTTTTTCACTTGTGTCTCCTTCTCTCTTCTCCATTTGTTTGGTGTCAATTTGGTATCAGAGATTGGGTTTTCATGGCTAGTCGTCGTCGCATACCAAACGTCGAAGAAGCCCAGTTCGTGAACGAGCCCTGCATGAGGTTGAGATGGATGATTTAAGAAGACAAGTGCTACAACTCTAGCAGTGTTTAGAATGCTACGAATGTCTCAAAAATGATGATTCACGTCATGATTGAGAGAAAGCTACAACTGATGAAGAGGAGTAGACTAACCCCTTTCATCGCACTCGTAATCAATCGTTGAGTGAAGAGGCTTCTCCACAACGTCAGGATGAACAACCACATTTTGATGACTACAATGATGATGAGGGTGAGGAGATCGCTTGGAACAATCGTGGCGAGGAGTTAGCTATTCGGCATGCTATGAATACAGCCAAAGTGGAAGAAAATCATGAGGGGTTGCCGCATACTATTTTTGATAAATGATGTAAGTCGAATGAAGAGATTTGCAGCCTTATCATTGATAGTGGGAGCTGCGAGAATGTAAAGGCACAAGAGATGATCAACATGATCAACGTTGAGAACGAGACGAGGCCTATGACTTTCAAGTTTGCATGTTTCAAGAAAGGGAATGAGGTACTTTTTAATCAACACTATTTAGTTTCTTTTTCTCTTAGCACACAACATCAAGATGCTCAATTTTGTGATGTGTTACCGATGTATTCTTGTCACTTATTGTTGGGTCCATCCAAGGTGGAAAGTATTCCTAAGATTTAAAAGCAGAGGGAAGTAACTTTCAATCAATGACTAGATTATTAGAGATTCAATAAAATATGAGGAATTGATACAAGAGAATAACCAAAAGTACAAACAATTTGCCAATAAGATAAGGAAGCATGTAAAATTTAAAGGAGACTTTGTTTGGATTATGAAATCCCAGTTGGGGAACCAAAGAGCGGGGGTGAATTGGGTTTATAAAAAAAATTCCTTTTAGGTTAATTAGTATAGATTTTAAATCAAGATTGTAAGTTTGGCACAAAGGGCACAAGGAGCAAATCAATCTACACAAAATAGATTTTCAAGCTAAGTTATTTAAGGATCCCTTGTTAAATTGTAAATGTAAATGGTAAGAGAAGTCGCAAAGTCTTAAGAGATCATTGAAAGCGATCAAAAAGGTACAAAATCACCCACAAAGCAAGTTATTTTATCCGACTGCCCGCGGTTCAAAACTAGTTTCTAAGCTCATATACCTGTCGACAGCGTCAGCGAATAGCACCCACTTACAGGACCCAAAAGCCAACGTATAATAACCCCCATTGGTGCGGGCCCTTATAGTTCACATATAAACCTAAGCCTTCACAAAAGGTGTCCACATATACTAAAGGTCCAAAGGTGTCCACAAATCATTTTTTATAGTTCATATTTACAAAAGATCCGATCTTTGGCTCATTAGGGATTCCATAGCAAAGCGAATCCTAAGGAACCCGAGATAAGTCCTGAGGCACATCTTAAATGAAATCAAACCTTCGCTTTCATCTTTTTAAGATTAAAGAGTTCTTATATTAGGGTTTCTAATAACATAAATCAATAAAGAACATAGTTCTTACCTTGATCCCCACTCTCTAATTCCGAAACTTGGTTTTCTTCTTTTTCCACACGAGAATCTTCTCTTAGAGCTGTAGAAACGTGTTTAGGATTTTAATTAACTCCCAAGAGATGTATTTATAGGCTTTCTTTAAAAAGCCCTAATTAAATAAAACACAAGAGGGGCAAAAAAGCCCCTGCCCCGAAAAATGAATTTTCGTATTGGGGTATTTTTGGGTATTTTAAATTAGGAAAAATAACCAAATAAATGGGCTTTCTACTGACTATGACGTGTCAAGAGGGGTGTTTTCTAAATCACCAATCAAGAGTCCATATGACTAAAATACCCTTGATTTTCTCTCTCTCTCTCTCTCTCTCTCTCTCAAATCACCTTTTTTGAAATGATTACATTTACAATACAAATCCCAAAACCCACCTTTTTCCCTCTTCTTCTTCTTCCTCCCACCTACGAAAAAAAACGTAAGTCTGAAAAACCCAAAAATCTCCATTTTTTAAACCCAAAAACCTCCATTGTTAGATGCCAAAAGCTCCATTCTATTGCTGAAAATTTCATATTTAGATGTCAAACCCTTTCTTGCATTGCACAACGCCTCCATTTGCAACAACTATTGCAAAAAAAACGTTATTGGATTCCGAAATCGAAAAAAAACTTCACTACAAACCACCATTCCATTGCACAAAGCCTCCATTCAATGGAAAGGTGTGTATTTCTAGCCCCATCCCTTCTCTTTCCATTATAAGGCATGTTTACAAACTTGAATGAAAGTTCTCCATGTTAAACTACTGTCTTCCATTGCACAAAGCCTTCAATCACTATTTAATCATATTTAAATTACTTTAAACACTTTATAATCATTGTTATTTTACTGTAAACCACTAATTTCTTAAGTTAAACCACTATTTCACTACGATAAACCACTCCTGAAGGCCACTAAGTAGGGGTTTATAAGTGGTTTATATAGCTTTTTTGGTTAAGAATCCTCAGTAGTGGTTTATAATCCTAAGTAGTGGTTTATTAAGGCTTACCAGTGATTTAGAGTGTTTATAATTGGTTTATAAGGATTAACAATGGTTTAAAGTGTTTATAAGTGATTTATACATGATAAGCAGTAGTTTATAGTGTTTATAAGTGGTTTATATAGGCTTATCAGTGGTTTAGAGTGTTTACAACTGGTTTATATAGGGTAAACAGTGGTTTATCTAAGCCTATCAGTGGTTTAGAGTGTTTATAAGTGGTTTATATAGGCTTATCAGTGGTTTAGAGTGTTTATACATGGTTTATACAAGGTAAGAAGTAGTTTATAGTGTTTATAAGTGGTTTATATACGGTAAGCAGTGGTTTAGAGTGTTTACAAGTGGTTTTATAGGGTAAACAATAATTTATAGAAGCCTAGCAGTGGTTTAGAGTGTTTATAAGTGGTTTATATAGGCTTATCAGTGTTTTAGAGTATTTATAAGTTGTTTATACAGAATAACCAGTAGTTTATATGTTTATAAGTGGTATAGGGTAAGTAGTGGTTTAGAGTATTTACAAGTGGTTTATATAAGGTAAACAGTGGTTTAGAGTGTTCATAAGTATTTTATATAAGCCTAGCAGTGGTTAAGAGGATTTATAAGTGTATAATATATGGTAAACAATAGTTTAGTGTTTATAAGTTGTTTATATAAGCCTAACAGTGGTTTAGATTGTTTATAACTGGTTTATATAGGCTTAACAGTGGTTTAGAGTGTTTATAAGTTGTTTATACAGTATAAGCAGTGGTTTATATAGGGGTAAGCAGTGGTTTAGAGTATTTACAAGTGGTTTATATAGGGTAAACAGTTGTTTAGAGTGTTTATAAGTTGTTTATACAGTGTAAGCACTGGGTTAGAGTGTTTATAAGTGGTTCATGTAAGCCTAGCAGCGGTTTAGAGTGTTTATAAGTGGTTTATATAAGTCTAACAGTGGTTTATAGTGTTTAGAAGTAGTTTATATAGGCTTAACAGTGGTTTAGAGTGTTTATAAGTTGTTTAAACAATGTAAGCGGGGTTTATAATGTTTGTAAGTGGTTTATATATGGGTAAGCAGTGGTTTAGAGTTTTTACAAGTGGTTCATATAAGGTAAACAGTGGTTTAAAGTGTTTATAAGTTGTTTATACAGTGTAAGCAGTGGTTTATATAGGGGTAAGCAGTGGTTTAGAGTATTTACAAGTGGTTTATATAAGGTAAACAGTTGTTTGGAGTGTTTATAAGTTGTTTATACAGTGTAAGCACTGGGTTAGAGTGTTTATAAGTGGTTCATGTAAGCGTAGCAGCGGTTTAGAGTGTTTATAAGTGGTTTATATAAGCCTAACAGTGGTTTATAGTGTTTATAAGTGGTTTATATAGGCTTAACAGTGGTTTAGAGTGTTTATAAGTTGTTTATACAGTGTAAACAGTGGTTTATAGTATTTGTAAGTGGTTTATATAGGGGTAAACAGTGGTTTAGAGTTTTTACAAATGGTTCATATAGGGTAAACAGTGGTTTAGAGTGTTTATAAGTTGTTTATACAGTGCAAGCAGTGGTTTATATAGGGGTAAGCAGTGGTTTAAAGTATTTACAAGTGGTTTATATAAGGTAAACAATTGTTTTGAGTGTTTATAAGTTGTTTATACAGTGTAAGCACTGGGTTAGAGTGTTTATAAGTTGTTCATGTAAGCCTAGCAGCGGTTTAGAGTGTTTATAAGTGATTTATATAAGTCTAACAGTGGTTTATAGTGTTTATAAGTGGTTTATATAGGCTTAACAGTGGTTTAGAGTGTTTATAAGTTGTTTATACAGTATAAGCAGTGGTTTATAGTGTTTGTAAGTGGTTTATATAGGGGTAAGCAGTGGTTTAGAGTTTTTACAAGTGGTTCATATAGGGTAAATAGTAGTTTAGAGTGTTTATAAGTTGTTTATACAGTGTAAGCAGTGGTTTATATAAGGGTAAGCAATGGTTTAGAGTATTTACAAGTGGTTTATATAGGGTAAATAGTTATTTATAGTGTTTATAAGTTGTTTATACAGTGTAAGCAGTGGTTTAGAGTGTTTATAAGTGGTTCATGTAAGCCTAGCAGCAGTTTAGAGTGTTTATAAGTGGTTTATATAGGTTAAGCAGTGGTTTGGAGTATTTACAAGTGGTTTATATAGGGTAAACAGTGGTTTAAAGTGTTTATAAGTATTTTATATAAACCTATGAGTGGTTTAGTGTGTTTACAAGTGTTTAATATAGGGTAATCAGTGGCTTAAAGTATTTATAAGTGATTTATATATCCTATCAGTGGTTTAGAGTGTTTATAAGTGGTTTATATAGACTTAGCAGTGGTTTTAGAGTGTTTATAAGTTGTTTATTTAGAATTACCAATGGTTTGTAGTGTTTATAAGTGGTTTATATTGGCTTAACAGTGGTTTATAGTATTTATAAGTGGTTTATATAGGGTAAGCAGTGGTTCATATTTCCTTGTCATGACTTATTAGTGGTCTAGAGTGTTTCAAAGTGGCCCGAATTGTCTTAGTAGTGGTTTATGTTGTTTTATGGAGACTTAGTAGTGGTTGAAGTTGTGCATAATTCTAAAATGGCTGCTTTACTTGTTAATTAGAATGGGTTTTTTTCAATTGATTATTTTGACAATGGTTTAATTTTGTGTAAACAGAAGAACGGTAGAACGAAGGGCTTCTTTTATCTTACACGTCGACGGCTTTGTAAATGATGCGGTATCATTTGAATACGTCGGCGGGAAGAAGTTGTCACTAACTGTGGATCGGAAAACAAAATTTAGAAAATTTGACACTCTAATTCACAGCAAAATTGGGAGTAATCGAAGTAATGTTTCTTTATCTATCAAGTGTCGATATATTTTAGACCCATATAAGATCATCTTATACGATATTCGAGATGATAACGCCCTAGATCTGGTGATGATGCTTTTTGATAGTACGGTTATTAATTCTCTGAGCTTGTATGTAACTAAAGAGTACACTTTTGGAGAAAACAATTCTCCTGACCCTACGAATGTCGGTATGCCGTATCGATGTGGAGCTCCTCCTGATGAAGGAAGATGTTGTGATGGAGATACGAGTCATAGGTAAAATAGTTGATTGTTTACAATCCATTCATGAAATTGCCTTCCCTTTATTCTGACTCACCTTTGCGTAGATGTCACGCCAACTTAAGTGAAGTTTATGAAGATCCTATTTGTTACCGGAATGTTGGTGTCGCAACGATCCCTACCTCATTTGCAGACACTTCGAGGCTGAAAATTAATTATGTTCCTGCATCACCGAGTCCATCGGCTGTTGCTCGAAAAAAAAAAAAAAGAAGGCATAGCGGTAGTCATAACATACATCGGTAAATTATAGTAGAGAGCAATTGTTGAGTGCTATTCATATTCCTTCCTTTCATTTCTGAATCAATTATTTTATCTCTCATTGCTACCCGATGTGCAGCTATGAAGTGGACTTGAATCAGGATTTTGATGATCCCAATTTTAATGAGACCGACGCCACTGAGACCGAGTTTGAGACAACCCACCCAGGCCAATACGATACGGAGTTGTCTAGGGATTTTGGAGGTGATGTTCATGTTAATGATTTGATTGGACCGAACGATGACAGTAATAACGATGATGCTGACTTTGGTGATGATGAAGAGGACTTCAGTGACGATGATGACATAGGTGATGAGCAAGATGAACCTACTAATTATCTAGGCGATGCTTTGGGAAATACCTATGCAAGGCAGCCAATGGAAGCAGATGAAATAGTTGTAAGGGCTGATGAAGTAAATGAGATTGTGGGACTTGAGGAGTTCACGGTTGGGGCAATGTTCCCAGATCTTAAAGTTTTTCAAAAGAAAGTCAGAGAGTACGCAATCCGGCATCATTTTGTGTTTGTCCCACAGGAGACAAATCTCACAGAGTATGGCGTTAGATGCAAGGAGCGTAGTTGCCCGTGGCGTATCACAGGGACCACTTACACAGATTATGTTAAGGTAAAAACATTTATCCCCCAGCACACATGCTCAGGCACAATGAAAGGGAACAATCATCCCATGGCTACAGCAAAATGGGCTGCTGAAAATTGTCTAGCCTTATCCTCCTGCCCAGAAGACGTCAAGGGTACTTTGATAAGAGAGTACATCAAGGTCCAGTGGGGTATAACATTGTCCTATCGAAAAGCCCACATGGCGAAGGAGCTTATACATGAAATTAAGTGTGGAAATGCCGAGGCGTCTTACCGCATCCTACCTGCGTATACTGAGGAGTTGGTAAGAAGGAATCCTAGCACAATAATGCGGTTGTGCCGATCCCGAGAGCTACGGCCAACAGAGTATGATACTTTCGCCCGTTTATTTTAGTCATTTGGCCCTAGCATACGTGCGTTCAACCGAACAGTTAGGCCCCTGGCCCAAATTGACGGGACCCATTTGCGGGGGAAGTACAGGGGGACTCTACTAGCTCAACTGGGATAGACGGCAACTTTGGGTTATTCCCGCTGGCATTTGCAATAGTCGAGCGTGAGACGTATGAAAACTGGGTATGGTTTCTGCATTTGTTCCATCATAATTTCATTTTAGCGGGCCGAGATGTCATCACGATTGGGTCCGACCGGATGAAAGGGCCTAGAGCCGTAGCTGAAGCTTTGCCCATGTCACACCATAGCTAGTGCATCCATCACCTCAGTGCCAACTTCCATTCAACCTTTAAAAATGAAAAGCTCCGGAAACTCTTTATGACAGCTGCATATTCCCTAAGGGAGGGTGCTTTTAAGGATGCGATGGAGAGTATTAAAAGTCAGAGTAAAAGAGCACACCAATGGATATCAAAAATTCCTAAAGAAAATTGGACCAGCGCGTATTTTGAAGGATGCAGATATAACGTGTTGACAACTAACTGTGGACCCCGATCCGAGAGAGGCGGCGGTGGAGGACGTGTGCCCCCACGCGAGTCAGTCTCAGGATCATCCACGTGAATGGAGAGGTCTACCAAGGAACTCTCGAAAGAATAATGCCCCTCACAGCATGAGTGGCGATACAAAGGTGAGATACCTCTCGATTCGGGGACTAGCCCAGATTCGAGGCGTACCTTAAACAAAGAAGAGTCGCCATCCAAGGAAAAAGGCAAATGGGCCCTGGATCCCATACTATGCTCTGTTGCAACGGATAACCAGAGATATAAAATAAGGTTCGTGCCTGGTTACGAATTCGGAAGGTCTAAAGAGCACCTCATCCGCCCAAGTGCAAACACCTGGTCTCTTATGCCATTTACTTAATAATTTTGAAGAGCTTTGGGCGAAAATCATATGGAATGGGAATGAATATCTCCGAGAAGACATCTATCTAATCATGCATGTCTCGGAGATGAAATCAAAGGCACACAAGATAAAATAAAAGAAGCATGTGTCACCTAAGCATAGCTAGGTTATAAGTGACATTGCCTAATGGGTGTCTAAGTTCTGATGAACAAACACATGCACGACACACCAAAAAAGTATAAGGTCTGCGCAATAAAGTAAGAAAACACTGCAAAACATAGAAAAATGACTCGATATTATACAACCCTAAGACTCTAATCTATACCTAGGCCCGAGTCTTTAGATGATCTGATGTTCATCCAAAGAAGCCTACGTATCCCCGCCTCCACGAGAATCAAGGCAACGTAGTTCTTCGCACCTATTCTAAGCTATGATGCCTAAGACATCTAGACCTCTATCCTAGACTCGATCTAAAGACCGGACTAGTTCTTAAAGCTTCTTGTGTGATTATTTAAATTCCAATGGATTGTAGATTTTAGGACACCCTATATGCCTTAACTAAATGCAGGTTAGCCCTAAGCTAATGCAGGTAGTTCCTATAATCTATGTGTAGCTAGGCTGTACGCCCTAAGGGAAACAATGGGATCACTAGCGTATCCAAGACTTAATCATCAATCGGCGATATGAATCGCCAACTGACTGGACGGAGGCGCTCCTATAACTCTAGGACAAACTCCTAACTCTAACACAAACACAAACAAACCACACAACACATCAAAGACAAACTCAAAACTCTAAAACTCTTTAACTAGGACAAACTCCTAACTCTAGAGGAAGATCTTGTTGAAAACAAGGTTTTGAAGATTTTTGGTATTTTTTCTTAAAATGGGTAAATGATTTATTTACAAAGGTTTGGCTGGACCTGAGATAAGAATCTCAAGCTGCACTACGTACCTCGTGGAAGAGGATCAAGCCAACGTAGTTCGAAATAGATTTCCTAACTACTCCTAATGACTCAAGATTTTTGAGATTTTTGGTTTTTTAGATGTTTTTATTGTTATTAAGTATTTTTGACTCAAAGGGAACAAATCCTATCATCATAAGGGGAGGACAGACTCCTAATATCCCGCAAAGGTTGGACAGCATCCTATGCTTTGCGGGGGAAAAGAACAGAAACACAGCATCTGCAAGGGTTGGACAGCATCCTATACCTTACAAGAACGGATAGAAAAACACAAGATTTGATGAGAGGTTGGATAAAATCCTAACCCCTATGATGATAGGACTGACTCCTGAAAGAAAGACAGACTCTCTAGCTAAGGACAGACTCCTAGGCTAAGGACTGACTCTGAAAATAGGATTCTAAGAAGGAGGTGCTAATGAGACAAAGCCTGTCTCCTAAAAGAAAAAGAGATAAAGAAGGGTGCTAGTGAGACTATCAAGCTAAGATAAAACTCACAAGTAACAAGGAAAAAGAGACCTTGAGCATATTTAGCAAAGGTAAAACATCCAGCCGGGCCGGACAGCTACCTAGCCCTAGGGTGCAACAAATGTGCAACCCAATACCCATAAGGGTAAGGGGTATGATGCCAAGCCGAGTAGGATGTTCTCCCAAAACCAAATGATGCACAAAGATGAGGATGCTAATAGAATGAGACTGGGCAAGTCTCTTAGACATATAGGTAGGACAGAGGAAAAAAATGCGAACAAGGAAAAAGAGACCTTGTGCCTATTTGGTTTAAGTAAAACACCCAACCGGGCCGGACAGCTACCTAGCCCTAGGGTGCAACAAATGTGCAACCCAATACCCATAAGGTAAGGGGTATGATGCCAAGCCGAGCAAGGTGTTCTCCCAAAACCAAACAACGCACAAAAAGGAGGGTTTAAGACCTATGAGACTAGAGGTAGTCTTCTAGAGGTTAACTCAGGTTGATTCATTAATGAGACAATTCCTGTCTCCAAAGATTTGGATCTAAAAGACTAGGCAAGTCTTTTGAGAAAATAGAATGCTTTTTGGACTGTGCAAGTCCCCCTAGAGATGGGCTTAGGCTAGCGCCTTCATCGCCCTACAAGAAAAGGGGATTCTAATATCTAAAGAGAATTAACAGCAATCTATAAGACTGTGTTAGTCTATCAAAAAGAGAAGAAAATGCTACCAGATAATCGCAAATTTTATTCTAAAAACAAATCAAGTGCTAAGCAAAGAAGAATTTTCAATAAGAAAACAATACACAATCTAAAGCAATCATAAAATGATAAACATCATTAATTAGTCCAGACCAGCCGCTGGATAGCCTAATAAAGTAAAATAAAACAATATCAAACACTTCTAAACCAACCACAAACCCCAATACGGGGACTCCAATGAAATCAGATGATGCCAAAGTAATCATCTGATATCATATACACATGATAATATTTCTAATCCCGCCTTGAGATCAGACAATACTCATGTCGATGATATCGAATAGAGTAGTCATCTGATCTCCTCCTTCCTATTAACAATTCATTTAAATAATAAGGAATGAATATAATAAGCTTTGAGATAATCTCACCTGAACAGTCCATTTATTACCGTCTTCGAACCCTAACTCAAAATTTAGTATGAAAGAGAAATAGTAAATTTCCAACAGATTATAGAAACACATTAAATGATATTTTCAATTTGTACAAATTTTAATACATAACAGGGCATCAACTTGTGCAGATTCAAATGTAAAAACTGTGAGAGTGAAATATAAGCAGATTTGTGCAAACATTGGGGCCGATGAGACAAAGCCTATCTCCAAAAGGGGTTTGATTTTTTTGAGACACAGCTTGTCTCCTAAGAGAAGGCTCTAGATAACTCTTTCATTGCCCTTGCAATGAAAGGACAAATTCTAAAGGTTTCTAAAGACTATGTAAGTTTATAGAGAGTGAAGAAGAAAGAAGGGGGAACTACTACGACCAGGTAAATCCCTCTAAAGATGGGCTTAGGCTAGCGCCTTCATTGCCCTTGCAAAGAATAGGTTTCTTAAGTTCAAAGACATACATCTAAAAGACTGGGCAAGTCTTTTAAATGAAAGAAATGAGTGATGTCTAGGTATACCAGATGTTATTCCTCGAGAAGGACGGAGAAAAACAGGAGAGGGTGACGCAGTAGCTGGATTTTGTTATATAAACTTAATGTAATGACTCGAGACTGATAAGAGCTATGAGGAGCCACAAATGACGATGACAGCCATAGCCGAATCTAATACATGATGAAGGGTGAGTTTGAGGCTCTTTCATAGCAACTGCTCCCATCTAGATATGGAAGTTGGAAAACAACTATGATTTAACATGGCACAATAGAGGCAAAGAAATAAAAGGTGTAATCAACAAATTCAGCTTATAGCCATAGTATGAGATTGATCCACATTTCTAGATTTTCTAAAATGAAGGAATATGGCACAGTTACAACTCCAAGACCGTGGACAACACAGCTGTAAAATCACACACTAAATGTGACATAACAGGGGAGCTCAATAAAATAATCCTTATAAGTAGCATTGTTACACGACCGCAAAACCCATAAGAGAAAATGAATTCGGAGAAAGCAGGCAGCTATATACAAGACAAATAAAGTTTGTATGACTTTCTAATCCAATTGCTAGTATCCAAATCTTATAGAATTAGTTGAAATACTGGTTGCATGCGATTACCAAAATTATTAATGACAATATTAAAAATCCGACGAAGGATACTCGAACTACAATATTTTACTAATGACAGACACCTTTCCACTTAGAGGTTGTGATTGAAAACACCATTAGAAACTGATCATATGAGGGTCACAAGATAATATACTGCTATCAGCAAACTAAATGAGGATATCTGTCTTTCATGGTTAGCTTGGGGAAATAACACCAAGAAACGTATATTTTGATAATCTCACTAAACCATCATACTCTTTATTATTAACAGCTATCAGAGTTCATTGCAATTCTTTAAAGAAAACTAATAAACCAATTCACATAGGAAAGACAAGGTGTTATGTGACCGGAATGAGACAGAAAAAGAAAACTCTTAAACTACTAATAATGGGGCTAGGGATTTGGATCCAAGGTATGATCCAACACCCAGGATTTCCAAGATTACGTGAGAACTTGAAGAGCATGACAAGACATAGAGACAGAACATAGAGTTATAATATGAAAACAATAGAAACTCTCAAAGAAAGTGATAAGCAGTAATAAAGAACATGAAGTATCCCGAAGGCCAAATAGCAACTTCTAAAATAAACGACTTCAAATCCATATTTCTTGTATATACTATCACTCTGTAAAAACAATAAAAAATAAATGATTCAATTTCAAAATCGGATAAGAAAATGATAAGAATATTACCTTTTCGTTGAATTTCCTCACCTTTCCTTCAGAAATTGACCACTATCCCCTTTGCAATATTAGATTTTCCTTCCGAAATTTACTGAAATTCTAGCAAATTGATCTGAAATCGTGGCCTATGAAATTGATGGAGGAAAACCTTAGATCTGACGATGATAAGGTTAGGTCTATGGTTCTTCAAGCAAGATTTAGGATTTCTATGAATAGATCTAAAATTTCTAGAATTTCTAGGGTTTCAGAAAGAGAAAGATGATGAAGATATAGCTTCTAACAGAGATTAACCGAACTCTAGGTGATGAGATCATCGGAGGTAGCTCTCAACCGGAAAAGATCACTGGAATTCAACGAAGCTTGCCGGAGAAGAAAAGGAAAAGGTGAAAAAGCTGGATCTGATATGGGAGAAAACCAGATCTGATGTGAAAGATGATCAAGGTAAGGTTCTTAAAGAGCAAATTAAGGCTTGATGAAGATAGAAAAAGAAGAAGAAGATCAAATGAGAAGACTAATAGCTGAAGAAAAAATACACTGACCGGATCTCCGGTGATTTCACCGGAAAAAATGATCAGAGAAGAAGAGAGAAAAAAAAAGAAAAGAAAAAAAGGCTAGGGTTTAAGATTTGGGGAAAATGGAGATCATAGAAGAAGAAAAAGAAGAAGAAGAGGAAAAGGAGGAATAGGAAATGATCTTAGCTGGAGTTTTGAGCCGGAATCGTGACCGGAGTTCGACCGGAGAAGACGAAGATGAGCCGGATCTACTCTCTCTCTCTAAGCTTTCTCTCAGACTCTCTCTCTCTAAACGAATATCGCCTCTTTTTTTTTTTAATTTTTCGGTTTTTTTTTCGTATATATAGAAAAGAAAAGGGGGTTGATAATGGCACTACTGCTTGATGGGCGCACAAATGCGCGACCCCATCTGGTTAAATCACCCCCCCACATTTTGATAACTGTACAAACTCCACTTGTCTTTTCCGAATTTTTTTGTCGGATTTTTCTGAAACTTTGCCGGGGCATTTCCGAGGTTTTAAGGCTTCTAAAAATGTATTCATGGGTATTTAAGGGCTTGATTTGACTTGGATTTTTCCGAAAATACAAGGTTTTTAGGAGAAAATGAAAATTTAGTGGGCCACCCTCTCTTTGCACGGCACACACCATTTCAGCCCGTTTGCCAAGCAAACGAACTCCGATCTCGATGAAATTTTCCAGAGATTAAAATAAAGCCTTAATCAAGCTTAAAGTGAAGTTTGGGACCCCAATGTTGAGATTCGGATGGATTTGGCACGAGCCGGGAAGGTTTAGGGCTTAGTCAAAATGGGGTGTCTACAGATGCCCCTCTTTGTCAGAGCGTGCTTGTCGCGCGAATGTCAAAGCTGAACAGACGTCACATTTTGACTAGCCCCAAAATTGATTTAGAGAATTGGATGGAGAAAATGACTTGGTGAAGGTTGGATTATAATAGGGTTGGTTTGTTAGGAGTGTTGGCTTTCTGCTCAGAGGCGGATGGTTTTATGTTCAGAGGCAAAATGGTTTATGCACGGAGGTTGAAAGGTTTTAGCTTAAATGTTAGGGAATTTTAGCTCGGAGGCCTGAGCCTTTGCACAGAGGCTTGTTTCTATGTTCAAAATCATGGTTTTATGCTCAGAGGCGAGGATTTATGCTTGGAAGCAAGGATTTATGCTTGGAGACCAAAATTTATACTTAGAAACAAAGTTTTATGCTCAGAGGCAAGGATTTATGCTCGGAGGCAGGGAATTTATACTTAGAAACAAAGTTTTATGCTCAGAGGCAAGGATTTTATGCTCGGAGGCAAAGATTTATGCTCGGAGGCAGGGTTTTATGCTCGGAGGCAAGGATTTATGCTCGGAGGCAGGGATTTACGCTCAGAGGCAAGGATATTATGCTCGGAGGCAATGGGTTTATGCTCGGAGGCAGAGAATTTATGCTCGGAGGCAGGGAATTATGCTCGGAGGCAATGGGTTTATGCTCGGAAACAGAGTTTTTATGCTCAAGAGGCAGGATTTTTATGCTTAGAGGCAGGATTTTATGCTCGGAGGCAGGGAATTATGCTCAGAGGCAAGGAATTTATGCATAAAAGCTTGATTTTTAGCTCGGAGGCTAAATGGTTTATGCACAGATGCAGATGATTTAATTTGAATGCTTGGTTTATTTACATTTTGTGGATAGAAACTCCACTGGGGATTATGAGATAGATTTTCAATAAGATGATAAGAAAGACTCTCAGAGGAATTTGACCAAAAACTCTACTGAAGCTCTTCTTATCTTCATTTAATGAAATTAATTATCTCAATTATCAGAGTTCACTTGATATCTTTTATAACCTGAACAGGTTATAAAAGACGCCCCTAGTACGAATTTACTTCCATGACAAATTCATAGGAGAACAAACATAGGGAACATTGTAGAAAAGGTTTTCATTTCCTGAATTTTTGAAGTTACAAATCTTTTCAAATACAACAGACTGAATCTGATAATTTTCTTCTCTTTCTGTCCGCTGCCAATACTTCGAATGGTCTGAGTACTATCCTTCTGAACTCTGCTCTGCTCTGTATCACTTTCGAGAATCTACAACCTCATCATTTTTCTATCACTCCAACCTTGGAGAGACATTGACCACACAGGACTCCCCACACAAGACCTTGGAGTTTAACCCTGACTTTGACAAGGACTGAACTGTGACTAACAACAAAAGAAGACTTTGACCATGACATGACTTGGGTTCTAAGAGAAACTGAATCTGCTTTTCAGCCTGATAAGTATTTTAAAATGGTACAGTCTACCACTTCTTAGAATCTTTCGAAAACCGTATTTAAAGGTATTTCATCCCTCTTTTCAGGTTTTCCGTCATGGTTATTATCCCTTTGGTTTGCTTAGTCTCAACTCCTTAGCTTATAGAGTGTCAGAAGAATCTCTACTGGCGCTTACTCAGACTTCAGAGTAATGCCTCAGAAGAAATGAAAGTCTTGCTGGCATTCAGAGATTTTGTCCTTTTGAAGTCACTGCCATGACCAAATCGCCTTTTCAGGTTTTTGATTTGGCGGACTGCATGCCTTATATTTTGCCTGGACTGTCTGCCCTTGCAGATTTTCCATCCAGCAGGCTCTGCACCTTGATTTTTGCCTAAGCCGCCCTTTCGGGTTTTCAACTTAGCAGGTGAATGACCCTAATTTTTGCCTAGACCGCCCTTTCGGGTTTTCAGTCTAGCGGGTCTAAGACTCCATCATTTTTTCTTTCTTTCTGTTTCTCTACAAACCTTGACCTAAAATACACCAGAAGGACTTTTAGGTAGGCTTGGGTTCAAACAGGTTACATATTGGTGATTTTTCATGTATTTGACCGAATCTGGCCCTCCAGACTGCCTACGTATCCCCAAAGAAATGGGAATCAGGTCTGCGTAGTTCGCCCATTTTTGGGGTTTCAAGGATTTTTTTGTTTTGTTCTTTCTTTCATATTTTCAAGGATTTGAAAGATTTGAAGGATTTGAAAATTTTGACCGAACCCGAATTAATCAGGTGGCCTACGTATCCTGTAGAAAGGAATCAGGTCAGAACGTAGTTCAAGCTTACTATCTTTTATGACGCACGTCATAAAAGATGCCCCTGGTTTGTGTTTGTCAAGAAAAAGGGATTATTTTTTTTTTTTGTTATAGGCCCAAAGGGTTTGCAAACGGTATTTTGACTTTTGGGTTGTTAGCTTTTGGCTCTGGTCGATCAAGGATGGCCTCCTTGTGTATTTAAGCATAATACTTTTTTAGTTGGTCCAGGTTTGTAGGTTCTGTTAATTTTTCTCCATTTTCATTGAGGAGTCTTACGGCTTTTCCAGGCAGGACTTCATCAACAATGTAAGGACCAGACCAGTTTGGCCTAAATTTTCCTCTGGGATCGAACACCGGTGCTCGATAAGATTTCAAGACGAGATCTCCTGGTTTCAGGTCTCGAACCTTGACTTTCTTATTGAATGCCCTTTCGATTCTTCTCTGATAACCTTGGATGTGGTATAAGGCTCTGAGCCTCTTTTCATCAATCATCTGCAATTCATCATGTCTGGCTTTGGCCCACTCAGACTCTGGCAGATTCGCTTCCATCATAACTCTTAAAGACGGGATTCTCACTTCAACAGGGAGGACTGCTTCCATTCCGTAAACTAGAGAGTACGGAGTTACACCTGTAGAGGATCTGATCGACGTCCTGTAAGCCCACAAAGCATACGGGAGTTTATTTGACCAATCCTTATAAGTCTCGGTCATTTTGCTAATAATAACCTTGATGTTCTTATTAGCTGCCTCTACAGCACCATTTGTCTGCGGTCTGTAAGGAGATGACTTATGATGCTTGATTTTAAATTCTTTGCACAGGTGCACTACCTCTTTCTTGAAGTGAGATCCATTGTCAGAAATCAACTCATGAGGTACTCCATATCTGCAAATGATGTTTGCACGGATGAACTTCGCAACTGTATTGGAAGTTATGGAAGCATATGAAGCAGCTTCTATCCACTTCGTGAAATAGTCAATGGCCACCAAGATGTACTCGTGCCCACTTGACGACTTAGGATAGACTTTGCCAATGATATCAATCCCCCATACTGAAAATGGCCATGGCGAGGTCATAGAATGCAGCTCTGACGGAGGCACATGAATAAGATTCGCATAGACTTGGCATTTATGACATTTCTTCACAAATGCGAAACAATCTGTTTCCATTGAGGGCCAATAGAAACCGAGTCTAAGGATCTTCCTTGATAGCATTTTACCATTCATATGGGGACCACAAACACCTTCATGTGTTTGCTCTATGAGCTCTGCAGCCTGATCTTCATCAACACACAGAAGCTGAATCCCATCAAAGGATCTTCTGTACAATTCTTCACCACAAATGATGAAGTTAGCGGCGAATCTCTGAAGAGTTTTTCTTTCTTTGCTGGAAGCTTCAGGGGGATGCCCCTTGCCTGAAATGAGATTTCGGATATCAGTATACCATGGTTTTCCATCTGGACATCGCGCTGATATCTCAATGGCATTTACATGCGCTGGAGCCCATTGCGACCTCACAGCTAAAGGCTGGACCTCCATTGTCTCAGAAATATCCAACATCGAGGCTAAGGTAGCCAAGGCGTCTGCAAAATGATTCTTGGTTCTCGACAGATGGGTAAATGTGATGCTCTTGAATTTCTTGGCCAGAGATTCGAGATAGAAATTATACGGGATCAATTTTGATTCTCGTCTTCCAATTACCATTGGTTTGACAAATTATCAGAATTGAATCTCCAAATACATCAATCTCTTGGACTTTCAAAATTAAAGCTGCTTCAAGTCCTGCGATACAAGCTTCGTATTCTGCCATGTTATTTGTACATTCGAATTGCAACTTGATGGATATTGGGATGTATTCTTTCTTGGGAGATACAAGCACTGCTCCTATTCCTTGTCCTCGATTGTTAACGGCTCCATCAAAGTACATTGTCCATCTGGTGCTTGGAATTTCTTCTTCAAGTTCCATGATCTCTTCATCAGGAAATTCAGCCTTCAGAAAAGCATTCTCCTCAACAGGAGCATCAGCTAGCTGCTCAGCAATAACCCTTCCTTTGACAGATTTCTGAGTGACGTATGTGATGTCAAACTCAGATAACAATAGCAACCATCTTGCAGTTCTTCCTGTAAGGGCGGGCTTCTCGAATAAGTACTTCAACGGATCCATCCGTGAAAGCATAAATACCTTATTCGATAAGAGATAATGTCTAAGTCTTTGAGTCGCCCAGACTAATGCTAGACAAGTCTTTTCCAAGATAGTGTACTTTATCTCGTACTCTAGCATTTTCTTGCTGATGTAGTAGATAGGCTTCTCCTTCTTAGATCCTACATCTTGCTGAGCAAGCATACAACCCATTGCTGTATCTGTGATGGACAAATACATCAACAATGGTTGACCAGGAATGACTGGGGATAAGACAGGAGGCAAAGACAAACACTGCTTGACCTTTTCAAATGCTTCCTGACATTCTTCATTCCATTTCTTGGAGGAATTCTTTTTCAATAATTTGAAGATGGGTTCACACGTCATAGTTAAATGGGATATGAATCTCCTCAAGTATTGCACTTTGCCAAGGAATCCACGAATCTGCTTTTCTGTCTTTGGTGGTTGCATTTCTTGGATAGCCTTGATCTTCTGAGGGTCCACTTCGATTCCTCTTTCACTGACCATGAATCCAAGCAACTTCCCTGACGTGACCCCAAATACACATTTATTTGGGTTTAAGCGAAGTTGAAACTTTCGGATTCGCTCAAAGAACTTTCTCAAGGCGACTGTATGCTCTGGCCGAGTCCTGCCTTTGACAATCATGTCATCGACATAGACCTCGACCTCCTTATGAATCATGTCATGAAGAAGAGTAGTCGCAGCTCTCTGATAGGTAGCTCCAGCATTTTTGAGACCAAACGGCATTACTCGGTAACAGTATGTACCCCATTGAGTAATAAATGCCGTCTTCATCATATCCTCAGGCGCCATCTTGATCTGATTGTAGCCTGAAAACCCATCCATGAAGGATAACAGAGCATGTCCAGCAGTGTTGTCTACCAGGATATCGATGTTCGGAAGAGGAAAGTCATCTTTTGGACTCGCCTTATTCAGATCTCTGAAATCAACGCACATCCTGACTTTTCCATCTTTCTTGGGCACAGGAACTATATTTGCAAGCCATTCGGGATATTCCACTACTTCAATGAATTTTACTTCAAGTAGTTTCTTCACCTCATCATGAACCTTTAACTCCCATTCTGTCTTGAGTTTTCGGAGTTTTTGCTTCTTCGGCTTGATGCCCGGAATTAGAGGTAATTTGTGTTGCACAATGTCCTCACTCAATCCCGGCATGTCATCGTAAGACCAAGCAAAAACCTCCTTAAACTCTTTTAGCAAAGTGATTAATTCTTCGCGTTCCTCAGGAGATAAAGTTTTGCCAATCTGAATCTCCCGAATTAAGGTTTCATCACCTATATTTACAGTCTCAATTTCTTCTTCGAGTGGTTTTGCTCGGCGAATCTCCTCTTGTTGAATCATGTCTTTGATTTCAAGAGGAGTTTCGTCGGCTTCCTCGTTTGAGGGGGAGTCTTGATTATTATTATTATTATTTATTTGATCAGGCTTTGAAGCAGAATCAGAAACAGAATTAGAAATAAAGACAGGATCGTACACAAATGAGTCTTTTATTTCTTTTGCAGAATTGATGATTACATCGAATGATTCACCCACATCGGGCGTTACAGACTCAGAATTCAAATGAAATGACATGTCGACATCAGTATCAACATAGACAGGACTATGTACAAATGAAGAATCAGCGAAAACATCCTCTGACTGAGACTTGACAGGGACTGACTCTTCACCATCTTCGAGAACCACTCCAACCCCTATGGTACCTGCATTAAAAGAAAAGTTAGAAATGACAGACTTTGGGTTGAACTCAGAAACTGACACGTTTTTTGAAATGACTGACTCTTTTGAAAGGACTGGACTATACTGGAGGACTACTTGGGGTATAACCTGTGCGGTCCAATTGTCTAAGGGTCCAGTGGCTGGAGTAATGCAATCCCTTGGGCTCGTGAAGGGCACATCTCCTCCAATCATAGCGACGATTGGGGCCTCAACCTGATATAGGGAGTCTAGGAGATGCGGCTCAATATTTTCTGCCCAATCTGTAGCTGGTTTTTCTGCTATCGATGCCAAGGCAAACTGCTCACTGTAGAAATCTTCTGACAACTCATCTGTGAAGAAGATCTCTAACCCTGGAAGCCTCTTCCCAGTCTTATCGCACCAGGTCTCAGGAAAACCATAGAACGGACAGTCTGCCCCTTCTCTTCTGAATCGGCCGTTCATAATCATGCTGTACGGTCCTGTCGAAAATTCTATACCCCGACGACGGCATTCAGCCCTCTTCAACATATACTTTCTCATTTCTTGAACCTCTTTTCGGGTTGGCTGATATCCTAACCCGAATAAGCCATCTACTGCTTTCAACTCTGGCCACTCAGTTGGGCCCTGTAGATTTCTTCCCAGGCCAGCTCCTGGGACATAACCATATTTTCTCATTATCTTTACTACTTGAGTGTTTGTGCTTGAGAGGAACATTATTTCTTCATTCATTGCTTCCCCAAAGGAAATAGTAGAGACTTCTAAAGAAAAGCCGGTTAAACTAACATCTATTGATTTTTCAGTGATCAATTCAGATGTTATTTGACCAATTTCCGGTTCAGGGTCGCCTCGCACTGTGATCACCCGATTGTTTCGGACGAATTTCAATTTTTGATGAAGTGTGGAAGGAACGACTCCAACTTTATGAAGCCACGGCCGGCCAAGCAGGAGAAAGAAAGATGTTTTGATGTCAAGAACCTGAAACTCTATCTCGAAAGTTTCACCTCCTATTTCGACTTCTGTGGCGAGTGTCCCGATGACATCTCTTCTGGTTCCGTCATATGCCAATATCCCCTGTTCCGACGGGATAAAATCGGCTGGCCCAAATCCCAGGGTAGTGGCGGTGCTTAAAGGACATACATTTAAAGCTGACCCATTATCCACTAATACCTCGGGGACCCTCTTCTTGTTGCACAGTATGGTGATACGGAGAGGTCTTGTGTGATCTCTTCCTTCTTGAGGCAGATCCTCATCAGTAAATGACAATGTTCTAGAAACCCTGGCCATTGCCACGAGATTGACCAACTCATCGGGGGTAATTTCAACTGATACTTGAGAGGCATTTAATTCTCGAAGCACAACCTGTCTGTGTTTCGGTGATGCCATTAGTAAACCCCAGATGGACACGTTAGCTTGTGTCTTCTTCAGTTGTTTCAACAAATTTTCTTCCTCTTCATCCACAGTCTGCTTCTGTTTCAGATTCTCTGCAGCTCTTACAACTTCAGCAGGATTTTCTGCTCTGAGTTCTGCAGGCTTGAAGACACGACCACCTCGTGTGACATGGCGGAGCTCGTCACACTGATCTTCCAGAAGCAACAAGTCTTCTTCTTCCAATCTTAAAACATAAGGGATCTTTTCTTTCATCTCTTCCTCCTCCTCACTCTTGAGGACATAAGAACAAGAACACTCAGAGGATCCTGTTAATCCTTCGTCTAGAGGGGATAGTATATAAGGTTTCTTGTTTTCGATCGCTTCATCTTCATCATCCCATCTCAGAACATACGGTCTATCAGAAATAACCGCACAAATACGGGAGTGATCTAAGAGGATTTCTTCAGTGAAAATGGCATACACGTTCGGGGGAGGCATTGCATGTGTAGGCAATGGGTTTCGAGTGACGTTCGGTGCTTCAACGGCAAGATCTTTTGCTTCTATCATGTCTTGGATCTTGTGTCTTAAAGCCATGCATTTGTCAGTCAAATGCCCTGAATTCTGATGATAATCGCAGTATTGGTCCTTCCTCCAATACTTGGGCAAAGGGTTAGGAAGCTCTCTAGGTTCCAACAAAGTGATTTTTTTATCTCTCAGTAACTTCTTCAAAGCCACTGATAAGGAGTAAGGGAGAGGGTCGAACTGACGAAAGACCTTCTTTTCCATCGGCCTCCTGACCTCGGTCACCGTTCTGGATGGTGGTCGGTCATAACCTGGTGGTCTGGCATAACTGGGAGGCTCGGTATAGTTAACACTGTGCACCTCCTTCGGTGCCACAATAGGTCTTTTTCCCTCTCTCACATCAGACGAAGGTCTTGATCTCAGCCCCTTGGACAAAGCATCTTCGATTTGAGTTCCGGTTTTGATTAGAAAATCAAAATCAATGAAGTACTGGATTGCCATGTGGTGATAGTATTGAGATGATAAGTTTTTCACAACAATCTTGATCTGCTCTGAGTCAGGCAAACGGTGAGTCATCTGCGCTGCCTTTCGCCTCCATCGGCGAATGAAAGAAGTGAAGGTTTCATTGTGCCCTTGTTTCAGCGCCTTCAGATCTCTTTTTGTCACATCTATTCCCTCCTCCATGGAGAATTGCTCAACAAATCTATTGGCAATATCCTCCAGAGTTCTGATCTCTTCGGTTTTCAAGCTTAAAAACCATTTCTTTGCTGTTCCAGTAAGAGATCTAGGGAAAAGAAGAGCAATCTGCTCTGGAGTAAGCCCATGCTGCTGTAAGAGAGGAATAAGGGCTTTCAGATGACTCTTGGGACATCCTGTCCCATCATACTTATCATGATCCGGCATCTTGAAATTAGGAGGTAGCACAACTCCCGGTATTATCATATACTCGGCCATGTTTAATTTTTTCGGACCCTGCATTTTCATGCTCTCCATCTCCTGGGCCATCTTATCCAACCTATCGACTATTCCCTTGCCTTTATTCAGATGGGGGAGACAGTTCTCTTCTTCATACTGCTCGTCATCAGAATTGTCAAAGACTGGCAACACAGGAGGCTGAGCCATCATGGGAGGTGGGCGAGGCATGATTGGGGTTTGCTGAGGTGCAGAATTTTTGGTAGTAGATTCTCTATCATTCTTTAATCGGGCTATTTCTTCATTAATGATACTCAATTGTAACATTATCGCTTTCATCATCTCATTGGTGTCCATACTATTTTGCCCATTCTCTGCCATCGCTTCAGGGGTTGGTTGGACGGGTGAAAGTATTTCTTGAAAATTCAAGGAAGGCGATAAAGGAGAAGTAAAAGAAAAAGGTGACAAGGATTGTCGGCTCAGCCTGGAATCAGATGTCTGACGGGACCAGGTTGGTTTTGAAACGAGGATTTTCTTAGGAGCAATGGCTGCTCAATCAAGAATCCTGAAATGGAAGTATAATCACTAGATTAAAATTTTGATAATCGAGATAAACTATCTTGATCAAACAATGACAAAAGAAACAAAAACACACTTTCATTAATAAAATCCAAATTGTGATTACAACGGATGAAAAAAAATTAATCTCTGATCACAGCTGGATAAACAGACTGACAAGAATGGGAAATGCAGAAATCGGAATAACAAAACATGATATGGATCTTCAAGGTTCCTCAATCCGAGCTCTCCGGCTTGCGGGCTCTTCCGATATTTCTCCACGTCGGAATTTGCGAGATAAACCTAACCTCCTTTCTATATTTTTGTTTCCCCAAGCAGCCACAATGGATCGGACGAGATCAGGAGTAAGATCTTCACAAAGAGGAGGGACTATGATTCCGGGAGGACATGGAATTCCCGTAATCTGATGGAGAATTCGAATGGGTGCATAAAAAGAAGATTTCTCGGTACCCATGAGGTAAACAAATGAATGCGGGTAAGTGCTAGTAAAAACATGGAAACATGAATGACTTACCCAGCGAAACTGGCTCTCCTCTACATGTTGTAACCAATTGTGCCATTCATCAATGGACTGAGGTTGGTTGGCTATTGGTTTCCATGTATGGAAATTCTTCAGGGTATACGGATTTTGTTTTTGTCGCTGAAGAATTTGAAATTTTTCGCCAAGCCAGACATACAACAACTTCACACACCCACAGAAATTGTCTTTGATATTTTGGGAAGCAATAAGATCTAGTCCCAAAAAGGTCTCTGCTAACATGGTAGGAATGGGATTCCTCCCTTTGTTAATTTGGTCTACCACGGTTAACAAGGTTAACGGAGCAACACGAGGGTTTTTCCGAATGACATATCGCGCAAAGACACTAAAAATCAAAGCATTGCGTCGACAACTCTGAAAACGAGAGTTAGTAGGATCGACGTTTTCAGAAAAAAGGGTGATGAGGTTTTGAACTTGCACACACGTATCCGTTAAGCATGAAAGTGCATCAACGGTTTGATTTTTGAATAGCTTGCAAAAAATGGAATGAGAGGAATCTATGTTCGAAGATTGTATCCAAAGTCCATCTGTTGGGAGCTCTAATAAAGCACACCAATCTTCGAATATGGGACAAAGCTCGAATGATCCAAATCGAAAAACATGAAGATTAGGATCCCAGGATCTAGCGGCTGCTTGGAGAAACTTCCAATTTATATCGGAAACACTCAAATGACTGAAGGCACAGATGAACCGATCAGCCATACTCCTATCCGAGGATTCTAGCGGAAGAGCCCCAATAGTCTCGCTTATCCAGCCTTTCAACAAATTATTCGCCATGATTTAACCTAAACACAAAGAATAGGATGGGATAATTAGGGAATGGAGAATAACTTGGAATAAACAAAGAATAAAGATGGACTTAACCAATAATCACAAGAAGGATATAATTGGCGACATCAAATGTTCCATTGATGATCAAAGATGATCAGAAACTCAGGGAAGAGACCACGGTCATAAAATGACAAAAGTAGATCATGGACCGGATCTAAATCTGAAAGGTGGACGGCAAAAATGTACGATCAAGAAGATCAATAATGATAGACTATGGTCATAGAGACAGCAGACAGGCTATCGACCATATCTAAGACAGGACGAACAATAATCTGAGTAATACAACAAAAGAATGGATAAATGAGGTTTGCATTTGAAGGATGAAAACAGGTAATATTTATCATCACTGGGTCGAGGAATAAACCATAGCTATGAGTGTGACAGGTAGAAGCCACTAGCTAGGTTTAGATCTGAAAAATGAATATACACGATTGATTGATTCAAGCCCAGGAATCTCTACTAGAAAGTAGGTCCTGATCTTATAATCAAAAGATATATGGACAAAAATCTCAATGAATAGAGCAAAAGATAGGCCACGACCATAAGAGGGCAAGTAAAAGCCACTGGTCGGGTCTAGATCCGAAGAACGGACTGATATGACTAATTTGATTAGATAAGGAAGCCTCACTAATGAGTAGGCTCTAATCTGATAATCAAAATATAGATATATACATATATATCCTAATCAGGGGCACCAGCCCTAAATATGATCCCATAGAGTCAAGAAGCTTGACTCAAGACAGACATGTGAGTGTATTAGGACTGCGTCTGTAGCCACATAAGGTGAACTGCAATAATCTATGGATAGGACATGGCTCCTAAATCTAAGCTCCAACATGTGTAAGCAACACATGTTTCGTCCTTATATGAATGCAATATATATATAAGCACATGCAGATCCTAATTGGGTTTTACTAAATCAACATATATATCCATGTACATAATATATGTAAAATGAAAGTAGAGCTCCGGACTCAATATCAGGTACTATGCATATGATCCATACTTTAAGTATATAACACAAGTACACCGAGTGTTATATACAGTATGCTTCATTGCTCACCGGCTGCTGTAAACACAAGTACACCGAGTGTTTACGACTGCAGCACTGGCGCATAGCTTGGTAATAGATACAACAGCACCATCTGGATAGTGATATCCCATGAGGCACGCATTATATCTATCCCGTGGAGCCAATAATAAGAAAATCAATAAAAAGAAAATAAAGAACAAAATGATGTATGCTGTGCAATGTGTGAATCCCTTGTTTTAAACACCTATCTGGTGCCCCTGGATTCTAAGCGATTACATTCCCATTTATAATGATTTTAGCTCAAAATTCTTCAAAATTAATAACAAATGGCATTTTAACAGAGTTAGGCAATGTTCCAAGAACTCCCCAGCAGAGTCGCCAGCCTGTGGACCCCGATCCGAGAGAGGCGGCGGTGGAGGACGTGTGCCCCCACGCGAGTCAGTCTCAGGATCATCCACGTGAATGGAGAGCTCTACCAAGGAACTCTCGAAAGAATAATGCCCCTCACAGCATGAGTGGCGATACAAAGGTGAGATACCTCTCGATTCGGGGACTAGCCCAGATTCGAGGCGTACCTTAAACAAAGAAGAGTCGCCATCCAAGGAAAAAGGCAAATGGGCCCTGGATCCCATACTATGCTCTGTTGCAACAGATAACCAGAGATATAAAATAAGGTTCGTGCCTGGTTACGAATTCGGAAGGTCTAAAGAGCACCTCATCCGCCCAAGTGCAAACACCTGGTCTCTTATCCCATTTACTTAATAATTTTGAAGAGCTTTGGGCGAAAATCATATGGAATGGGAATGAATATCTCCGAGAAGACATCTATCTAATCATGCATGTCTCGGAGATGAAATCAAAGGCACACAAGATAAAATAAAAGAAGCATGTGTCACCTAAGCATAGCTAGGTTATAAGTGACATTGCCTAATGGGTGTCTAAGTTCTGATGAACAAACACATGCACGACACACCAAAAAAGTATAAGGTCTGCGCAATAAAGTAAGAAAACACTGCAAAACATAGAAAAATGACTCGATATTATACAACCCTAAGACTCTAATCTATACCTAGGCCCGAGTCTTTAGATGATCTGATGTTCATCCAAAGAAGCCTACGTATCCCCGCCTCCACGAGAATCAAGGCAACGTAGTTCTTCGCACCTATTCTAAGCTATGATGCCTAAGACATCTAGACCTCTATCCTAGACTCAATCTAAAGACCGGACTAGTTCTTAAAGCTTCTTGTGTGATTATTTAAATTCCAATGGATTGTAGATTTTAGGACACCCTATATGCCTTAACTAAATGCAGGTTAGCCCTAAGCTAATGCAGGTAGTTCCTATAATCTATGTGTAGCTAGGCTGTACGCCCTAAGGAAAACAATGGGATCACTAGCGTATCCAAGACTTAATCATCAATCGGCGATATGAATCGCCAACTGACTGGACGGAGGCGCTCCTATAACTCTAGGACAAACTCCTAACTCTAACACAAACACAAACAAACCACACAACACATCAAAGACAAACTCAAAACTCTAAAACTCTTTAACTAGGACAAACTCCTAACTCTAGAGGAAGATCTTGTTGAAAACAAGGTTTTGAAGATTTTTGGTATTTTTTCTTAAAATGGGTAAATGATTTATTTACAAAGGTTTGGCTGGACCTGAGATAAGAATCTCAAGCTGCACTACGTACCTCGTGGAAGAGGATCAAGCCAACGTAGTTCGAAATAGATTTCCTAACTACTCCTAATGACTCAAGATTTTTGAGATTTTTGGTTTTTTAGATGTTTTTATTGTTATTAAGTATTTTTGACTCAAAGGGAACAAATCCTATCATCATAAGGGGAGGACAGACTCCTAATATCCCGCAAAGGTTGGACAGCATCATATGCTTTGCGGGGGAAAAGAACAGAAACACAGCATCTGCAAGGGTTGGACAGCATCCTATACCTTACAAGAACGGATAGAAAAACACAAGATTTGATGAGAGGTTGGATAAAATCCTAACCCCTATGATGATAGGACTGACTCCTGAAAGAAAGACAGACTCTCTAGCTAAGGACAGACTCCTAGGCTAAGGACTGACTCTGAAAATAGGATTCTAAGAAGGAGGTGCTAATGAGACAAAGCCTGTCTCCTAAAAGAAAAAGAGATAAAGAAGGGTGCTAGTGAGACTATCAAGCTAAGATAAAACTCACAAGTAACAAGGAAAAAGAGACATTGCGCATATTTAGCAAAGGTAAAACATCCAGCCGGGCCGGACAGCTACCTAGCCCTAGGGTGCAACAAATGTGCAACCCAATACCCATAAGGGTAAGGGGTATGATGCCAAGCCGAGTAGGATGTTCTCCCAAAACCAAATGATGCACAAAGATGAGGATGCTAATAGAATGAGACTGGGCAAGTCTCTTAGACATATAGGTAGGACAGAGGAAAAAATGCGAACAAGGAAAAAGAGACCTTGTGCCTATTTGGTTTAAGTAAAACACCCAACCGGGCCGGACAGCTACCTAGCCCTAGGGTGCAACAAATGTGCAACCCAATACCCATAAGGTAAGGGGTATGATGCCAAGCCGAGCAAGGTGTTCTCCCAAAACCAAACAACGCACAAAAAGGAGGGTTTAAGACCTATGAGACTAGAGGTAGTCTTCTAGAGGTTAACTCAGGTTGATTCATTAATGAGACAATGCCTGTCTCCAAAGATTTGGATCTAAAAGACTAGGCAAGTCTTTTGAGAAAATAGAATGCTATTTGGACTGTGCAAGTCCCCCTAGAGATGGGCTTAGGCTAGCGCCTTCATCGCCCTACAAGAAAAGGGGATTCTAATATCTAAAGAGAATTAACAGCAATCTATAAGACTGTGTTAGTCTATCAAAAAGAGAAGAAAATGCTACCAGATAATCGCAAATTTTATTCTAAAAACAAATCAAGTGCTAAGCAAAGAAGAATTTTCAATAAGAAAACAATACACAATCTAAAGCAATCATAAAATGATAAACATCATTAATTAGTCCAGACCAGCCGCTGGATAGCCTAATAAAGTAAAATAAAACAATATCAAACACTTCTAAACCAACCACAAACCCCAATACGGGGACTCCAATGAAATCAGATGATGCCAAAGTAATCATCTGATATCATATACACATGATAATATTTCTAATCCCGCCTTGAGATCAGACAATACTCATGTCGATGATATCGAATAGAGTAGTCATCTGATCTCCTCCTTCCTATTAACAATTCATTTAAATAATAAGGAATGAATATAATAAGCTTTGAGATAATCTCACCTGAACAGTCCATTTATTACCGTCTTCGAACCCTAACTCAAAATTTAGTATGAAAGAGAAATAGTAAATTTCCAACAGATTATAGAAACACATTAAATGATATTTTCAATTTGTACAAATTTTAATACATAACAGGGCATCAACTTGTGCAGATTCAAATGTAAAAACTGTGAGAGTGAAATATAAGCAGATTTGTGCAAACATTGGGGCCGATGAGACAAAGCCTATCTCCAAAAGGGGTTTGATTTTTTTGAGACACAGCTTGTCTCCTAAGAGAAGGCTCTAGATAACTCTTTCATTGCCCTTGCAATGAAAGGACAAATTCTAAAGGTTTCTAAAGACTATGTAAGTTTATAGAGAGTGAAGAAGAAAGAAGGGGGAACTACTACGACCAGGTAAATCCCTCTAAAGATGGGCTTAGGCTAGCGCCTTCATTGCCCTTGCAAAGAATAGGTTTCTTAAGTTCAAAGACATACATCTAAAAGACTGGGCAAGTCTTTTAAATGAAAGAAATGAGTGATGTCTAGGTATACCAGATGTTATTCCTCGAGAAGGAAGGAGAAAAACAGGAGAGGGTGACGCAGTAGCTGGATTTTGTTATATAAACTTAATGTAATGACTCGAGACTGATAAGAGCTATGAGGAGCCACAAATGACGATGACAGCCATAGCCGAATCTAATACATGATGAAGGGTGAGTTTGAGGCTCTTTCATAGCAACTGCTCCCATCTAGATATGGAAGTTGGAAAACAACTATGATTTAACATGGCACAATAGAGGCAAAGAAATAAAAGGTGTAATCAACAAATTCAGCTTATAGCCATAGTATGAGATTGATCCACATTTCTAGATTTTCTAAAATGAAGGAATATGGCACAGTTACAACTCCAAGACCGTGGACAACACAGCTGTAAAATCACACACTAAAGGTGACATAACAGGGGAGCTCAATAAAATAATGCTTATAAGTAGCATTGTTACACGACCGCAAAACCCATAAGAGAAAATGAATTCGGAGAAAGCAGGCAGCTATATACAAGACAAATAAAGTTTGTATGACTTTCTAATCCAATTGCTAGTATCCAAATCTTATAGAATTAGTTGAAATACTGGTTGCATGCGATTACCAAAATTATTAATGACAATATTAAAAATCCGACGAAGGATACTCGAACTACAATATTTTACTAATGACAGACACCTTTCCACTTAGAGGTTGTGATTGAAAACACCATTAGAAACTGATCATATGAGGGTCACAAGATAATATACTGCTATCAGCAAACTAAATGAGGATATCTGTCTTTCATGGTTAGCTTGGGGAAATAACACCAAGAAACGTATATTTTGATAATCTCACTAAACCATCATACTCTTTATTATTAACAGCTATCAGAGTTCATTGCAATTCTTTAAAGAAAACTAATAAACCAATTCACATAGGAAAGACAAGGTGTTATGTGACCGGAATGAGACAGAAAAAGAAAACTCTTAAACTACTACTAATGGGGCTAGGGATTTGGATCCAAGGTATGATCCAACACCCAGGATTTCCAAGATTACGTGAGAACATGAAGAGCATGACAAGACATAGAGACAGAACATAGAGTTATAATATGAAAACAATAGAAACTCTCAAAGAAAGTGATAAGCAGTAATAAAGAACATGAAGTATCCCGAAGGCCAAATAGCAACTTCTAAAATAAACGACTTCAAATCCATATTTCTTGTATATACTATCACTCTGTAAAAACAATAAAAAATAAATGATTCAATTTCAAAATCGGATAAGAAAATGATAAGAATATTACCTTTTCGTTGAATTTCCTCACCTTTCCTTCAGAAATTGACCACTATCCCCTTTGCAATATTAGATTTTCCTTCCGAAATTTACTGAAATTCTAGCAAATTGATCTGAAATCGTGGCCTATGAAATTGATGGAGGAAAACCTTAGATCTGACGATGATAAGGTTAGGTCTATGGTTCTTCAAGCAAGATTTAGGATTTCTATGAATAGATCTAAAATTTCTAGAATTTCTAGGGTTTCAGAAAGAGAAAGATGATGAAGATATAGCTTCTAACAGAGATTAACCGAACTCTAGGTGATGAGATCATCGGAGGTAGCTCTCAATCGGAAAAGATCACTGGAATTCAACGAAGCTTGCCGGAGAAGAAAAGGAAAAGGTGAAAAAGCTGGATCTGATATGGGAGAAAACCAGATCTTATGTGAAAGATGATCAAGGTAAGGTTCTTAAAGAGCAAATTAAGGCTTGATGAAGATAGAAAAAGAAGAAGAAGATCAAAGGAGAAGACTAATAGCTGAAGAAAAAAGACACTGACCGGATCTCCGGTGATTTCACCGGAAAAAATGATCAGAGAAGAAGAGAGAAAAAAAAAAGAAAAGAAAAAAAGGCTAGGGTTTAAGATTTGGGGAAAATGGAGATCATAGAAGAAGAAAAAGAAGAAGAAGAGGAAAAGGAGGAATAGGAAATGATCTTAGCTGGAGTTTTGAGCCGGAATCGTGACCGGAGTTCGACCGGAGAAGACGAAGATGAGCCGGATCTACTCTCTCTCTCTAAGCTTTCTCTCAGACTCTCTCTCTCTAAACGAATATCGCCTCTTTTTTTTTTTTAAATTTTTCGGTTTTTTTTTCGTATATATAGAAAAGAAAAGGGGGTTGATAATGGCACTACTGCTTGATGGGCGCACAAATGCGCGACCCCATCTGGTTAAATCACCCCCCCACATTTTGATAACTGTACAAACTCCACTTGTCTTTTCCGAATTTTTTTGTCGGATTTTTCTGAAACTTTGCCGGGGCATTTCCGAGGTTTTAAGGCTTCTAAAAATGTATTCATGGGTATTTAGGGGCTTGATTTGACTTGGATTTTTCCGAAAATACAAGGTTTTTAGGAGAAAATGAAAATTTAGTGGGCCACCCTCTCTTTGCACGGCACACACCATTTCAGCCCGTTTGCCAAGCAAACGAACTCCGATCTCGATGAAATTTTGCAGAGATTAAAATAAAGCCTTAATCAAGCTTAAAGTGAAGTTTGGGACCCCAATGTTGAGATTCGGATGGATTTGGCACGAGCCGGGAAGGTTTATGGCTTAGTCAAAATGGGGTGTCTACACTAACACAGGTGAGTGCTTCAATGCCGTTTTAAAGGGAGCAAGGGAGTTGCCAATTGCAGCACTTGTCGAACACACAAGATGGAAAGTTTGCAACTTCTTTCAGTTCCGTCAGAAGAGATGTAGGAAATGGACGACTCGTTTGACACCAAAAGCGGAATCCTGGTTGGCCGAAGCACGTAAAGGAGCAGGTGGCTATACGCCGTGGCAGTGTAGTTGGACCGAATTTCAAGTAACGTCCAGGTATCACGTTGACCAGGTGGACTTAGCTAAGCAAACATGTACGTGTCGTATGTTCCAAACGATGGGAATTCCGTACTGGCATGCGATAGTAGCCATGGGACTAAACCACCAAGATCCATACAGTTACTGCCAGGATTGGTATCTGGCCGATGCGTATCGGAAGACTTATGATGGAGTAGTTTATCCCACATTAGATCGATCGCAATGGCCAGATCCTTCCCATACTTTGCCATTGGTATTGCCGCCAAAAGTAAGACAACAGCCAAGGCGACCGAAAAAAGTCAGAGTGGAGAGAGGACTGGAAAGAGGAGTGCATCATAAGTGCGGTACCTGCGGGCAACTTGGACATAATAAGAGATCGTGCAAGAATCCTCCCATCGTAAATCGTCAGCAAAACGAGGTTCCAATCGGGCCTTCCGCACCAATGGAGAACAAGTATGATCAATCTAACATGTTTTTTTTACTAGTCCTCAATACAACCCGTGAGGGCTTTAATTGATTCTTGCAAATTTTATTGCAGGCCTGGTCTATCCTGCCTGCCTCTGTTTTTCCTATAAGTATGAATTGCAGGCCCGGCATTTTTTGTAATACATAAACATTTTTTGGAATAATTGTTTTGGAATACATGTATGTTTTTTGGAATAATTGTATGTTTTTTGGAGTACATGTATGTTTTCTGTAATGGGGTGCTATAATTAATGAGAAAAAATATTTTACGAAGCAAACGGGAGCACGGAGAATCTACACAAGGACAGCAAGCTGAATCTACAAGCATTGTGCATATCCTATGACCAATTACTCTTTAGTATATAAATGCTTTAGTAGAACTGGAACAAAAGAATCTCAGAATTGTATTGCAGCTCTGAAGTAAGGAGACCTTAATTTCCTTGTCAAAACCTAAAAGCAACTGGTCATAGAATCTACCTATGAGGTGCTTGGCCAGCATACGAACTACATTATCCAAAATATCATCCAAGAAGATAAGTCTAATACATCAGATGTCAGTATATATAAAGCGTCTGAGCAAAAAGGTATCCATCATCATCAGATAACTGAAGTCATCTACTGCTCTGGAGGTGGTGGTGGAGGATATGAGGAACTGGCAGGCTGCTGACTCCACTAACCACCGAAGAGGTACTGGTAATAAGCGGTCCACTGGTCATCAATGTGTGTAGTAAGAGTCTGAAAGCGACTGGCCATCTCCGTGTCAACGTGAGTAGTGAGCGCCTGGAAGCGACTGGCCATCTCCGTGTCAACGTGAGTAGTGAGCATCTGGAAGCGACCGGTCATCTCCGTGTCAATGTGAGTAGTGAGCTTCTCAAACTGAGAAGCCATGGATAGCTGAAGGGCCTCCTGCATAGCGGTGAAATCCTGAGATGCCCGTGGTGCCTCAGGTGACTGAGTATCCTAATCCGCCTCTTCTTCTTCATCTTCTTCTTCTTCATCTTCTTCTTCTTCTTCTTCTCCTTCTTCGTCTTCGTCTCCAGGTTCAACTTCAACTACTTCTTTGTTTAAAGCCATGCGCTGGAAAGACTTATCATCAAATGGAGCGGTAGGAATGATGGTCGCCTCACTATCCAGAGCAATGCCAAAGTTGCAGAAGATACACGTAAGGAGCATGCTATATGGCAAGGAGGCTCTGGACCGCTTAAGTGTTTGGAACATAAAACGGAAAATGATATAGGGTAGACAAACCTTGCGACGCTCAAGAATACAATAGATGAGGTAGGCCTCTAAGGGCCTTAGAGCATCGGCCATGCCCCCACGAGGGGTGAAGTTGCTGAACATGAAGATGTGAAGCATCTTAGCTTCGGGAATGAGATGGGAGGCTTTCACTATCATGTTGGATCTATAACTCTGGGTAATCCGACCATACACAATGTCGTGATCAAGATCATTAAGTGAATGGATCCCATTTCCAGGCCAAAAGTAATGCTCAAAACCATCGGGACTAATCTCAAGCATCTCAGCAAATTCATGATAATTGAGTCAAATCGTTGTTTTCTTGACGCGAGACTCAATTTGAAAGTACGAAGGAGTGATTGTGAGATTGGCATAGAAAAGACGTACTGATGGTTTTGCGGCTCTGTCACCGTCTGTTTATTGTTCGTCTTCTTGGGCCCAAAACCCGTATACGGAGAACTAGTGTATTGAGAGGCTTTCTTCCTTCTCAAACCCAGCTTCACTGCTCTCTCAATACTCCAAAGTTTCAGAGCCACAGGTTTTGGTGGAGTGTCGTGGATGGAAATTACTACCGGCTCTATTCCCTCCCATCGGTCTTGGCTTCCAAAAACGACCAACTGCCGGTCGTCCCCTCCATCCGGACCTTCACCTTCAACCACCTCCGGTGCATCCTGGCTGTGAATGATGACCAACTGTCGGTCATCCCCTCCTTTCATCGCCTCCCTCTCTCCTTCATCTCCATCCTCCCCTTTGACCTCCTGCTCCCCTTCAGCCTTCTTCCTCTTCAACTCAACTACTTCATCTTCAAGTTGTCTTAACCTCCCCACTATGAAATTGAATTCAGCCCTGGTTATAGGCTTCTCTTCTCCATACACTTTCTTCTCTTCCCTATCTGCTTCTCTTTTTGTCCCTCTTCTTCTCTTAACAGCTACGTTGCTCTGAAAAATGTAAATATGAAGTTAATAACATATGAAATATATAGTTATTGAAAATGAACTTAAAAGACCGTACCAGTAGACTCAGAGACGCTATCGTTTCTTCCTCTGAAATCTGAATGTCTTGGAGGCTATCCTCGTCTCCAACACCTTCTGCCTTATAAACCTACGAAGATTAAAGGAAATTTAGATAACTTGAATACAATGACCCTATGTAAGCAAGAGAGTGTGTGGACCCCGATCCGAGACGGGGCGGGGGGACGTGCCCCCCACGCGAATCTCGGGATCATCCACATGAAGGAGAGCTCCGCCAAGGAACTCTCGAAAGAGTGCCCCTCACAGCATGAGCGGCGATGTGAATTGAGATACCTCTCGATTCGGGGACCAGCCCGGATTCGAGACGCACCTCGAATAAAGAAAGAGTCGCCATCCAAGGAAGTGGGCCCTGGATCCCATGCTGTGCTCTGTCGCAACAGATAACCAGAGATATAAAAGGTCCGTGCCTGATGACGAATGGGGAAGGGGTTAGGCGCCCCCAATTCGCCCAAGTGCGAGCACCTGGTCTCTTATGCCATTTATTATTAACTTTGAAGAATTTTGGGCAAAAATCATGTGAAATGGGAACGAGCATCCCCGAGAAAACGTCTATCTAAGCATGCATGACCCGGGGATGGGCAAAAGAAAATAGACATCCAAATCCTAACTCACCGCATCTACTCCTAACCCATCACATCTAGGAAAGCAGTAACATCCGCATGCACAGCTATAGCTAAACAAGCAATATCAGATATGGTAAACAGAAAGCAGTAAATAGCCACAGCTAAGCATGTGAAACTAAGCGCACAAATAATAAGCAAGCTGAAAGTAAACACACAAGGAACCAAAGACAAACACACGATAAACAAAAGATGCGAGGAAAGAAATGAATCGATAAATCGACGGTTCATGAGGACCGAGAATACCAGGGAAAATAAAAGGGAGCGTACGATAGGCTCAGGGAGTCTAATGAATCAAACTCAACAATCCTGATCCGCTGAAGATCGGATAGGTCTCACGATCGTCATAGCCTATCGTTGGGCTCAGCGAGGACAATCCCTGCGAAGGGGCCATGCTACGTCGTCGCCCGTCCCAAAACGCGATAAAAACGTCGGAAAATCGATAAAACTGGTAAACCACGATGAAAACCGAAAATGGAATGAAAAGAGGGCTCCGAGTGACCTGGCAATCACCGTCCTTGCCCATTTTTTTTGCTTTTGTTTTGAAATGTTTAAAAATAATTATTAAAAAGGTTTGACTGAACTTGGGTGGATGAAAGGTGAGAGGGTGTAAAAATAGTGTGTGAAAATAGTGTAAAAAAGAAATGGTGTAAAAAAGAAAGGGTGTGTAAAAACTTGTGTAAAAAAATAAATGGTGATGAAAAAGTGGTGTAAAAAGGGTGAAAGTGAAAATGGTGACTGCACTCAGGATGCCAGCAGCACGCCTGAGCTGCCTACGTACCCCTCAGCTAGGGATCAAGCCATCCGTAGTTCGGACGGAAGGGTGAGAAATATTTATAAAAATGGTGTAAAAAAGAGTGGAAAAATAATGGTGACTGCACTCAGGATGCCAGCAGCACGCCTGAGCTGCCTACGTACCCCTCAGCTAGGGATCAAGCCATCCGTAGTTCGGACGGAAAGGTGTAAAAAGAGTGGAAAAAAATAATGGTGACTGCACTCAGGATGCCAGCAGCACGCCTGAGCTGCCTACGTACCCCTCAGCTAGGGATCAAGCCATCCGTAGTTCGGACGGAAAGGTGAGAAATATTTACAAAAATGGTGACTGGGCTCAGGATGCCAGCAGCACGCCTGAACTGCCTACGTACCCCTCAGCTAGGGATCAAGCCATCCGTAGTTCGGACGGAAGGTGAGAAATATTTACAAAAATGGTGACTGCACTCAGGATGCCAGCAGCACGCCTGAGCTGCCTACGTACCCCTCAGCTAGGGATCAAGCCATCCGTAGTTCGGACGGAAAGGTGAGAAATATTTACAAAAATGGTGACTGGGCTCAGGATGCCAGCAGCACGCCTGAACTGCCTATGTACCCCTCAGCTAGGGATCAAGCCATCCGTAGTTCGGACGGAAAGGGTGTGAAATATTTACAAAATGGTGATTGCACTCAGGATGCTAGCAGCACGCCTGAGCTGCCTACGTACCCCTCAGCTAGGGATCAAGCCATCCGTAGTTCGGAACAGATTTTCCTAACTACACTCTAATGACTCGAGATTTTTGAGATTTTTGATTTTTCAGATGTTTTTGATTTTTTCGACACAAGAGGACAAAATCCTATCATCACAAGGGGAGGACAGACTCCTGATATCCCGCAAAGGTTGGACAGCATCCTATGCTTTGCGGGGGGGAATGAACAGAATAACAACTCTGCAAGGGTTGGACAGCATCCTATACCTTGCAGGAGTGGATAAAAATCACGTGATTGGATGAGGGGATGGACAGAATCCTAACCCCTATGATGATAGGACAGACCCTTGAAAGACTGAAGGACTGACTCCTATGCTGAAGACTGACTCTGAAAGATGGAAGGACGGAATCCTAAATTTTATGAAGGGATAGGACAGAATCCTAAACTCTACAGGGGTAGGACAGACACCTAAACCCTAGGATGGTAGGACTGACTCCTAAACTCTCTAGGACTGACTCTAAAGAGGAAGAAATCCCTTAACCTGCGAAGACTCTAAAGCAGGAAGGGAAGGGGTTGGCTCAAGAAGCATTCCGTCATAGCCTGGACCCGCCGAGACGATTTCTGAAATCGATGGACAACCTCTCAAAAACCTATAAGAAACCCTAAGATTTAAGGAAAATCCTAAAACTAAGAGGACCCTTGAAAGGGAAGGAAAGAGGAAGATTAGTGTGGGTCCCGAGTTGGGGTTGAATCAGATTGGGGTCGGGTTACGGGTCCCGAGTTGGAGCTGAATTGGATTGGGATCGGGTTACGGGTCCCGAGTTGGGGCTGAATTGGATCAAGGCTGAACCGAGTTAGATTGGGGATGGAACTGGGCTCACTCGGGGTGGACATTGCCCGGCGTGGGAGGCCGGAACTCCGGCGAGACACCGGAGAAGACACGGTCGGGCCGAGCCTCCCTCTCTCTGTTTCTCTGTTTCTCTGTCTCTTTCTCTCTCTCTTCTTCTTTTTTTCTTTTTCTTTTGCGATAAATATCGCAAAAATCCGAGAGGGAGGTGCGGTGGTGGCTTTTTAAAAAAAAGGGGTTTGGGGAGGTGATCGGAGATGGAGGCGGCTGGCGGTGGAGAGAGGTTGGGTGGCTGTGAAGTGGGCTTCAATGGGGTGCGGTTGCGGCGGAGGTAGGTGGCTGCGAAGTGGGTTTTAATGGGGTTTGGAGGTTGAAGATGGGGTTCGGATGAGGAGATGGTGGTCGATGGTGATGATCGAGGTAAGGGCGATCGGCAGGCGGCTCAAGGTAGGAGTGGAGGAAATAGGGATGGTGGTCGAAAGTTGCAGACACCGGAGTTTTTTGTTTTTTTTTTTTTTGGGGGTTTTCCGAAATGGGTTTGGGTTTAATCGGTGGAAATGGGCGGTGAAGGAGATGGGTGAACGTCAGATGAACAGAGGAGGTGGCGGTGGTAGAATGGAGGTGGAAGAAGGTGGATATGGGTTTGCAGATTTGGGGTGGAGGTTTGGGATTTAATGGGGATTAGGAAAAATAACGAGGTGGAGGAGAGGGTTTCGATGAGTTTCGGTGGTTGGAGGAGGTGGAAAGAGGTTGGGGATGATGGCTTGGTGGAACGGCCGGAGTGATGTTGCCGGATTCCGGCAAGGTAGGTTGCCGGAGCACTCCCTCCTCTCTCTCTCTCTCTCTCTCTGCTGCCTTGACTTCTGTTTTTTTTTTTTTTTGGTTTTAGGGGGGTGGAGGAGTTGCAGAGGCCGGAGGTGGGTTTGGGTGGTGGTCGATTTGGGTGGAGGGGAGAAGGAGGAGGTAAAGCTGGTGGTGGTGATTGGGCAAAAACGGTGGGAGTGGAGGTGGAGTTGCGGGTTTTAGGAGATAAGGGCGGTTCGGGTATGGTGGAGGTGGGTTTGGCAGGTGGTGGCAGAGGGTGGAGGTTGCGGCCGTGGAGGAGGGTGGTTGTGGTGGTGGTGATGAGAGGCTGTGATTGGCCGTGGAGAGAGGTTCGGATGGTGGGGGAAGATGGAGAGGTTGTAGGCTTGCCGGATTCCGGTGGGAATGGCAGAAATCGTACTGCCGGATTCCGGCTGGTGGATGGTCGGAGGTAGAAGAAGGGAGGTGGTGATGGGGGTTGTGGGTTTCCCTTTCCCCTTCCTCTTTCTCCCTTTGCTGTTTTCTTTTTTTTTTCTTTTTTTTCTGGTTTTCTCCTCTGGTTTCCCTTTGCTATTTTTTTTTTCTCCCTGGTTTTTCTTCTACTGTTTTTTTTTTCTCTCTTGTTTTTCTTCTGGCTTTCCTGCTATTCTCCTCCTCTGGTTTTTCTTCGTGAGAGAGATCAGAAGACCCATCATGAGTCATCATGAGGGGAGAAAATTAGAGTTTTTTGTCCCCCTCTTGTCCCCCCAATTCCCTTAAATTTTTGCAAAAAAATAAATAAATAAATAAATAACAATTTTCAAATGGCATCGGATGCCATACGAAAACCAAAACTACTCATTACGCCCATTTTTAAAACCAAAGAAAATGATGACTGTTCTTATTCTCTCTTTGAATACAAGCGGATCCCACATTAGCGGGCCCCACACAAATGGGTCCCACATCAGCGGGCCCCACCCAAGCGGATCCCACACAAGCAGGTCCCACAAAAGCGGGTCCCACACAAGCGGGTCCCACACCAGCGGGCCCCACACAAGCGGGTCCCACACAAGCGGGCCCCACACAAGCGGGTCCCACATTCTCTTTTGCTCTAATTAATTCCATTTATTTTCCGCCTGACCTCGGGATTTCATTCGAATACGCGGGTTTAGGGCCCTGTCAAAATGGGGTGTCTACAGAGTGATGTTCCTTACCACTGATATCGGAGTAGAACATTCTGCGATCAAAACATTGTCGACATCTAAGACATCATCTTCTACGACGGACTGCCGCTGGCCCTCTTCTCGAGGAAGAAGAGGATCGTCCAGATTGTCTACATCATCTGCTACGATGGATAAGAGACTCTCTTCTTCAGGAAGAGGTAGTAGGCACTTCACAACCTGAAATCGAATAGTTCATTTGGGTTAGAATAAGTGAGACCTAGAGGAGTTACAAAAGCTTTAGGTCTCACCTGCTTCTTCTTTAGCTTCCTATCACGGATCAGGGTAATAAGGGTTATCTACTCCTTCATCCGTGTATCGATCATCGCGGTCCACTTCAATAGGCGTGGACGCGCATCTGGAACTGAAGGTTCCCACAGGGTAGTATGCTCGAATAGCCACACCTGGAATGAAGACGTACGATGATTAGAGAACAAAAAATTAACTTGCATATGGCTTATATGGTATATACTATATGTACTCTTTACCTGTAGCACAATAGCACATCCGGTGATATATCCCATCCCCTTCTTCGAATATGAATCCAATGACTCTATCAGGAAGTCATAGACGAGGTATGCCCAAGCAATTCTTCTGATGGTCTCTGCTCCTAAGTAGGCGGAAAATGCAGGATTTCATCTTGTGATCCTTGGGGTCGGCATGTTCAAAAAGCACAGAGCAGCACAGGAGTAGCAACACATGTCTCACTGTCGCCTAGATCGATAAAATCTCGTCTGACATGGACTCTGCCCTAATAACCTTCGCAATCTCAGCGAATCTTGCCGTTGGACCGGCAAACCTCCAACCTTCGACCTCCTCTGTCGAATGCCAGTCTTCAATACCCTATAAGGCTTAGACCTAAAGGCTTAGACCTAATGCTAATGCTAATACTTGGGTATCCAGGATCGCACGAGAGTGGTAAAAATTGCCTTGTGCAATTTTACACCTTGTAGGTTAAGCAAGCCCCCAAATGGGCTTCTACTTAGGATATCAGTATGTACATCCCTCAACTGCAGGGACTCGAAGAAGTCCTAAAACTTAGAGGGGCAGTATCTTGACGTAACATAAGACGGCTGCAAAATAAAGCATTATCAGATATATAGCACATTAGCATAAATACAACACTTACAAGAATAACAGGAGGCATTACCATGATTTCACGAGATGATTACTATATGCAAAAGATGAATTCAAATCCAAATAATCAGATGTGGACCTGTTCAAACACAATGTGAGGAAACAAATTAACAAATATCCATTTAATTTCTTAGAAGCCTATTAGGGTGTTGAGCAAATCTATAAAGAGAATTAACCACCTAATTTATCTATTAAACCACTGTTAACATGAAAAATTAGGGGTTTAAACACCTGATTGCTCACAAACTCAAACCCAATATACCAGTGAAATGTCTATTCTATTTTTTAATAGCCCAGTAGGGTGCTGAGCAAATCACTAGGGAGAATAAACCCCTAATTTATCAATTAAATCACTGTTAACATGGAAAAGTAAGGGTTTAAACAACTGATTTCGAACAAATTCAGCCCCTATAGAGCAATGACATATCCATTCATTTTATTACAAGCCTATTAGGGTGTTGAGCAAATCACTATGGAGAATAAACGCGTAATTTATCAATTAAACCACTAATTTCTCCCAAATTAGGTTTTTAAACCATCAATAGTTAGTTAAAACACCTTATTTATCAATTAAACGACTGATTTCTCACAAATTAGGCAGAAATTAGGAGTTTAAACCACTGATTTCTCACAAATTAGGTGTTTAAACCACTGCTTTCTAACAAATTAGGGGATTATAACCATCAATAGTTAGTTAAAACCCCTCATTTATCAATTAAATCACTGAGATTGATTTAAACCACTGATTTTTCATAACCCTAACTGAGAAAACGACTAAATCACCGATTTATCAAAACCCTAAATGACAAAACGACATAGAGAGTGAGAGGGAGAGAGTGGCAGTGAGAGAGATGGGTTACCAACCTGTGAGATTTGCCGCTGAGATTTGCAGAGAGAGAGAGAGAGAGAGAGAGAGAGAGAGAGAGAGAGACGGAGAGAGTTGCCGGAAAATTTCTGCCGGCGAGGGTATTTTCAGCGAGAGAGAGAGAGAGAGAGTAAAAACTATTTAAAGTAAAAAGTAAAAAAATAAAGAGAGAGTAAAACTCAACGTCTTTTATAGTGAGGGCATTTTTGTCCCATACCCATCCAAACTAGTCAACATCACTTCAATTTTGTAATTTAGAAAACACCCCCCTTACCATGTCATAATCAGTAGAAAGCCCTTTTTTTCATCATTTTCTCTTTAAATTATGTTTGTCTTTATGGATGATCCAAAGGCTTTTCAAAAGTCTATCATCATTTCGTTGATCGACAGTTCAAAAGCAATTGATTCACTTTTTATATATACGAGAGCATCAAATCAAACTATCTTCGAAGCCTACTCGCTCACAACAAGGATAAAATCTTATAATGTTCTTGTTCTCCAAACCTCAGGTGAATTAAATGAATAAGATGCAATCTGTCAAAATGTCAACTTGTGTGGCTGTTCTCACATGAAAAAGCCAGTTGTGAAATTGCTTTCCGGGAAAGCAAAAATTCCTTGAGTTTCAATATTCTTTTTTTGAGGTAAAATAATTGAGTTTCAATATTATGTTTGTTTGTTATGGATGATCCAAGGGTTAAATTCCCTTTTTCGAATTTCTGATTTGTATATGGACGGTTCGAAATGTTAGAAGACAATGGTGAAAAAATCTTCAGAAATTGAAGCGTGAGGATCATCTTATGCTGGAGAGCATTATAAAAACTCTTCAAAGCAGCGTGAGGATCGTTGAGTCGTACCACCCCTCATATTTGATCCAAAGCAGCCCCTTAAAAAGTGTGCTGCTGTTGGATGAAAAATCAAGGGCGGTACCGCTTTCACAGTACTTGACGGTCGGGCACTATATAAAAACTCAATATTATGGTCGGGCACCATATAAAAACTCAATATTATATAAAGATAGAAACTTTTAAAGTCAAGTGTTAACTCAAATTTTTATGAGACTAATTCCCAAATTAAAGAACTAATAAAGACAGATTTTGCACGTGTCCGATTGGCTGGGCATCCACCCTTGATATTTGATCCAGCAGCAGCCTACCTTTTCAACTTTTTTCTGGGGCTGCTGTTGGATCAAATACCAAGGGCTGATAACCCGCCCTTGTACGTGCCCGGGCACCATATAATTTCTCGGACAGACGTTATCCGGCCATGTCCTTTGAAACGAAATAGATAAATACGATTGAAATTTATGAAACGTTTTGTGCATTTTAATGCATGGTTTGTTTGATAGAGATTTTTTAGAGAGAGAGAGAGAGAGAGAGATGGGGGGGTTTTTAGAGAGTCGATTGAGTGAGTTTTTATATAGCGTAAGCCCATATACTCCAGTATTTTTCAAAAAGTAATGTACGAGCCACACCATAGGATGATCCAAACAGTCCATTTGATGAGACACAACGTAAATAGGTTGTGGCCCAAATATCCTTTCCACAGGATGGTCCTAACCAACCCCCCCCCCCCCGGATCTATAGAGGTTTCCATAATATGCCGTTCCTATATAGATCGGATGGCTCGGAAATGTTTTTTTGGCCACAACCTATTTGCGTTGTGTCCGATCAAATGGACGGTTTGGATCATCCTATGGTGTGGCCCACACATCACTTTTTAAAAAATACAGGATTATACGAGCTTACACCATATAAAATCTCCTTATTTCAATTATATAATAGATTTATTTCTGCAGAATTAATTATAATACGGACTAGGTTCTACTTTGGTCTCAATCTAATGTAACCACTTTTAGATCGACAGTTCCATTTGCTTGAAATTAAAGGGACTTATAGAAGCAACTAATTTTCAAAAAATTTGTTTTCTAATAAGAAAACCCAAGATCATCCAATAGATTTAGGGAAATGATATCACCACTACTTTATTAAAAAGTTCGCTATGGCCCGCACCATAGGATGATCCAAACCGTCCATTAGATGGGTCACAGCCTAAATAGGTTGTGCCCCAAAAATCATTTCCTCTATAGATTGGAGGGTTAGGATCAACCTAAGGAAATGATTTTTGGGGCACAACCTGTTTAGGCTGTGGCCCATCTAATGGACGTTTTGGATCATCCTATGGTGCGGGCCATACCATACATTTTAATAAAGTGAGGAGTGCGATCATGAAAATAGGATGGTGGTGATATCATTTCCCTTTTTTATTAAATTAACTAAGCCGGACAATTTACTTTGTCTCATTTAGTGGGAAAATGATAATTATGATAATTTTATAAAAAAATCAAATAATTCAAAGTGGCTACAAAAATGACTTCAACACCTTCTTCTCATCTATTTTCTAAATTAGGTAATCTTCGATAAAGTTAGTTGTGCAAAAAGTAAATGGCTTTACATAGTTGACAATTTGACATTAACAATATTTTTAGGGGAAAATGACCTAAAAAAAGCTCTTTTTGGACAATTATTCAAAAAGCAGTGGAAAGTTGAAAACGACCAAAGTGAAGTGTTTTCACTATTCACAGCTTTTTTGCGGACAAAAATGCCCTTCCTGCCCATTCACCTGTCACACATCATTTCAGAGAGAAAAAGTGTTATTTTATCATTTTTTTCCTTCTTTAGACGTGACTTTCACCTACCACCAAAGCTTTGTTCTTCTTCTTCAACATCTACACTTTTTCTTTCTACCTCCATTAAAGCTACGTTTGGAGTTTGCAAGCTAGGTAAATCTGTGTAGCTAAATATGTCTGTGGTTGTGGTTGATTTAAACGTGTTTATTTTGTGCTTTGTATATTGTGTATGTAGTTTTGTTGAGTGTTTGTAGTTTTGTAGTGTATGTAGTTTTGTGGAGTGTTTTTTGTAGAGTGTATGTAGTTTTGATTTGTGTTATAATACTCAATCCTCAAATATGTGTTAAAGTCAATCATTAAATGCTATTAACGATTGGATTGGATTGGATTGTAGTTTTGTAGTAGATATTGTCTCATTGGATTGGATTACATCCTTTCATAGTCTTTGAGGATTGTTGGAATAGTAGTTGATAACTGTGTAATTATTGTTGGATTGGATTGGATTGGATTGGATTGTGCCATTGGATTGGATTTGTGCTACTTTAATAGTGCTTGAGGATTGTTGGAATAGTGGCGATAAAACTCTATGTCTAGGGTATTTATAGAGGTTGAAACACTGTCCGTAGTGGTTAATGTTTCAAACTTACAGTAACACTGGTTCAGGGTTGCCCAAATTTGTTCAAACTCTTTGGATTCCATGCATCTAGTTCATATAGAGTGATTGGATTGGATTTCATCTACTCTACTGGTGGTTGAGGATTCATGGAATAGTGATTGAAGCGATGTAATGACTGGTTGAAATTGTATCAATAGTGTTTGCAACACTGTGAGTAGTGGGGTTATTGTGCATAAGGAGTTGTCCAAACTCTTTCTACACTGGTCCAGGATTGTCCAAATTTTGTTCATTGATTGTAGTGGATTCCATCTACTTCATACTGAGTGATTGTTTTAGATTCCATCTACTCCACTAGTGGTTGAAGATAGTTGGAATAGTGGTTGAAGCTGTGTAATTACTGGTTGAAATGGTATCAATAGTGCTTGAAACACTTTGAGTAGTGGGGTTAGTGTGCATAAGGAGTTATCCAAACTCTTCCCACACTGGTCCAGGATTGTCCAAATTTTGTTCATTGGATTGGATTCCATCTACTTCATATTGAGTGATTGGATTAGATTCCATCTACTCCACTAGTGGTTGAGGATTGTTGGAATAGTGATTGAAGCTGTGTAATTACTAGTTGAAATTGTTAGAATATGTGAGATCTCATAAGATCTTATTAGTGGATTGTATGGAGATCTCATTGTTGGATCATCTTATTATACTAGCCAAGTTGGCTAGCAGAGGTAACTTTGATAGTTTAGGAAATTAGATTTTATTAGTAATTAGGCTAGAATATTCTACACATATCTCCTTCCATAGTTATCTTAATTTATTTCTATGTTTATCATGTAAGTGCTCTTTATAAGCACACCTTGAGATTATTGTAGTACATTCAAGAATAACAAAAATTCTCTAAAATTCTTCAGAAATTGTATCAATAGTGGTTGCAACACTATAAATAGTGCTTAATGTCATTAAGGAGTTGTGCAAACTCTTCCCACAGTTGTCTAGGGTTGTCCAAAATTTGTGGATTGTATTGGATTCCATATACTTCATGTTCAGTGATTGGATTGGATTCCATCTACTCCTATAGTGGTTGAGGATTGTTGAAATAGTAGTTGAAGCTGTGTAATTACTGGTTGAAATGATATCAATAGTGGTTGCAACTCTGTGAGTAGTGGTTAGTGTGCATAAGGACTTGTTCAAACTCTTCCCACACTGGTTCAGGGTTGTCTAAATTTTGTTCATTAGATTGGATTGCATCTACTTCATATTGAGTGATTGGATTGGATTCCATCTACTCCACTAGTGGTTAAGGATTATTGGAATAGGGCTAAAGCTGTGTAATTACTGGTTGAAATGGTATCAACAGTGGATGCAACACTGTGAGTAGTGGTTAATGTGCATAAGGACTTGTTCAAACTCTTCCTACACTGGTTCAGGGTTGTCCAAATTTAGTTCATTGGATTGGATTTCATCTACTTCATATTGAGTAATTGGATTGAATTCCATCTACTCCACTAGTGGTCGAGGATTGTTGGAATAGTGGTTGAAGCTGTGTAATTACTGGTTGAAATGATGTCAATAGTGGTTGCAACTATGTGAGTAGTGGTTAGTGTGCATAAGGACTTGTTCAAACGCTTCCAACACTGGTTCAGGGTTGTCCAAATTTTGTTCATTGGATTGGATTCCATCTACTTCATATTGAGTGATTGGATTGAATTCCATCTACTTCACTAGTGGTTGAGGATTGTTGAAATAGTGGCTTAAGCTCTGTAATTACTGGTTGAAATAGTATCAATAGTGGTTGCAACTCGGTGAGTAGTTGTTAGTGTGCATAAGGACTTGTTCAAACTATTCTCACACTGGTTCAGGGTTGTCCAAATTTTGTTCATTAGATTGGATTGCATCTACTTCATATTGAGTGATTGGATTGGATTCCATCTACTCCACTAGTGGTTGAGGATTATTGGAATAGTGGCTTAAGCTCTGTAATTACCTAATGAAATCGTATCAATAGTGGTTGCAACACTATGAGTAGTGGTTAGTGTGCATAAGAACTTGTTCAAACTCTTCCCACACTGGTTCAGGGTTGTCTAAATTTTGTTCATTGGATTGGATTCTATCTACTCCACTTGTGGTTGAGGATTTTTGGAATATTAGTTGAAGTTGTGTAATTACTGGTTGCAATGGTATCAATAGTGGTTGCAACACTGTGAGTAGTGGTTAGTGTGCATAAGGACTTGTGCAAACTCTTCCCACACTCGTCCAGGGTTGTCCAAATTTTGTTCATTGGATTGGATTACATCTACCTCATATTGAGTGATTGGATTGGATTTCATCTACTGTACTAGTAGTTGAGGATTGTCAGAGTAGTGGTTGAAGCTGTGTAATTACTGGTTAAATTGGTGTCAATACTGGTCGCAACACTGTCAGTTGTGGTTAGTGTGCATAAGGAGTTTTCAAACTCTTCCAACACTGGTCCAGGGTTGTCCAAATTTTGTTCATTGGAATGGATTCTATCTACTCCACTAGTAGTTGAGGATTGTTGGAATAGTAGTTGAAGCTGTGTAATTACTGGTTGCAATGGTATCAATAGTGGTTGCAACACTGTGAGTAGTGGTTAGTGTGCATAAGGACTTGTGCAAACTCTTCCCACACTGGTCCAGGGTTGTCCAAATTTTATTCATTGGATTGGATTCTATCTACTCCACTAGTGGTTGAGGATTGTTGGAATAGTAGTTGAAGCTGTGTAATTACTGGTTGCAATGGTATCAATAGTGGTTGCAACACTGTGAGTAGTGGTTAGTGTGCATAAGGACTTGTGCAAACTCTTCCCACACTGGTCCAGGGTTGTCCAAATTTTGTTCATTGGATTGGATTCCATCTACTTCATATTGAATGATTGGATTGGATTGGATTTCATCTACTGTACTAGTGGTTGAGGATTATCGGAATAGTGGTTGAAGCTGTGTAATTACTGGTTGAATTAGTTTCAATAGTGGTTGCAACACTGTCAGTTGTGGTTAGTGTGCATAAGGAGTTATCCAAACTTTTCCCACACTGGTCCAGGGTTGTCCAAATTTTGTTCATTGGATTGGATTCCATCTACTCCACTTGTGGTTGAGGATTGTTGGAATAGTAGTTGAAGCTGTGTAATTACTGGTTGAAATGGTATCAATAGAGGTTGCAACTCTATAAGTAGTGGTTAGTGTGCATAAGGACTTGTTCAAACTCTTCCAACACTGGTTCAAGGTTGTCCAAACTTTGTTCATTAGATTGGATTGCATCTACTTCATATTGAGTGATTTGATTGGATTCAATCTACTTCACTAGTGGTTGAGGATTATTGGAATAGTGGCTAAAGTTGTGTAGTTACTGGTTGAAATGGTATCAATAGTGGTTGCAACACTGTGAGTAGTGGTTAGTGTGTATAAGGACTTGTTCAAACTCTTCCCACACTGGTTTAGGGTTGTACAAATTTTGTTCATTGGATTGGATTCTATCTACTCCACTTGCGGTTGAGGATTGTTGTAATAGTAGTTGAAGCTGTGTAATTACTGGTTGCAATGTTATCAATAGTGGTTGCAACACTGTGAGTAGTGGTTAGTGTGCATAAGAATTTATGCAAACTCGAGTAGAAATTAAATCCTTGAGGCATTACTGTTTTATGGAAGAAGTCCAGTGTTTACCAATTGAGAAACTATTTCTTGAAATGATACACTTACCAAACAAAATATTAACTAAGTCAGAAGCATCACTATGTTTGTCAGTATAGTCAGTCAGTCTTTGTTATTCTAAGTTCACTCTTTCAGAGCTCTTCAATCCTTTGAGTAGTATCTTTTATCCAAATTTCCTCTTTGTCATTGGATTAGATTTCTTCTGCTTAATAGTGGTTCATAGTGTTTGAATAGTGTTTCGTAGTTCTAAAGTTGTGGTTTAAAGTGGCTTTTCATCTCGCAGGGATTGCGCAAATGGTAGGGGCAAAGGCTTCTTTATCTACTTGAAAGATGCTGTGTCATTCGAATATGTTGAGGGGACGAAGATTTGTTTAATTGTGAATAGCGAAATAAATTTTTTAAAATTTCAGTCTCTAATAAACAAAAAATTGAGACCAAAGTAGTCGAGGTTTCATTATCTTTAAAATTTTGATATGTTGTAGATTCATATGAGATTCAAAAATTTTTTACATAAGTGTCGACTCTAGAGTCGACTTTGGCTCTACTGTTTCAAAAAAAAAATACACTTTAAATTGTGTCCGGGTTACATTATACAAAGTGATTCGTTTACTAGGTCGTTTACAATCAGTTACAAAATTTCAAGGTCATTTCCAACCATAAGTACAGAGTTCAATCACTAACTCAACCAATTTCAACCACTAAAACAGATTTCAACTACTATTTCAACCAGTAAAACAGAATTCAACCATTATGTCAACACATCTCAACCGCTACAATAGATTTTAAACACTAATTCCTCACTACAAAGAGGACACAAATAACAACTAAAATAGATTTCAACCAAATTCAACCAAAATTTCAAGCCCATTTGAAACAATAAGTACAGAGTACAGATTTTAACTACTATTTCAACCAATTTCAACCACTAAAACATATTTCAATCACTATTTCAACCACTAAAACATATTTCAACCACTATTTCAACACATTTCAACCATATTTCAACAACTAGAACAGTTTTCAACTACTAATTCAACCAATTTCAAGTACTAAAAAGATTTCAACCACTATTTAAACTAATTTCAACCAGTAAAACATAATTCAACCACTATTTCAACATCTCTCAATCACTACAACAGAATTCAGACATTAATTCCTCACTACAAACCACTAATTGAACTCAATATCCATAGAGAAAAACTTTAACAAAGTTTTTGCAAAACCCTAACAAAACCATAAAGGAATAGTATTCAAAATTGGTTTTCAAAAACCCTAAGTAGTTGAAATTGATTTTGCAAAACCCTAACAAAAGCCTAAAATAGTGGTGGAAATTAGGTTAGTAAAACCCTAACAGAATAGTGGTTGAAATGAGTTTAACAAAACCCTAACAAAATCCTAAATAGTGGTTGAAATTAGTTTAGCAAAACCCTAGCCAAACCCCATGAAAAAAGATTTCCAAAAGCAATGGAAGATGAGAAAAGATGAGAAGAAAACCTACTTCAAGTTGCTTCAACTACGGCAGCCGATCTCCAACGGGATTCACCGGCTTGCAAAAGCGGTTCAACGGTGTGAATAAAGCTTTTGCGGAGTGAAGGATTCACCGGCGTGCAAATAATGGGGAATTCACCAGCGTGCATAAATGGGGTTTTCTTCTCCGTCGAAGGGGATTCACCGGCGTAGCGAAATGGGGTTTCTTCTTCGTCGAATGGGATATAATTTCCATAGGCTAATCCTAGCCCTCCAATCCGATCTAAATAGAAACTACATAGTATGCAACCTCTATAGATTGGTAGGTTGCGATCACCCTATGGAAATGATTTTTGGCGCACAACCTATTTACATTGCGGCCCATCAAATGGATGGTTTGGATCATCCTATGGAGTTGGTCGTACAGTAACATTACGGCCCAATCGTAGGCTCCACCCATATTTTTCAAAATAAAGTGTACGGTCGACACCATAGGATGATCCAACCTCTATAGATTGCAGGGTTATGATCATCCTATGGAAATGATATTTAGGGCGCAACCTATTTACATTGTGGCCCATTAAATGGATGGTTTGGATCATCCTATGGTCAGGGTCATACAGTTACATTAAGGCCCAATTGTAGGCCCCACCAGTGGAAATGATATTTTGGGGTGCAATCCCTCACAACCCTCCATTCTATAGAGGTTGCATAATATGTAGTTTCTATTTAGATTGAAGGGCTAGGATCAGCCTATGAAAATGATATTTTGGGATGCAACCTTTATGGCCCATCAAATGGACGGTTTGGATCATCCTATGGTGTTGTGTTCTTTTTAAAAAGTATGGGTAGGGTTCAAATGATGGGCCGACAAACGGTTGCTGTTGGGAGAGAGAGAGAGAGGTAAAAAGTTGGGAAACCTGTTATATACGTTACACTTAAACATTTACAGCCTTCAAGGGGAGAAAAAAATGTATTTTATTAGGTGAAAAGATGTCTGTCAGAGGGAATGGGCAGGAGGGGTAATTCGGTCCTCAAAAAAGTTGTGAACAGTGAAAGCACTTCACTTTGGTTGTTTTCAACTCTCCACTGCTTTAGCGTGAATAGTACAAGAAAGAGCTTTTTTTAGGTCATTTTCCCTATTTTTAGAGTTTTTATATGGTGGCCGACCGTCAAGTACTGTCAAGACGGTACCGCCCTTGATATTTGTACCCTTTAAGGGATTATAAGACAAACTGTGCCTATGTGGCTGCTCTCTCATGCTACAGCCAGCCTGCAAGATCATCCAATAGATTTAGGGAAATGATATCACCACTACCGTATTTTGATGATCGCAGTCCTCACTTTATTAAAAAGTATTGTATAGCCAGCACCATAGGATGGTCCAAAACGTACATTATATGGGCCACAGCCTAAATAGGTTGTGCCCCAAAAGTCATGTCCATAGGTTGATCCTAACCCTCATATCTATAGAGGGTTAGATCAACCCTCTATATTTAGTCCCTCTATAGATCGGAGGGTTAGGATTAAGCTATGGAAATGATTTTTGGGGCACAACCCATTTAGGCTGTGGCCCATATAATGTACGTTTTGGATCATCCTATGGTGCGGGCTATACCATACTTTTTAATAAAGTGAGGAGTGCAATCATCATAATAGCGTAGTGGTGATATCATTTCCCTTGTTTTATTAAATTAACTAAGCAGGGCAATTTACTTTAGTCTCATTTAGTTGGAAAATGATAATTATGATAATTTTATAAAAAAAATTCAAATAATTCAAAGTGGCTCCAAAAATGACTTCAACACACTTTGATAATCTTTTTCCTAATGGCTTTGTTTCTTTCAACTTAAAATGAGCGTAAAACAAATTTTATGCCCATTTTAAAGTAGAAAAATGAATGTGAAATTTGATTTGCACCCATTTTATGTTAAAAGAAACAGAGCCAAAATAGCAAAACCATCCCTACTCTTTGATCATGTGATTGAGAGATTAGTCATTTTTTTATACATGGGATCTAAATGTAATATATTAGACAAATAATCATATTAATTTGTTTATTCTCCAAAATATTTCTATAACATGACTAAAAGTTAGGACATATTTCTCTATTATTAAAAGATGGGACTTTGACCATTGACTAGAGGCATGTGTAGTGAGTATGGTGGAATCTAAGCCTTTGCATGCCAAGGCTTCTAATACATGGTATTAGTTTTTTTTGTGGTTAATTAGAGAACACATGTACCATTTCCATTTCTTAAGTTGGTCATGCGTTGTACTTTCCTGCACATGGAAAGAACTCTGACTGGTCTATATATCCAACCACAAGCACACAAAAAAAATCCATCATGTGTTCATTTAATGAAAAATACAGCCTCAAGAAAACCATTTGGAAATGAGTTTTCATATACGAGCCCACAACATCCCCACCATGAAACATGGCGTACTTTGTGGTGGCTATATAAACATGCAGGCTATGGGAGATTATACATTTGCTACAAATTAGCCCTAAATTAAATATGGAATAGAAATTCTTGTTTGTTGGCAACATATTAATTAAAAGTTAACTTCTTTTATTAGGCAGTTAAGCGAAGTGTGTGGTTCCACATGGGAAAAGACACATGTGGTGAAGTGGAACGTGCTCCATTTTCATGAGCTTGACGTGGTCGCAGTCCTTCCTCTCAAAATCCTTTTGTTTATTGAAAGATGTGTAAAATATCATTCCCTTAGGGCACTCGTTAGCAAAACCCTTTAATTAATAGTTAAAATAATATATGCTTTAAGATAACGACTAACGACTGTATAGCTAAATTTGTATGTTGGGACCTATTTACTTACTTTAGACGAGCATTTATACTTTCATTTGCCAAAGGGATTTGCTAGGGACTTTCGCTTAAAGGCATTTAGTGGCTGGCTGTTGCATGAGAGAGCAGCCAAATAGGCTCACTTTTCAGCAGATTGTCTTATTCATTTAACTAATCTGAGGTGGCTGCTCTTTCATGCAACAGCCAGCTGTAAAATGCCTTTCTGCGAAAGTGTCACGACCCCGAACCGCACACATGGTCCAAAACATGACAGCGTTGTATACCTGCAAAGTAAAACTCTACAAGTATACAAGGCTAGAAGAACAATATCAGACCCACCTATGATGAACAATTTCTAAAGAGATAGTCAGATCATATGTAAATCAATAAATCAAAGCCTCTCACTCCCACTATCCAAAATTTACATTTGGACGTAATCTTATACAATGGTTCACGCCATACTCACTATCTGTTAAAACCAACAATGATTCTACATGCTATTCCTCCTCTTCCATGTTTGCATCACGAGGATCAAGACCTGAAAAATTGTTAAAAACCACAGTCAATCGAAGCTCAATACATAATAATGAACCAATTCGGGTTGGGTCAAGCATGCCAAAATAAGTTCAAGAATGTTACCATAGACGAAAAGGTGAAGCAAGTCAAAATTTTGAAGTTCTACACAAGTTCTAAATAATCTAATAGAGGACAAAATTCAAAGGAGTCATATCTAAACGGAAGGGTAGTCAAAAGTGTACACTCGGAGATTCTCATAGGTCGATGTTCAGAAGAGAAGACATACAAAGGATCGAAGGAACAAAGTTCTTATAAAGGAGTCAAGAGACAAAGTTCTTATACAGTCTATTACTTATACAGTCAAATAGACAAAGTTCTTATATCAAGGGGTAATAAGTTCTTATAGCAAAAGGCTCAATGGTACTAAGTTCTTATAGCAAAGGGCTCAAAGGTCAAGGTTCTTATGACAGAGAGCTCAATGGTCAGAATTCTTAGAGCAAATGGTTCAAAGGTCAGAATTCTAAGGTCAAGTTTCGTATGACAAAGCTCAATGGTTAGAATTCTTATGGCAAAAGGGTTCAAAGGCTAGAATTCTTATAGCAAAGGGTTCAAAGGCCAAAGTTATTATAGCAAAGGGTTCAAAGGTCAAAGTTCTTATGGCAAAGGGTCCAAAGGACAAAATTTTAAACACTTCCGGGTCATTGGCTTAGTCATATAATAATAATAATAATAATAATATACACCACGTTATAACACGGTTCTAATGACACGTTATTTTGCACCAACGATCCACGATGTTGGAACTAGTTTCTGGTTCATATTCATATACTTGTCGACAGGGCCAACGTATGTCCCTCATTAGCGGGATCTAAGTTCTTGTGTTCATATAGGCATAAGCCATGTAACCCCACTGGCGAGGGTGATTTCAAATTCATAATAAATCTAAGCCTCGTAAAAGTGTTCACAATTTTAGGAATCATATAAATAACAATGTGTAAAATGGAGTATCGAAGTCAATGTCTAATAGAATGTGAGCAAAAGTTATTCATATTTAAAGTTCTAAACATCGTACATGAAGACAACATACAAGGAATCATGTTTCTAAAAGAGTTATACAAGGTCACAAGTATTTCGGATCAAAAGTAGAACTTAGGTAATTCACGGGGAATAAGATCGCAGCACAATCACAAGTGTTCAAGATCAAAGGCATATGTAAAACCATACTTCACAAGGAACAAGGTATGCTTAACCCGATATAGAATGCAATCAAGTAATCGCAAAGTTCTAAGAGAAGGTCACAGGTAATCCTGAGTGGGATTTGAAGCTCAAAGACGTTCAAAGGTTGAAGGCACTAAATCAATGCGTTATTACGTTCCTCAAGGCTCGTTCCAAAAGCCTTCCAAATTCCAAGTTGATCACCTAAAACCATACTTCATTTCATTATGACCAATAGGTAACCACAAAAGATGAGCCAAAACACAAATACCCAATTCCCGGAGTAAAATGGGGTCAAACAGGAGAAGAATGGTAAGCCAAACTAGGGTTCTTCAAAGTATTTGGAAAATAAAATCATTATAGAGTCTCCAAACATTATTGTATTTTTAATAGAAATTATGTGTTTTCGGCATGTCCGTAGATTATAAGAGCGTCGAAAACGGATAGAAAATGGAGTAATTATGATTTTTTGAAAGTTTGAACTGCCGGGAGGAAAAACCGTGTCGTCGGACGTCCGGGATTTTTCCGGACATCCATATGAGATCAGACCCGATTCAGATTGATTCGGGCCGGACGTCCGCATTTTTCCGAACGTCCACCCCTACACAGACTATGTTTTTCCTAATACGCGAATTTTCGCCCATTTCACATTGGAATTAGGCGCGGTTGGGCTCATTAGAACAAGGAGCTTCCAAAGATGCCAAAAACATCACCGGAATCCCATCAGATGGCGATCGGAGTAGGAAATTAGATCTAGGTCACAAATCACATATCTCCAATTTCAAAAGCCAAAGCAAGGTGATATTAGGTTCAATGGAGATCCTAGAGCAAGACGAACCCTAAGAAATTCAAGATCGTCGATTGAAATCCTCCCAAATACAAAATATGAACAAATCAAATCTTTTTCCATTGATTAGATTGTCGTTTTAGGGTTTCAAGAATCAAGAAACAATCTTAGGACGGAGATCTTACCTTGAATCACGATCTTTGGCCTCCAAGCCTATTTTTTCTTCTTCCTCCACATGAAATTGGCTTCCTGGGGTGGTTTGGACATTTAGGTTTAGGTTAGAGTCTGCAGAAATCTCCCAAAATTGGTATTTATACTTGTGCTAAAAGGCCCTAATCCAATTTTTAACAAGGGGACAAAAATGTCCTCCTATATTAAAGACAGGGACGAATTTTCACTACAACAAAAATGGTTTTTAGCAGCGGGCAAGACCGCTGCTCAAAGCAGGCTCAACCGCTACCATTACGTTTAGTAGCGGTTAAATAACCGCTACTAAATCTCCCGTCACTATTTGTAATGGCAGCGGTTATCACCGCTGCTACATGGACCGCTTGTGTATGGAACTATTTTGCAGCGGTTATCACCGCTACTGTTTTCAACTCTTAGGAGTCTAGGTTTACCAATATAGCAGCGGTCTTAACCGCTGCTAAATATGTTACTTCCACTAGCGGTCTAATTAGAAGCGGTCTTAACCACTGGGAAATATCCAACTATTGAGTGGGTTTAGCAGCATATAGCAGCAGTCATAACCGCTGCTAAAGATGTTACATACACTAGCGGTACCATTAGCAGCGGTGACAACCGCGACTAAATATCTAACAATGGACTGGGTTTTGCATCATACAGCAACGGTCATGACCGCCGCTAAAAGTAACAATTTTTTTTTTTTAATTTAATTTTCAACAGATCCCAAAACACGGGAATAACAAATTTGTTTGATACATAATCTGTTTTACAATGAGAACCTGTTATATACACATCACATTTATAAAAACCAAAAACTATACTATTTCAATCGATCAATGTTCACATCAACATTAAAAAAAAATGTGTTTATATCACTGGACTTTTCGCCTTCATTCATTCTTTTTTATTACTGTAAAGTCAAATTAGGATACATAGAATCGACACCCAACCAAGACAACACTGTCAAATTTCATTTCCACATGTGATATAGTATGATGCACTGTATTCAGCCTGAAATTCCTTTTCCCCCATCCTTGGGCAAAGAGTTATTCATAAACAGCATCCCTGCAAGAAACAAACACATTTGCCTATGAGTACATTTGAACAACTAGTGGGACACCCGTGCAATGCACGGGGCGACCAATAAAAGAATGCTTTATAACTTCTTCTTTTTTTTTAAAGAAAGAAAGTACATTCGTAAGGAGAGGAATTCTAGACTGAGGGCAAAGAGTTATTTACAAACAGCATTGTTTCATATAGAATTCCACCCAACTTCACATCCTACCCCTGTTTGTGATAATGCCGAGCTCAATGACCTTCTCCAATCGTTTGATTCCGTCTTTGGTATTCCTCAAGGGTTGCCTCCTTCCAGAGCCCAAGACCACTTCATTCACCTACAACCGAGCTCCCAACCAGTGAATGTGAAGCCGTACCGCTACCCCCATTTTCAGAAATCTGAGATTGAAAGATTAGTTGCTGAAATGTTGCCAGAGGGCATTATTAGGCCCAGCACCAGCCCCTTCTCTTCCCCGGTGGTCCTTGTAAAGAAAAAAGATGGCACATGGCGGCAATTCCTTGTTTACTATTAATTTCAATGTGGAACTAATATGAACAAATCCCAAAGCACATCATAATAGGTTGCTTCCTGAACATTTTTAGAATAAAAATGGAAGGGATAACATGACTCCTCTAACTTTATATCAAAATACTTCAGGGGTTCCATAACTCGAAATATAGCATTAAACTGGATATGATAATGCTGATTAAAGTTATCCCCCACCAACATGTTTTGTCCTCCTAGAGCTATTAAAAACTAGATGACAAAACAAATATGCATGTAGGGAGCTGCTATCCCACCCTGAAGGAGTGAATGGCTCATCACCCACATTTGGCAAAATCTCTATTTCACCCTGTAAATAATTATGCATGTGAGATTTTGCAATTCATATTTCATTAATAAACTATAATTAATCTAAAGGAGCTCTGGTTCCCAGTATGTATCTGTTTATAGGAAAGATCTTCTTCTTCTTCTTCTTCTTCTTCTTCTTCTTTGAATGGTAATGTTTTTCTTCTTCTCAGAAAACGTGATTATATCATGTACTTTTCCATTCTATGTCTCAATGTTATCAAAAAGAGCTATTTACAATTACCTTTCCTCTTCATCTCACATTTCTATTCCAAATCTTGAAGGGAGCTCACCATTTAGGTTCCATTTTTATTTTGTTATTTTTCCCAAAATGGCCGCTATATTTTGTGTTGTCTCGAATTTCACTCCATTTCAGCCAAAAATTAATCTTTGGAAGTTTTGCTTATATCCCTCATTTGCAAGGCATATCCCCATCAGTCATCAAAATAGTAAATGACAAAAGTTCATGAAAAATATTTCCAAAAACTCCCCAAGTGCTACATCAAACTTCTTTTGATTAATTAAAACACTCTTTATGCAATTCTTAAATCATGTTCTTTTTCCTAAATTTTTCATAGTCTTTAGGTTTATCACATTAAAAGCAATTTGAAGTTTTCATGAGAATATAAAAACAAAAGTTTTGGGCGAAGAACTTCGTGCTTTTGGATTTACTAAAAGGGCATATTGTCAAAAGGAAGTTTAATACATAATGTATGTTATGGAGAGATCAAGCGAAGTAGAAACTTAGAAAGGACTAAAATTCAATAGGAAAATCCGTACTTTAACCCTGCACACTCACACTCATATCTAACTCAGGGAGTTACTGAAGATGAGTCATAAGAGCTCACCACTGGAGGGTGAGTTAGCAACTCCCATATGTACAGACAGAAAAAAAAAACAGAAACATATCACTTGCCTCATTAAGCCCAAGAATATGTGACTTGAGAGTCTCTTCGTCAATCATTTCCAAGATCTCTGGAGGATTTTCAGATAGCATAGATTCAGCTGCATCAGTAAGGTCGAGATAAACTTCATCAATTGATGCCCTCTCACACCGCCCTTTGCTTGCAAGCACAGAGACTACCTGCAAGTTTAAAGTCCATCACAAAAGTCGATCAGAATAAACACATAACATGCCTCATAATCAGGGGAAAAGGTGATTCCAAATCATTGAGGCATGTCATTTGCACGCAACAAACCTCTGAACCTGCATGATGATATAAACTTAAGTCAGCTTTGCCACAGGCCACCGGAACCTTAATCAATTGGATATTTGGGCAAACTTTTTTGGCCTCATCTCCTCGCATTGAGCTGAAAAATAGATATTAGCTCATAAGATATTCATAAAATTGATACCAAAGAAACAATACATGGATTACAATGAGAATATTCTACTAACCGCTTCACACCATACTTGCGAGCTTCATAACTAACAGCAATCAGGCCACCACCTTTCCAGGAATTATATTGTACAACAGCAGATGGTAAACCTCTTAAATCTGGCTGTTTCCTTTGCTCCACTACAAGAACAGAACACAAGAAAAGTAGGTTAGACCAAATGTGGCAGATAATTCTTGACCATCACCCGCAAAGTGGAGAAATTTAAAATGAAATGCCAAAATGTTCTTGAATAACTTCCATCTGTAAAGAGCACCCCTAAGATTTACTAATAATGATACCTACATTTAATTTGGAATATAAATTCATGAAACATATGTGAGAGTTAAGATCAAACTACAACCTCTCCATCTAAACATGATAAAAAAGACGTATAAATTACTTTTATTTTTCTTTCAAGCGGAATATTGAATTACCTTGTTTTCTTATCAAGGGACAACATATTTAAAAAAAAAAAAAAAGGAAGATGTTACGTGTCTAATTGGACATAACACAAATAAAAAAAATAGAAAAAGCGGGGGAAAAGGTTGATTCAAGGCAACTGGACCTCCTAATGGTTCAATTGGAGAGGAACCATGACTCTGTTGAACAAAGTTTCTTTCTTGGTTGCAAACTTCTCTACATTTCTATTGTTTATTTTTATCTTTTTTTGAAAGGTAAAAGTTTATTACTCCAAAAAGAAAAGATTTTACAATCACATAGGGGACAAACTGTCCCACACAAAGACCCCAAAAAACCCATCAGAAATCCTTAACCGCGTATGGTAGAACCAGCGGTTTACAACTAACGCACTTAATACATTTCCATTGTAATACAACTATTTAAATACATGAATAGAGGTAGTTACACATTATCAATCAATTTGCCCACTTAAAAGACTTATCATCAACAATTAACACCCACTACCCTAAAACACACAAGCTATAACCAATAACTACAGTACAACTACCCCCATAAAAAAGATGGCACATGGCGGTTTTGCGTCGACTATAGGGCTCTCAATGCTATCACAGTAAAGGACCATTTCCCTATTCCCACGGTGGATGAACTTTTGGATGAGCTAAATGGTGCCCAGTTCTTCTCAAAATTGGACCTACGCTCCGGCTACCATCAAATTCGAATTAGACCCGAGGATATACACAAAACAGCTTTCCGCACCCACGATGGACAGGTTTGCCAACAGATAAAGTCCTTGAATACTTCACCTGCTGGGTTACTGCAGCCCCTCCCCATTCTAGAGCAGGTGTGGGAGGATATTGCTATGGATTTTATCACAGGGCTTCCAAATTCCTTTGGCAAAACTGCCATTATGGTAGTCATCGATAGGTTAACCAAATATGTTCACTTCTCCGCCTTGCCTAGCAACTTCACGAGCCATAAGGTTGCTGAAATTTTCGCTTCTGAAATTACCAAACTCCATGGGATTCCCCGTACTATCGTGAGTGATAGAGACCCACTCTTTGTTAGTAATTTTTGGAAAGAGTTGTTCATGCTTCAGGGCACCACACTTGCAATGAGCAGTGCATATCACCCCCAAACGGACGGGCAATCTGAAGTGCTCAACCGGTGTCTAGAAATGTACTTGCGAAGCTTTCTGCTCGATGAACCCAAACAGTGGGTCAAGTATTTGCATTGGTCTAAGTATTGGTACAATACTCCCTTCCACACTGCAGCGGGTATGACTCCCTTCCAAGCCTTGTATGGAAGGCCACCTCCTACTCTTTCCAGGTACATTCCTGGCTCTTCTCTGAACGAGGCTGTTGATCAAGACCTATACACCAGGGATGACATTTTACAAAAGATTAAAGCCAATCTCACTCAGGCACAAACACGAATGAAAAATCAAGCGGATAAAAATCATGTTGATAAGCAATTTGAACCAGGTGATTGGGTCTTTGTTAAGCTTCAGCCTTATCACCAGCAATCAGTGGCTTTACGAACCCATCAAAAGCTCGGACGGTGATTTTTTGGCCCCTTCAAGGTGTTAGAAAGGATTGGTAACATTGCCTATAAGCTTGAAGTACCTCCAGCAGCTCGCATTCACTCTGTATTCCATGTTTCAACTCTCAAAAAGTGTGTGGGGAACCCTGCCAACCAGACAATTCCATTACCCCTCATGACTTCTGACGGCACACCCTATCTATGTGAGGGCCCATCAAATGAATGCTTCGGATCACTCAAACAATGTTGCAAAGAACTTCTTTCTTCTTTAGAGACATTGTGAAACATGCTGGGGGCAAGTATATTTTGTTCCTTTCATTATTCATCGGGTGAAGTGTTCTTCTTAGTTTCATTTCTTGCAACTCTAGCTGCGCTTTTACAGTGTCCTTTGTTTTTCCTTCAATATTCAGTAATGTCCCAATTACACTGTCACATACATTCTTCTCAATATGCATCACATCTAGGTTGTGGCGCAGTAGGAGTGTTTCCCAGTACGGCAGACTGAAAAATATACTTTTCTTCTTCCAATTGTGTTCCTTGGGATGCTTCTCTTTTTTCTTAGATGCAGAATTAGAACTTCCTTGGTCCAATGTATTCTCCTCAGTTCCACTTTTTTTTCGACGGGTGCTTTTCTTCTTCGGATCGGTATCTTTCTTTTTGCCAAATGTTGTGTTAATACTTTGTAATTGATGCAATACATGTGTCCCTGACAGAGGAATCAGAGCTGACCTCTTTTCTACAGTGCCATCAAAAGCAAACTTTTCAAACCCAAATTTGTGGTTCTCCTCAAAGAAACGCCGGTGGCCCATGTAACAAAATTTTCTTTCATACTTCAAATGAAGAGAACAGGTGTCCTTACTGCAAGAAGGACATGCAAGTTTTCCTTTGGTGCTCCATCCCGATAAGTTAGCATATGCAGGAAAGTCACTAATCGTCCACAAAAGTGCTGCATGCATTTGAAAATTCTCTTTCTTCGATGCATCATAGGTCTGCAAACCTGTCTCCCATAGTTCCTTCAACTCTTCAACCAAGGGTTGTAAGTAGACATCAATATCATTTCCGGGACTAGATGGACCGGGAATTAGCAAAGACATCATTATATATGGTTGCTTCATGCACATCCATGGTGGCAAGTTATATGGAATGAGCACAACGGGCCATGTGCTGTGAGCAATACTCATCGTCCTAAATGGATTGAATCCGTCGCTTGCTGACCCAAGTCTAACATTGCGAGGCTCTGGGGAAAACCACTGATGAATGTAGTCAAAAGTTTGCCATGCCATAGAGTCTGCAGGATGCCTTAATATATCATCTTTCGTACGGTTGTCATTATGCCAAGTCATGAAAGAAGCCGTTTTAGTTGACATATATAGCCTTTGCAATCTCGACTTCAAAGGGAAATGACGCAGAATCTTTGCAGGAACTTTTGGGTCTCTTGAGGATGAATGAGTTCCATGATCTTCCAAATGCCCTTCAGTTGTTTTCCACCTTGAAGCCCCACATATGCGGCACGTCTCCTCGTTGGAGGCTTCCTTCCAGAATAGCATACAGTCATTAGGGCATGCATCGATTTTATCATAATGGAGGCCCAAATCCTTAACAGTCTTCTTCGTTTCATGAAAGGAGTTCGGCAATACAGCACCCTCAGGAAGTGCCTCTTTCAACAATTCAAGCAACATAGTGAATGATTTGTTGCTCCACCCATTGAGACACTTTATGTGAAACAACCGAACCACGAAAGACAATTTTGTGGACTTGCTTCCTGGGTATAATTCGTGTTCGGCATCTTGTAATAATTTGAAAAACTTCTTCGCATCAGCATCGGGTTTGTCCGTACTTGCATCTGTTGAGTCATCCTCCTCACCTGCCGGCCCATTGTCATCATCATGGCTCGTCCTTGGGTATATATCATGTAACACTTCATGCATTTCATCTTGTATAATCGGATCATCAGGCACTCGATGAGCATTAGGATTCATAGCACGAGACGGCCCTTCCCCATGATAAATCCATCTAGTGTAGCCCATGAGCATCCCATTCCATAGCAAATGCTCCATGGCCTCTTCTTTATCAGCCCTTCTAACGTTGCCACATTTCGTACACGAGTAGAATATCTTTCCTTCATGAGCTTCATGAGCAAATGCAAAGTTAAGAAACTGAATTACTCCTTCCTCGTACGCCGGATCATTCCTATTTTATCCAAAGTGCAGAAATAGAGTAGACATCTTAGCTACATTTGGAAAAGATAAACGCCTAACTAATCAAACCTTGGAGCCATTAAAAAAAACCTAGTCATACCTTGGAAGTTGAATCCAACTTTTATCCATGACTATTGTGATTCTCTACGCAACAAAATGGTAACGATTGATCAATCCTATGATCTCAAACCATGAACATCAATGTTATTACATGCAACTAAGGATAAAAACACATGAGTAAAGAATAAACACCTCAATAATATGATCCAGAGCCCACTACCCAAGTATCCATTATAACTCAAGTTGCGACTAGAATACAATGAAGAATAAGAGCCACAGCTAACCTGTAAATTAAGTAGAATAAATAAATAAACTGCAAATCAAGGAGGAATACTGAAATAATAAGATAGACACAAACTCACATAACTCTTTTTTAATCATAAGAAACATCCATGGTCCAAGACAAATGCAAGGATTTTTTGCACTATCTGGTGGTTCTGATATGAACCACATGCTGCACTATAGGCAAACATATACTCCAAAAATTTTATACAATGATACAATGCAAATTTCAAAGAGAATACATACCATGGGCAAGCATACATACATCAAGTTCAAAGTTTAGGTAAGACAGAAAAACAAAAGAGATGCAACAAAAGAGATACATACATGGGGAAGAGCTTGTTACACCACCCAACAGCTCCTTTATCCTTTTATTTATTCCCTGTTTCAGCCCTAACATCTTCAATTAGCCACCCAAACAGCCCCTTGTTCAGCCACATCCTAGTTGTTCATCTAATAGCATCTAATCCAACCCTTCCCTCCCATATTATCTACTGTTTGATTATACAAACCAGCCACAACTTAGACATTGAGAATAGCTAACATCCAACCCTATTTGCAGCACTCTCAACAGCCACAAAACTCCCTTAGTTTAGTTGCAACCCTTAGCCACATTATTTCGGCCATAGATTCCCAATCCTTATTTTCCTGTATCAGTCCACAACCATTTTACTTAAAAAAAAGAAATATATATTTTCTTTAATTTTTGCTTCCGCTACTCTATCCGCGTATTTGAAATCCAAGCTTTTGCTATACGCCCCAGCGTTAACAGCTTGCCCAACACACACACATCTCTAGATGCCCCTTCCTATTAGGTAAGCACCTCAAAGAACATGGATAAATTGAAAATCCTTGTCAAAGCGTAAGAACGAAAACCCTAGAAATGAAAAGAAAATAATGAAGAAAATACTACCGTATGAAAAAATGGGTTAAGTTCTTGTTGTCGCAATTTAGACGAACAAGAATTGAAGAGACACGTCTCTAATTCAAGACGAATGCACTGATAAGAGACTAAACATGGATAAAGTGTTTTGTGAATAGGAATAAGCTCTTTGGATCATCCAACAAATGAGCTATTTGGATCATCAAACGAACAAATGTTGACCTGAGATCATGAGCAAATACAGCCATCAAAATTTTAGGTTGAAGCCTAACTTGGGAGTGAAATAATAGAGCCCACAGTCATGAAAGAAAAAAAAAGCATGTACACATAGTGGCCTTGCGATGCACCCCAACAAAGGCAAGTGATAGGAACAGAAGTAGATAATAAGCTATTTAAAAGCGGGAAACCTAATTGGGTTCGCACTAACTTCTAATTTGTGGGGTCGGTTTTTTGGGAATTCAGTAGTGGTCAAGACGGCTGCTATATGTAAATGTTAATATCGCTCCTATCGCAACACCTTTAGCAGCATTTTTTCGGGACCGCTACTGAAAGTCAGCCGCTACACACTTGTCATCTGACAAATCATATACACACTCGTCATCTGACAAATTAGTAAAATTTGTTGTGGAAAGGAAGTCTCCACATGTCGTGACTGCACATACAATCACTTGATGAAAAACCATGTGACAAAGAAGATGAAACTGTTGGTTCTCTAAAGAAAAGCAGAAGTAAGAAGAAAACGGGAGCAAATATATGCATGTATATATGCATTACTTGCATACAACATTCAGCCACATATCATAATATCACATACAATCTCTTGATGAAACTCCCTACACATGCATGTATGCATTACTTGCATAAATTATACGCATGTGCATTACTTGTATGCATGTATGCTTTACTCTACAGGTTATTTATCACTCTACACACTCATGCATGTATGCATTACTCCCTCTAAGAAAGAGAACCGGAAAAGTAGCATTACTGGATAAAGTTATTTATCCCTCTACATCACATTGATAGAGAGACACTCACCATCACTAAAAGGGCAATTAGGAACTCTAATCATCTTCACCCTCAGATTGCTCTCTAAATATACCGAGTGTGAGCGCATATAATACAAAATAAAGAATATAAAAGCAAAAATCTGCTTACCAAAAAAAAACAAATAAGCCACAAACTGAGGTCTCATAAAAACCATTTAATAGAAATACATAGATCAGATTAATCAAAGAAAAGAAGGAAAAGAGGGAAAAAAAACAGCAAAGTGAAGATTTGAGTCAATCCACACAAAAAATGCACTAGCTATAATTTGTATGATACAAATGACACCTTACATCCACATTTATCAAAGCCTAGTTGAAACTCTAGTTGACCCAAAGCCTTGTTGAAACCACACATGGATCATGACCAAGAGCCCTAGAGAAACCCTAGTTGAAACTAATTAACTGACACAATAAAAGTCATAGAGAAACCATATTAAGAGAAGCTATTTACCTTGGTCAAACCCAACAAAATACCTCTTTCTTCAAAGGAAATCCAATGGATGAGAAAGCCTAATCTTTGTCTGCAAAACAGAAAAAATACAAATCAGAAAACCTAGAAAGAATATCCTAATGGGTCTTTGCCCAAGTGGTCATTTGGATGCTTGGATTTTACAAACCCTAAGGGACGTTTTGGTTTTTATAAGCTAAACCCTCGATTTTATAAACCATGATTGTAAAATCTAGGTTTCAGCTTCTTCCCAAACCCTCGATCACATATAACAAACCCAATCTTTGAAAGCCTCTTTTACAAACCCTAATGTTTGAACTAAACAGAAAAAGAGAAATACAGAGAGACATACCTATGAAGATCAACAAAAAGGGTGAAACCCTCAATCTCCCATTCTCATCTTCTTCAATGCTTCTTCCCCAAATCAGAGAGAGAGGGGTGGGTATGGGAACTGGGCGAAACCCTAGATTCAAGCTCGAAATCAGATCTCCAAAGCTTCTTCCCCAAATCAGAGAGAGAAGGGAGAGCAGAGAAAGGGGCTGGATTAGGATAGAAAGAGAGGGGATTAGGGTATTCTTTGATGAGGATGGGGGAAGAGCAGAGAAAGGCAATGAAAATGTTTTAATAGGGTTTTCTTTGATAAGGATGAAGGACGAGTAGAGAGAGCGGTTCGGTGAAAATGTTTCGCGCGGGAGGGGTGAAAATGTCGCGCGGGAAGGGATCGATTAGGGCATTGTTTAATCTAGAAGAAAACAGCGGTCTTTCTTAACATTTAGAAGTTGTCATCATTTGCTACAAAGTTTAGTGCGTAATAGGACATTCCACAGCAGTCTAGACCGCTGCTAAATTAACTATTAGTAGCGGTTTTAATGACAGCTACTAAATGTCTGCTCCTAAAAATCACTTTTGTTGTAGTGTTTGTAGGGGTATTTGGGGTATTCCAGAAAGTCCCTAGCAAATCCCATTAAGAGACACCCTCCCACTCCCAATTGAAAGAATTGAAAAAATTCTCATGAACAAAGAATTATCACCAACACTTCCTTTTTCTCACCATTCTTGATCATTTTGGATTTATTCTCATTGACTAATGAAATACCTACGGTTTATTTCCATTGTCATACAAGCTTTGGTTGGTATTCCCTAGGCCAGGTGCTTTGACTCCAACAATGTAGGATATGGTTAAGGACTTTATTTCAAAAAATAGAACCTCCAGGGTTTTTTAAATCCCTATTGTAGATAATACTCGTGTTGGCCTAGAAATGGTACTACCTGAAGAAGTCCTAATTGTTAGAAATAGTGTATGGAAATTTGTAAGTTTGGGATCCAAAATATACCGTAATGTAAAATTGCCGCGGAAGATAAAATGAATCAACAGAAACAATGATCCAACAAGTATAGATTTGTAAATAAATAAAAAAGAGAATAGATTACTTATCGAGTTAATGAGTGAAATCTATTCGTTGTCCTTAAGGAGAAACTCACCTCCACTATGACGAATCAACGTTAGCGATGCATGTCTCCAAGATACATCAACTCTGGCTCTAGGGGTTTGCACTCTCGAGGACCGGATGCATATTGAACGCACTCATCTTCGTTGAATGCCTTGATTAGAAATATTAGGGGAAAAACTTGAAATAATAGAACTAGAGAAGAACAGAAGGAGATGATATTAGAGAACATTTTCCATTCGGATACTTTCTGTTATCCGTAAAATCTGATTTTATAGAAAACGGAAAGACTCGTATCTCACGAAACGTCGTACCATAATAGAGCAAGAGACGTTTCCAAAGCGGTCCACTTTATCATGTGGAAACCGACTCTTAAACGGCAAAATCCAAAACAATAAAAAGAGATGAAAACGACAACTTTAGTACAATCTTCTCTTTAGTGTAAGCGCCCCTTACCGTCAACGTTAATCTCCAAATAGCGGCGATGTTATTGTTCTACTAACGACAATGTTAAGAGAGAAGAAGAAAAAGAAAAACGACGAAGTTTAGAATGGAAAAGGAGAAAAATAAATAAAGGAAAGAGAAAAAGCTTTGGACCATGCGCAGCCAATCGAGTCACGCCGCACTGAGCGGCGCGTGTGTGTGGTATCCCACCGGGTCCACTTGGTGGCTCATGGGCGTAGGACCCCCCTTTTCCTCTTCTCGTTCACTAGACAAGAGAACTGGAACTATATGTATACCCAATTTTCTCCAATCAAACTTCCAATGTGGGACTAAAAATTTCCACATTACTTTAGAGAGTTGGAGGGCAATTCAAATTTGGGCTTCAAAACTCAAAAAAGTTGAAAATCCCATGGTTTTCAAGTTCAACCGAGGCTTTGAAAATTAGTCTATGATCCGATCCTTTTTTCCAAACGTAATAAATATGAGGCTTTAGCTTCAATTTTTTGAAAGCTTTCATTAGAAATGCTTTGGACGAAGCTTGGACAAAAATGGTTTTCATGGTAGAACTACATAAGCATAAATCATTATTGTTACCTTCTTGCAACACCGTCGGGATAAAGAAGAAAATTGATCTTTTCCCCGACGCACAAAGGAGGACACTTGTCTGCCCAACACCATTTTGAGAAATAAGAGAAGAGTATCGTTCTCTTATTGACACCACTAAAATTTTGCTCCACGCATCAAATGGAAACCCACAAATAGATATAAATAAGAGTATCGTTCTTTATTCTAATAAAAAACCTTAAACAAATCATCTCCGTTAAACATCTAAAATCTGGACCATAATCATCCTAAAAATCCTTTAAAATAGATAATCCTTTCAACCCAAACTGAAATTTCTTTACTTGAAAATTCAAATCTTGAAAAAACAGTCCACTTTGGCAGACCTCCACTCTTTTGATAATAATTGTTTATAGAAAATTCCGATCGATGATCCGTTTTTTTGTTGGAAACTAAACACAAAAATCTTTAAATTGGTATAAGATAAGTCAAGTTTTGATTGAAAAAGTTTTCCGAAAAAATAGAATAAGATGTGACTTGTTTTTCAAGACAACATAACCTAAACTCTGATACTACTTGTTGGCCCCACTTAGATGGATCGATTAGGCCTTGTTGTGATCAAAAGAGAAAGGTATGTAAGCTTGGGAAATACACAGCCAAATGGCCCGTGTAGAGCTCCACCAAAACACAAATGTAAAATCAAAATATAAACAACTTTATATATCAAAACACACTCGTAGGAAATATCTACACTAGTTCTCCCTTTAACCTGTACCCTTGAAGCTTCTCTCTAAAGTTTTCCTTTAAGATCTTTAAGCTTACAATATCTATAGCAATGACTCAAAACTTATAGGCTAAAGACATACCGCAAATACATTGAGCACATAGTTGTAGTTCCCATGAGTCTACAAGGTATCCTAAGCAACAACATAAGAACTCATCATTTGACTCTTTGATAAACTAGCTAGACATTAAGAACTCTAGAAAAAACAAAAAAACTCTTTACATTTTCCACACATAATAACTAATCCTAGAAGACCACAATTACTTTTCACAAAACAAACAAATATTGATTTGCAATTTCCAACACTTAAACAACAGTAATTAGTCGTCGCCAAAGGAGCTTTTTCTTGTAGTGAAATGAAAAAAAGCCATGCTAAGTCCGTCGATGAAGGAGAGATAAAGATAACAATGTAGCAATGGGAAGACAACCAAAATCTAAGGGGCAATTTGGTTGCGCAAACCCATCGCAGAAAAGGGGCTTTCTTTCCATCAAATTTAGGTCGACCGAACATTTTCTTGCATTCCAAGAGCCATTGTGGATTCCCCACCGTGTCATTCAAACATCTGAAAAAACCAACATGGCTTCCATTCATATTCTGTCTTCCGTGGGTGGGTTTTGGTGAGAAAACAAAAAGGACAAGGAATTATATGTTGCTCACTGCACGATGGAAAGGGAGAGGGGAGGCAACCAACCCTTGAGAAAGTGTAACAAGAAAAGTAGGGCTGCAACTCGAGCCGGGTTTTACCCGACCCTCATCGACCCGACCCGAAAATAGCCTGGGTTGGGTTCAGGTTTCATGGGTTTCGGGTCGAGCCGGGTTGAGCATTCAAAAGCCCGCATGAATCTCGAGTCGAGCCGGGTTTGAAGGGGCCCGACCCGACCCGACCCGACCCGACCCGAGTTACATAAGTTATAGTATGTACAGTTTTTCCTATTGTTAGTTAAAAGTTAAAAGTGAAAACCCACGCACCCACTGTTATTGTATGTGAGTGTAATTTCTGCTTCTATGAGTTGAGTTGATTCAAGTGTTTGATTCAGCATTGTTTGATTGTAATTACAACATTGTTTGATTACAGCATTGTTTGATTCAAGTGTAATTACATCATTGTTTGATTCAAGTGTAATGTGAGTGTAATTTCTACTTCTATGAGTTGAGTTGCCTTGCCAAACAAGAATTTTCCTTAAAAAATTGCGTCAATGTGAAAAAACCCGACCCGACCAGACCCGACCCGACCCGAGATTTATCATGGGTAGGGCCGGGTTTGGGAATCGTGGGTTTTCCGAAAAAAAAAAACCCGACCCGACCCTACCCGAGATATTTCTCGGGTAAGGTTGGGTTCTCCAAAACCCAACCCGCCCGACCCGAGTTGCAGCCCTAAAGAAAAGTGTACAACAAAGAAATACATTATCAATACGAAAAGATATACAAGAATGTATTTAGGGGTGCAACTCGGGTCGGGTTGAGGCCAACCCTAACCCAACCCGAGATAGCATTCTCTCAACCCTAACCCAACACAACCCGAGCCTCAGGTTGAGGATGGCCAACCCGCCTCAAATCGGGTCGGGTTAAGTCAAGTTGGGTTCGGGTTGAGTCGGGTTCATCTCGGGCCAAATAGAAAAATACAAGGAAAAAAAGCATAGTACTAGAAAAACATGAGAAAACTAGAGGATGGAGGTCGGGTCGGGTTGGCAAGGCCTCAACCCTAACCAGCCCGAAATTAGATCGGGTTAGCTTTTCCCAACCCTAACCCAAACTAACCTGAGAAAATGCCAACCCAACCTCAATGTATTGGGGAGCTACCAAGTAGTACAAAGTACGAACTGCGTAAGTATTTTGACAAGACCAACTTATGCTCTCTCATTTTACCAAGGTCACTCACAACGCGTTAAAAAAACCGTATAGAAAGGAAATCAGCTCAAGGGATGGGACCCACCTCGAGTTGGCATTGTACCCGTGATGCTGTGTCGGTCTCGTAATTCATGCAAAGGGGCCCTCCTTTCAAACCCATGCTTAAACGCGACAGTAACATGTCCGAGACGACATGGATAGTATTATAATTCAAGCCGAAATGTTATATTCCCTTTCCCGTGACGATACCCGATACGTCCCTCTCCATGTAGTTGGTGACAGTCACGCCTCTCTAGTCTCTCTCTCTCTCTCTCTCGCCTATGTTTGACTAGAGAGAGTGCCGGTTAGACTTCTGGTCCCACTGACCGGAGACAGGCCCCGCCTATTCTGCCGACCGACACGTGTGCGTCCAAACTAGCGTCTATAAATCTCCCTCCAGTGGGACCCGCTCCACACAACTGGCACATGCGCGTCATGTGACCAACCCATTCTTGCAATACCTAATTCCTCTCAACTCGTCCTCTTCTTCCCCCATCTATTTATCTGTAATTTTTAGAACGCAGATTTTTGGAATGCCCAATGTGTCCTTTTGTTTCTCTTTTAGTCTTTTTTCCCGTTAATAAATTGGCTTCTGATATTTGCACTACCATGTTTTGATAACTACACAAACTCACCTTGTCTTTTCTTTTCTTTTGTAATTGACTGATGTGATTGTTGGTAATGGTAATAGCTTTTGACAGCTGTTAAAAATAAAAGACAAGGTGAGTTTGTCTCAATATCAAAACATGGTGGTGCAAATATCAGTATCCAATTGAAGGTGAGACTTAAGTTATAGGTCAATTTCTCAAGGCTCTGGCTTTCAACCTTGAGGTGGGAGGTTCAATCCCAACTTACCAATAATAATAAAAAGTGATTTGTTTAGGGCCGTTGCTTGAGTGAGACGAATTAAATAAAAAAAGTTCCAAAATTAAACTTGTTAGCAAAACCCAACCAACAAAAGCATTCAAAGCTTCCCCAGTTTAAAAATAAGTAAAATTAACGAGAGAATACCCTTCTGTTGAAACACATTGCAGTTCACTTTGAAGCATTTATGATTATTTATTTGTGAAACAAATATAGAGCTCAGATGAGGACTGGGAGGGAGTACATGGGTCTTGTTATGGAAATAATAGTCATGAAAGAGGAAAGGGCAGTGATAAATCGACCTCCTAATATCTTAAATGGACCCCTATAGATAGAGGGCTGCACAATAAAACCGCTCAAACCGATAAACCGAACAGAACTGGGCCATTCGGTTCGGTTCGGTTCGGTTTTTATATCTACTGGTTCGGTCGCGGTTACGATTTTCACAAAACCGATCCAATCGGTTCGGTTCACGGTTCAAAAAATATTAATCCACAAAACTGAACCGAACCGCAATTGATATGAAAACCGAACCGAACCGGTTCAGATATCTCTTTTTAGTATTTTTTGCCGTTCAACTTCAAACTTCAAACGGTTCGTCCATTATCCCCAAAATCAAATGGTCCAAAGTTGTTCATTATCCCCAAAATCAAACGGTTCGTCCAATAGTAATCCATTATGTCTTTTTCTATTTATGACTGCCCATTACTTATAAGTAAAATACAGATAAACCGTGAACCGAACCGAACCAGTTCGGTTTGGTTCGGTTCAACTGCCAATCGGTTCGGTTACGGTTTGGAAAAAATCCAAACCGATCAATTCGGTTTAAGAAATTCCCTTAAACCGAACCGGACTATGTGCAGCCCTACCTATAGATCTCCCTCTCTCTAAGTACTGCCCTATATGGAGGTCGATTTAAGATATACATATACAGGGGTCTATTTATCACTCCCAATATGAGTAATTTATTAGGTGTATTTATTGCATTAGAAAATTATAGTGGAAAATTAGTGTAGCATTTATTGTATTAGGAAATGATATTGGAAAATTAGTAAAAAGGGGAGTGATAAATCGACTCCCATATATCTTAAATCGACTCCCCATGTGTCTTTCTCTTTCCTCTGGGTTAGAGAGAGAAAGAGGAGAGAGATAGACACATGGGAGTCGATTTATCACTGCATGTCTTTGGTCAGATAAAGTGAAAGTTACTAAAAATCTTGAAACTGGAAACTGGAAACTGGAAACTGGTGAGATGGACCCACAGTAAATTTCAAGCTGTGTTTATCGTTCACCTAATGGTTGGGAAATCTGCCAAATAGGGACAAAGAAAACCCATGATAGAGTGGTGGTCCGGTGGACCCACTTGATGTTGAGAAGAGATTCAGCTACCTTTGTCATAGGTCCCACAGGTTGCAGCAATCGGGCTGTTTCTCCAAGGGTATAGAAACTGTTACATAACTCTTAGGACTGGCTGTTCTTGGATAATGTTATATTGAATAAATCCTTATTATGTGTTTTGGTTGCACAAAAGCCTGGATAGCTTAGGGTTTTTGCTTGGCATTTGGGGTGCCATGTCAGCAAAACCCATTGTTTTGGTTATCAATATAGCATTAACATCAGGGGAAATAGCCCAAGGGCGAAATGCCTTCAACGATGGTCCCTAGCAAATCCCTAAAATTTATTATTCCCCTTAAATTGTTCGGAAACAAAAAAAATCTAGAAATTTTTTTTCTAAAGAAATGTTTTTTCTTGAAATCCAAACATGGCCTAACTGAGTATTGATGGATCAAGAGCCTAGTATGATCATCTGATCAAGGTGTTCTCAACCGAATCTGATCGGCGACACGAGTACAAGTGTTGCCCAATAAGTGTCTTTTAAGTCCTCCCACTACATCAGGAGAGGGAGGGGTGTCCCATAACATGTCACGGAGGGTCCCACCGCTCCTACCAATGAGAGTGGGTTATTTTCAATCTTGGCAATAACTTTCCAGCTCCCCTGATGACTACCCACATTGGGAGCAATGGGACCCCCTGTTTTTGTAAACGACGAGTTAATAGGTTACATCAGAAACACAACTATGTGGTATGAATGCTCCTACTAGGGGCACAAGTTGGGTCGAGTCGAGTTGAGTTTTTGCCAAAGGAAAAAGAATTGGAATACACACTAACCCGACCGATTTTAAGAAAAAAGCTCTACCCGAATTCCAAAAAATAGACCTACGTTGCACCCACAGCTCTCACTTGTGGAATTATTAGACCCACAGCCCACCACGGGCCCTTTTCCTCAATTGTGGAAGCATTAGACCGATCATGTTTTTTTTTTTTATTTATAGAAATGTGATCCTCGCATGTAAGCCATGTCGAAGTGTTCTCTAGTGTGCTGATACGGTCGGTCTAATACTTTGGTCAGCTGGGTTAATATTTCCTTGAAAGCAGAAAAAAACTGTTTTTCGGAAAAATGTAATCCATGGAGGAAAGTCATTTTTCAAGGGCCCGGGATCACTTCTCATGGACTATTCGGCATCTGAGGAGCTTGTGGCTAGGGATAGTGGTTCACTTCTATTAGAGAGAGAGAGAGAGAGAGCTAGCTGGAAAGAGAGAGAGAGAGAGAGCTAGCTGGAAAGAGAGAGAGAGAGAGAGAGAGAGAGATGTTGGGTCATAGGGGTGCAACTAGGGTCGGGTTCAACCCGATTCCAATGGGTTCACCCTGATTTTTGGGCCGGTTGGGTTGGGTTGCAGGTTGGGAATTTATAACCTTACTGAAAATCGGATTGGGTTGGGTGGGGTATCGGGCAACCCAATCCGAATTGTAGCCCGACCATTTTCTCTTAAGTTTTTATTATTCAAATTTTAGTAATATTTACAGTTTTAGACTTATAATCTTTTACTTTTAGACTTTTAATAGTTAAGGACTTTGGGGGAATGCCACTTGCACTCTCGGTAGTGTTCAATCTACATTTATGCACCTAATTTCTGACTTTCTGTATTGGATCCATTGGTGTCTTAACTACTAGTGCATCCCTATATCATTGACCCTTTATTTCTGACTTTCTATATTATATCCATTAATGTCTGAATTAGATGAATTATATGACATCCAGACACATTTTCTTAGGAAAAATACTGAAAGCAGAAGTACAAGTGGGGCCAACATATTTAGATGGTCTAAACACAATTCAATATGGAAATCAGGTCAGGTCGGGTTGGAACTCGGGTTGGGTTGGAAAAATGGGTTCCTTGGGTTGGGTCAGGTTGGCCTCAACCCGATCCGAGTTGCACCCCTAATTATAAATGATCTCAAAACAAGATCTTTGCCTATCAACTTTGAAAAACATGATGTCATATAGTTACTAAATAATTCAGATAATCAATTATTTGTCAAATATATTGCGACGGATAAATGTTTCCGTCACCATATGTGAAATCAACGATGGGTAAAACACTCCGTCACTATAGGATTTTGTTAAGTATATTGCTAGCTGATGCCGCCTAAAACATTTTTGGCAACGGATGTCTGTCTCCATTTCTACAAGACATTTATAGTAATGATGGATATAAATTAATCAATCGAAACATGGGAGGATTGTAAGAGCAAACTGATGTAGATTTTTTTCTTGAGAACCTAGAATACTTGACATGGAAAAAATTACTATGGCTCAAGAACATTGATTTATACATAAATATTTAGGGTTGGAATTCTGGGTTGGGTCAGCTGGGTTGAGCTTTTGCTAAAAATTAATTGGAATCAACACGAACCTGACCCGACCCGATTTTATGGTAAAAGCTCAACCAAAATTCCCAAAATCAACCCAAGTAGCACCCTTGTAAATACATGAAGCAATTCATACACTCATTCTCGACCTTCAAGATAGATATGCCCAAAAATTAAGAGGTTAATTTTTGAGTCTCAAATCGACCTTGGAAATTTCACGTTGAACAATTTAGATTTTGTACCTGTTATTAATTTGCCAGGTTTGACGAGAGAGAACTAGATAAGTTAGGTCTTATAAACGTGCTGTTGTCATTGAAGATAACTGGCTCAGGAAGTCCAGGATGACGCGAGGGAGTTTTAACCCTACGAACCGATGAGTTTTTATTTTTATTTTTTTCAAAATATTCCTATACATTTCTCTAATTTTCCAACATTTGATTTCAAACATACTAATAGTACCAATGATTCAGACAACAATAAGTCATGGCCAGGCCAGTGAACCACTAGATAAGATCTCGAAAAAACACATAATAAAATGTAGAAAAAACCAAACAAGCAGCTTTTAGTCTGGCCCATGCCAACCCAAAGAATGGCAGATACCATCTTGAGTAACTTCAGTAAAAAGCTGTAATTGACATACTTTTTCACGTATGACTCTAAGGAAGTGAGATTTGCAATAATTTAAGTAGGCTTGATGCGAGTATTGGGAAATGTCTCAGTATTTAAAAAAGCCAAAGAAAATGGTGGGCCTCTCGAGGCAAAAAAAAGCCCAGGTGATACCCACTGCCAACCATCTGCTCCCCTTCCAAAAACCCATTATAAATACCCCAAGCCTACATCACCTTTAGTCTCATCAATCCCACAAAGAGCATCACAAAGTAAAAGAGAGTAGGAGAAAAAAACACTTATTTTCTCTTCGATTTATGGCTTTTGCTGGTCCTCAGTTCTACATGGATGAAAAATGGAAACTATCTAAGAAGGAAGGGAGCTCTGTATTGAGGAACTCTTCCCATTCGAGGTGTTCTTTTACAAGGAAATGTGCAAGTTTGGTGAAGCAACAAAGAGCTAGGTTTTATATTATGAGGCGTTGTGTTACCATGTTGATTTGTTGGAGGGAATATGGAGATTCTTAGGAGGAACAAGGAAAGTGTTTTCCATGGATCTTTTTTTTTTCTCTATGTAATTTCTATCATACTTTCTGCGAGATGCGATTTTAGCTTTGCCATCCGAGAAGGAAAAATAGGAAAAAAAAAGGACTACGTGGTGTAAATATGTTATGAATTTTATTTTTTTTCATGTAGTTCCTCTGATGGAGACGGATTTGTGATTTTACTTCCCTTTCACTTAACCCATGTGAGAGATTCATTTGAGTTGAAGAGATTTTCCTCTATTTTGGAAAGATTTTGGGCTTTGATTTACATTTTTTTTTCTTTGGCTACTGATATTGCACTACCATGTTTTGGTAATTGCACTAACTCACCTTGTTTTTTTTCTTTTTAATTAGCTTCTGTGCTTTTTGGGGAATTGTGATAAGTTTTGACATATGGATATATAATAAAAGGCAAGGTGAGTTCGTGCAATTATCAGTAGTTTTTTTTTTTTTTTTTGACTTGTTTCTTCTCTTCTTGTTCATTGAAGTGATTGATTGAGAGAGAGAGAGAGAGAGAGAGAGAGATTCCTTTCTAGAGTGCTCCATCTGACAGGGATATTTTCATGAGTTTGATAAGATAATTTTTTAATTTTGATCATTGTATTATAATGGGTACAGAAATTAGAAACATAAGATAGTAAAAAAGAAAGAGTGATGGTGTATGTGGGGGGATTCAACGTGGATGGGGCCTCTCTTTGTGACCAACAGGTAACAATGTTGGGACTCTTACCATTTTGACTGAATGAATGAACTTCTTATTTAATGTTTATGTCTGAATTATTTGCTTAAAAGGGTTAAAGAAAATGGAGAAAAACAGATCCCACTCACTCCTCTGTCACTTCTAGTTATAGGGTGTTAGCTGGAGGAGTAATGTGGCGTAGAATACGAGGTCCACGTCAAATGACGAAAACATACCCTTGTTTCTCTTATTCACACCCTTGCTAATTATTATGACCATTGGGTAATTTTGAGGGTATTTTCGTCCTAAAAGTCTGTTTTTTTTTTTTTTTTTTTATCAATGTGTGACCGAGTTACCCGCAACAATTCTATTTACCCCTCTAATTACCAAAAAAAATATCATTTCTATAATTAAAACAAGGTGTTTTTCGAAAGGGCGATGATGTTTTCAACCCCTGCATTACTTGCACGCTCCACTTATAACACGATTTGACGTGAGAAGTGGGCTACCGAGTTACCCACAACAATTCTATCTAATCCTATAATTACCAAAAAAATATCATTTCTACAATTAAAACAAGGTGTTTTTCCAAAGGGTGATGATATTTTCACCCATGCATTACTTGCACGCTCCCCTTAAAGTGATTTGACGTGAAAAGCGGGCAACTTTTCACGTCAAACCAAGTTATAAGGGAAGCAAGAACGTAATGCAGGGGGTGAAAATATCATCTCCCTTTTCGAAATTTCATTTATAAGGACATTTTAGTCTTCTATGAGACAAAAAATGAACTATGGGTAATTTGGTCACAAATTGATAGGACGACCGGATTTGCACAATTCATTCCAATGTTACCGACTCTATTTGTAAATTGTTGACTGTCTCTGCAAATAAGGTAAAGTGGGGGACTTCTTTTTCAAAACCCCGTTTCTTTTTACTGCTCTGTAGCAGTAGATAGGAGGTGATGAATTTAGAACCCGGATTCAGTCAAAATGGTTGGTCGAAGACTCGAAGGTACATGGGTTCTGGAGTTTTTCTGCCTAAAGATGGGTGAATCGGCAAAACCCTAGCTGAACACATATATACAATGACAATAATACCCATGACTAACGGACTGGAAAGTAGAAAAATCCGGAGAGAGCACTGCAAAAACTGCATGCATCTTTGTCATTGACTGACCATATTTTATAACTTTTTGTTGTAAGTTGTAACAAGGTGTGGAACTTGGGCGGGCTCAATCTGAATACCAACAGTTAAACCCAATTTTGGCTTAGCCTTGTGTTGGCATTTCCGCAAGTTAAGTTCCTGATTTCGGATTGGGTAGGCATTTCCTCAAGTTGATCAGTTAGGTTAGGGTTGGAAAAATACAAACCATTTTAATTATTTATTAGAGTTGGGTTAGAGTTGAAGCCTTGGGCAACCTGACCCAAACTCAACCGTGTCCCCCTAATTATATGGCGAGTTTATCACAATTTGAAAATCATTGGATTATGTGTTTTTTTTGGGAGATGATAAATTCGCACCCCCTGCCCTGCAATACAATCTGAGTCAACCCGGTCCGATTTGGAAAATAAAGCTTGATGGGTTAAGTAATGGACTTATGGGTGAGTGATTTAAAGGCAGATTGGATTAAAGTTGACCCTCCTCAACCTGTTCCCCGGATAGGGTTGGATTAGATTTTAAGGTTTTGGGTTCTAGGACTAGCCTCAAACGGTCCTAGCCTAGCTGGAGGCCCGGAGTTGCACCCCTAGGCCTACATGCAACGTTCTTTAATAAATAGCCATTTGAAAAAGGTCTTCTCTTCCGTGGCCTGGCACACCCCCTCCAGTGTATTTATTACTAATTCTTGACCCTAGGAAGAAAGGGAAGAGAATATATCATTCCCGCACAGGACAAAAAGAGGAGTGTCGTTATTACAACAGGGTAGTGCGTATATTATTTCCTCTTTTTATCTTACAATGTGAAAGGTCCACGGTCTTGAATAAGAGAAGTACATGTTGGGTGTTGGAGGTGACGTTTTCCACCCATGCACACCCTCCTATTACGTATTCATTGCAATTCTCTAGTCTCTACCCTAGACATGAGGCCCCACCTTGGTAACATAATCTCAGCCGTTCGATCATCCTAAACAATAAAAGACCAAAAGCCCAGGACGTCAAGGTTCCGCTATATTGCACTACTTAAGTGGAGGGTGACTGTAAATGATATTTACACTCACTTTCTCGTAAATGCTAAACTGGCTGAACAAAAAAAAAAAAAAAACCCACTTGTCACGTTTTTTATTCGCTGATCTCTTATACTTAAAGCAACAACAAGTTGCTGAATCTCATGTAACTAATGTTAACAAATCCCAACGAAAATGTGTGTGGGAAATGATATTTCCACCCCAATTGTCATCATTCTCACCCCCTTCGGTTTGTTTCTTCCTAAAAAATGACTGTATATCCTCCCCTTTGAAAGCCTTTTTCTTGAAAATAAAGTTACTTTTAAGAAAAGACAAGCAAAGGTGTGAAATTATCATCTTCTTGACCAGAGGGAAAGTGCAAGAAGACATGAGCACGGGTAAAGAGAGAGGGACCCACCAACCCCAGCTATCATTTAGATGGCGACCATGTCCTTCGAATATAGGGGAAAAAAAAGGAGAGTAGGTTTTCATACAAAGCAGTAACAAAAAAGAAGGTTATTTCAGAACCCAAAAAGCTAAAAGAAGAAGGTACTGAAAACAGAAAAGACAAGTTGAGTTTGTGCTGCTATTAAAAAATGATAGTGCCAATATCAATGGCCAAAAAAGATAAGATAAGAAAAGAATTCAAACATGGTAACGGTTGGTCAACGGTCACATCAGAGCGACAGGGAGGACCTGCCACGTAGGCCACTAAGTACTGCGCCACGTAGATAAAGCAAAAAATAATTAAAAAATCAAATTAAGGGTCCATAGATATGTAGACCGGGTCACATGGGAGGGGTGAAATGTGGGACCCACCTACATGTCATGTGAACGTTAGCTCCAGCCTCAGATCACGTGGGCATAGTAGTGGAGTAGGCATGAGGCCCTCTTTTTTTTTTTCTCCTCTCTTCCGAGATTCTTTGTATTTTGAAAGTTTTGAACGTTGGCGATTTCATGTGATGGAGCTAGATTCTTTCTAGAATATTGGGTGGTAGTGGGGTCAAGCAATAATTGGAGTGACTTCTTTCTAGATTAGGGATTAGGTCATTATCATCATAGTACTTTAGAAAGCGTTTAAGGAGATAAGGAGGAGGGATTAGGTCATTATCATCATAGTACTTTAGAAAGCGTTGAAGGGAATTGATAGGGAGTAGGGACCATCCTAGAAGGCATTTTGCGGTTGGGCTGTTGCATGTGAGAGTAGCCACACATGCTTAGATTTTGTCTTATTCATTTAATTCACTTGAGATGGCTGCTCTCACATGCAACAGCCCATCCCCAAAATGTCTCTTGCGATGTCCCTAGCAAATACCAGAAAAGAAACTAGGTTTTTCATGACTTTTTAATCACTTTGGCCCCGTTCAAAGTTGGGTATGGAAATGACGTGGCAATAAGATAGGAAAAGGAAAAGAAAAGGGAAAAAGAAAGGAAATGATATGCCCCCCAGTCCGTTTCTGTGAGAATGGTTCACTGCTCGAGGATAAATTCACCCCCCTTTAACACATTTCTTTGCCTTTAAAGGGGCGATTTTATCCGACAGAGGGGGAAAATATCATTTCCCAAAAAAAAACAGAAAATCATGTTTGCGGAGAGAGGGAGAGGAATGATGAAAGAGACCGGGGGAGAGAGAAAAGGGGTAAGGGGGTTGGAGGAGGGTGGTGGGTGGGAGAGAGATGGGTTGGAGAGACAGCTAGTGGGACAGAAATGGAGGGGGGCAAAGGGGGCCAGGGGTAGAGAGTGAGAGAGTGATGCAAACGTGCTACATGGAACAGTTATTCTTCAACTTCAATTTTTGTAATCTTATATTATCCTACTTTTTAGGCTTCAAATCTTGTTCATTTGGCTTGATTTTGGTAGCATTAGAAAAAAAAAATGCATTACCAATCGAGCTCAAGACACACGATTTGGATTTGATTTGACGAAGTTATGGACGATTTATAGACATGCTATAAATGGTCTATTTTATTCATGGTTCTAACTTTTAGTTTTTCTTTTGACGCATAATTTAGATTAATTGTTTAGGTCTTAAGTTAGCATTTAGGGTTTTAGCCATCTATATAATGTAAGGACACAAGTAAAAAAAATATAGATATGAATAAAGTTAATTTTTGGAACATTCTCTATGATGACCAATTGGCTCTTTCACGGTATGGGATTTTCAAATGCCCATGAGATGAATTAGTTACTTCTTATATGATCTCCATTTTGTATTGCTGCTCGACGGTCTCTGTATGAGAGAGAGAGAGAGAGAGAGAGAGAGAGAGACTTTCCATTTTCGTTTTCCATTGAAGTCCACCCTTGGAAGAAATATAATTAAATAGAAGGTCGGATTTGCTAAAAACTTAGGTCTTGTTTGAATTGCAGGAATTTTCTAGAAAAGTTTGGAAAAGAAAAAAATTTCTAATTTTCTTTTAACCCACAAAAAATGATAACTTGAACCAAACCTATTCATGTCTGCCTTGGTCATGGGTGCTTCTAATTAATAAATATTTACGATTGCAAAACAATAAAAACCAACCCTATTCAATTTCTACTTAAGAGGGGCTTCAGTTTATGATAACATTGGTAAAATTAACCAACCATTTCCCTCTAATCGTGGACAGGAAAATTTGCCCAATAAAATCTTTAAAGTCAAAATGTTTTTTCTTGCAATCCAAATAGGGCCTTAAGGAAGAGTGATAGAAATAAAACATATGGTAGCATGCACGATGATGGCAATTAACACACAATCAACAAAAGTTTCATGAAAAATAACCCCCTTTTTCGAATATTTTTCACGGCAAGTGCTACATCAAATATGTCCATCATCGTCTGCCCATCACTGGCATTACCTATACAAATTTGAGTTTTTATTTACTTACATATCAAGTTTAATTCAAGTTACGCCAATTAACTTAGTGGTGATGTGAGTTCATGAATTTTATGTTAAAGTATAAAAGATTAAATAAAGCCATCTCCAATTGCTTAAGCTTTTGGAGCAATTGGTTGTTTCACATGGTATTAGAGCAAATTTCCCTGGGTTCAAAACCCCTTGACATTAAAAATCCACATGTAATAGCTAACCCAAAGGAGGGGCCACATTTGCCCCGTGTAGGCCAACCCTAAAAAGAAGGGCCACACGCTAGGGGGAGTGTTTAAGTATAAAAGATTATAACACCTTCTCCAATGGCTTAAGCTTTTGAAGTAATTGGTTGTTTCACATGGTATCAGGGAAAAGGTCATGAGTTCGAAACTCCCTGATGTTAAAAATCTACATGTAAAGGCTACGCCAAAAGAGGGGCCACATGCACAACATGTAGGCCAAACCTAAAAAGAGGGGCCACATGCGAGGGTGAGTGTTAAAGTATAAATGATTAAATAACACCATCTCTAACATCTTAAATTTTGGAGGAATTGGTTGTTTCCCATTTTATATGGTGAACCTTTATAGAACACAAAAAAATAGTGTTCCCAGATTATTGGGTGCTCTAAATCAATGAAAAGTTTGTCCCAAAATGCATACTATATAGAAGATTTTTTGGGCACAAGACCAACTTTATAATGGGTTAGATCATTCAATAATGTGGGTTCCACTACTTCCTTTCCCAGTAAGTCTGCCCTATAAAACTCATGAGTTCATATCAGATATCAATCAACAGCCCATCCCAAGATATATGAAGGTAATGGTGTGATCAAAATAGTGGAAAATTAAGCTCTGAACATTCCATGGAGGCTCACTTTATTAGGAGAAAAAAAGATTTAAGCCTTTGATTGGCTGGTCGTATAAGCTTCTTATGCATAACAAAGCTTTATAAAAGATTTGGGGCCATTATATGAAAAAAGGGAAAAATACACTTAGACCCACTGTGGTTTCTGGCACAATCAACTTAACCCCTAATGTTTAAAAAGTTACAAGTAGACCCCCTTGTGGTTTCAATTTGTGTAAGGTAGACCCTCTCAATTAAGGGTTTGTCTACGAAGGGTTAGGATGATTCGATGGAGCTGATTTTTAGGCGCACGCTATCTATATCAGGGCCTATCAAATGAACGCTTTGGATCATCCAAACAATGTAGGCCCACTGTGTGTTTTGGTAGTGTTTGGATTCGGGTATGGACCCGACTTTCCCCTTTTCCCGTGGAAATGTCATTTCCGTGACTTTTCCCGGTTAAGGTTTCCGATTAGGGGTGTAAACGATCCGAGCCGAGCCGAGCTTGGCCAGGCTCGGCTCGGCTCGTTAAGCTCAAAAGCTCGGCCAGGTTCGCGAGCGGCTCGCGAGCCTTAACGAGCTCGGATTATATTAAGTTCACACCCCTCATCTTCCCTGGACAACCCTATCTAGTGTAATTTGACTACTTTTTTTACACTATGGGGGTGGTCAAGTAACAAATGGGGTTCCAAAAATGAAGTGACATATTTTGCCTCCCCTTTCACTCCATGGACAACCCTTTTAGTGTCTATATATATATATATATATATATATATATATATATATATATATATATATATATAGAGGAAAGTGAAGCTACACCGCCGGCTTAAAATACAATGGGCCCACATTGTTTTGGTGATCCAAACCATTCATTTGATTGGCCCTCACATAGATAGGGTGTCCACCAAAAATCAGCTCCATAGGATCATCCCAACCCTTCAAACTGTGGAGGCAAAAATGGACAAATTTGTGAAGGTTTTTACACGTTCATTTTTGCCTCCACAAATCGTAGGGTTGGGATGATCCTATGGAGCTGATTTTTGGTGGACACCCTATCTATGTGAGGGCCAATCAAATGAATTCTTTAGATCACCAAAACAATGTGGGCCCATTGTATTTTAAGCCGGCGGTGTAGCTTCACTTTCCTCATATATATATATATTAAATTCTTAACAAGCCGAGCCGAGCCGAGCCTGGTCTAAATTAGGCTCGGCTCGTTAAGGATTCGAGCCGAGCTCAGCGAGCTTCCAAGCCCAAGCCAAAATTAACACCCTTATTCCCGATAGTTTATATCGGAAAACCCGACTTTTCCCCTTCTTCTCTGTACCTTTTCCGCTCCTCTCTACCGCCTGCCACCCTCCACTGTCATTGTACCTTCTTCGACCCCACACCAGGTATTCTCTCTCTCTCTCTCTCTCTCTCTCTCTCTATCGTCTTTCATTTTCACTCTTTCTCCCTTCCTTTTTAAGAAGATTGCAACAATGGTTTTGCAGATATTAAACCCTAATATGTTTTTTTCAAGCTTTATAGGGTTGTTTTTTATATAAATTTATAATTTTTTGAGCTCTATACATTTTAGGGTTTATAATTTTTTACTGGGATTTTATTTTTTGATTGGGGTTTCTGATTTTTTGATTGGGAAATTTTTATTAGGGTTCGGTTTGTTGAAGATTAGGGTTTATGGTTTCTTATTTGAAGATTAGGGTTTTAGATTTTCTGTTTTGGATTAGGATTTTTCTTTGTTTATTGGGACTGTTTGGCTTTACTTGGCTGAGGCTGAGAGTTTAGCATGCCCTCAATACTTGATCATGTAAAGTGTAAAACCACTAATTACAATCACTCGTCAACTGGTAGGATTTGCTGAATGCTACTCTCTGTATTTTCCATTCTCCGCAATGGAAAAATCAAAGAAGCGCTGCCAATAAGGGTTAAAGAATGCAGCCATAATAGCCAAAAAATCCATCAAAAGGGTTTGGGACTAAGCATTTACGGCAGCTCTCCGCTGATTTCCATCCACTGATTTTTGTTTTCCTTTTTATAGTCTTGCTTTGTTATTGTTACATGCCCCATTCCATGTACATTGTTTGCTAGGTGCTATAGCTTTTTTTTGTGTTGCAAGCCCCATTCCATGTTGTGTTTGGGGCTTCTTTTATTTATTTCGTGTTATTAATTTGTATGTGTTACAAGCCCCATTCCATGTCGTGTTTGGGGCTTCTTTTATTTGTTTTGTGTTATTGCTTGTTATGTGTTGCAGTTGGTGCAAATTTACTATCCACTTGTTGTTAGATGGACGATAGGATGACCCACTTATTTGAGACTAGGTTCTATGTGGGCATCATTCTGAATGTTAGTTTGTCATAATTTCTGTTTAACAAGTTTCTATTGAGTTTCCCTACAACGAAACACATATTTCTGTAGTTTCTGTTAGTTTCTGTCAGGTTTCTGTGCAACGAAACGCTCATGTGATGTGGCACCAGCATTCTTGAGTCCAAAGGGCATGACCTTGTAACAATAAATTCCCTTTTGGGTGCGGAAAGCGGTGAGCTCCAGGTTTTTTGTCAGGTTTCTTTTCCTTTCATTTCCTTTCCTTTCTGCCACGTCAGTTTCCTTTCCTTTTCTTCCCTTTCTTTTCCCGACGAGAGAACAAAGCCTAGAGTTCATGGCTGACCAAATTTCATCCTTGATCTCCATTAATAAAGCCCTCCATAGAGCGGTAAATGCACGGCTCAAAGGACATTCAGAGTGGGCCGGTCATTCCAAATGATCAGCCAATTACTGTTCCTACTATTGCTGAGTCTTCTGGAAGTAATCCCATCGACGTGGGAGAAGGAAACATCCAAGATGAAGGTGCGCTCGAAACCTCTGGTCAAAGCCGATGAAAGTTATTATATAAGCAGTGGTACCTGAGAAAGGAAAAATTATTTGAGCTGAAAGGAATTCAGGGTTGATAAAAGTAGTAAGTGGCTTAGAAACGTTCTCTCAAATCAACGTTCAACCGAATGTGCCCTAAATTGTTGATTTTCGTAGTCCATCTTATGCATTGATCAACATCAGTTTAATATTGGGCTGAGATCATGTGGGTCATCTCGTGTTGTGTTCGATCAACGGTCTGGATTACACATACACCTTGAATCCCTACCATTGATTCTTAAGAAGATTGTCCACCTAGGCCGTGTTCGTTTTGGATACTGAGAATTGATTTTGAATTTAAAACCGATCATTGTTAATCCCGACCCAAAATCAATTCTCAAAATCCAAACGGGCTATAGACATCCTCTACCAAACGAGGTATGTGTGACCTCCGATTGTGAATTCTCCCGATATTTCGGTGCCGAAATTCCTCAACCGGAAAAGGAGCCGATAAAAAGCTCATCCTTGTCGACTCTTCTATCTCTACCAACAACTTCGTCCTATTAATTGAAAAATTGTAAGTAGCAAAACGAGAAGCTAGGTTTCTACTTCCCAGAAACCCTAGGTTTGAATTTAACGAGGTTCATTTGAGATGAATTATTTATATAACATGCTTTGATTTGATCATAAATTGTTTTAGATATATATGTCTTTGACATTCTACTCTCACTTTGTTGTGAATTTTTGCATTTTTGTTGTTTTTGTAATGTTTCTGCAACTTCTCAATCAACACCATTGATAAATTCCTCATATCTCAGAGAACATAAGAAAAGAGAACACACACACACACACACTCTCTCTCTCTCTCTCTCTCTTTTCGAAACTCTTCTATTTTGCATATATAGGTTTACAAGAAAATTATAGTTACAAAAGTCCCATAGAAGGAAAAGCACCATAGAAGAGATAGAACACATGGCTACAAAATTTCTGCTCGGGATATGAGGAACTGTACTGACACTGCTAGGTAGGGCTAAAGGGGCTTTATCTATCTTTTTGATGGACACTAGTTTACACCTGTTTGCTTTTCTAGCACCATTTTTTGCTTCAATTTGGATCCTGAAAAAACGTTGTTGAGATTCTCTTCAATGCAAGGTCCCCCATTAGAGCACAACTGCCTTGAGAAAGCTCTGATGATGTAAGAATTTCTTTTGCTGATCCAAAGAGAGTTTCCTCAAGTTTAGGCTTGTGTTTTCATATCTTGCGGTGTCTAAAAGTCGGTGTACGCTAGATTCAAAATTGACTCAAGGATTTTAGATGAGATCTTCTTAGGAGTTGCCCTCATTGATGATGATTCTTTCTCTGTATCTCCTTTTATTTTTTTTTCACTGGTTCTTGATAAGCTCCCTGGTTGAACGTTGATTTCAGAGAATGTTTCTACGCCACTTACTACTTTTATCAACTCTGAATTTCTTTCAGCTCGAATATTTTTTCCTTTCTCAGGTACCACTGCTTATGTAATAACTTTCATCTGCGTTCATTAGATGTTTTGAGCGCACCTTCATCTCGGGTGTTTCCTTCTCCCACGTCGATGAGATTACTTCCAGAAGATTCAGTAATAGTTGGAACAGTAATTGGCTGATCATTTGGAATGACCAGCCCACTCTGAATGTCCTTTGAACTGTGTATTTATCTCTCTATGGAGGGCTTTATTAATGGAGATCAAGGGTAAAATTTGGTCAGCCATGAACTCTAGATGATTTTCTTCCTCAGTAGTTGCAACGCTAGCCTATTTCTGAGAGCTTTCCAAGCATGTCGAGGAGCTCACTCTAGCCTCTGCCAACTAGGAGGGAGGACTCCGCAGATGCGGATCCCTTTGGAAAAGAGGTTACAACCCAAGATTTGGTGGCTTTGAGTCACTGGGTTTGACGTGGGAGCTCCCTCCCCTAACGTCGATCCTAGATTACCAACAAATGGGACAACAGGAATTACAACAGAGAGATGTGCATTTGTCTTGCACATCTCCATAGCATGACCGAATTTGCGACACTTTCCTCAGTACCTGGGGAGACTCTTGTAGATAACCTTCTGCCAAACACCCTGTCCTCTTGGGATACTTAGCCACACCTTATCGTGTCGCTTCGAGCTAACATCAATGTCTACGCATAGGAGGCAACCCACGGAGAACAAGTAATCTTCGTTGATGTAGAATAATGGAAGGCTTGGCAGTGAAATTTGTTGAAGCATAAAGGAATAAATAACGCCTTCCCCGGCAGCTTAAGCTTTTGGAGTAATTGTTGTTCCCCGGCAGCTTAAGCTTTTGGAGTAATTGTTGTTTCACATGGTATCAGAGCAAAGGTCCCGAGTTCAAACCTCCTTGATAGCAAAAATCCACATGCAGTGGCCAAACCCAAAAGAGGGGCCACATGTGCCACCTGTAGGCAATCCTAAAAAGAGGGGCCCCACGTGACGGGGAGTTTTAAAGTATAAAGGATTAAATAACGCCTTCCCCAACATCTTAAGCGTTATAAAGGATTAAATAACGCCAATCCTTGGATCTTGAAGTTGCTGGCCAACCAAAAAGCAAGGAAATCCCTCGTTTCCAAATTTGAATGAGAGATGCCTACGATCCAGGATGGATACCGCTAGATCTTCAGTGAGGTGCCACTTTGCCTTGATATCCTCCTTCACGGCAGACAAAAAGGGTCTCCCATAGGAGCACTTCGTCACCAAAGCCAGCCTGAGTGGGGTGGCTTCTAGCAGAACTTCTTCATCGTTGAGAAAGAGTCCAGGCATACCAAAAGCAGTCTTGGATGGCTTCTTCACACCAAACGGCACGTTGGGGTGAAGAGGTTCCGGACAACAGCCGATATGAAGCTGCGCCAAACACTTGTATTTGTATTCAGGAGTGGAACAAAGGGCTTTTGGGCTAAAGGAGGGGGAACTCTGTAGGTGGATGTAGGTGCTCGTGGGAGAGCAGGGAATTCGGATGGGGCCGAGTCTGGACCAGCCTCCATAATGGGAAGCTCCCCACCAACAGGGATGACCAGCCTCTATGGCATTTCGACAAACAACTTGTGCTGCGAGAAAATAGCCCATGAAACCTGAAGAGTTACTAGTCTTCCAAAACCCCTGTTGCCACTTAAATATATCAGTTGGTAGCCTACATGAAGCCTGAAGAGTTACGACTTACTACATACTCTTATGATTTCAGCGCGTCAAATTTCGGAAATGAAACCAACAGGATGCCTTCTTCCAGTGGGTTTCTGAACAGTAGAAGCAATGGATTTTCTCCTCTCAATGGGGTTCCTAACAGAGGCACTAATGGGGTGACTTGTTTTGATGGGATCCCCAATGGTGGAGCTAATCAGATGACCTCTTTCGGTGGGCTTCCCCTACCTTATGATCTTCTGCAATGCTAATGCCATAGTGCTTTGGAGTTTTTTTAGGTTCTGCTATGGGCATTAGGAAAATTATAGCTTAGAGACGTGATTCCTACGAACTTTGGCTAACTATTTTTTACTCTGGATGCTTGGCATTTGGATGGAGGATTTGCAAATGCTTTTTGTGTAATTATGTCACGAATCATCACCAACTATAGTTTGGTTCTTTTTATTGGATGTAAATATTTCTTGTCGTAATTGCTTTTTGCAATCTCGAGAGTTTGGCAACATGTTGCATGGTCTTGAAATTTCTGTCAGTGTTCCATTGTGATCAATCCAGAGTCTAACCATTGATGTAAAAGTCAACAGTGTGCGAAATTTTGTGCCCATTTTCTCAATGATTTACGTATTCCATTTATCAGTTTTGGGACTAATTAGGATGTGCTGTCCTATTGAAATTTAAGTGCAATTTTTGTGTTGACTTGAATTTTTTGTCACTTCAGATTGCAAGTTTAGGCACGCATTGCCTCCATAACCCAATTGGATTGCACATACAAGTGCAAAATGTTTTTTTTGGAAAATTGACTTTAATATTTATAGATCATATAAGTACATGAGAAAGGGACCAGGAGTCCCCCATGATTACAAGCATGGAAACATCAGAACAATCTACGATGTCAAGAAAAGAAAACCTTAGCAAGGTAAAAAAGATGCTATCTATCCAACTTCCTGAACTTTCCTTAACAAGGCCAGCATACAACTTCTTTGCGATCTCCACTAGGGATCTTGAATACCTCTCCATTCTAGAACCAACCCAAACAATCTACTCCACTCCATGCTTACCCGAACTCCATCAACTTCTACCGATCAGATGATTAAACATACTATACCGAAGGGCTCCTATCAGCAGTGGCAAGTTAATAAGAAACTCGACAATAGTTGAGCAATTGCATCGTTTTATACACACATCTTGCTCCTCAGGATAGGGAAGAAAAAACATCCCGAGCGGTGAAGAACAAGGTTCCTCAAGCCCACTCTGGTGTTCCTTTACTGTCTTCCTGTTAAAGGATAAAAGATAAATAACGCCTTTCTCCAACAGCTTAAGCTTTCGGAGAAGTTGGTAAGTTAACATGGTATTAGAGCTAAAGGTCTCAAGTTCAAACCTCCTGGATAGCAAAATTCCACATGCGATGGTCGTAGACCTGGCAAACGGGTGGGTTGGGCCGGGTCAACCCGCGGGTGATGCGGGTGCGGGTCACACGGGTCGGGTGAGGAAATGACCCGCATTTTTGCGGGTCAGAATTTAGGTGACCCGCGCGGCCCGCGGGTGGGCCGGGTCAACCCGCGGGTCACCCGCAAATTCAAACAGTTGTTTATTTTGGGAAATGTTATCACTGGATTTTGATGAGGGCGGTATGGCCAACACCGTGGGATGATCCAAACCGTCCATTAGATGGCCCACAGGCTAAATAGGTGTTGCCCCAAAAATCATTTCAATAGGTTGATCCTAACCCTCCGATCTATAGAGGGTTAGGATCAAGTGATCAACCCTCTAACATTCAAATCGGAGGGTTGGGATCAACCTATGGTGCTAGCCATAACCTATTCAGGCATCAAACCCTTAAAAAATAGATTAGCATGACAAAATCACCATCCTTTGCATTAGAAAAAAAACCCATCTAACTAGATTAGCATAACAAAATCACCACCCTTAAAAAAGCCAAGTGACCCGCGGGTTGACCCGACCCGACCCGTGTTTTTGCGGGTTGGGTCACCCGCAGGTTAGTTTTGACGGGTCACTAAAACTCAGACCCGTGCCCGCAAATTTGCGGGTGGGTCGGGTCGACCCGCGGGCACGGGTCCCGTTTTCCAGGTCTAGATGGTCGACCCAAAGTGGGACCACATGTGCCACGTGTTTGCCAAGTGGGCCACATGTGTGGGGGAGTGTTAAAGTATAAAAGATAAATAACGCCTTTCTCCAACAGCTTAGGCTTTTGGAGAAGTTGGTCAGTTAACACTTCCATTTAGCACTACTGTTTAGGAAAGAACTGTCGGGACCCTGCCTTTAACAAATTCTCTAACCCCGTTAATGCTTAAGAAAGTCCTTAAAGTGAGATATCTTCTCACTCTAGCCTAGAGATACTTCTCCCCCACCAAAAACTTAACCAGAGACTTCTACTTCCAAAAAAAGTCAAGAACACTTCAAAATCCACCGAGAACTTTTCACTAAAAGACTATTAGAACCATAAAAGAGGATAAAGGATACAAAAGGGCGACCCAAAAAGATATTTACAAACATGCGAGGGAGGGAAGATTTCTGGATACTAGGGTCCGAAGACCCATCATTTTTCTACCCCTGACTCTCGCTTTTTCCCTTTTCCTCCCCTTTATCCTTTGGTGAATGGTCACCCGTCCTTGACTCAAAGACATCCCCTATCGCCAGGAAACCGTTCACCTCCTCCCCTACGCTAGCATCCTCCTCTACCCGACAAGTCTCCAGTTCTTGCGAGAGAACTACCTTTAGCCTTTCTTTCGCTCTTTGCACAGACGCCCACCTCTGCCTCCTTTCCTCTCTTTCTTCTTCAAGGGCCTTTTGAAAGAACGGGAGCTTGTATTTTGGAACACAGAGTTTTTTAAAATCTCTCAATCCCGTTAAGATGAAGAATTCCGCTATATTTTTTCTAGCATTTGCCTTGAACTGCTTCCAATCCTTCTTAAGGATCTCCATTTCTAGCTCTTTTGGTGTCGGAGGCCCTTCATAATGCCTTTTCTCCTTGAATTTTGGTGGTTTTTTTCACTTCTCATGGCTCCTCCCATTCAACCTTTTTTTTTTTTTTTTGAATGGTGCCATTCGACCTTCCTTTTCCCTTTCCTATCTTCCCCGTCACCTTTTCCTGAAGAATTAGGGTTTTCCATTAGTCCTTGGGTAGATGAATGTACTTTTTTCTTCCTATTCTTAGCTGCTTTGAGATGACCTTGAAGCTTCCTTTTAAATAGCGATAGACCGTCTTTAAAGGCCCGAGGCGTTAGAAGTTTGTGGTAATGATTATTTTTCTTGGTTTTACTGCCTCTTCTCGAGATGGAGCCTTCTTTTTTACGGCAACTCATCGAATTCCATACCGAAGGGACACGTTTTCCCCGTAAGTGACGCCTGCCCTTCTTGGCCCAATTAAACTTACCACTTGACTTATGGAAGCTCTCATTAGATTTTCTTGCGCCCTTCAAAGGTCCTGTAAATATATATCTTTACCTTTCCAAGCGTGACCAGCATCCTTCCATTGAGAGCCATTTATACTGGCCATTACTACACTATGAAAATCCTTCGATTGGATTTTCCTTCTTTTCCTAATTTTTTCTTTTTTTGACTTGACGTACGCAGCCTTGATTCCTGCAATACGGTCCGGGACCCCCCACTTGGTTTAAATTCAAAAGATTCGGGCAACGACTATTTTTCCTTGGAAATTTTTTTCCTTTGCTTGCGTTGATTGGGTTTCTCTTTGGTTGTGACATGCTACTGTTCTTATCTTTCGCCTCTTGGGAAACACTATGAGATCCTTCTTTGTTGGCTGGGCTTAGAATTTCACTAGTTAGCGTCCCTTCTCCTACCTCCTTCGTGTGTACCGTGAAGCTACTTGTACCTACTTTGAGACGAATAAAAAGAATCTGGTATTTCCATTCCGTGGATAAAACCTTAGCCGAGGCATAACTCATGCAATGATCATGGATGCCGGTCAACTGGATTTCAATTACTTGCCCCAAGTACTTCCCCAAAGCCTCGATTGTTGATGAGGTCCATGCATGAAGCGGTATATCATAGAATCTGATCCATCTAGCTTTCATTGAAGAGGTTTTCATTGGATTCCAGGGTTTCAGTGAAGAGAGGAAGTCGCCAAAAATGGCCCAATCAAGAAAGGTTTTGGTAATTGGGGAATATTCCAACGACTTTTGGCTCTTGCCCATATCTCGTCCTGGTTCCGTTTACTGTTAGTCATTGATCTCACCAAGCATTTTTTAAGGGTCAATGATCCCTCTTCAATCTGCTTGATTAGTATCCTAATCTCCGGTGGGCCTCTGTAGGGTTCGATCGAATGGGTTGTATCTTCAAAACCTCCTAGAGGGTTCCCTCCTTGCGCCACATCCAACACCTCCAACAGAGAATGCAGCTCCCAAAATTCCTGTATACACGGCATTTCCAATCCGACAGGTGGGAGGCAGCAATGATTCTCCTGCTCCTCATCCCCCTTGATCCTGCCTCTCTTCTAAAGTCTTCCAGACCATTTCGAGGAAAAAATTTCCTTACTTCCGAGGACTGATACCGATAGGGATGGGCAGCTCAGTGGAACTTTTGGGCACTGAACCTAGCCCTAAGCGCTGAGCTTCTCTGAAGAAAAAACCCATTTCTTACGGGCAAATGGCTCTTTTAATAATGTTGTTTAAGTAGAAGCTTTGAGCAAAGAGTAAACTCGCCATTTGTTAGTTTCTAAATTGTGGTGCTAAACTAATGGCGTTCTAAAAGGTGTCTGGGAATACTCTAAAAAGAAGTTGTGGAGAGGATGGGGTGCGAATGAAAGCAGAGAGATAAGTGTACGAAGAGGAATGGGTTAGATCTAGCCATTCGAATGTGATAAGAGGGCAGATTTAAAATGTCGAGCAGGTTGGGAGTTGAGATCTGGGTGTTTGAAGGGGAAATAGGTAGATCTAGGTATTCAAATGGGACTTGGGGACAAATCTAGTGTATTGGGCTGCCGTTCCAGTAGATATAAGCTTATATCTGGAGGTTTTGAACTTGAATCTGGAGGTTTAGGTTTCAAATCTGGGATGTAGGGTTGTAGATCTAGAGGTATGGTACTTCTATCTAGGTTTTTTGGTTTCAAATCTAGGCATTTGGGTTTTATATCTACGGGTTTGGGACTTAGATCGAGAGGTTTGGAACTTAGATCTAGGGTTTTGTGCTTTTAATTTAAGGTGTAGGATTGTTGATCCAGAGTTCTGGATTACTTTTTATCAGTGTTTAGGTTTGTGGGTCTACGATTTTGGGTGAGCAATCTATAAGGAGTGGTTCACAAATGGGTTGAAAGGATGGGATGAAGTAAAAGAAAAAACATGAAGAAAGTGGGTGGAAGTGATTCTTGCTTGGATCCTTTCAAGTTCAAATGCATGATCAACTTGTATCTGATACCATGAAAAACTTACTCGACTATCAAATCTCAAAGTAGAATGAAGTGAGAAATGAAGAAGAGCAACTTTACACCTACGAAATTGGAGAAATCTTCCCATTGCCTTTATAATAACATCTTGAGTCAATTACAATAATACCCCAATCTGTATAGAACATTCAGTGAGGGCGTAAAGGTAACATCCTATATAATGGTATACATGGCTATTTCTGTGTAACTTACTTGTTTACAAATGCAATTCTATGTGAAATTTACGCACCCAATAATGGTGTATATAAGTCAGCTATGTTCCACACATCATATCTATGATAGGAATATGACTTTATCTTTTATACTTGGTACTGAAATATCAGTCATGGATACAATATGGATACATGAAATATTTTGAAGTATCTTGGCATCATAGCAAAAAGATTGAATCATTAGTTTTCCATTTTACCAGGTGCTTTTTTATGTGAATGATTTTTTTTTTTGAAAGGGCACTTTTATGTGAATGATATAAGCTTAAAATCACGTGATCTCATGATGAGCATTGAGGCATTGAGGGTATCTCAAATTTAAGCATATGGATGACTTGAGTAACATTTTAGGCAATACTTATGAATGTTTTGAGCTACATTCACTTACCCATATTTTCTTTTCTATATACATCTAGAAGCGATATTTTGCCCCCATGCATGTGGATAATGGAATTTCGTGGAGACTTAGTATAAATAGTTTCTCTTCTATAAAAGCTAAAGAAATCTTGACCTGTCTCAAAAATTAATGTTTTAGAATGTGCCATCAGTTGCCAATATATTTGATTTCTTCGTGCTATTCCACAAGGAAAAGATGATTTATGAATTTTAAAATGCATGATTTCATTGTTCTGTATAGATGCCACTTTAGTTTTGAATAATTATATAACTGTTCTCTATTTATGTGATTGCATAAACAACAATTTGAAATGACGGATATCCATCGTTTCCTTGGGAGTGTTTGCTGCAGTAAGAGTTTCTATTGCTCAGTCACATTAGTAGCATTAGTGTTATTCATGAATTTTTTTTCTTTCCCAGGAGGTGATGGAAACTAAAGAAACCATGGGAGATGCAATAGATTTAACTGGGGATGGAGGTGTAATCAAGACGATTTTAAGGAAAGCCAAAGCCGATGCTGTTGGGCCAACAGAGAATCTCCCCCTTGTTGATGGTTTGTTATTTTCAACCTTCACTTCTTACTTGGTTAGGTTTCGTGTAGAGAAAATTTGGAAAGAGATAGGGAAATGGTCATTAGTATTAACGAGCTGCTTTACTATTGTTAAGTTTCTGCCGTCTGTTATTTCTCTTATAAAACTTGTTCAACTATTATCTGTTTTAACTTTGCTATTGGACAAAACAGTTATGGTGCAGCAGCAATAAAATAGCAATCGCAAGTTTCAAACTTCAATTCTGACCCAAAACAAAACTAGACACATTCCTCAATAAAAGACAACGAAAGTAAGATATGGTGCTGTATTAAAGAGTATAAGAAATTCGAACTCAAGAACACAACTAAGAGAAGACGAAGAAATTGAGAGCAATGCTCAACCGAATTGATATAGTATCAATTACATAAGTTCATCAAAATCCAAAATCCCCTTCTGCAACTGGTTTCTAAACCTATAAATGAAAAACTATAAGAGAAAATTCGTGCAAGCTCCTCCACTAACTAGCTTAGGGACTTACATATCACAAATTGCATTGGAACTCGCAAAAATTGACTAGCTTGGGAACCCACAGACACTGTCCACTAAAGCAGGCATAACTGTTTTTGAAAATGGACAATTTTATTGAATATCGGCTGGGACAAGTTGTCCCCTCCATATTACGAAAATGGATCCAAGATCCAAGTACATTCCTTGAAAGGATTACAACGGTCTAAGAACTATAGTTTCCTCCCTTAAGACTCCTGCTTTAGCTAAACCGTCCGCATCCTCATTTGCCGATCTTCGCCGGTGCTCAATTCTAGGGTTCAGCAACCTTATAAGATCAAGAATTTCCACTATCACGTCCTGAAGACTACAGGGCCCTTTTGAAGTACCCGAAGCCCAGCCCACTGCATTTGTCGAGTCCTCTTCTACTATTAAAGGTCCCAGATTATTCTCGTATGCCCATCGCAGTCCAAAAAGAAGAGCCTTGATTTCTGCGTCCTTCGCATCACAAATTCCGGCTGCCGAGAAAGACATAATGATAGATTGTTTGTCGTCCCTGATTAGACCCCCAATCCCTGCCCTTCTCGGATTTCCTACCGAACTTCCATCAAAATTGAGTTTGAGCCATCCATTTAGGTTTAGGTTTAGTTCGGATCTCTCTATCCCAGATGATAGCCCACCAATTGCTTATCAAATCCGCCACACCATAGGGTAATTTCTTTTTATTGTTGGCCCATGCAATAAGCTCTACCTTGATATCTGTCAGTGTACTCAAAGGGCATAACTCTCCAACTACTTCTCCGATTTTCAAGCTCTTGTATTCGTTAAAACAGCACAATAATACCTACAACTCTCTAGCTTACCACTTTCCAAGATTTTGCCATCTAGAAGTCCAAAAATCAGGTTAAAAAACGGGCTGCATCATTATGGCTGGAATGCACATTGGAACTCCACCCAAGCCACCTAGGCATGACATGGCTGCCATGTTGGCACTGCATCAGTAAACAACAGAGAAAAGGAAAAGCTACGAAATTTGGAGATAAGATGTGAAGAATTGAGAGGACAGAAGCGGGAAGAAGGCAAAATGTGTGAGGTATTCAGACAAAACCTTTGAGTACAATTACTTATATTATGTTTATTGGATCCCTCAAGCTGAATAATTCATTGAAACATATTCAGCTAGTTAACCAAGTCTGTGTGGTGTTGTCAGACAAACCATTTGTGAACAAATTTGCAATGTGATCTCCATCAGAGACATGTAATGGAATAATCTCCTGACCCTTATTTTGCACGATTGAAATGAAATTTTATTTCCTTATGCTTAGTCCTCGCATGGAAAAGTTGATTTTGTGACATCTTTATGGCACTCTACTTATCATAGGAAAGAGTGTGAGAACCAGAGTGGAGATGTTACTCTAATAAATGTTTTCTCCATGTAAGCTCTGTATTGACTGATGATGCTAGATGTGGCTACTGTTCTCTTGATGCTACTCCAAGAGACTAAACTCCCATTACCCATAACACAATATCCTGTAATTGACCTTATGGTATTTTGGTAATTTGTCTCTCATAGAACAGCCCACGGTCCTTTGTTACAGTTATGTATCTTGTAATTCTTTTAGCTGCTTGTAAATGTTGGCCTGCTTGTAAATATTAGCTCTCTTCTCCTTGGGTGGCAATCTGGTCCCTTCAGTGACACAGGTAGAGCATTATGGTCAACCTTTCCCTACATGTTATCCATAACATGGAGCGTCTGGAAGGAATGTAACATACGGATATTTGAGGAAAAAAGTAAAACTTCTGGCCGCCTGGCTTTGGACATAAAAGTGGAATTAGTTTCATGGACAAAGGCTAAGAAACGAATTCCTTATGGGATGGGAGATCTTATAAGGAATTGGTGGTCAGTTATATGGGACAGAGCAATCAGAACCAAGCCTAAACATAAATGGGTACCACCCCCACTGGGGTGGCTAAAACTTAACAGAACAATCAGAACTAAGCCTAAACATAAATGGGTACCACCCCCACTGGGGTGGCTAAAACTTAACTTTGACGGTTGCTCCCTCGGTAATCCAGGGAAGGCTGGTATAGGGGAGTCATTAGAAATTCTAACTGGTTATGACTTTTTCCCGACCGGCTGGTATTTGTGATACAAACGAAGTGGAAACCAGGGCTCTCCTCTTCGGATTGCGATGGGCTTTCGAGAATAACCAACATCCCTTAATTGTTGAAGTTGACTCTAGCCATGCCGTAGCCTGAGCCTCTGGTATCTCAAAGGGACCTTGGAAACTGCAGGAATTGGTTGCGGAAATATTGGATTTGATAAGGGTGCTTGATCCGAGGATTGAACATTGTAGCGATCGGCGAATGAGGTAGCTGATAGCCTAGTAGTTTAGGACATTTTACTTTTCCTTACTTTTTGTATCTTCGAATTGGCCTCCGGTGTGCCCGTGCCTTTACTCCTTAATATTTTATAAAGCAGGGTGGGACTCCTGGTCCCGAATGCTATCTTAATATTAATGAAATACGTCATTTTTCAAAAAAAAAAAAATGTTGGCATACAAGATACGCTACATACGTAATGTTGGGTCTGGTAAATGTAGGTATTGTAGTGCCCCAGCTCTGTACTATGATAGATCTTTGGATCCTTATCTTTCCTCCGATATTATTTGTTGGAATATGGAAGCTAGAGTTAGAGAGAGGAAGAAGAGGAATGGAGATATGGAGAGTCTCCACTAGGGAGCTCCTTATGAATATGATGCATATATAGGCCCAAATAGTGTAAGTGATGTACAATGACCACAATACCCTCTTTTCTAAGACTAATGACTAAACTGCCCTTGTAAATTATTCAACACTCCCCCTCAAGCTGCAGTGTATATACTATGAAACTCCGGCTTGCTACAGAGAACTACAACAAACAGCTAAAAAATACAACAACAATGGACCATACAACTACAATAAGCTCATACACACATCCAGCTTGGGTATAACACTCAACCTCAAGCTAGTGTGGTGAATACATAAGGAAAACATAATAAAAGATTATGGCCACCATGAGATTACGGTCGTCGAGATCAACGGCCACAAAAAAAGGAATAGCTCCCCCTGAAGTAGCACTATGGCGAGAGCAGTCACAACCGAGTCTTCTCCTGAATGAGAACCCGACAAATAAGTCTGGAACCGCGAAGGATCGAACTGTGCACCTCGGCAGGGGAATAACAACTATCCATCGAGCAAACAGGCACACCAAAGGTGCGCACGTGAGCAACGGCGAAGCACCACGAGCAGGAACACCAGCTAAGCAGCACCACCCCAATAGAAGATAACCACCGATGAGAAAACCATCGGAGACAAGGTCGATGGGGAAACCATCGCCTAGAGAGAAGAAGAGATAGAGAAGATAGCCAACCAACAAGGGGAAACCATCGTCTGGTGACAAGGTCGACGGCATGAACATCGTCACCTGATGACAAAAAGAAAAGGAGGAAAAAGATAAACCAACCAACGATGGGGACACATCGTCTGAGACTAGGTCGACGGCTTGAACATCGTCACCTAAAAAGAGTTGACCAACGATAGGGAAACCATCATCCGGAAAAGAGAGGTCTACGGGAAAAGACCATCGCCTGTAAAAGAGCCGACCAAAGATGGATATGGAAGCCATTGCTCGGAAAAGGAGGGAGAAGATAACCAATCAACGATGGGGAAACCATCGTCTGGAGACAAGGTTGACGGCATGAACATCGTCGCCTGAAAAGAAGCCGACCAACGATGGGGACACCATCGCCCGGAAAAGAGAGGTCGACGGGAAAAGTTCGTCGCCTGTAAGAGAGCCGACCCAACAATGGATATGGAAGTCATTGCCTGGAAAAATGGGATACGGCATAAAGCGGAGAAGACAAAGACTGACTATGGAGCACTACGACACCCCCTGGGCGAAACTACATGAGCCCAGATAAGACAAGAAAAAACAAGGAAGACGGTAACAACTACCAAGGGGATGAACGGAGATCATAAAGAGAAGATGGTAACACTCTCCCTCAGACAAGAAATGGAGCTAATTGACTTGCCATTAGAAGGAGCACGTTATACTTGGTCAAACAATCGAGCGTTTAGTAATGTGCCAGCTGGATCGGGTTCTTCTAACCTCAAATTGGGAAGATCGATTTTCTTTGATTACTCATAGGGTTTTCCCTAAATTTCTGTCTCACCATAATTCTATTGTATTGGAAATCTCAGAATTCTCTGGAGGCCCACGTCCGTTTAGATTCAATCTAGATCTTTTTGAAATTCCGGGAGTAGATGAAAAAGTCAAGCGATGGTGGGACGAGATCTCGATACAAGGCTGGAAGGGATATATTCTTTGCAAAAAGCTCAAGGCTATAAAACAGAAAATAAAAGAATGACAAAAAAATGATGGATGAGGAGCTTAGATATAAATTCCGTTCCGTTCCGGCCGGAACGGACCGGAATTCCGGTTCCGGACCGGATTCCGGAACGGAATGGGCATATTTTCCGTTCCGGTCGGAATTCCGGTCCGTTCCGGTCGTTCCGGCCGGAATTCCGGTTTCCGGCGGAATTCCGGCCGGAATGGCCGGAATTCACTATTCCGGCCGGAAATGCTGAAAATTTCAAAAAAATTCGAAAAAATTCAAAACAAATTCAAAAAAATTACAAAAATGCCATTAAGGCCGTTGGAGAGTGTATTTTACAGATTTACCCTCGTTTTATTACCGTTTTATAGTTGTTGGGAGGGCATTTTTCGTCTTTTTCCAAAAAATTCGAAATAAAATAGTAAAAAAATCCAAAAAATTACAGAAATGCCATTATAGCTGTTGGGACTGTTTTTTTACAGATTTGCCCTCGTTTTATGACCGTTTTATAGTTGTTAGGAGGGCATTTTTTGTCTTTTTCCAAAAAATTCGAAATAAAATAAAAACAAAATCCAAAAAATTACATAAATTCATTTATGGTTGTTGGGGAGTGTATTTTACATAACAGAAAGTTTCGACCGGAACGCCGAACGAAACGGCCGGAATACCGGAACGTTCCGTTCCGGTAGCCAAAACGGAACGGCGACCGGAACGGAATTTATAACTAAGATGAGGAGACTAAATGTAAGGCAGAGACGTTGATTGCTTTGGGGTTTTTGGAAGAAAAAGAAGGTGCTAACTCTCTTACTCATAGGGTTTTCCATGAGAGAAAATAGAAAGAATACAGCTTCTGGAAAAATATGAGGAGATTCTACGTAGAGAAGAGATTAAATGGCTTAAAAAATCAAGGGCCACATGGCTTAAAGAAGGAGACATGAATACAAAATTTTTCCACAATGGCGAATTCAAGGCGGTGAACCAATACTATCTTGAGCCCGAAGGAGGGGAGCTCGTTAATTGAAGATATGGGATTAATTAAACAGAGAATTATTGATTTCTACCAATCTTTATATTCAAAATCGGTGGAATGGCGGCCGAAAGCAGAAGGGCTTCAATTCAAATGTATCAGTCTTGGACAACGGATTTCTTTGGATCGAGATTTCACAGAGGAAGAATTGGAAATTGCAATTTTCTCCATGGCAAGGGACAAAGCTCCGGGACTGGATGGTTTTCCAATGGCTTTCTTCCAGAGGTTCTGGGGTATTATGAAGGAAGTTATTATGGCATTTTTTCTTGGGTTTCAGGAGGCATAATTAGCGAAGCGGCCAGAGCAACATTCATAGCGCTAATTCCGAAAAAAGAAGGGGGTGATAGGGATAAAAGACTTCAGACCAATTAGTCTTATCCACAACATTCCGAAGATTGTTTCCAAATTGCTCGCTCCTTGATTGATTGTAATTTTTTCTTTGTTCCTTCAGGACCACCTCGGTTCTGTTTTTCATATATATAATATTCTGCCCCTTTTCAAAAAAAAGGGTGAAGAGTTGTATGGGAAACATAATCTCTCAATTTCAGGGAGCTTTTGTGGATTCTAGGCTAATTCTGGATGGAGTCCTAATAGCTAATGAGATCATAGATTCGGTCAAGCGAAGTAGTGGTTTCGGTCTAATCTTCAAGATTGATATTGAAAAAGCCTATGATCATATCGACTGGGAGGTTGTCGATTTCATCCAAGAACGTATGGGTTTTGGGAATAAATGGCGAATGTGGACGAGATCGTTAATATCAAATAATAGCTTTTCAATTCTCATTAATGGCTCGACAGAAGGTTTCTTTAAGAGCTCCAGGGGGCTGCCTCAGGGTGACCCGCTAGCTCCCTATCTTTTCATCATGGTGGTGGAAGCTTTCAGTCTAATGTTGACCAAAGCTGGGGGAATCTGGTTTATTTCATGGCTTATCGGCAGGGCCAAGAGCTGATAAGGTTACACATCTACAATTTGCAGATGATATTCTTGTATTTTTGCAATTTACCCCTCAGGCGATTCCTAATGTCATAAGAATCTTTAAATGGTTTGAGGCAATTTCGGGCCTCAAAATCAATTTTGCCAAGAGTATGCTGTTGGGCATTAATATGGAGCAGCAAAACATCTTGAATTTGGCGGCATCTATGGGTTGTATTGCTGGGGTTTTCCCGGTATCATACTTAGGATTGCCACTGGGCTTTGGTATACCGTCGACGTCGCAATGGGATCTGGTAGTTGAAAGGGTGGAACAGAAGCTTGCTACCTTGAAGAAAAGATACATATCATTAGGAGGCAGAATAATGTTGATAAAAGTAGCCCTAGCCAATATGCTAGTGTACTTCATGTCGCTCTTTAAAATCCAGGTGAAGGTGGCACTACGCATAGAAAAATTACAAAGAGACTTCCTTTGGGACGGCAGTGGGGAATCTAAAAAATTACGTCACCTAATGAATTGGGACACAGTAACTAAATCCAAAAGAGATGGTGGACTGGGAATAGGTAAGCTTCGACTGCGTAACAAATCATTGCTTAAGAAATGGCTTTGGCGTTATGGTAATGAAAAGGCTCTTTGGCGCACTGTGGTTGACGCTAAATAGGGTATGGAAAAGGAATATTGGACCATCAAAAATCTGATTGCTGGGAAGGGATCGGGCTCTTGGAGGTTGATTTGCTCGGTCAGGGATGACTTCGTTCAAAGAATTAGATTTAAAGTGGGATAAGGAAAAGAGGTCAGATTCTGAAAGGATCTCAGGTATGACAAAATGTTGCTCTCGGTTGACTATCCAAGGCTATATCGGATTGCAGTTAACCAAGAAGCTTTGGTGGTGGATTATCTTAAACGAGAAGGAGATTTTTGGGACATACATTTGCGAAGGGATCTTAAAGATGAGGAAATACAGGATCTTGAGCAACTTCTCCTACAGTTACAATCAGTGTACTACTCCAAATCAGCAGAAGATGAGCTCCTATGGGCACCAGAATCTAATGGCGTATTTATGGCAAAACATTTTTTGCAGAGCTGCATTCGGAACAAAAGTCGGACAAGAGGCGCATCTGGGACTCCTTGGCTCCACTAAGAGTGGTTGCTTTTGGGTGAACTTTGGTCCGTAGAAAGATAAACACCTGTGATTGTCTGAAGAAAAGACACTTCAGTCTTGCAAGCATGTGTTCTCTGCCACCAACATGAGGAAACGCTAGATCACTTGATGTTTCATTGTCCTTTCTCCTATCAAATTTGGATACGAGCAATTGGTGCTTTTGGAATGTGTTGGGTTTGTCCGCAATCTATTAGTTCGCTTCTTATTTATTGGAGGGGAGGTCCTTTTGGAGAGATAGGAAAACTTCTCTGGGCCACCTTCCCGTATGCTATTGTATGGAACATTTGGAAGGAGCGAAATAGGTGTATTTTTGAAGATCAGAGTAGATCTCTGGGGCTTTTGGCGACTAATATTAAAGTTGAACTGATTACATGGGCTAAGAATAAAAAGAAACTACCTTATGGAGTGGGGGATCTGATAAGGAACTGGTGGGCAATCTTTTGGGATAGAGCGATCCGAATTAAACCTAAACCAAAGTGGTTGGCCCCGCCGAGTAGGTGGCTCAAATTCAATTTTGATGGAAGTTCGGTAGGAAACCCTGGCAGGGCAGGGGATTGGAGGCCTCATCAGGGATGATAAACTATCGATCATTATGTCCTTTACGGGTCCAGTAGGAATTTGTGATGCAAATGAGGTAGAAATCAAGGCTCTACTTTTTGGATTGCGATGGGCTTACGAGAACAACTTGCGATCTCTAATAGTGGAAGGGGACTCGACGAATGCAGTGGGTTGGGCCTCGGGTATTTTAAAAGGGCCCTGGCGCCTCCAGGATGTCATAGCGGAAGTCCATGACCTCATAAGGGTGTTGCAACCGAGAATTGAGCATCGGAGAAGATCGGTGAACGAAGAGGCAGATGTTTTAGCCAAAGCAGGAGTGCTAAAGGGGAGGATACCGCAGTCTTTACATCTTTGTAATCCTTTTAAGGATTGTACTTGGACTGTGATCCAATTTTGTATAATGGCGGGACAACTTGTCCCAACCACTATTCAATAAAATGTCAATTTAAAAAAAGAAAAGAAAAGATATAACGAACCAATACCTGAAGTTAGATTCACTGTACCCGAATTTCATTCAGTGGCTCTTTGCATCAGTGGCAGTTCTAGATTCTCTGTACCTAGGTTCGTTATCATAGGCTCATAGGTGATTTCTGTAAATTGTTTCAGGAATAACTGATATTTAATCATCACAGGCTATTGAAAATGTGCTGAAAATTCAGGTATTCTTGAAATGTGGTTCGATATATTTAGAACTGCCAATGAACGTACCACTGTGTTTAATATTTGGTTACAACTCCATTTACCCCCTTATATTCTTTACTATACCTTTGGTTTTCCTTTTTATGCTATTGAATACTTTATAAAGTTTGTGTTTCTTTAAACAGCACCTTCACAGTCCATTCATGTGAACAACCAGTCTCCTTGATATTTTTGGTACATAGGCCTAATCACTCCTTTTTTTTTTTTTTTTTGAATGGCAGGCCTAATTCCTCCTGTTATACTGTAACCTGCCATCTATACTTTGCAAATAGACAATGCAACTCCATTTACTCAAATGGTATCATGGTCATGCTTGACATGCTATTTCTTTATCTAGCTCATTCATCCAACTATTACATGCAGTATATAAGTTGTGTACATTTACCATAGATTACACTTCATTATTAAACTCACATATACATTCTCCTCAGGCAGACACCAATGAGTGAATTCTGATTAAAACAGCATACTTTCCCTAAAGATTGTTTAGTATGTTGAACAGTTCATTACGAAGGCACCCTTTCTGAGACTAGTGAAGTTTTCGATACTACTCATGAAGACAACACAATATTCTCTTTTGAGCTTGGAAAGGGCACTGTCATCAAGGCTTGGGACATTGGTTTGAGAACCATGAAGGTAAGCCTTTGCAGACATATGAATATCCGTAGTTCAGTACAATAATCAATACTAAATATATAATGGGAAATCATGGGTGGCCATGACAATCCCGTATTTACTTACCGTTGAAGAGGTATGCCAACCTTAAGTGCCATTATGGGCACCTCCTGTTGCCTGTGCGAGGTGCGTAGGCTTAGCAAGCTTCACCTTATAAATGTTTCTCTATAGTTGTCAAATACCTTACATTATAATGTTGGTTGTTGTTGGATCAAATATCAAGGGTGGGTATCCTGACTACGCACAGCTAAGCGCGTGTCCGTATAAAAATTCATATTATATATGCCCAAGTTAGATCATTTAGATCGCATATTAACAGAAGCTGATTGGGTAGTTGACTCATAAATTTAAGCTCTTGTTTTGGTCACTATTTTTACCTAATAAAAATTTAGTCATAGAAGCACTTTTTTTTTTATGAATCATGTTTTGCATAGCACATGCTGTTTTCTTGTGTTTGTAACAGTTGTTTTTGCTTCTTCAAGGTTGGGGAGATTGCAAAACTCACTTGCAAGCCAGAATATGCTTATGGAACCGCTGGTTCTCCACCGGAAATTCCTCCAGAGTAATACTCGATTATTTTATCTGTTTTACACCATGTGGTTCTATTTCAGCATATATTGTGCATCCATGAAAGCACGTAATGAGTGATAGTTCTCCATGTGATACAGTGCAACTCTTATTTTCGAGGTGGAGTTAGTGGCCTGTAGGCCCCGGAAGGGTTCAAGTATTGGTAGTGTGTCCGATGAAAAGGCTAGGCTACAGTACGTGAGATTTTTATGTTTCCTGCTAAAGTTCCTATTTTCCAATTATTCTAAGCATCAAATTCCTACTTTTTAGTATGGCCACCAATTGGAACCCCAGCTTGATGAACATGTACACCCATTGTTACCTAAAGATTTTCGCAGAATATAGTTTATGCATAGGAGCACTCCTCCATACTATAATAAACATCTAACTAGAATATTGTATATATAAAGATCATCTCTATACCACAATAACTGCTTAATTATTTTAGCAGCGTGTTTAACTTTTTTACAAAGTCCTCTTACTTTAAGACGATCATCGCTGGCTTTTTAAGGTCTGATCAATCTTCTGATATCCAATTGATCATCACCGACTTTACCTCTTATTTTTCTATGTAGACTGCAAATTTCTAACATTAAAAACCCGTACAGGTGTGGCTCTTTGGCTTAAAGTCATGGTTATGCTCCCCTTTGACACGAGTTCGAATCCCCTGGGCTTACCCGATGCGCGTGGTTTACTGGTGATTGCGCGCATCCATAGGGAATAGTCCCTCCCTAAAAATTGGGGTTGGGATACCCTATGTCAATAATAAAAAAAAAAAAAAAAAAACCTACTTCTGATATCCAATAATAACATGCGCTCAAGATACAGAAGTTGAAATTCGTTGACTGACATGATTGTTTAACTTCAAATCAGGGAACTAAAGAAGCAGAGGGAGATAGCTGCAGCAACCAAGGAGGAAGAGAAAAAGAAGAGAGAAGAAGCAAAAGCTGCTGCCGCGGCACGTGTGCAAGCAAAATTGGATGGCAAGAAGGTTCATGGAAAGGGCAAGGGGAAAGGAAAATAGTCTCCATTCCTCCACTAAATACAGCTCTCAAAGGAATCACAAGGCAAAACCTTTGAAAGGCATTTTCTTGTCAATGAGACCACCACAATAGAAACAAACAAGAAACTATGTTCCCCTTTCATGGAGTTAGTTTATGTACAACAGCAATCGTCCAATAATATATATTTATCTTGGATGAGATCACGGTTCTTATTACATATATCAGATATCTATAGCATTAGCGATGAAAAGTAGTCCTCGAATTCTTGATCAATGGTTGGTTTCTTGGCATCTCGTCGAGCTTCTGCAAACCCAAAAAAAAAAAGTTTATGTAACAAATAGAGGAATTATAATGGAGAAGAGAAAGGTGAGATAACAACATTTACCATGGCTGATGCCCCATCTGCCAGACGAAAGCACATAAAAATTCGATGGTTGGTCGTTGGAATGAAGCATCATCTCATGGGTGGCTACGTCTGAGAATTTGGAACAAATTTCTTCAGCATAATTCATGCAAAGTCCAGGAAGTTGCTCTTCTGAGCGTGGGCTTTCTGGCTCAAACTGCATGCCATCCTCCAAATTCGAAAATTTGGGTTCTTTGCCTGTTGATTTTAGTTCTCTAAAATTGTTAAAATTGTTGCTACTACTCCCAGAAGAAGTTGAAGGCTGGTCATTGTAATTCATCTTTACAATTCCTGTTTCAGTCCTCTGTCTACTTTCATCATCTATGGACATTGTATCTGATTCCCCTATTAAACTGTTGCTATCTATGATAGATCCCGGTTGTTCCAATCCGCCATCGGCCCTCCCGTCTGTTCTCCCCTTGATTGTAAACCCATATGGGTTCTCTTTGTTTTCAGCAACCTGAGCATCATCTGCGCCACTGGATCGATCTCGGAATTTATACTTTGGTAGAGGCATTTCCACTTGCTCAGCTTGCAACTTCCTCTTCTTGGTCAAGTCACCAATGTCTACAGGAAGAACTTTGATGATCTGGAAGCTGGTGTAACACAAGGGAATGAGAATAATTGTTTAGTGTAAGAAATGCAGTGTTGGCAATCATCTGAATATTGTCCCTGTAAGAAAACATTCCAGTATTTTTAACTCATGGAGAATGTAGTGTCAACTGTCGAGGCGTTTATGGATACTAATGGAAATGCATTAGAGTAGAACATCCTATGTCTTTTGATTACTGAAACATAATTTCTGGACAAAAAAATGAACTAAAAAAAGCTCTGCAAAAACATGGGGTATTGCAAACTTTTAATGTAAGAATCCAAGCAGCAAATACCAGAGAGAGATCAATACTTTCAATAGCAGTAGAGTGATACAAACACTAAGGCCACATTCTTCAAATTTTCTCATTTTCAGAATCTTCCGAATATTCGCCGTGGGAGAAATGGATAAGAACAGAATGCTTGGAGCAACTGCTTTGTTCTGAGTTTGGTACAAATCTAAGCCAAATACTGCTTTGAGATTCTAAAATCGGAGAACAGGTGGAATGGGTGAGATTTGCCAAATACCATTCTTCATGTTTTTTCATTTTTTTTTTCGATTCTTTGCAACTTGCAAGGCAAAAAGCGCAGAAGCAATTTTGTGTCTACTGTCAATGGGTGCAACTGATCTTACATGAGTCTAAAGCAACTCTCTAGAACAAATTAGCCAACAATCTCTAATGTAGAAACACACTGAAAGATTGATAGATGGGAAATGGTAACCATTATTTCGCTTCTGATCTTTCTGTTTCTTGAATTTTTGAAATCATTTTTTTGGAGAAATTTCATTTAGCTCCTAAAAACTCAGGAGAAACAGTTCTTAACACAAACACCATTAAATTTTTTTTTCCATCCATACCATTTTTAATTTTTTCCATTCATTGGAACTCCAGGATCAGAGAACATTGATCCAGAAAATGGTAACGATATGCAGCCTAAATATGATAGAATTAGTTAGAAATTAAACCAGACCCCCTCTGCTCAAATTATGAAAGATCTCAAATGTATAATGGAGAAGAGGATTTACTGTAAAATTCAAGTGAACAGAGAGTATGATTTCCTATGATAAAGAACATGATTCAAAACACACAAAAAATGGAAAAACCCAGAAAGCTAACCTTCCAATTTCAGATGGGTTTTCCTTGTCTTCACCCATCTTTACCCACAAATCTGATGTCAGCCCCATCCTCCCACCTCTACTCCATTCATGTAGGCATAAAACAACCAGTAAAGGAGAAAGAAGAAACCTTTTGGCATTATAGGCCATTTTGCCACATGTAAGTCATCAGAGCATTGATTAGGATTCATCCAATGGTTGGGTTGGGTTGAGGGGGTGATGTGCATCTTTCTCATCATATGGATAAGATATGCTAGCGGCAGACGCGTAGGGTGCAAACGCGCCAGATAGGCCTATTCGCAATTTTCTTACATTTCTTGTGTGAGGTGTTACAACGTCCAAATAATTCAAAAGCATTCTGTGATAGATAATTCAGGGGCATGATCACGTGAAAAAAGTATGAGTGGGGACTAATCATTGTTAATTGTCCAAAACACCCTTCTCATAATTGGCTGAGGATGTTCTCATTGGGCGTCATTGAACTCAAAGTGTTGGGTAGTATGGTCAACAGAAGAAAATTAGAGGGCATTCCTGATAAGGCTAGAAGTGCTACGGCAATACCCACTTGGATGCGAGTTACAATAACCCCTTGGGACCCACAGTAAGCAAAAGTTAATAGGCAAGTAATATATCCGGGCCCCCTTTTTTACTTGGGACAGCCCATCTAGTGTATTGACTGTCCCGAGTGAAAAAAGGGGCGAATAAATCATTTCCCATGTAAAAATTCATAACAGTGGAATAATCTTCAGCCCAGTTTGATGTATCGATTTGCGTTTTGACATTGATGGTTATGATTGCCAAAGAGTTTTAACATTTCTGAGGATTGGCTTATATTTTTACTGTATGTGTAAAAACAAGAGAACATGTGTGTAACAACTTGACAAATTCCTTTATAATTTAGTAATTTACAAGGTGGGGAGGCTGAAATAGACCAGTTCCAGGGTCATCCTTCCATCTACCTCCCTTTCATTTTGTATAAGTAGAGGGCTATGAACACCAGCGTGGAAACAGTAAAATCAAAATTCATCTGGGAACATGTCTTGGAGTTTTGCAAGGTGATTCGTCATAGGAAGTGCGAAACCGGAGACCAGAACCGATATGCTTCGACGTGGGGCAGATCCAGCTGAAAATATTAGGACCCAGAACCTGTATATGAAGCAAACATAGAACAATGTAACATGAAACATATAGATTTCATTCCCATGAATAAATGTGAAACAAAATAGTACTGTGCTGCAGCACTATTTCCAAACCATCTCAACTATTTAGAACTTAGAAGTACGCAAGAAAATGTAGGAATCAGTCATTGAGGAGGGCATTGGATGAGTTGCAACCATGTTGATATCTATCTGCCTTTGAATTGAGAGTAATTTTATTTTTTCTACAGTCAGTACCAATGACTACATTTTGAACTAAATTTGGCAAACCATGAGACAGAACTGGAACAGTTTTAGGGGGAGTAAATGACAGCTCATACGACTGAATGGAATTTCTAAAACAAACATTTCTTGACAAGGGGGATCATTAGCCTGGGTCATTTTCTAAAAGTGCCTGCAAGAATTAAGCAGTTTTCTTTTACTAAAAAACCAGTTCGAGGTGGTACTTGGTGTAATGGGTCAGAAGAAGTAAAGGCACTCCAGCTAATGTGACCACTAAACACATGATAGAAGTAATTGAAAGCTTCGACCCCCAATCTGTAGCTCTGTATTCTTTTTGGTACTGTCGGATAGGAAAAAGGGTATATAAATATGGGATAAATTAGCCCTCTTTCCTTCCTCAGGCCACCCCCTTTTGTGTAAAAAGAACAGTCATAAATAGATGGGTTAGCGAAAAGATCAAAATATGGTTGTGCTGATATCATTTCCCTAGCCCGGGTAAGAAGAGGGGGGAATATATTAGTTCCCTAAAAAAGTGATCGAGGGTAAGATATTGGGGAAATGGTGCAACCCTAGCTATTATCAGTATACCAGGTCACAGAAGCCATACAAATCTAATAACATAAGACTGAACATATTATTTTCCTGAAAATGATATGCATAGTCATGGTAATCACTAGGGGCACGTTTGGCTACCATGAATTTATTTTCATGATAAATTAGCTTCATCTGGTGAGGAAGGCTGGGAAAGGAATTTGTTTTCCCGAATACGAGAGGGACTTAGCGAGGAGAGGGCAAGAAAAAACAGGAAAAACTCCACCCCAAATGTGATCGACTTTTTCCTAAATTTGAACCACTTATTCACCCTCTCCTCATTCCAGCCCTCTCAAATCTCTCATTCTCCTACCTTCCCTACGCCTCTCACACCACTTGGAGACACTGATTTATCATGAAAATAAATTCCTCGCTGCCACACATGGCCTAGAAGAAAAGTATAAAGAGAGATGCTCTTACCGATACAAGATTCTCGTACACTCCTAAGTCATACGGATGGCGATAAATGTTTCCTATTTTTTCTGCTAACCACATAGCCCTCACGCCTTCATGATACTGCAAAATCCATTATCAACATGATCAAAACCTTTCAGACCAAATTGGGCCCAAACCGAAGAGATAAGAAGCCATTTATAGTTTATCAAACCTCAATTGTGGTCTTATTATGCAAAATGAGGTAGATATGCCACCCCAGGAGAATACTCAATGCCACAGTTAAGGGAACTAGTAGTACCCCACAAATAATCTGCAGAAAAAATGGAATGAGTAAAACTACCATGGTGATATCACTTTGAAAGATATAAACGTCTGGCACTACTTACATAAGAAGGTTTGAAAGAACCTCCACTCTGAAGCTGATCCTTGTGAACATCATAAGCCGCACTACCCACAAGCAAGACCTGAAAGAAGGATCATATACTCTTCCCTGATATATTGTAACTTACTAGTAACCCACAAATCACGCAAAAAAATAAATAATAAGAGACTAGTAACCCATTGAAAAAGAGAGAATGGAAGTGTACCATGGAATGGATACATGCAGTTACAGCATACAGCACGAACACGAAGAAAACCTTATAATTTGCATGGCCCACACAGTTATTTATCCAAACACAGTGATGATCCTGCAAGCATCAAATGATAAAGTCTTAAACAACAATTGAAAGCTTTTAAAATAACCAGGACATGAGCAATTATTGCTTATACATACCATTCTCAAGACACATCTTCTGCAAACACGGCAATGATGTGCACGAGGAGGCTTATAATGAGAACACTTCTGGCAGTATCTTAAATCTCCGCCCTACAAGGAAACCACCCGTTATGAACATCAACTTTGCCATATTAGGATCAATTCTAGTCCATCCAATAACTACTTTATTATTGGTATATACAAACTCTACCGAATTAGTTGGATAAGATAGAGGCCATACTGTGACCTAATAAAAAGTTATGGTTTGGAATCATGGTTGTAAATTTCTACTGAAATCGACAAAAGACGATCGGAATATTTCCGTTTCCATCCCAAAAATGAAATGATACCAATATCGAAACAATAGAAACCAAAATCATAAGTGCATTAGTGGTATGCTAAATCAGTATGTGTTACATTATTATATTTACATGAATCGATGTGAAATGTAGTCTATAAATTATGTATAATTATTTATATGAATTACATGTCATTTAAAAAAAAAAAAATTATATGAATTACATGTGATATGTGGTAGACATGCATCAGTACGGGTACGAGTGTCGGAACCCAACACGGGTATCAAGTGTCGGATTCGGCAAACCTCGAAAAGAACGATTCGTGGATTCGCCAATATATTTTGATCAATTCTCAAATTTAATTTTTCAACATAAAAATATGGTTATGACTAGTAATATAGAAAATTTTAATAGGCTAAGTAAATATAATGTTTTATTTTTATTTAAGAAACTTTCTATTAGGATGGGTAAAACTCAAAACATACTAAACTTGTAAAGTTGTGGTAGAAGTCTTCCAAAAAAAAAAAAAAAACGAAATAAGTGAGATCTAGAAGTGTCTATAAGTGAGATCTAGAAGTGCCTCAGCGAATGTATTGGAACCCAAGACATGTTCGACACGGGTACTACGTCCACTTTGAAGAATTAATGTAATATGGGTGACAACACATGTCACAAGGTATTTGATGTTATTTACTGTATTAGATGACTGTGTTGCTTATGTCGTGGTTTCTAGGCGAGTGTATTAGTGCTTAGATTCTCGATGGTGATCAAAATAAAATTCATAAGGAATAAGAAAACAATACCAAAGTGATTACTCAAAATATTAATCTCTGCTTGATCTACTACTCGCCGGTTTCTCAAATGTGAAAGCCTTGGAAGTTGGATTGATGGCTCCCAATAGGAAAGCACGTAATGTTAGCTAGTAGGATTTCACTCAACTCTTATCCAACAGGAATTGAGTATTAATTAAGCACATGTCTATTAAACATGCACCTACCATAATTATGGTGCATCTCTAATAAAATTTATTATAGCATTTCCTGAAGTTTAATATTAAAATTCTATCATTTGTATATGTTTCCATGATTTTACAATATTTCCACCGAAACCGAAACTAGAACCGAAATCAAAATTTAAAACCTTGTACGGAATTTTCTATGTACCAATCAAGCCTGTGAAAGCAAGGGCTAACCACCCTATTTTCCACCATATTCTTAGCCCCCAATATATTCAAGAGAAGCTACATTTCTAGTTAACATCCAATTTTCCTCTCAAGTCAGCATGGTGTCAGAGCCTAATCCCTCCTATGGAAGGTTGCTGTTTACAAGTACCAACTGTTTCTTTTCAGGATAGTGCAACCAAAATTCATGCCATCACAGATAGACTGGGAAACGAAGCACTAGAGAAGGAAGATGTTTGGTTTTCTAGACGCTTAGCGGTGTAATAAAATTGATTACTGTTTATCTTTCATAAAAAGAAAACAGTTTCATTATGATTCTTCTTTTAGAATAATTTCAATATGTGTTGTGCCTTCATTATCTACATAAATGTAGGGATCAGATTCAAAGATGGCATTACCAAAATCTAATGTTCTTTATTGTGAACTTGAAAGAAAAAAGTAGAGCAGTAGGGGACACGAGAGGGGAAGCAGATGTGACGCATGACCACTATGAGAAGAATTAATACTTCGCTCGTATACCAAAATTGATGCAAGATGGATAAGGGAAGATAACTGAATATGTAGCACCGATACTCACGTGATGCGGGACTACTACAGACAAAGGGCGAATCACAAATAAGCAGGTTTGCTTATAGACCACAACTAGAAGTCGGGAACTCAAAGAAAATAGGTGTTGATGATGGAAAGAAAGAAACAAATCTGGACAGCAATAAGATTCTAGGATTATAGCATGGGAATATGATCAGATTTCAAGAACAAAAGACTTTCCATGAGCAAAATTAAGTATAAAATCAATCCACATAAAAGCATGCAAGAATTCAAAAATAGACAACTCACAAAACTCAAAATTCTAAAATTTTAGCAACTCACAAAGAAGAGGAATCAATTCCCAAGTGCAAAAATCTTCTGAGGCACCAAATCTCACAAATCCCATAAGAATTGCGATGAACTTATTGTAGAAAAAAAAAACCAACTTCTCAATTTGGGCATTTAGGTTTCAAAGAAATTGGGAAATTGAGGTGATTTACGGATGGGAGGAAATATGTTTGCGAACAAGAGTGAAAAGGATGGGAATATGGCTGAAATGGATGGGTGAAAATTAGGGTTTTGGATCCTAAAATATGTTTTTAGTTGGGGTGTAACTCGGGCAGGGTTGGGTTGGGTTGGCCTCAACTCGAACCCAAACCGAAAGTGCTTCACTTCAACCCTAACCAAACCCGACCTGAGCCTCAACCTGTGGTGCATAAACCCGAACCCAACCCTAATCCAACCCGACCCAACCCCCAACCCAAGGATTCTGATCTAGCACTTTTTGTTATTTTATCAATTGGGTTCATGTTAGGAAGGGTTTGTTCTACAATGGCAGTAAAACATTTGTTTATGGCCGAGCAGAAATTGGTCGGAATTCCAGTGCCCGTAAAAAACGAAAATACTCTATACTCTCTTACTTGGGGGTTCAGGGGTGGCAGTCAGCTACGTTCAAGGGCATGAAAAGAAAGCAATTGGGCGTTGATTCTGTGGCTAATAGTGGATGGCAGTGGCTATGCGAAGCATGCGGTGTCTTCGGCTGGGGAAGGCATCAGGCCTTGCTTCTTTGGCTGAGAGTGGAGACGGAGAAGATGAAACAAGAGAGGAGAGTGTGGGTGAAAGAGGGGTTTTCATTCTTTCATTTCCTGTGGGGGTGTGGATGTTTTTATTCAGGGCCCAACAGTGGAGAAGAGGAGGATAGGAAGGGAGGCCATGGGTTGAGCATCGGTCGCAAGAAGGGATGCTGACAGCTAAGTGTTTCGCTAGTTGTTGGATGAGAGGTTGAGAGTCAAGTTGCGATTGTCAAATATCAAATATCGATTAAGGGTTAGAATTTGGTTGCACAAAAGCCAGGATAGTCTAGGGGTTTTGCTTAACATTTGGGTGCCATGTTAGAAAAACCCCTTGTTTGGTTGCCAATATAACGTAAATAGGTTGTTCCCCAGAATTCATTTCCATAGGATGATCCTAGCCCTCCGATCTATGGAGGATTCCATAATATGCAGTTCCTCTTTAGATCAGAGGGTTGGGATCATCCTGTAGAAATGATTCTTTCGGCACAACCTATTTACGTTGTGGCCATCACATGGACGGTTTGAATCATCCTATAGTGTGTTCCATACAGTACTTTTGGAAAAATACGGGACTATAAGGGCTTACACCATATAAAAATTCTATACACACACGCACACACACACACACACACACACACACACACACACCCCAATATTTTCTATGCTAATTTTCGTTATACCTAATACATTGAGAAAATCATTAAATCAGTAATCAAGATTAATGGCTTTATTAGGAAATGAATTTTCTACAATCAAATAGCATGTAGGTAGCATTCATAATCTACATCAACCTTCTATTTTTTCACTTTTGTCTATCATTCATGGAAGTTATAACCAATGGCATGTAAGTGCTAGGTGCATTCCAAATACAAGGTAACTGGAATGCCGGATGCACTAGATCCACACTTGGACTTACAAACACAAATATTTTCTTTGCTATTCTACAACATAAAACACAAATAATATATATGCATATATACATGGATTTATTAATAACTCTTCCATCAGAACTCATTATAGAACAATAAATTGAATTTGGATGAGCTTAAAAGCTATTGCCTTTAGACATCAGTCCTTAAGAAATGCACATAGGAACCATTCAAAGAATCAAATCATGAAAATATTCATTGAATTGCTACAAGTAAATCAAGTCACAATCATCCAATTAGCCATTACACATTTCACTTACAACAGTTAGTTCACAAGATCAATCAAGCCATAATGTTTTCTGAAGAAAAAACAGCAAAACAGAACACTTGAAATGATTGTAAATAGACAGTATAGGCTTGCATGATCTTCAATGATTTTAAAGTCAGATATATATTACAAATTAAGGTCAATGTAACTGAATTTTAATTTAGTAAACATTACTTTTACATATTCAAAAGCATTAATGCAACTATTATTAGTAATTTTTAAAATGGAAAGAAAATTCTTGCATTTATTTAGCCGATAAGAATCTGGTTCATAGAATGGATCAGTTGCCCCAGAAAGAGAGGCCTAAACAGGACTAGGGTTTTTATGAGCAAGTATTTCAGACTGAAAGCTTTCAATTCAAGGTAAGCAAAGAAGAGGGGGTCGACTGGTCGCTTTTACACGAGAAAGGGGGACTTAAGTCCATGAGTTGGATGCCCCGCCGCCTGTAAGGACTGCTTCAATCAAAAGGAGATGAGAGATAAGCGACTTGCCTTCCTCATGATTAGTCATATTGGATGAATGCCAGGGAAGAAGAGCTCCTCCACACCCCGGAGTTTAGTATTTGATTCTATCCACCCTCTTACTATTTCCAAATCCAATTTGATATCAAGACCAATGAACTTTGACCATTGTCAGTAATGTGCATCATTGGACGGGACAAGGGTTTTTATGAGCAAGTATTTCAGACTGAAAGCTTTCAATTCAAGGTAGGAAAAGAAGAGGAGGTCGACTGATCACTTTTACGCGAGAAAGGGGGACATAAGTCCATGAGTTGGATGCCCCGCCACCTGTGAGAACTGCTTTCAATCAAAAGGAGATGAGAGATAAGCGACTTGCCTTCCTCAGGATTAGCCATATTGGATGAATGCCAGGGAAGAAGAGCTCCTCCACATCCCGGAGTTTAGTATTTGATTCTATCCACCCTATTACTATTTCCCAATCCAATTTGATATTAAGAACAATGAACTTTGACCATTGTCAGTAATGTGCATCATTGGCTACCGCCTTTGGTGGCCATGACTAGCACAAGCTGTAAAATGTAAGGTCATGCTCGGAATGTAGATGAAGATGATCCAGATGAAGGGATAAAAGGGAGGAGAGAGCTATGACCAATTCCAATAACTTATCAGACGGGACAGGGGAAGAGGGTTTTCTCCTCTGTTGCCGGGTCTTTCTTCATTTTTCTGATACTCTCTCCAAAATAAAAGGATTAGCTTATATAGTCCCTTATCCGAGACCGTTACGATCCAACAGCTACTAACACACCCTTTATGGTGTTACATCTCCCACCCTGCGAGTGTATCACTAGCCCTCATTGATGCTAATTGTAAGCCAAATAAGAGGCATATTTTCCCATTAGGATCTATTTCTATGTTATTTACTTTCTAGGATTCTTATTTCCATATTTTTAGTTTTAGGGCTTTAATTTTCCATGGACTTCTATTTCAATTGCCTATATATGGGCCTTCTATAGTACAAATTTTAAGCTTTGATGATTAATTGATTGATTGAGATTCTCCCTCTAATTTCCTCTATTCCTCCCCCAAGATTTCTTCTCCTCTTTCTCCTCTATTCTTCTCCTTCTCTTCTTCTCTCTCTTCTCTTCTTCTTCTCTTTTTCTCCCCTTTATTCTATTTCTCTTCTCGGTCTTATACATCAAATTTGGTATCAAAGCAAAAGATCCACGAACTCAAAAACATCCACAAGAAAGCTGAATCTGTTTCCTCAAGTTTTTTTCTGCTTGTTAAGTATAAGAATCGATCCATCAGTTCATTTCAAAAAAAGAAGAAAAGAATCGATCCATTAGACCCGTGAAGCTACCGAAGAGAATCAATTACTCTTGATCGATTTCTGCTCCACTCAAGCCTTCACGCAAAAACTCCCCCGAGACCCTTCTCCCACAAAAAAAAAAACCCTAGCCGAACTACCTAAATTCCATATCTTCTTCCAAATCCAGATCTTCTCCAAGAACCCTAAAACATTCACCCAATACCCAAAACCCAAATCCTGTTGCCTAACCCACCCTCATCTCCCTAGCCCCAGCCTTAATCCCCTTCTTGGTTTTCTCGATAACCACCAAACCCTTGTTGTTGTCTTCCCAAAAGCATCACCCTGCTGTTAGTGGAACTACACCATACTTTCATCCAAAACAGTCCCACCTTTCCTCCGACCGAACAACCCCATCTTTCTCTTACGCCCCCCTCAGCAAAATACAATGCACACTTTAGTCACCGCATCCAGTAAACTCATTAAATAAGATACTACACCTACCAAGACTATTAATTTCCTTTGGGCAAGTCGTCCCTTCTCAAGATCTTTTCGCGTCTTCCCAAGAGAGACTCCACCTACTGTCATCATTAACATTGAAATTCCTTTCACTAATAAGGCTAATTACTCCACTACCAGACATATCACCATAATTTCAATCCCCAAGGCCAGAAACTTGAATATACACCTTTTCCCCAAGCGATTCTCATCTGGGCCAGCCTAAGTATTGCGGGGCACCTCATCCACGTGAGATGCCAGCCTTTCGTAGCCAGATGGTCCTACCTAAACTGTCATTCTTTATCAAGGATACTTCCTCTCACTCTGGAATCGGGTCCAGGGTAGGACCCACTTTTTCATTTAATGAATTCCTGGCAAGGAACCCGCCGTGATACCCCCAGGCTACCCCAGTACCCCTCAAGGCCTAAATTTCCTTACATGTCCAACTTTAGAGTTGCATCTTTCCGAAAAAATTTTGGGAGTCCCAGATCTGATGATTCTCCAATTTTTCCTTACATCCACGAATCTTCCTTTCCTAGACCAGGAGCAAAAAAGACTGACACGACCAGAGGTGCGCTTATGATGGATCCCCTTCAACTTTAACTCTTTTCCTTCGATAGAGCTAAAGGAAGGGTAATTCGTGCCACATGCGAAGGCTGACGCTTCTGACAGGGATTAGATATTTGAAATTTGAATTTGATGGGATAGGCCTGATGGGTTCAACGGCTCCCCAAGCCAGGTTTTCTGATGAGATAGTGAGCTGTAATTCCGACGCCAACGCAAGCTTTTTCTGAGCCAGAAAATCATAACCAAAATCCGATGAGGGTGGGGTCCTACTCAGATGAGGATGTGGAACCGGAGTCTCTACATCAGGAACCAACAGACACATGTAGCTCTGAGATTCAATATCAATTGTACAACATTGACCAGATAATTGAATTTGAATCGATGACGGCGGAAGCTTCCACCAAGGGGCAAGAGTTTTAGTAGACGCAAATGCCATACATTGATTATGACTCCCTTCCATGTTTACTTCTAACACTTGGCCAAAGAGGTTACCTACAACTTCAACTGTTGATGTGGCCCATACATGGAGGGGAATGCCAAAGAAATTAACCCAAATTTCCTCTAGGCCCGGGATGAAGTCTTTATTCCAAGAAAAAAGAGAATGTAGTTGATCATCCCACATCTCATTACCTTTGTCTAGAATCACTTCAGCTTCCTCCTCCGATTCAAAGATAAATAATACTTCATCCTTTGATAAAATACATGGACAACAGTGGGAGGTTCCAAATTCTCTTAGCCCAAACGCAGAGATCGTGAATAGTCCCAAAGATATCATTTCTTTTCCCGATTATGCAACTTTTAAGCGAGTTTAACCTTGATACTACCTCCTTTCCTAGGATAGATAGGGCCGGGTGTCTCTCGCAGGAGGTATAGAGATCACCCCAGAATCGGGCCATTGGTCACCTTCGATATTAACCAACCAATTGCCGGGTTGTTTTTCTCACCTAGGAGTGAGGTTCCGTCCTTCTATCCGTACGACATCTCCAGCATCTGACTCGCCATCTAAAGTTGAGATATTTATAGGAAGGACAATTCCAATCACCTAGTTGCCAACTTAGATCCCTCACGCTTCTTTTTTCTACCCACGTCCAAGATTTTCGAGCGTTGACTCCATTCACGGGATCCCGGTTGTGTTTTTTATCCCAACGACAAGATCGCCTCCATTTAAAATTCCAATAAGCACAAATATCACTACCAATCCCCCTCCGCCTTCATTCTCGTTGTCTCATCGATGGGGTGTTCCTCAGACCCCTTTTTCTCTCTTGCCTAATTTTATCACTTACCTTATAATATAAGGTAAGTGTTCACTCCCCTTTTTTTAACTTTGGACACCCCTTCCATTTCACTTAAAGTCCCGTGGGTTCAAAAGAAAAAAGACACCGATCCCAATGACTCCACCATTTGTTCCATATTTTGTTGGGTACGACAATCGATATCTTCAAGGCTACACTCCCTATAGTTATTATGAGCATGCATGTCTACGGTGGATCTATACTCTGGATGCATATTATGAGTATTACGGATATAATCATTGAGCGATCATTTGCTGAGTCAGAGAAACTGTGAGAGGACAAGCCCAATTGTTTTGGACACACATGATGATGCAGCGCCGTAACTTAGGCGAACCTCCATTCCGTCAATGGGAGGAGGTCCGTTATGAGTTTATGAGAGCTTATGCGTTAATAGCTCTTTATTGGTACGAGCAGAGGTTGGTACTCGAGGAGGCAGCTTGTCGTAAATGAGAAGTCGCAGCCTGCCATGAACGAGAAGCTGAAATTAAGGCAGCGAAGACATATCTAGAGTGGGATTTGCAGAGTTGCTTGGCTATTTCTTCTTCTATTTCTTCTTCCCTACCGCATGTAGATGATGTTAGTTCTCAAGAAGGGGAGAAGGAAGTTGGTAACACTACTGAGGAGGAGCCAGATGCCATTGTTTGTGAGACCATTATAGATGTTGAGCCCTTGCTTATGTCAGATACAGAGTCCATGATGGCAAATACAGAGTCAGATGACGGATATAGATCCAAAGAGTCCAGTGATTGATGAGGCATTGTCAGAGTAAGTAAAGCACGAGCAGTTCATTGAGGATGTTGATTCAAGATCTTTACATGAGCCCAGTGATAGGATTGATTCTACAGTAGATGCTCCGATCGAGATGGTTGTGGAGGTTGAGACAGAGGATTTCAGTGCGCATGATGAAAATCAGGAGGATTGTTAGACTAAGTCTAACATCACTGAGCTAGATATTTCCAGCGGATAAATTTATTGTTGATTTCATAGAGCCAGATGATATACCAGTTGATGATGACCTTATTGAGGCCGACCATAGATTGGTACTGCCCATATATATCATGCCGATCCAGGAGAAGTATGTTGTTATCTTCCCAGCCAGTTTACTTCTCTAAAGTGGTTTGTGTTCTAATGATTCTACATGGGCGATTTCTTCCCTCTCGCTACGCCCGCATTTCAGACGCTTATTAGACATCAGGAGTGCCTTTGACGGATTACGACTCCTACTGCTTCAGTGGATTGTGTACATATTTGATCGAGGCAGACTAGAACTCGAGGGCGAGTTCTTTTCAAGCGGGGGATAATGATGCTGATTGTAGGCCAAATAAGAGGCATATTTTCCCATTACGATTTATATCCATGTTATTTAGTTTCTAGGATTCTTATCTCCATGTTTTTAGTTTTAGGGCTTTTATTTGCCATGGACTTTTATTTCAATTGCCTAAATAAAGGCCTTGTGTAGTACAGATTTTAAGTTTTGATGATTAATTGATTGATTGAGATTCTCCCCTTTAGTTTCCTCTCTTCTTCTCCCCAAGACTTCTTCTCCACTTTCTCCTCTATTCTCCTCCTCTTATTATATTCTTCCCTCTCTTCTCTTTGTCTTCTATTTTTCTCCCCTTTCTTTTATTTCTCTTCCCGATCCTACATCACCCATTCTTTAGGTGGGATCCACCTAACGATGTTTCCACAGCAGGTTACCAACTGATGTGACGGAACATCGACACCATTCATCCCATTAATGCACATGCTCGTACATGTAGTAAAATTTTGGTTTTTTTTAAAAATAAATAATATATATCCCATGCATGATGTGTGCAAATAATGATAGGAATTTCTATCCTACGACAAAGGTTATTTGTTCATTCTCCATGACTATCCAATCGAAGGCAGATGTCCACATGATCCTCCTGCAATGAAGGTTATTTTCCCATTCACTGCGGTTTTATCCTACAACGAAGGTTATTTACCCATTCGTTGTGGCTCTCTCATCCGGAGATAAAATTGCCAACAGATCTTTCACATCTTTCTCCTGCAATGAAGGTCCTCTACTCATTCACTGCGACTTTCTAATCGATGGCTAAATTGCCAAACGATCCCCCCTTATCACGATTTATCCTGCAACGAAGTTATTGCTCTATCCATGATGTACGAACAATCTCCCATCACAATTTATCCTGCAACAGCTCTATCCATGATGTACAAATGATCCACTCATCAGGATTTATCCTACTACAAAAATTTGCAGCTCTATCCATGATGTACCAATCAATCAATTACTTCTCAATCTCATGGAGTAGACATGTTTCTTTAAGTCTTCTATGACAATGGGTTTCATCAGTGGAAAGGCGATCATCTCATCAATAGGCAAATATCCAATTGAAATCTCATTCTCGCATATACATCATATATGTGATGATACTGATGCTCAATATGCTTTCCTCTAGGGCCAATCTCACCATTCTTTATGGTGGATATAGCTGCTTGATTGTCACAATAAATGTGAACCGGGTTGCTGGATATTTGTCCTAGCTTAAGATCATCCAAGAAGCGTCTTCTCCATACAGCTTCAAATGCAACTGCAATACATGTGATGAATTCAACTTCCATTGTAAACATAGCAACACCACCCTATTTTTTACTTGATCAGGATATTGCACCTCCTCCTAATAGGATGATATATCCGGATGTAGGTCTTCTAGCATTAAGGTCTCTAGCCAAGTCAGCATCTGAGTACCCTATACCTGACAAATCATCTCCTTGATATGTCAACTTATAATGCTTTTTTACCCATAAGATATCCCAAGATTCACTTTACAGCAATCCATTGAGCAATACAAAGATTGCTTGGAGCCTTTAAAAAAAATACCAAGATTGCTTGGATATCAACACACAAGACTTACAATAAAGCCCAGATCTAGTATTATAAAACTTCCTACTGCGTGAGCATAGGGTTTTTTTTTTTTTTTTGCATTTCATTCATTTCATCGTCATTAGATAATATTATGTCCCTCGATAACTTGGTACATTCACAAATGGGATTCCATTGGTGTTGACATATTCATTTTAAACTTCTTCAATACTTAATCTAAGTAGCTTTCTTGTGACAAACTAAGAAGTCCAGAATGCATATCCCTAGTTATTTTAATTCCTAAGACAGAGGATACTCGACCCATGTCTTTCATTTCGAACTAGGATTTTAACTATGATTTAACTTTATCAATTATGGACATGTCATTTCCAACTAACAAGATATCAACATATAATAATATTATTATTACAAACGAACTCCCACCTTTTAATACATATACAATGATCAATGCTATTTGGTGTAAAACCAAATTTTATCACAGCTTTGTGAAAGGTGTAATATTATTGCCTAAGCGACGGTTTTAGTCCATACTCCATATAATGATTTCTTTATTTTAAAGACTCTATCTTCTTCTCCCTCAATTTCACAACATTCAGGTTAGATCATATTAATTTCCTCATCAAGTTCTCCATTTAGGAATGTCGTTTTAACATCTATTTGGTAAAGTTCCAAATCAAGATATGTCGCTAATGACATAATTATCCTCATAGATGTCAATTTGGATACTGTGGAGTATGCCTCCACATAATCAATATTTTCTTTCTGTGTGAACCCTTTTGCTGCTAATATTGCATTTTACTTGTATATCGAACAATCCGGTTTAAGTTTTTTTTTTTTAAATACCCACTTACAACGTATTGATATGTCCGACTACAGAATCTTCCTCCAGCATGTTGATAGAGCTAAATGTGAGATTTAAAAGTTCCACCATATGACTGGTATTGCATCAAACATTGATTTAGCGTTTTGGTATTCCTCAAATATAATTTCTAGGTCCGATTCTGTAAATGTGAGCATGCTCGAACTAGTAGTTTTATCACCTTCTAGATATATCTCATAAAGTCTATTTATAAGAGAACTAGCATTTAAGGTTGGTTCTTCTGACGGATCGGAATAAAAAACATAGTTAACCCTACCTTGGTTGAGTATGAATCGAATTGGTCATTTTCAAATCAGAAAACTTATTCCATTTAATTTCTCGGTTTTGCTAAGTTTTGTGCTCACAAACCTATTAGACATGTTATCGATATTAAAAATTTAAATAGCTAGGGTTTAATGTGACTGACCAAAAATCGACTCGATTTATCGAATACGAAGTGGTGAAATCCCCCACTTTTCAAGTGTCGATAATCCTCCTATGAAGCTTTTCAACAACCTCTAGATCTAACTACTAGAATTTCAGAAATTTCACCATTTGATACATTGTGGATGTCGAAAGAAGCACTACGCCTTTCGCGGATCCCAAATCGGATGTCCAGAGAGCCTTAATCGGTTATCCAACCACGATTAACGGATGAGATTAAACCAATATCAATCTAACAACTCACTGTTGCTGAAAACGGCTTAGATGTGGTCCTCGGGTCGTCTGGAACTGAAATCCAACTAGAAATACCTTCAAAATTAACTTGCTTCAATTGTAGGCTACATTAAATGGTGATCCTCGACAATAACTTAATTGAGGTCACAAGTGCCGATTATAGTAGTACTGTGAGAACCATTGTAAAGAGGGGAGCAGCCTTTAAATGTAACTCAACTGAGGGTTATGGTGCTCCAATGATAGGGTGGTTCAGCCTTCTTGTTTTCTTTGATCAATTCAGTGGAAAAACCATGTTTGAAAAATGGTGAGGCAGGGTGGGAGAGGGATAGGTATGAGAGGGACTGAGTGACAAGAGGGTAAGAAAGGCTTGAAAAACGAGGAAACAAAAAATCCCCTCAAAATATGATCGATTTTTCCTAGTTTTTTAGCCACTCCTCACCCTCCACTCAATCGTGCCCCCTCTCAAGCCTCTCCGCCCACCCACGTTACCATTCTCTCAGCACTAGGAGAAACCAATTTATCATGAAAAAAATTCCTAGTTGCCAAACATGGCCTTAATGGAACAAATTTTCCGATTCAGAAATGACGAATTCAACTTATACTCAGTCAAGATATGATTGACTATATTTTGGATTCCAATCTAGCAGAAGAACCAACTTTAAATGCTAGTTCAACGACAAAAAAACATTATGAAAAGTTTCAATAAGACAATAAAACAGCAAGGTTGATCACACTCAAATTTATAGACCCAGACCTAGAAATCATATATGGGGGGAATACCAAACTGCAAAGTCAATGTTTGACACAATAGTAGAGTTATATGATAGATCTTATGAATCTCATATTCAACACCTAGTGGAGAAATTTAACTCTATCAGTATGCAGGAGGAAAAATCAATAGTCGAACATATTAATAGGATAACTAACCAAAAACCAGCAGCTTTAGGACACTCAATCCTAGAGAAACTTCAGGTTTCCACAGTCCTTCGTAGTCTCTCATCATATTGGAAAACTATGGTTATTGCAAATAAATTCTCAGAGCAAAATATCACAATGAGAAACCGACCCATGATGCTCAGTGTTGATGCTGAGAAAAGACAGGAAAAGAACATTGAAGCCTTGCCTTGTTTGATGCCCCATCAACAGTTCATATCCAGAAATGTCAAACCCAAAACCAAGTTCTTTAAAAAAGAAAAATCCAAGGGTAAGGGATTTAAAAAGTACAAACCTAACAAGAATTTTTTTAAAAAAGGTTTGTAATAACTATGGGAATTGGGTCACATTCAATAGAACTTTCCTCAAAAGAAACGAAACCAGAATGATTGGAATAAACCGTCAAAGGGCATGGTTTGTGTAGTGTCTGAGTCCCTACTTCAGATAATGGCAATCGTAGTTGGTGGGTTGATACTAACTCAACCCGTCATGTGGCCAGATCTTGAGAGAGTTTTATTTACAAGAAAGATAAATCCCAGTGTTTATCGTGTGTGTATCCTAAAATAACACGTATTGTGATATTTTAGGAATTGTTAAACACCGGATTTAGTGGACTGGTGATATGAATCTCCTTCTGATTGATGTGATGTATGCACTGACTATCAGGCGTAACCCACTCTTAGTGGCTTGCCTCGATGAGCATGGTTTTGAGGTTAGCGTTTGTTCTAGCAGGTTTTCCATTGGGAAACATGTCCATGCTCTGTTATGGGGACAGAAAGTGGATGGGCTACATCGACTAAATGTAAATGTTTCTTCCAGAAAAGGTAGTTCTTCTTCTGCTTATATGAATGTGTTTAATGTTATTGATCCTTACATTTGACATATGATATTAGGTCATATAAACAAAAAGAAAATGAAAAGAAGGTCATAAGTGTACTAATTCCAAACAAAGAAATTGAATTACATACATGTGAACCATGATTATCTAGTGAGATGACCAGAAAACCTCCTAACAAGCAAAACTCTAGTGAACTACTAGTTATCGTTCACTCAGAATATTTTATAACATTTATCGATGATGACTCTAGATTTGGATATGTCTATTTAATTTTCCAGATTGGTACAACACTGAGAGAAGGAATTGAAGAGAAAATGATGCTTATGATTAATCATACTAAGAATGTCCATAAAGATAATGCAGATGATGGGGTGAAGGGGAGGAGAGAGCTATGACCAATTCCAATAACTGATCAGAATGGGCTACAGTGCCAGAGGGTTTTCTACTCTGTTGATGGGGCTTTTCATTCAATGTGCTTTTCTAATATTTTGTCAAGAGTAAAGAGACAAGCTTATACAGTCCCTTATCCGGAGCCATTACGATCCAACGGCTAATAACACCGCCTTTATGGTGTTACACAAACACACTGTCTTCTTGTCCTCACTGTGAAAACTGCAAAGCATTAAATCAGAAATGCTAAATGCACCCCCTTTCATCACTTGGGACACCCAGCTGCATTGTACGTGGCAATCAGGTCACTTCATTCCTTCAAATGCGAAGTACATCAGCTCCTTTGCAGTCATAGCTGGGTGTCCCAAGTAATGAAAAGGGGTGCATTTATCATTTCCCTTAAATCATTGCTACCAATAATGACTTGGGAGTTCTTTTCTAGTCCAAAAGGCTCCATTTCTGCAAGGATGACTGCAACAGTTGTAACATTTTGGAGACAGAGCCTCTATGTTAGGTACATAGGCCTCTTAGCCTTTTTCCATTGGTAGGAGAAAACGAAGTGCATGGAATGGATGGACAAACAACCAGAAACTGATGATTTGTAGATTGGGGTTGTTGTGTTAACTGATAAATTAGCTTATTGTTTTCAAATAGTACCGAATTTATTGGATCTGGTCTTTACGATGGGAAAAATGCTAACATGACCCACTAAAGCTATAATAAACTGGGACTTGCAATCTTATTAGCCCATGCAGTAGTGAGGAATTCTTATTTTTTGGCTTTTAACTGTTGCAAATTTTTTTTTTTTCATGTATGATAGAACTCTTGTTTTACATGTTCCATGGTTAATTGAACAATTTAAAAGCTGTATGATAGTTGAGTTGAGTTATATGATTACTTGGACATATGTAGTCCATCTCGAAATCCCAAGCCCTAAAGCCCCAAGCACACATCCTAGTCGCTACAGCTTTGAACAATAGATTTCTCAACATCCCAATGCCATCGATGGATTTTCATTTCACGATGTGTTTCCATCTAGCGTCTCTACAACTAAAGATTTTCTTAGGGACAGTTTGGATGCACGTAATATAGAAGTAGAAGGAAAGAAATATAGATTCCCATTTCTTTACTTTCTATTTTCACTTGATTTGAGAGCAAAGTAAAACAGTACAAAACAGCTTGCATTTGGAAAATTTACAGCCGACAAGGACTGCAATTTGAATAGTAAATGGCAACCAAACAATGCTAGAAAATGGAAACTGTGTCCTTTTACTTTAAATTTTCTACTTTTTGGTACAAAAAAACAAACCCTTAGGTGTCGTTTGAGCGTAGGGAAACAATATGTACATTTTCCACGGAAAAAGGGATTCCGAGGTCTAGTAGGGTCGCAATTTCCCTTGAAATGGGGAAAATTTTTATTTTGGAAAAAATTCCATGGAAAATTAGTTTTGGTTAACACATTTTGAATGGAAAAGAATTTACAAGAAAAACTTTCCCTACATCTAAACAACCTTTTATACCCCTACGACAAAATAATATTCCTCTCTCCCATATGAATTTACCAACCAACGCCATTGATCTAAATCCAAAAGCTCACCTCCAACATCGACCTCTCAAATCTTGTGTTTCTTACCCGTATAAACATGGGCAATTTTCATGGACTTTTTTTTTTTCGTTTTGAACAGCAAATGGTCACGGGCAGTCTTGACTTGGCATCATCCATTACAAAAATTGTCTAAGCTAAAATGCTAAAAATTTGTGCTGATCAAATTTGAAAAAACTTGTAAAATACTGTCCACCTTTGAATCAATAGACCCCTCCGCTAATTAGATTTATTCTACAACTAAAATTTCTCCCGCCCTCATGCATTGCCACCCAAAACACGCTTAAGTGTTTCTTTGCACATGGCGGCAACAACAAATACCACCATGGCTGGACTACTAATCGAGAATGGGTTCATGACTCATTGTGTCTGTTGTTCTTAGCCTTCATCTTCTTCTCTAGCTTAGTCAATAAGAAAGCATCAAAAGGGAATTAAATAAAAGCTCGACTTTAGGCATAAAAAGAAAAAAGAAGTAAAAGAAAAAACCCTAGTTTTCTAAGGAGGGACAGATGGATGTCACACTAAATGTGATAGCTAAGCTTCTGTATATCTAATACATTAAGGAAATCATTAAATCAGTAATCAAGATTAGTGGCTTTACTAGGAAATACAGTTTCTACATTCAAATAAGATGTAGGTAGCATTCATAACCTACATCCACCTTTTATTTTTTTTTCGATCATCCATCGAGGAAATACATTTTCTACAATCAAATAGCATGTAGGAAGCATTCATAACCTACTTCCGCTTTCTATCTTTGTCTATCATCTATGGAAGTTACAAACTTACAGAGTTACAGCCAATGGCATAAAGTGCTAGGTGCATTCCAAATACAATGTAACTGGAATGACCGAGGCACTAGATCCACACCTAGACTTCAAATAACAATATCTTCTTTGCTATTCTACAACATAAACAAACAAATATATAAATATATATATATATATATATATATATATATATATATATATATTATTGCTTTTAGACATCAGTCATTGAGAAATGCACGTAGGAATCATTCAAAAAATCAAATCATGAAAGTATTCATTCAAATGCTACGAGTAAATTAAGAATCAAAATAATCCAATTATGTAAAGACGAGCAATAGCTAAAGTTGGTAAGAATATATCCGCTAAGCCATTAAACATTTCACTTACAACAGTGCCTTCAAAAGATCAATCAAGCTATGAGGTTTTCTGAAGAAAAAACAGCAAAACAGAACACTTGAAATGGTTGTAAATAGATGGTATAGGGTTGCATGATCGTTAATGATTTTAAAGTAAGATATATATTTCCAATTCGGGATGAAGTAACTGAATTTTAGTAACCATTAATTTTACATATTCATAAGCATTTATGTGATTATTATTATTACTAATTTTTTAACATGGAAAAAATTGTTTAGCCCAGTTTACTATTTTGAGTCTATCCACCCTCTTACTATTTCTCCATCCAATTTAATATCCAGAACAATGTACTTCGACCATTGTTAGTAACGCGCAACATTGACTACTGCCTTCGGTGACCATTACAGCTGCAAACTGCAGAGCATTAAATCATAGCTACCAAAAATGCAGAAGCAATTTTCTGAAAAATATGACTGCTTGTCATTTACTCAAAAGGACTCCATTGATGGATATATTAAGGATATATACCATAGTTTTAAAACTCCCCCCCATCCGCATCGACTCCCCCGAGTCAACTCCCTCTTACCTTGGCCATGTTGTGCCGCATCTGTTTTCCGCATTCCACATTTTACCCTACAGAGTCAATAAAAATTCCTTTCACTCTCCCGAATTATGACCGCGTCAACAGAGTCGACTAGGATTTTCCTCGGCTGTGCGCCGCATCCGCGTTTTTAAACACTGTATACGCATCTATGTTTATTAACATGCTTTAAAAACAGAAGCAATTTAACGATTCATATCACCATAACAAAAAAATGAGACTCGAACTCAAAAAAGACTCATCTAAGAATAAGAATGGACCATCTAAGCGGAAAATTAACTACTTTTTTTCCTACCCCATCTTATTACAACATTTTTCTTTACATTTTGTAGTGGTGTATAAGGACTTGTAGGTCGTGTCTTATTTTAGATTCATTACAGAATTTATCAAAGAGTTCGGAACAGAACTCTCCACCTCTATCAGTTCTTAATATTTTAATTGATCTACCTAACTGGTTTTCAACTTCTTTCTTATATTCTTTAATTGTCTAGGGCATCACACTTCCTATGAACTAAATAGACATCTAAATCTAGAATAATCATCAATAAATGTTGAAATATTCTATATCTGAGTGAATAATGGCAAGTAGTTCACTAGACTATTGCCATTTAGGAAAAGGTTTTCTGGTCATCTTACCATATAAGCATGGCTCACAAGTAGGGAATTCAATTTTTATGTTTGGATTTAGTCCACTTGTTAACATTCTTTTCATTTTATCTTTGTTTATATGACATATCTCAAATGTCAAATACATGGAGCCATAACAGTAAAGGACACATCAATATAAGCTGAAGAAAAAACACCTTTATTTCTAGAATAAACATTTATAATGGATCCATACAATACATCAACTTTTTGTCCACGCAATAGTACACGGCCATATTTTCCAATGGAAACCCGATCAGAACGAAAATGAACCTTGAAACGATGCTCATCGATGCGAATCATTAAGAGTAGGTTACGCCTGATAGTCGGCTCATACATCACATCAGTTAAAAGGAGATTCGTATCACCGATCAACTGAATACGGAGTGTACAAACTCCAAAAAACATCACAATATGTGTTATTACCCATGCGCACACGATGATCACCATGTTAACAAAACTCTCGCGTAGCCAAATGGCGGAGCCAGAATCAACCCACCAACTACGGCCGTCACTATCTACAAGTAGGAACTTAGACACCATAGAGACTATGTCCTTTGATGGCCTATTCTGATCATTTTTGTTTCTTTTGAGCACAATTCCATTGAATGCGGCCCGGTTTCTCACAATTACAACAAACCATTTTAATGTTTTTGTTAGGATTGTACTTTTTAAAACCCTTAACCTTTGGTTTTTTCTTTTTAAAGAACTTGGTTTTGGCTTTGACATTTCCAGATATGGATGGCCAAGATGATAACAGGGTTGCAAACAAGGCTTCAGTGTTCTTTTTCTATCTTCTCTCAGCCTCAACAGTGAGCATCACGGGTAGGTTTCTCATAGTGATATCTTGCCTTAAAATTTGATTGCAGTAACCACAGTTTCCCATGAAGACGGGAGATGGCCAAGATGATAACAGGGTTGCAAACAGGGCTTCAATGTTCTTTTTCTATCTTCTCTCGCCTCAATAGTGAGCATCACGGGTAGGTTTCTCATAGTGATATCTTGCCTTAAAAACTTGATTGCAATAACCACAGTTTCCCATGAAGACGGGAGAATGCTAAGGACTGTATTAACCTGGAGTTTCTTTGGTTGTGACTGACAACCTAATGATATGTCCGACTACAGAATCTTCTTCTTGCATGTTGGTAGAGTTAAATTTCTTTATCAAAAACTGAATGTGAGATTTAGAAGCTCCACTATATGACTATTATTGTGTCAAATATTGATTTGGCCGCTTGGAATTCCTCGTATGTAATTCCAAGGTCTGATTTCATAAATATGAGCATGCTCAACCTAGCAGTTGTATCGTCTTCTAAAAATATCTCAAAAAGTCTTTTTAGAGCAGAACTAGCATTTAAAGTTGGTTCTTCCGGCATATATAAATCTAAAACATAGTCAACCCTATCTTGGTTGAGTACAAGTCGAATTCGTTACTTCCAAATTAAAAAAATTATTCCATTTAATCTCTTAATTTTGCTAAGTTTTGTGTTCACAACCCTATCAGACATGTTATCGATATGAGAAATTTAAATAGCTAGGGTTTAACGTGACTTACTAGAAATTGATTCGAATTATTGATTACTATATGGTGAAATCCCCTGTTTGTAAAGTGTCGACAATCCTCCGATGAAGTTTTTTTGTGATGTCTCGATCTAACTACTAGAATTTCTGGAATTTCACCATCTGATACGTTGCGGATGTCGAAAGAAACACACCGCCTTTCACAGATCCTAAATCGGATGTCAAGAGAGTTTCGATTGGTGATAGTATCCAACCAGTACCACGATCAACGGATGAGATTACACCAATATCAATCGAACAACTCACTATTGCTAGCTGAAAATTGCCTAGATATGATCCTCAAGTTGTCTGGAACAATTTTCATGTTGAAGACGGAACCGAAATCCAACTAGAAATACCCCCAAAATTGACTTGCTTCGATTGCATGCTACGTTAAATGGTGATCTTCGAAGAATCCTTAATTGAGCTGACTAGTAACTAATAGGTCAAGGTACCGATTATAATAGCATTGTGTGAACCTGCAAAGAGGGGAGCAGCCTTTAAACCTATGATTTAGCCGACACTTCGAATTTATTGCCGACACACGTGTCCTGTCGTGTCCGACATGACACGCGTATCCACCCGTGTCGACACTCCTTTGGACACTTTTAAATGTATTGCTATAAGTGTTAGGAATAATTTGGTTGTGTGGACACATTTTTGTGCTATGTCAAGTGTGACATTTTGTTTTATTATTGCAAATAGTGTTTACCTCTTTTATTATTAACTCTTATTTTATTATAAACTCTTTTTTAGCTCTTCTTTCTCTGATATTTGTTGGTGTATCATATATGTACTTTCTATTTTAGCTGTGTCCCCGTTTCTGAATTTTGGGGGTTCGCCGTGTCCGACACTCCGTGTCCGTGTCAACACACGACACCCGTGTCCGTGTCCACAAATCATAGCTTTAAACGTAACTAAGACGAGGGTTATGATGATCCAACGATAGGGTGGTTCACCCTTCTCGTTCTCTTTGATCAATTCGGTGGAAAAACGGCCATAACTTTTACTGCAATAGTAACACGATGCATCCTTTTCTTCTTCTCATAGGATTTTCGCTGGTAGAGTCACGATAAAAAACTGCTCATCTATTATGTGGTACGCTAAGTATTATCATATTGCCCTACGACCCTCAAATCATCTGTTTTCAGCAGCACGGAAGGGACCACTAGTTCGAGTGATCCGCACCCGAACTCAAGTTAACAGAAGAGCCATTTCCAGTTATTTTTGGGCCACATCTTCAACATGAAAGTTACTATAGACATCCTAAGGAACACATTCAACTCATTTTCAGCTATCATCAACAAGAGTTCGATTTGATTTTGGATTAATCACATCCATTCATCTTGATCAGATCACCAAGCAAGGCTTTCTAGACATCCGATTTGCGATCTGTAAACGGCGCTAAACTTCTTTCGCCATCAGCAACAAATCAAACAGTATGCTTCCTGAAATTCTAACACGTAGATCAAGAGATTGCAGATAGCTTCATTGGAGACACTTCGACACCCCTCAAGCATTATCAGCATTATGCAAGTAAGGGGGATTTCGCCACCTAGTAATAAGTAATTCGAGCACATTACCTGTCAGTCAATCTAAACCCTCGTTATTTAAATTTCTCAACTAAATAACATTTCTAACTAGGCTGTCAAGACTTAACTTAGCAAAACCAGAAAAACTTAGGGCACAAATGGCTACGCTGAATTTTTTTCCTTGAAAATTAGCATATCCAAAGGTGAGAGAGGGTGGAAGAGGGATAGATATGACAGGAACTGAATGACAAGAGTGTAAGAAAATCTTGAAAAACCAAGAAACAAAAATTTCCACTGAAAATATGATCGATTTTTTCCTGGTCTTTTAGCCACTACTCCCCCTCCAATCAATCGTGCCGCCTCTCAAGTCCCTCCTCCCACCCACGCTAACCCTCTCGCTACTAGGATTAACAAATTTATCATAAAAAAATTCCTAGTTGCTAGGCATGGCCTTAATGGAACAAATTTTTCGATTTAGAAACGATGAATTCGACTTATACTCAGCCAAGATATGGTTGGCTATATTTTGGATTCCAATCTAGCAGACGAACTGACTTTAGATGCTTGTTCAGCCACAAAAAAAGACATTATAAAAAGTTTCTAGAAGACGATAAAACAGATAGGTTGAGCATGCTCAAATCTATGGACCCAGACCTAGAAGTCATGTATGGGGGATACCAAACAGCAAAGTGAATGTTTGACACAATAATAGAGTCATATGATAGAGCTTTTGAATCTCATATCTAGCACCTACTAGAGAAATTAACTCCATCAGTATGCAAGAAGAAGAATCTGTAGTTGAACATATTAAAAGGACGACTAGCCAAAAAACTAGCAGCTCTAGGACCCAATCCTAGAGAAACTTCAAGTTTCCATAGTCCTTTGTAGCCTCTCATCTTCATGAGAAACTACAATGATTGAAATCAAATTCTCAGAGAAGATAGCACAATGAGAAATGTACCATTTGAATAGTAAAGGCAACCAACCAACGCTAGAAAATGAAAAATGTATCTCTTTAATTTAATTTTCCCACCTTTTGGTACATCCAAACAAACCCTTAGGTGGCATTTGGACGTATCGAAAAAATATGTACTTTTTAGACGGAAAAAGAATTCCAGGGTCTAGTCGGGTCGCAATTTCCCTTGAAATGGGGAAATTTTTTTATTTTGGAAAAAAAACCCGTGGAAAATTAGTTTGTTTAACACATTTTCCATGGAAAAGAATTTACAACATAAACTTTCCCTGCATCCAAACAACCTTTTATACCCCTTTGACAAAATAATCTTCCTCTCTCCCACATGAATTTACCGACCAACTCCATTGATCTAAATACAAAAGGTCACCACCAACATCGACCACTCAAATCTTGTGTTTCCTCCCCCTACAAATTTTCATTGACTTTTTTTTGTTTTGAACAGTAAATGGTCACAGGCAGTCTTGACTTGGCATCATCCATAATAAAAATCGTCTAGCTAAATAGGTTGTGATGATCAAATTTGAAAAAACTTGTAAAATATTGTCCACCAATGAATTGATAGACCACCTGAATCCAATTAGAATTAATCTACAACTAAAACTTGTCCCGCCTTAATGCATTGCCACCCAAAACAACCTTTAAGTGTTTCTTTGCACATGGTGGCAACAAGAAACGCCAAATCTCAGCGCCATGGCTAGACTTCTAATCAAGAAAGGGTTCATGACTCATTGTGTCTGTTGCTCTTATCTTTCATCTTCTTCTCTAGCTTAGTCAATATGAAAGCGTTACAAGGGAATAAAATAATCGCTTGACTTTGGACAAAGAAAGAAAAAAGAAATAAAAGAAAAGGCCTAGTTTTCTAAGGAGGAATGGATGGATGACACACCAAATATGAGAGTTAAGCTTCTGTATATCTAATTCATTAAGAAGATCATTAAATCAATAATCAAGATTAATAGATTTATTAGGAAATACATTTTCTACATTCAAATAACGAAAATTTGTCCACCTTTGAATTGATAGACCCCCCGAATCCAATTAGATTTGATCTACAACTAAAAGTTGTCCCGCCGTCATGCATTGACACCAAAACACCGTTAAGTGTTTCTTTGCACATGATGCAACAACAAACACCTCTAAATCTCAGGGCCATGGCTGGACTGCTAATCGAGAATGGGTTCATGACTCTTTATGTCTGTTGTTCTTACCGTCATCTTCTTCTCTAGCTTAGTCAATATGAAAACGTCAAAAAGGGAATAAAATAATAGCTCGACTTTAGGCATAAAAAGAAAAAAGAAATAAAAGAAAAGGCCCTAGTTTTCTAAGTAGGAACAGATGGATGTTACACCAAATGTGATAGCTAAGCTTCTGTACATCTAATGCATTACGGCTCTGATCCTTTCAACGTAAAAATGGACGCAAAATTTGTTTTATGTTGTAAAAATGAACATAAAACAAATCTTAAGTCCATTTTTACGTCGAAGGAAATTGAGCCTAAGGAAATCATTAAATCAGTTTTTTTTTTTTTTTTGAATGATGAATAGTATTAATATAAACGTTCAAAGACTGAGGAGGTCTGAACATATGATACAAGAAGAATCTAAAGAAAAAAAAGGAAAAAATGAAGGTGGTAGATAATCAAACTGCTCCAAATTATCCTTGAATACTCCATCTTTACCTAGCTTATCCGCCACACCATTTGCAGACCGTTTCACATGATAAGCATTTAAATGTCCTCCTCCTGTTATATCATGGATTTCATCAAAGAAAGCCACAAATCTCCAAGGTATTGAGTTTGTCCCATTAATCGAGCTTATCACATTTTTGAATCTCCTTCTATCTCAACCTTTTCCAACCCAACATTGATTAGAAGCTTAATACCATGGCCCGCACTTCCGCCTCGTTTGCATCGGATACTCCTATCAGGAAATACATTTTCTACATTCAAATAACATGTAGGTAGCATTCATAACCTACATCAACCTTCTATTTTTGTCTATCATCCATGGAAGTTACAACCAATGGCATATAAGTGCTAGGTGCATTCCAAATAGAAGGTAAATGAAATGTGCAAGGCACTAGATCGAAACCTAGACTTATAAACAACAATATTTTCTTTGAAATTCTACAACATAAATAGAAATATATATATACAGTCATACAGATATATGTTGCCTTTAGACATCAGTCCTTGAGACTAAAATAGAAAGTACATATAATCGTGATTTGTGGATACGAATTCGTGTGCCGAGTTTCGACAGGGATACAAGGTATCTAGAATGGAAACCTTTAAAAATCCATAAATAGTGACACACTCATACACGTACATACATATAAAGTTACTAACACTTCTAACAATACATTTAAAAGTGTCTAAAGGAGTGTCGACACGTGTGGACACGGGTGTCATCAATAAATTCAATGTGTTGGCCAACTCATAGAAATTAAGATTTACAATAATCCAATTATGTTAAGGCAAGAAATAGCTAAAGTTGGTAAGAATATATATACTAAGCCATTAAACATTTCACTTGCAACAGTGCCTTCAAAAGATCAATCAATCTACAATGTTTTCCGAAGAAAAAGCAGCAAGACAGAACCCTTGAAATGGTTTAAATAGACAGAATAGGGTTGCATGATCGTCAATGATTTTAAAGTCAGAAATATATTACCAATTAAGGATGAGGTAAATAGATTTTAGTAAAAATTACTTTTACATATTCATAAGTATTTATATCATTATTATTAATAATATTTTTTTAAATGGAAAGAAAATTTTTGCATTAATCTAGCCGAGTTTACTATTTGATCCAACCTCTTACTATTTCCCCGTCCAATTCGATATCCAGAATACTGAACTTTGACCATTGTTAGTAATGTGCGCATCATTGGCTGCTGCCATTGGTCACCATTATATATGCAAACACCATGTCTTATTGCTCTCACCATGTGCAAACCGCAAAGCATTAAATCATAGCTACCAATAATGCAAAAGCAATTTTTTCTGAAAAAATTGAGTGCTTGTATTTTACTCAAAAGGACTCTATTGATTGACATATTCAGGGTAGATACTAATCCAAGTTTATCAACATGCTTTAAAAACAGAAGCACTTTAACAATTCATATCACAATAACAGATGAAATATGAGAATCAGACTCAAAATAATAGACTCTCATATAAGAATAAGAATGCACCATACAAGTGCGAAATTAACGACTTTTTTTCCTAGTCCCGTGCAATTACAACCTTTTTCTATACATATTTCAAGTATTTCTGTATATGCATGCGCCCATTAACATTTTTTATTTTTTTTTGTAGTTGCATGCCATTACAACCTTTTTCTTTACATATTTCAAGGATTTTTCAACATGCATGAGGCTATTTCTATTCAATCTTCAAAACCCTAATTCACATTCTACATGCAGAGCTACATTAAAAATACTGCACAAACACAAAAACAACATGAAAGATAACAAACATTACAAGAACACAACTCTAAAAGAAACATTACCAAAACCCTAGAAAATAAAAATAGAGATTTTAGCTAACATCAATCTCACCTTCCTCTTGATCTCGTGAATTGGGTTCTCCGTATCTTCAACATCCGGCATGAAAGATGCGGGAACATGGCCGGGATCCCGGACAATGGCAATAGTGTAATTAAAAACCGACATGAGGGCTAATAATGTAAAGAAAACACCATTCATGAATCCCGGCGAGGTATTAAGACCGAGCCATTCATCAATAACTATAAAGACGGTCGTGTAGTAGAGGAATAAGATTACAGAGAAACCTACAAGGATCGGAAGGGAAAAGAAATTCCGACTCATTTTATTTCTTCTAGAGGGGGGATGAATTTTTTTCTTCTTCTTATGGTCTAGGGTTTAGAGAGGGGGTATAAATAGGTGGGGGGTTAAGAGAGAGAGAGAGAGAGAGAGGGGCATTTTGGGTAATTTTGTGGTTTGGAAGGGTTCAGTTTTGAAAGGATGGTGGCGACGGGTGGTCATCGGAGGCCTCCGGCGTAAGCCACGACGGGGCTCCGTTTATGCGTTTGGGGAGAGAGGCAGAGAGCAGGTGGAAAAGTAAGGTAGGATGGTTTTATGGTTTTATTTATAGGTTTACGAAAAATTGCCAATTGGGTACATCAAAATACGAGAATTACCAAACGGGGACATACTTTTAAAAAATTATTAAAGAGGGAGGAAATGGGGGTTATTAAGTCTTTAAAAGGGGGTTATCAACCCTCTAAATGGGGTTATCAAACTCTCAAAAGGGGGTTATCGTCCCTCTTTAACAATTTTTCCATAGGTTTATGGGGATGGTGGGTTCAATGACACATCATGTTTTAAAGATTTTTAAAGGGGAATGATATAGTTGCTGCCTTTTTTTTACTTCAGACAGCCTCATTTAGGGAAAATATCACTTCTTTTTTTTTAAATTAGGGATAATTACATTTACACCCCCTCTAGTTTCTGACATATCCACTTCCACCCCTATAGTTTAAAACGTGACAAATACACCCATATAGTTTCAATTTGTTTAAGGTAGGCCCCCTCAGCTGAAGGTTCGTCTATAGATTGAAGGGTTAGGATGATCCGATGGAGCTGATTTGTTGGGCACACCCTATCTATGTCAGGACCCATCAAACGAACGCTATAGATCATCCAAATAATGTGGGCCCATACCCGAATCCAAACACTACCAAAAATTCATCCAAATAAAATGTGTGCTAGAGAAGGTTGGGATTGTAATCTATTGGTTCTGTGTAGGATTATAGAATTATGGCATTAATAGTTGCATTGTTTGATCCGGTCGTGATGTTCCGGTTGGTCTTATTAGTCTAGATAGGATTGAGGATTTATAGTTTATGGCATGATTAATCGAACATATATGTACTAACAGTCAGAAAGCTCGAACGTTAAGGCCTTAAACATTTATTCCAGGAAAATGAAATGGGAATCGGGTGCATAACTAACTGAAGATTATAGAATTATGGTATTATTAATGACACTGTCTGATCCGGTCGTGATGTTCGGTCATTCTTATTAGTCTATATAGGACTGAAGATGTATAGTTTTACATGTGGCATGGTTATTCCTACATATGCACTAACTGCCAAAAATCTCGGACGTGTCGGGAAAATGATATGGGAATCGAATCAATAATCGACTGAGGATTATAGAATTATGGCATTATCTGATCCGGTCGTGATTTTCGGTTGGTCTTATTAGCAAGGTTTTAAATTTCGGTTTCGATACCTATTTTGGACCCCACCGAAATATGAAATTTTGGCGAAATCTGAAATTTCAGTCCGAAATTGGTAAAATTTAAAAAAGAATATTTAATTCATTTCGAAATTTGGTAACATTTCTTTAAAAAAAAAAAAAAAAGATTTTCTCGAAATTTCGGACTGAAATTTGGTAAAGTCCAAAATTCCGGATTTCGCCAAATTTTGGTTTCGGTCTCCACTGAAATCTGAAATTTTGGATTTTTGCCGAAATTTAAAACCATGCTTATTTGTCCTGATTTGAGTATTTAAAATGTTACATGTGGCATGATTAGTCACACATATGCACTAACTGTCAAAAAATCTCAGAAGTTAAGACCTACTCATTTATTCTAGGAAAACGATATGGGAATCAAGTGTAAACCGACTCGGAACCCAGGAATCACATATGAAGCATGGACAAAAAAATAAGAAACCTTGACTGCTTTATCACGTTTTTGTCGCTAAAATTACTAAAATTGCCACTTTGATCAAAATGAATGAAACACCCCTTCTCTCTTGGCCATTTGATGAATGAGCATTTGATGGGTTCCTAGCTTGGTCACACTATTAGTGCCCACAGCATCACTCTTTACTCTACCACCCAACATCAAATTCCTTAGGCTTTGTTCACTTGTTTTCCCGGGAAACGAAAAGAAAATGTTTTCCGGGAATCTGACATGGCATTAGGAAAAGAAATCCAGAGAATCTGTGCAGGAAAAGGTTTCCCTGGACTGTTCACTTACAGGAAAAGATTTCCAGGGAAACGCCTTGCCCTTCTTTTTGCACTAGTTTTCCAGGGAAACGAAATCCGTGTGTTTTAAGTCGAAAATGAAATCCCTAAAGTGGGGAAATGGGCTTTTCCATGTCATTTTTTGACTTATTGCAGAAATTCCACATGTGTAATTCTATTTTCACTGGAAAGCAAGTGAACACCAGAATTCTGTCTTGTCAAGGTCTTGTCAAGGAAAAAAGAGGTGGTTTTCCAAGGATTTGCTTTCCAAGGAACGCAAGTGAACAAAGCCTTAATTCTAATATAATGGCTAGACTCTGGAGACTTTTTTGGCTTGGGCATAATAGAGTTGGAATTGTAGAGATTCTAGAATCATGCATAATTCATTGTTGGTTGTGCTATTAAAATCCAAATAAAAATACCATAAAAGCCATGTTTTCCCACATTCCGGAAAAAAAAAGTGAGATAAAATTGCACTTACTACCATTTTGGGATGACCATGAGTTGGAGTTCCATGGGATCTGATGTAGAATTGCTGCGAAAGCAACAGAAGAAATTTCCAGATCTGATCTATATCTAAAAATTTATGATCGGATCTGAAAATTCATGTGAAATGCACAAGATTTTCAATAAAATGTGAACTGTTTTAACATGAATTTAAGGATTGGATCTAATAGATCTTAGTTCTATGGTCGTTATTCATCTTGCATTAAGAAAACTAAAAAGATCTATAGACAAATTTCAAAATAAAATGAACAATTGCTGAAAATCTATGGATAAACTCGGAAAGAATCACATGAAATAAGGAAAGAAACAAGGATGATTTTCAAAGAACAAAGGTTAGAAGTACAAAACCCTTGTAATTGTCTCAACGGGGCTCGGATCTGTTACAGTGGCAACGAGCTGCGCATAGAACTCACCTTCATGAGAGTCATGACGTCCATACATTGGAGAACTTCTCCCATCTTTCCTTAGAATTCTCGAAGAATCCTCCTCACTCAATTACATTTTCTCTTAAAATGATCAAAATTAGCTAATCTCTAACCCTAGACCCCTATTTATAGAAAATCCCATCCCTTACATGTAGACCCCTCCACAATGACAATTATCCTCTTATTACACTTATACCCCGATACACACATATAGGCCACACTGATACATGGCCCACATTCTACAATTCTAATACACATATCCACCACTAATGCATATGCACTCATGATCCGCCAATCACAAGCATCCCACTTGATCTACGTCTGCATTAAGCCTCCACCCATGATCAGGTTAAATCTCCATCTTTGATCCACGCCAACGCTGCTACATAGGCATCTCATTTCTTAAACCTTGGATCGCCAAAATGGGCCGATGTCCGCATCAAACTCCCCCCTTAAAAAGAGTTTGTCCTCAAGATCGGCCTCTCATCAACACAAAGGACTGAGGTGCAAATAACATTGTGCTATCCTGAATTCATCTAGTGCACCTGCTCTGAGAGATAGTCCCAATAGCTTGCTTCTTTCTGTTTTGTTACCTCCTTGCTGGCCAACCAAGAACAATAGATGGTTTTTCATATTTGGCCTGCTGCCATGTTCCATAGCCAAACAACCTCTAAATGGTATTATTCTGTTGTGCTTTACCACAGAGCCCCTTCATTGATAGATATTTGGGCAAATTAGCATGTGCAAGAAGCCCATCAACAAGTGAAAGGTCAATATGATTTGAATCATCACTGATCACTGGCTCCTTAGCCAATTGTGATTGCTGATCCATCTAAACCCAACCTAGCAGAAGTAGATTACCAAAGCACTCTCCTTCTGATCATAGACAACAAGCATACAAAAACTTTGCTTTAGGATTACACATACCAAACACTGCATGTAAAGAAGGTTTCCATATGACATGATATGATGCAAGAAGCTATTGCATGGCCTATAAGTTATTGATCTTTGGCTTTTAACTCTAAATGCAACTCAGAGCACTTTGTAGCATCACTTCTAGTAGCAGAATAGAAAGAGCCATCTCCACCCAACAGCATCTTATGCTAACAACCAGGAACTCACTGTAGAGAGGCACATCACCAGCTTTATTCTGATCACCCAAAAAATTGGGCTCTTGAAATGGACTTTGCATTTGAGAACTTCTGTCTTGCTTCATTACTTTCCTGTACCTGTACTTTACAGGAGCTGGAGCTTGTTTTCTTCTTAAACCCACCATCAATTCCAAAGTTTGGAAAGAAGAATGAAGATTTGAGTGGTAAAACATGACCAATTACCTGTGCCTTTCCAGAATCGTTCACAGCAGATTGGATGTTCTCTACATATTCAAAGCAAGAAGGAAAAGATGTTTCCAATGTTGTGGTGGCATTAGCTGAGGCAACGACGACAAATGCTGGTTCTTGAGACTTCTGAACATGGCTTTCATTCAGCTTTATAGAAGCTTGCATACACCAATCCCCCTGCCTTACTTTCGGTCTTCTTTGCACCAATGTGCTACTAACAGAACTAGTAACAACTAAATGAGATGGAGCTTTAGGTGAAGGGGCAATTTCAAGAGTTTCATGCCTTTCAAAAGAATTTTCTTTTGGTGCATCTGTAAATTCACCCGTCTTCAATTCCTCTGCTTCATTCCCAACGACTCCATCAAGAGCTTCTTCAACATAATTTAAGAGAGCAATATATTTTGCCTGCCCAATTCTGCTGCATGTTTTTCTTGATAATGCTTGACAATAATCTTCTCGGTACAAAAACCTGCTCAAAACATTCATCCCTTGCATTTTCTAGGTGGTTATGCACCTTAAATTCTCAAAGCCTTCGAGAAGAAATTGCGATAACTCAGTTGCATTTCATAAAGAACAAGGCTCGTCTCCCAATTTCACCACATGCACTCGTGTTACATTGAACTTATTCAATGGCAACAAATTTCTCACTTCATTTCTTTTGTCAAAATAATCCTTAAAGTTCAAGAATAACTTCTACAAAATGGGATCTTCATTCTTTGGTACCTGAGAAATTCGTTAATTATGGCATTTAACTGCAGCCTCCTTGAAAGGAATTGTGCATCTAATATCTGAACTACAATATGCTACAAAGAGACTTCAATGCATGTTCCTGAATTAGTTGAAGTGCTTAAAGATTTGATTATGTTATCCTTCAAGCTTCTCATATGTTAAGATCACTGAATTACATATACCCATTAGGCCAGCAAGAGTACAGGAATAATGGGTGAATTGCTTTGTTACAGTATCATAGCTAGCGCAACCATAAAACTTTCAAACCCAAAGAAATTCTTCACTGAGTGCAACAGCTTCATTTTCCAACAAGAATTAGTCAAGATATTAAAGTTCTCAGCATGTTTATACCCAATGATAAGAATGATATGCAAACATAAGCACTCAACACTTCTTATGGCTTACAAATTGCTTATAAATGACTTATAAATGTCCACCTTTGTAAACAGTGAAATTGTATATAATACTTGTATAAATTTCAGCAAATCCAAAAAATCAAACTGGTGCTGTAAAAAAGCCATAGATATGCTTGAAAACTCAAATCAATTCCCAAGTTCCACATGCACAGGCCATTAACACCACCTATGAATAATGTATTATCTCCAAGAGAAGCATATCTGCTTGTACTAGAAATCTTCTAATGAAGATGAGTTTTATCTCATTCCAAAGCAAGAGAAAGTGCCACAACACTGACTCAATTGGTAACATGCATTTCCACAAGCACTTGCAAGCCAATAATTCCAAACTTTTTATAAACTTGAGGACATAAGTTCTTCAGAGATTCGTGGCTCAAGTGAAGTTCTTACAGAAACTCGGCAACAAGCAGTTTTATAATGAAATCAATCTCATGAAATTGTTGTGGTAGGTGGCTACCAAACTTCAAACCAAAAGATGACCAAATAGGTGCCAATGTCCACATCAGGAACCCTATTTTTAAATCGTACCCACAAGTCAAACAACATCCTACTTATGAGTTTAGAATGGTTATCCTTTCTATCAGCTAGTTGCTGAAGGAAGGTTATCCCCTTCCAGCAAGATCGCTATGCGCAACGGAACAAAAATCGCATAGAACTTTAAATTTTTCTTTTTGATCTTGCTTTTGCCCAAGATCCTAGAGTCTAGATTAGTTAACTATGTTAATTAAACATAAGGAAATACCTCTTTGAAGAAGAAATCAAGGAACCACACTGCTTGATCTACTCCTCGAACGGTTGCAATCGTTCTGAACGCCGTGAACCGCGCAAGTTGATTCGATGGATTCTTTTCTTTGCACCTTGATTGTGGATGTGAATAACACTTATTCACTTCAACAAGGTCTGATCTAATCAGTACCTTTGTTGAAGAGATCAGAGAATTGAATTGGAAGCCTTTCTCTTTGAAACTATGGTTTCACTTTGAAGAATTATATATATATATATATATATATATATATATATATATATATATATAGAGAGAGAGAGAGAGAGAGAGAGGAATAAGATTGTGTACTCGACCGCACCAAGCTTAGGTGCAGTCGAGGGCCCAAAACTCATGTGGGCCCACATTGTTAGGATGATCCAAAGCATTTATTTGCAAGGCCCTTACATAGATAGGGCGTGCACAAAAAATCAGTTCCATAGGATCATCCTAACCCATCCAAAAGTGGAGGGCAAAATGAACAGACACCGTTTGCCACAAATCTGCCCATTTTTGCCCTCCACTTTTGGAGGGCTTAGGATGATCCAATGGAGCTGATTTTTTGTACACACCCTATCTATGATGGGGCCTTGCAAATGAATGGTTTTGATCACCACAAAAATGTGGGACCCATGTGTTTGGGCCCTCGACCGCATATGACCTTATATGCAGTCGACCGCACACTCCTTTTCCTCATATATATATATATATATATATATATATATATATATATATATATATATATATATATATATAAAGAGAGAGAGAGAGAGAGAGAGAGAGAGAGAGAAGATGTGAAAATGAATTTTCCAAGGGGGGAGAAGGGGATGACGAATTTTGGAGCTTCCCAAGCACTAAAATTCGTTCTGCCTTTCCCCTATTTAATCAAAAAGAATTTTTGTTTGGTTTGTGTCCTTCTTTCTCTCTCCCAATTTATATCCAATACGAAGACTAGTTACATTGAAACTTCTCGAACAATTGGGACTCTCCCAAATGTCCAAGGGTTTGTGGAGACGCCCAACACTGATGGGGGGGGGGGGGGGGGGCGTTTTTGAAGTCTCTCTGCAGCCCTTGTGACCTTATCTCATAAGAGTTGGTGTTGGAAATAAATTGCTTGCTTTTATAGATCCTACATTTTAACAATTCTTATCCAAAGAGGAGTTTGAGTGCAGCTCAAAGTCCTTGAGCAATTGGAAAACGTTTTCCCCAGCTCTCCAACTGTTTTGGGCATGTGGTGGGCCCCATCAATCTTATCCAAAAGTGTAGTACTATCCTAATTCCCAATTCCGTTCCAATTCTGCAACTTTTGCAAAACCGGTTTGGGAATAACTATCCTCATTTGGATTTCAAATTATTATACTTATTATTAATAACATTAATAATATTTAATAATGTATAATAAATGAATAATTAATTATCCATTTAATTAATTACTAACTCGCATCCAATGGGAGTTATTTGGGCTCCAACTTGTCTTCGAAAAATTCTCTTAATGTCTCTTGTTACTTTAATTAATATCCACATTAATCTAACAGAACGTATCAGTCCGTGCAATTACATAAAATGTAGAACCCTGATCATTTTGGATGTTACTAGGTCATTCGAGTTATGAGCGGGATCTTTGCAAGGATCCGACGGTCGATCTTGGAGAACCCTATGATGGGCCCCACTGTGATCTCGCTCTGTAGTTAAACTACACTCGCATTAGGTCAGTGGCCTTTATCGAGACGTAACCCTGAAGATGACCGTCGGATCACCTTACCCCTAATCACATCTTGTATGTGCAAGTCCTTTCTTCTTGAATACATCTATTGAGTTAAGTGATACGGGGGGTGGACATCTCTTACCCCCTTGGCCCATTCTTGGTATATCATTTTGGTTAAGCGGTATTCGGCCTCAAAATGCATTTGTAAAATCCTTTGAAAACTATTTCAATGTTTCATAAAATATTTCGATAAACATTTTGTCAAGTCCGCCTGGCCAGGCTATTTAATAGGCCTACCTTCTAACAAAATTGCAGATGTCAATCCCTAAAATTTAGAGTGAAGAATCCCATGTTGAGTATCACTATTGGTCTCGATGGTTTGTTCTAGGATATAGCTCTATCCGAATGTGACTCTAAACTAAAATCACTATGAAATAAACTAAGATCCTGGAATGAGCCGACAGACCAATAAGATCCCTCAGGTCTAAGGACATGTGAAGGGTCTTGTCTGGAAGAACAACTTTACACTTTCTCTTATCCACAAGTTGTTCTTTGTTTGATCCGGTTCGGTTGCACGGTCCAATCATCGCACCTACTCTTCTTGCGTAGGGTCCACAACCCAGATGACCGAGACAAGTCACCTCACGACACGTGCATGAAGGCAAGACTAATGCTAGTTATATACAGAAAGAGATGTCCAGTCTCTTTCCAAGCTAGGAACTATTAAGGCTTGCATAGAACTGAGATGTCATATCTCTTTGCTCCCTTGGATTTGTGAATCCTTTGAGCATTGGCATTTCTACTATGCTACCTAAGGATGAATATGTATCATAAAATAAGCACATGAGACACATTCATAAGTATAATTACCCATTTATGTCATGAAATAAATCTTTATTGATTACTAAATGTCATTCTACTGGCTTTTCAGGGCATATACTCTAACAGTTGCATATGGTCTCTCAAATCCTCAAAATTTACCCAGAGTCTTGTTATTCTTTTATTCAATCTTCAAGATACTTGGTCATTTATAATAATGAATTTGCCTTATCACTGTGTATTTATATCAAAATTCACAACACCAAAGTCTGCCACACATGGAAGCTGAAGAATCTCAACACTTCTCATGAAATTTAGAGTGGAAGTCAACCTCAATATGCTATCGCGTTCGTGAAAGACAGGATGAGAGGTGAGTTGAATTAGGTATATTATGATGGGTAGGTTCTTAATATGAAGAAGTTACCCGTTCTTCAGTGTCTTCGTAATCATGTCTGGTTGCATTCGATAGATCAGAAATGGCTATTGATTTTCCTAATAAAAATCATATATATATATATATATATATATATATATATATATATATATATATATATATATATATATATATCCAGCTTCAAGGGAAAAGGAAAAATAGTCCCTAGCTCTATATGGACCATCAACATAGCCCCTCCTAGTTTTGTATGGATTGCATGTCATGTATAATAGGAAAGTGCAATCCCCAACATCCATTGAAATTTAATTCTTATTATCTTACTACAAACTGTGATTAAACTTTTCTACAAGTTTAATTAGGTTAGAATCTCGTTATGACAATTTTATATTCTTAAATAATTAATGTGTCATAAGAACAGAAAGGTGTTATTTCAAATGTGATAGCAGATATCCTCTATCTTCTTTGACACCTTGTAAATAATTCGCTAAAATTTGATCTTAAAAGATAATATTTTGTCATAGTTTCTCAAATAAATTATCATATCTTCTCCATAATGACCAAAATCCTTGTAATCCACCAAAAAAAAAATAATATAATCTCACATTCTCACTATACATACTTTTTCTTCAAACATTACTTTTTTAAGTATTTTACGTAATTAGACTGTATTTCAAGTATTAATTCTTCGATATAATTTTATGATAAGGAGATTTTAGTTGATTGATATAAGTTTTTTCGAATGCTTCAGGGACGGTGCAATTACCAACAGATCCATGACCACCCGGTATAGGTTATATCGGTGGATTTTGTCCTTTACCGGTGGTCATGACCATCGGTAAAACCAATTTCTTGTAGTGGGAACCTTGGGCTATATAAACACCCAATTATGCAAAAGCTACTATCAAGTTATTGCTTTGCAAAATTAGCCTCTAAGCTTCGCAATGGCCAAGCTAACAAAACTGTTGAAGGCACATTGCCTTCCATCATTTTTCATGCCAAGAATGTTATTATATTAAGAATGGCTTATGTCCAAGCTACAAGAATGGAAACATTCTAACGTGTGACACATATCACCCCCGTGAAAGACACTACAAGAAACATGATTTTCAGAGGCGTACATGTACATGCGGTCCAGAAAACTATCTCTGTAGGTATAGTAACACCAGCGGTCTTCAGTAAACTTCCAGTATAGGATCGAGAGAAGAGAACCATCTGAAATATCCGACGTATACTTTTAGGGGCAGTCTAGACAAGTCTTACTGTAGGGTCATCTAGAGGAGTGCGTCACAGGCTCTGTTGGGATGCCAATTGCAAAGGATCCTCACGCAATCCCCAGGCAAAAAAAAAATGCACTTTTTTGATTACTTGGTGTGCTTGTTTGCCAAAGTAACACTCAAATCCTTGGAGATTACCAGACAACAAAAAGGTGTAATAATTGCATGTCTAGTGCCGTGGAGTCACTTCTTTTTCCATATGAAATACTGTTGTAAAATCTGTTTTGGAGATGGGAGAAATAGAGTAGAGAGGAGATGCTTCAAGGCGCGATGTCGCTTTATTCACCCCCACCAGTTAGTGTGCAAGGGGTACCACGAATATGCCTCCAAGATACAATGAAGCCAGGTGTTATCACCACCAAGATATCTGTTGACGTTTTGCACCAAATGGAAACAGACCCAAAATTCACCTTTAGAATGGAACAAGTATTTGAGACCCCTAGTTACTGTTTCTGCAGAAAACAGTACACTAGAATTGTTTCTGGAATAAAATTGTAAACAGTAATTGTAAAGGCTTTTTGATGAGAGTTTAAGGCTCTTGAATTTGTAAAAATCAAGTCACACAAAGTGGATTCCGAATTCTCTTTTCAATGGTGAGATTCTGCTCTTTTTATAAAGCTACTGGTGTCTTTTCTGTTGAAAACACACCCCTACAGGGCACCTCTTTAGAGCGGGCTTGATTCTGGCCGTTAGATCGCGCCCATCCGCGACTCTGCGGTCTAGATCAATCCTGGATTGACCATTGGGTTGTGTAAAAACCCTTTCAACCCCGTAACCACTAGATCAACCATCCACGGTGCAGATCGCACCCCTAGATGTCATGACCGTTGGGACAATGAGACATGATCTAACGGTCATCATCGCACCCGATCATCACTAGCCGTTATCACAATCCGACAAACCAGATTGCACCCGCTTCTACACTAGCCGTTGGAGCACTCTAGGCCCGCTGGGCCAACCGTTGGATCCGAACTGAAAGCCCAACCCAACGAACCATTAGGTCCATTGACTTGACCGATCCAACATGATCTGGATCCAATGGCCCAGATTAAATCTGGAAAAATGAAAGGCTCCAATCGCTCCTCGCTACGATGCGGCGTGTGAAGTGCAAAGTGCGCCTAAAAAAGCGCCAATAAAGCCCATTGCCCACGCCGCGCGCGCGCGTGTGCGAACGGTGCGTTGCACCGTCCCGCGGGTCCACCCAATGGCTAAAGCCCATTGTTTATTTAAAACAATAAAGAGAAGAGGGAAAAGCTATTTAAGCTCTTCTCCAACTTTTCTCCAATCCAACGTGGAACTATCTTTCAAAAGCAACTTCTCAAAAAGCAACCCATTTTTACCAAATAAAAGCATTTTGTTCATAAAATACTTGAAAAACAACTTTGTTTTGAAAATTACACTAACAAATACCACAAAAAAGACAAAATTTCATAGGTAATCCTCCTCTCCCCTCTCTTTCTCTAACTTATTCTCTATCTCTCCCTCTCCTCGTTAACTTGCATCCAAACATAATAAGGCTCATGGTTTTCCAAAGGTTTACATGACATCCAAAATCCTGCCCCCTTCAGTAGACTTTACTACTCTAAAGAATGCTTAAGAGTTTGATCACCTTTTTGCTGCATTTATCAGGATTCAATTGTAAACAACTCCTCACAAACCACTCATTTTAAGCCCTAAATTGATCCAACCTTTTCTAAAGGAGTTGTTACTCCTCTTGGAGGCTAGCCTACTCAAGGCTTGATCCACAATTTTTACTTTAGGTTCATATAAAAGAAGATAAAATATAGGTGTAGTGGAGGTTCTCTACCTCTCTTCGAAGTTTCCGACCGTTAAAGTGTTGTTATCTTTATGCTTGGCACAAATGGACTATCAGTTAGTGATGACATTAGGATGTCTTTCGGGCCTCACTGATGATGGTATCAATCAGCAAGCATCTCTCTATTACTTGGACTGAAGGAAGCCTAAGCTGGCAATGCGCGTAAGCTTTGGGTCTCCAACCAAAGCATACAAGAAAGAAAAGGAGAGGAAAAAAGAAAGAACAATTGAGCAAATAAAGTTTTATTATCAGAATACAGAAAAAATGGAGCTACAATTGCTCCATGTCTTTCGATGTAAAATGGTCGTAAAACAAATTTTATGCACAGCCATTTTACATCAAAGAAACTGAGCCTTAGGTGTTTGTGTGATGCTCTTCATGTTACTTTGCTTATACACATTACAGATTTCTCTAACCTCATTAAGGTTTATAATAATAATAAGTTACAGTGTAAAGAACAGCAGACAAAAGTCAAAATCCAAAAAAAATTCGGATTCAACACTTGGGAAGATCGGATGGTGGAGGTGGCAGCTTCTGATTGGGAAGTTTACCGTCCAAGACTATCCATGCCATCTTCAAACCCCAGCTTGTGTGGATTTCCAAGTGGCAGTGCATGAACCATACACCTGTTTCCATGTCATCATCCAAGCCAAGTCAGCACAAGTTCAAGTATTTTCTTAATAAGAAGCACTATTAACCATGCATGGAATGATGGTATATACACTGGATCATTGGTGTACACACGAATGATCATTGATATATAGATCAATGATAAGACGATTGCCAAATGAAGTGTTGTACCACCAAGTAGAGGTGCATTGTCACACCAAACAGGAAGTATATATGTACATCCATAATTAGGATTCTTTTTATATAAATCTCATTCCTCTTGAGATTATGAGTTACTAATACTCTATTAAAAAAAAAATAAATTAAACCTAGAATTGTGCACTAAGGCCCGGGGTGGACCCAAAAATTTTAGTAATACATAAAAGATTGATACTCTGGTCTTGAGAAACCCATTAAGTCGGGACTCAAGACTAATCTAAAAGAGTTTCAAAATTAAACAAAAAATCAAAGTCAAATTAATGAAAAAATAATGTTTATTATGCTGCTTCTAATATAGAAATTAAAAATCCGCCTAAGTTGATCTCTACCAACCTGGATTGTTTGCTTGAAAGCGAATGGCGACCCAACCGCCGGATGGAACTCCTGCTGTGTTTCTCTCAATAGGATCAACAAGATTGAAGTTGGAAGGGTCCTTATATGGGTCGAAGTTTCCAATGCCTTGGCCTACTAAATAGAAGTTGTGGCCATGGAGATGCAAAGGGTGGCTCTCCCCTCCGAAAATGCTAGTGCCTTGCATCACCAGCTCAACGTTTGTGTTGAAAGGAAGCACCACCACCTTAGTACCACTGATCACCAAGGTATTGTTAGGAGGGGCACCTGTAAGATTCCGAAGAGGGAGCCTTAGACAAGTTCAGGCAATATATACATAACACCACTGAGATGTGTTCCGTGGTCTCATCCCGTCAAAAACTAGGTCAGTTCACATTCTTGACACCCCACTTGCCATGAAAATATAGGTCCAAATCGGGTAGGGGGATTTTCCATTATTCCATCAATTACATGATGTATTAGAGTACAAATAGAGGTAATGAGATTATTGGGAATGAAATGGTCTTGAAAAGCCATAAAATCCCAACAGTACCTGTATAATTGAAGGGAATGGGAGGGTTGCTGGGGAAGTCAGTGGTGTAGACGCCATTCGACTGCCCAAAGTAGTGGGCTTGGAGGAGTGCAGTGGATGGGAGGATGAAGGAGACATTATTGATGGAGCCTGCGAATTTAGTACCATTGGGCCCTTGGCAGGTCTGGTTCTTTGGACATGGTAATGTACCAATACCGACGGTGAAGAAGAACCTCTTATCGATAGTTTGGGGGACATTTGCGGGGAATTGAGCATTGGCTAAGCTACGCAATTTTGTGGTGAAATTAATTGCGAAGGAAGTGTCATTGAGCGGAGGAAGGGTTGGTTTGAAGAGGGGGAGATCTTTTATATGAACTTTCGAGGAATTGGGTCGTTGGTATTCGAGGATTCCGGTGGTTGTCGAATTGTCAAAGGTGGCGACTCCGGTCACATATGGTCTAGCAGCCATGAGAAATGTAGCATTTGGGTAATTGGGTTTGGTCTTAAGGAGGACATTGTATGTTTGGCCTGGAGTTATGAGAAGGGTGTCGGTATCAAATGGCTTCACATAGACGGCATCAACATCGACGACAGTGAGGGTGTGGTCTGGTATAGTAAAGAAAAGTTCGTCGTTCAGTGCGGCGTTGATTAGGCGGAGGAGGTATGTCTTTCCAGGCTTCACACTGAGCTTGAATGTATCTGCCCCCAACCATCCAAAACAAAAGAAACAAGACAGGTCAATATCACATTACTCATTTGTTCCAAATGAATCTGCCCATATGGTTTGGTATATTGCTTGTTTTGTTACCCCTTAGACCCCGTTTGGATAGCAGGAATTTCTTGAGTTTTAAAAAGAAAAATTTGAAAGCTTTTCCAAAATTTCATGCTTTTCCATTGTTTGATTACACATGAAAAAAATGTAAGTTGCTGCAGTTCCTTTTTTTGAATGGTAAATAATTCATTAATCAAAAAGCGAAACAAGGGAGAACCCCAACGATCGATAAGATCGAAAAACAATACAAAGGCCCAAAAAGGTCACACCGCAGTTCCTTTAATTTGAAATGATATCCCTAAAATTTTCATTTCCCTCTAAATTGTGAAAGCAGAAAACATCCTAGGGAAAATTAGGGGAGCGATATTTACGCCCTTTTTGCATATGCAAGCCTCTCCTAGGCTTCTTTGACTAAGGATCGGGAGAGTGACAAACACACACTCAAATGCTCAACAACTCGGATATAAGAAAAACAGATATACGCAAGCTTAGTAAAATGAGCGTATATCCCTCGATATAGGTCGGAATGACTTGATTCAAAATCCAAAATTTCAAGGACTCAAAGATCAAAAACTTTAATGACAAAAGTTTTCTCAGATTATCATCATAGGGTGCTTGAAAAATTACTTGAAATGGACGAATGCGAATGGACAAAATTCTGGAAACAGTGTGGGATATGATAGGGAAAGATAACAATTTCAATGTCTACTCTTCAAGGTTGCCAAGGAAGGTGGGTAACATCAATTCTTCTAGATTGATGGCTGCAACTCTTCAAGGATGCAAATGATAGGGAAAACTCATACTCTTCAAGGAAGAAGTGAAACTCTTCTAGGTTTCAATGATGAACTCTTCAAGGTTCAAAAGGAATGCTCTAGGTAGTTTTTCATTCAATAATCAACTAAAAACCTCATTACAGTTGTGTGCTAGACTTTTACAGAGAAAATATAGTAGAAAAACGTTCAAGCTAGCTCTCTAACTATTTTAGGGACTTACATACATAATTAATAGCTTAGGAACTCAAAACACATTAACTAGTGAAAGTCCTATAAATATAGTCTACCAAAATAGTCATAACTTTTCAACCACTTGGCCAAATGAAGACCATAAATCTCAGTTGGTAAGATAATTCAAATACCTACAACTTCTTAGTTAACCATTTCCCTGATTCGTCCGTCTAATGGTCCAAAAACGTGCTTCAAAAATGACTAGAATCATTATGACGGGAATTGCAACTGGATCAGGCCTGAATTGGCATGTCCATGATCTTGAGCTGGAGCAGGCCTTTATTCTTGGTGGATTCAAGTTGGGCTTGGGCCTTGTGTTGGGCTTGAATGAGGGTTGATCTTCTCACTTGCTTATGGTGGTTCATGTGGACTTCAAATTTGTCAGCGACATGGGTGTGGGATGCATCATTCCCCCCTTGTTTGAAAGAATTCGTCTATGAATTCGAGTCTTCATCATCGGTTGAATTTCCGACATAAGGTTTCAAGTGACGGACCATCCGCACGATCTTGAAGTTTGCTAAACTTCCCTTGTTCAAGAAGATTCGTCCTCGAGTTTTGGAGTGTCCAAGAATATTTATCATCTTAAACTCTTGAGGATCAAATCTTATTGCATTATTCCAAAGACAAAAATATAATCTTCTCCTTCTTGAACATGCTTGAATTTTTTAATATACGTTATAGGCTTCAATGTCAGATCGAATAAAAAAATATCAATGTAAATGGATGAAAAAATAGATGAAGTATGTTTCCACCCACCTAACTCTTCAATCTCCACCAGTTCAACCGATGTGTTGTCCAATGCAATTTCTTTGAGTTCTTCGTTCAATATTCCATACGGCACCTCAAACATTTCTTTAAGTGAATCGTTGATCATTTTGCCACCATCAAAAGTCAATGACTCACCATTGTAAATTTTAGGAAAGATTAGATATCCATCTTCTGAATATTCATCATAGATTGGTGGAATTTTTTCCAGCTTCTTGTGTTGTAGTAAGAAAATTTTTCCGCATCATAAGGAACTCACCGGTATTGGCATAAGCACTTGCTCATCCTCTGAGTTACTTTCATCATACTTTGGGTCAATATTGACGTCTTCCTCACCCGGATCATCAGATTCACTTTCCACAAGTAATGCTTTACCCGCTTGTCGCTTCCGACAATTGCTATCATGATGTCCTATCTCACCACATGAATAGCAACGCATACTGTTTGTAGAGCTTTGACCAGTAGGAGGGGGCTGATTAGAAACCTTGGGCTGGGCAGGGGCTTTCTTGATGCTAGTGGGGTGTGCACTTGTGTTGCCATCTTTGGTGGTGCCAACTGAGCCATGAACTGTTCGATTTGTGAAAGATGTGGATTGTTGCTTCCGAGAGCGCGAACCCTCCACCTTGAGAGCTCTTTGATGTGCATCTCCCAAATCCCAGATGTCAAGAACATCAAGAATGTCTTGGATATGAAGTTGAAGGCCTCCAAAATACTTGGTCACGAGCATCTCATCCGGGTCTTGAATATTATTGCGAATTACCAACTCATTGAATTCATTGGTGTATTGGTCCACCGTTCGCGTACCTAACCTCAAATTTTGGTACTGTTGGTATAGATCCCTCTTATAACCTTTGGGAAGGAAGTACTTACGGATCTTGTCCTCCATCTTTCTCCATTGAGTGATAGGATCTTTGCCGGCGGAGTGACGGGTTTGCTTCTCACGTCTCCACCAAGCTATGGCCTTGTCTTGGAATCGTATGGCAATGATGCCAACATGATGCTCTTTCGAGACATTCCTATGCTCAAAAACTTCACTCACAAGGGTTAACCAATCCATGATTTCATCAGGGGAATCAGTTCCTAGAAATTCTGGAATGTCTCTCCTGATTTCCTTTTCCCAATCCGGTTCTCGAACACCTTGTGTGTGAAGTCAAGGGTGCCTTCTTTGTCGAAAAGATTGAACACTTTTTGAAGAAGAAGAATCACCATTGGTTCCTCCGGATCTGGAATTGGGTTGAGAGTTGTTTGCTTCAGCATGGAGTCGTTCAACTTCTCGAGTCAAATCGTTGATTTGTTATTGCAAATTTTTAGCAAGTGTGTGTACTTCATTCAAGTGAATAGTTCTACCACCTCGATGTCTAGCTTGTCTTGGAGGCATTGTTTTCTCCTCCAAAGCTATGATACCAAAATGATGCAAGCCTCTCCTAGGCTTCTTGGACTAAGGATCGGGAGAGTGACAGACACACACTCAAATGTTTAACAACTCGGATAAAAGAAAAACAGATATACGCAAGCTTAGTAAAATGAGCGTATCTCCCTTGATATAGGTCGGAATAACTTGATTCAAAAGCTTAAATTTCAAGGACTCGAAGATCTAAAACTTTGATGAAGTTTTCTCAGATTATAATCATAGGGTGCTGGAAAATTACTTGAAGGACGAATGCGAATGGACAGAATTCTGGAAACAAAGTGGGATATGATAGGGAAAGAAAACAACTTCAATGGCTACTCTTCAAGGTTGCCAAGGAAGGTGGGTAACATCAATTCTTCTAGATTGATGGCTGCAACTCTTCAAGGATGCAAATGACAAGGAAAACTCCTACTCTTCAAGGAAGGAGTGAAACTCTTCTAGGTTTCAATGATGAACTCTTCAAGGTTCAAAGGGAATGCTCTAAGCAATTTTTCATTCAATAATCAACTAAAAATCTCATTACAGATGTTTGCTGGACTTTTATAGAGAAAATACAGTAGAAAAACGTTCAAGCTAGCCCACTAACTATGTTAGGGACTTACATACATCATTAATAGCATAGGAACTCAAAACACATTAACTAGTGAAAGTCCTACAAACATAGTCTACCAAAATGGTCATAACTTTTCAACCACTTGGCCAAATGAAGATCATAAATCTCAGTTGGAAAGATAATTCAAATACCTACAACTTCTTAGTTAACAATTTTCCCTGATTCGTCAATCTAATGGTCCAAAAACATGCTTTAAAAATGATCAGAATCATTATGAAGGGAATTGCAACTGGATCAGGCCTGAATTGGCTTGTCCATGATCTTGGACTGGAGCAAGCCTTTATTCTTGGTGGATTCAAGTTGGGCTTGGGCCTTGTGTTTGGCTTGAATGGGGGTTGATCTTCTCACTTGCTTAGGGTGGTTCATGTGGGCTTCAAATTTGTCAGCCACATGGGTGTGGACTGCATTATCTATGTCCTAAAGATCATCTCCATATGATCATCCTATGGGCATGATTTTTGGGGCATGACTTATTTACGTTAAAGTCAAATAAATGAATGATTTAGATCATCAAATAATAGGGTCCCCACTATATTTTTTTACAAAATACGCTCATATATGGGCGGACATCATGTAAAAACTCCCATTAATTACTTTTTAGTTTATATTTAACGAAAAAGAATACACATTATTAGATGCTAGGATTGGATGATTTGCCTCATTTTTTGCACTAGTCCAAAGCAAGCTCTATGAAGTGAACGGTGCGGATAAGTCAAATGTGGACCGAATATGCAACATCGGGCGTGCTTCATTTTATTGTAATTAAGTTACATCCCCACTTTATAAGCATGACTAAAATCCCCTCATGTTATATGTTATATATATTGGGCAATGATAAATTGCCCCCCTACTGGATAATTCGCATAAAAGTCTGTCACAAACTGTTACGTACCTAGGATAAAAATAAATCAGCCATTCCTTATCTCATTGAATATTATCAGTAAGTTAGGATAAGATTTATAGAGGGTGCGAATTATCCTACAAGGGGTGCCAATTTATCATTGCCCTATATATTTAGTACTTTGTACCTTTTGCTGAGCAGTTGTACAAGGGTCCCGGCAACCCGTTGATCGTGTAGGCATCTGAGACATTTGGGGCCGCTCCCGTCTGCAGGGCTTGTTTGATGATAGCCTCTGTGTTTGCATTAAACCACTCTCCTGAAATTCGAATCCAACTTCATATTAATTTTTTATTTTAGTCACATATGATGGAAAAGTTATGCATAGTTGATCAAATGATTAAGCCATATAATCTAAAAGAGTAATTATAGGGAAATTTGTTGTATGACTCTGACAGGAAACCGAACAAGTCAGTTATTGCCATGGCATCATGAGAGGGATAATCTATTGGTGGTATCTGTGGTTAATGGAGATTTAAAATCAATAAGAAGTGAAGCTTCAAGGCGCGTAATCGCTTTCCTTAAGACAAATTTCGCCCCCACCAGTAGTGTGCAAAGGGATCCTCGAATTGCCTCCAAGATACAATGAAGCCTTGTAGGAATATCCTACAAATGTTTGACGACGCTTTGCACAAGCGGAATCAAACCCAAAATGCCCTTTAAGAATTACAAGCCTTAGAGAAATTCACTAAAACTGTTTCTGCAAAAAAATAGTGTTTAGTGTGTTTTGTATAAAACTCAACCTTTAAAAACAAGAGAGTAAACAAGAGAGTAAGGGATTTCACGAGAGAAAGATCCATCAATAAGTAATTATCAAGACAGATTTTCTACTCTTTTTATAGAGCCATAAATGCCTTTTCAATGTGAAAAGCATCCATTTAATGTACCCTTTAGAATGTTAAAAACATCCCTTCAAAGTACCCTTTAGATTGGTTTGTACAGTGACCATTGGATCGCACCTCTTCGTGATATAACTAATTTGGATCATTCACAAAGTGTCCCGTGAGTTTGAAACCATCCATGACTGTTGGGAAGCAAAATGACACGAATAGATTCAAATTTGGAAGTGAAAAGATGTGTCCATTTTTCTCCCAACGGATAGATTTAGCGCAGCTGCGGTCGACCGAGCTATCCGCGGTCGCCCGCCGATAGGCTTCTGGACTTTTTATTTTTTACGATAAAAAAAACCGCGATCGACCGGCCATACCTTTCTGGAAATCGTTTATATTTTCAGATTCCAATCCGCGGTCGTCCAGGAACCCCCGGTCGACCCGCCCTGTTTGAAAATCTGTTTTAATTTTCTCTTTTATTTTGATAAAACACTTTCAAGTATTTTGACTAAACCAAAATTTTTTTTGAAAATTTCCAACAATCCCCCACCATTTTCAAAATCAAAGAAAGTTTTCTTATCAGGCTTGGAAACCTTACTCATAAATGAAGGTATCTTACAATTTGAACCTTAACTTAGTGAAAACACATCAAAGTTAGCCAGGATTGCATAGTAGACGTATCTTTGAACTAGCGATTCTATTCGGCTAACCGGACATATCTTACACATAAGTTTTCATCTCATTAGGCAGTTCCTAAGAGCCGACACATGTATTGGTCTTGTGTCTATATCTCGGTTTCATGTAGTGCTCTAAAGACTAGCCAAGACTCATAGAAGGCGGCACCACCTTCACACTCACATAGGTAGGCTTAAGAGTGCCTCTGTAACTATAGCACCCTAACATCCTGTTGCAAGCCTATTAAGAGCCAATTGCTCATCCTCCTCCGTTACACATTACAGGTACCAAGCACTTTCCATTGTGAAGGCATTTAGATAATATTATAGTGCTTGCAATCACTCCGAATGATGTACTTGGGCTCATTGAACTCAATACCTGATGTCTCTTCAAGCGTTGAGTCAAGTTTCCATCATTGATGATCATTGGTTAATGGATTTAACACATCCCCTTATGGCATTTAACCACCATCCATCTCGCGAGATCTTTCAACCAAATTTTGGTTTAGACTTATATAATCAATTGTTACCACACCTCCTATGAGTAACTGCCTTACATAACCACCCTAAGTCATATATCCTGACTTACCACTTGGTTATAGGACCACAATAGTGCAAGAATCCAGTGCTGAAATTTAAACATCATTGGCTTATTTCAAACTGGAACTTCCAATAATGAATTCCTAAGCTAATTTGCCTTTTTATCCTAAAAGCCCAATGCAATGAATTCTGGCGCCATAGAATCAATTATGCATCCTTGCTTTTAGAGGCTCGAGAGATATACCCCCACCATGAATGCATATCATTCACTCATTCATGTGTGCTCAGTTATCTAACTAGCATTTCCATATCCTTCTTAACATTATAGGATACCAACTATATATATTTCTATAGTTCAAAGTTCTATTCAGTCATTTGAAAATCCATACATGTTAATGTACTTGATCTGAACTTCTAGTAAACATACAAGTTTACATACTACTTTTGTTTTACCAGGTCTAACAGCTATCAAATCATACAAAAACTATCAATAACATAGTTTTACTTAGACTGAAAAATAATTATTCTACTTTCCAATTTTTGGTTTGAACCAAAATTATATACCTTGGTGTGCATTCAAATGATTGAACTTTTGGGTATTTTCTATATTGAGACGTAACACGACGGTTACTCTTTCTCACATTTTCAATACCTAACAAATCACTTATAACACCAATATTTTATAAATGACAAAACTCATTGGCATTTGAATACCTAAGTTTATGTCAAATTTTATCACAAATTACTTTATGACATCTATAATACCAATGTCAACATCAAAATCACATGTTATCCAAAACCGATAACAACTTTAGAATTTTAGATTTGCTATAAACATACTTATTGCATTATGTATCCTCAAACCATTTGATATTATAATCTTATCAAATATTTCTTATTCTACTTGGATACTTGAGCAAATAATACATTGAGCAAATTATACAATGACCTGTATATCTTATTTCTAGACAAGAAATAATTGAAAACTTGAAGTTATTCAATATATATTTATATATACTTTGCCATCAAGATTACCATTCGAGTTACTCCATCTCAATCATCAATTTCATAACTATGGATCTTAGAGATTAAGAACATAGTTTTCAATCTTAGTATTCAAAGTCTTACTACCATCTTGCTTCAGAATATTTTATTGATCTATATCTCTTGATCTTGGTCTTGATCATTTTTAAAGATCCACTTATAGCAAAAGAACTTCAACAACAGAGTCTACTTCATAACCATCTCCATTCTACAATAGAATCTAGATACATTAATTCCTCTTTATAACCTTGAGGATCAGACTCTACTCTTAGATTTATCATGATGGAAGTTTTAAGAGATTATTTAGTCTCTCCTAAATAAATTATGAAAATAGGTTTACATTTTCTTTTATTTCTCATTCCTTATTCTTATTCATTGGGTATTTCTTCTTTATATTGTTGTAATGATTCTAGAATGAATTAAAATCTTACAACTTTTGGATGGAGGAGAATTTAATCTCAAAAGATTACAACCCAATGGTCAATAACTTTGTGACCTCACATAGAACATCAAGTTCTACTTCTTAAGTATTTAAACTTGCATATCTAGGAATATGCACTCAATTCCCTTCCTTTCTAATTAATCTTCTTATACATCTTCTTTTGAGATCACCTAAAATAGTTTTTACTTTCTTCCAGATTTTATAAGGGTGTACAAGATGAGTTTAGTGGTTAGTAAAATTTACCCGCTAACTAGGATTTCTGTTAATATCCTATTCATTAGTTTTGCTTCATTACTTCATCTAAGTATATACAAGTCAAAACTTATTTAACATCTTTCCTTTGGTATTTTCATAAAATCAAGAAAAAGGTAATTTCCCTAATATTATACCTAAGATACTTGATCTTAGTTTCATTTTAATTTTCTAAAAGTTTTAACTTTCTCAAAATCAATCTTTATAACATAGAAAAGATGCACACACCAAAATTTAAGTAACTTATCATGATTTTTCACATACTCTATTAAAGACGATCATATCCAGATGTAAATATTCATTTAGAAAATAATTTATACTTTAGAAAGTATAACAACATGCATTTTCTAATGATAACCATGTTTCATTATGTGATATCATACTTGAAGTTTTCAAATGATATCAAGATTAAACATGTAACATATCATTCTTAATCATGAAATTAACATTTTCATACTAACAAGTATATAAGTGATATAATTACTTGTATGACATCAACATTATACAACCTATTATTCTCAAACTATCCTTTAAAGATATCACTTGTTTTATTTAAAACATGTTTATTCCACTTTATCAACAATGTTACTAAAGACTACAATATCTTTAGTTTCAAACAAACAACTTATATCAGAAAATCAAGGAATTTTCTTAGAATAAATCTATTCAATTATTTCTTATCCTTTGACTTTACTAGTGACGACTGCTCATGAAAAGAATGCTTACATTTTCAGTTTGGCCATTAAGTTAAAATAAACCATTGTCTTATATAGACGTTACTTGTCACACCCAAGTCAAATATCAAACATTTTCATCTTCGAGGATATATCCTCAGATATCATGGCTTCAAAATTTCTTCATCATATTGTTGTAATTAACTTCTTCCAAGAAGTATGCACCAACTAGGCCAAATACGGATCAATTCAATGTACAACAAATCAAGGGATAGATTATGGATAAAGAACCAATAATCTAATGATAATCCATAGAATGGATAGATAGAAACAAACAAAAGAATCATGGTAAGGTGAACTCATGGTTCATCACTGACTTTGAAAGATAGAGGCCACGCTCAAAATATTTTCGGTAAAAATTCGGCTGCATAACGGCCTCACAAAGGAATCTCCACACATCTAAGTCCGTTTTCATACTGCATTCAAGTCCGTTTCCACATGGTATCTAAGTCCGTTTCCACACGGCAACTAAGTCCGTTTTCACACGCCATTTAAGTCCGTTTCTACACGGCATCTAAGTCCGTTTCTACACGGCATCTAAGTCCGTTTTCAAACAGTATTTAAGTCTGTTTCCACACAGTATCTAAGTCCGTTTCCACACGGTATTTAAGTCCGTTTTCACACGGCATCTAAGTCCGTTTCCACACGGCATCTAAGTCTGTTTTCACACGGCATCTAAGTCCGTTTCCACACAGCATATAAGTCTGTTTCCACATGGCATCTAAGTCCGTTTCCACACGGCATCTAAGTCCATTTTCACACGGCATTCAAGTCCGTTTCCACACGGCATCATAGCTCATTTCTCTTCAAATGCCAAGACCATTCACAGCCAAATCCATCCTTTAATATTTTGCAAGAGAGGCCATCTCATCCATATGTCGTGATTGCTAGATTAGAGTTGGGAAGAGGCTATCTCGCCAAGCTTGCCAAGTTAAGAGTCGGAGAGAGGCTATTTTACCATCGTTTTTAAAATCGAAAATCAAAATTTGATTTGTTTCATTTTCGGGTCGGCCAAAATGGGTTGTCTGTTTAGCTTTAGAATTCGTGTGACAAGCACGCTCTGCCAAAGAGGGGCATCGACTTTAGCCACAAGGAAAATCGAACCATACATGTTCTTATTAAGAACATTTTCATGTTTATTTCTTTTCCGATTTCTAACCAAGGAATAAAATGTTATAAAATTAACTATATCATACATGGATAGCATTCACTTTTATCAATTATAATGTCCTAAATGACATTTTAAATTGAAAGTGAATATTCTCATGTGCCATAAAAATATCTTCACATAAATTTTCCTTTTACAAGAACTAAATCTTAAACAAGAAAGTGTTATTTATGGCCTTTCTTATTTTTTTCACCAATTGACCGTGTATAAGATGGTAAGAGTTTATACTCTACTTTCTCTAATTATTGACTTTCAAGTCAAATTCAACCATCTTAGAGGTAAGAGTATTAAACTCTACTTTTCTCTAAATATTGACATAAAGTCAATTTTTTAAGAGAATTAAACCTCCTTGAAACACAGACTATTGTGATAGTCATTCCAATATGGTAGCTTTCATTCTTTTAAGGAAAATATGAAGATATCACAAAGCATATAGATTAAACATAATTCCTTATGCTTAACTTGATCAAATCAAACATGATTTATAATACGAAAAGCGTTCCTTATGTAATCAAGTCCAAAGAAATTGATTCATACCATTGTATCCAATTTGTCTTCTTGAAAGCATGTCTTAAAGATCTCCAGGAAGAAAATTTGTCTTAAGATTGTTGGTGGCATCTGTGGTTGATGGAGATTTAAGATCAATAAGAACTGAAGCTTCAAGGGTGCGTAATCGCTTTCCTTAAGACAAATTTCGGCCCCACCAGTAGTATGCAAAGGGGATCCGCGAATTACCTCCAAGATACAATGAAACCCTTGTAGGAATATCCTACAAATGTTTGACGACGCTTTGTACAAGCGGAATCAAACCCAAAACGCCCTTGAAGAATTACAAGCCCTAGAGAAATTCACTAAAACTGTTTCGGTAGAAAAACAGTATTTAGTGTGTTTTGTATAAAACTCAACCTTTAAAAATAAGAAAGTACACAAGAGAGTAGGGGATTTCACGAGAGAAAAGATCCATCAATAAGTAATTATCAAAAGACAGATTTTTTACTCTTTTTATAGAGCCATAGATGTCTTTTCAATGTGAAAAGCATTCATTCAATGTACTCTTTAAAATGTTAAAAATATCCATTCAAAGTACCCTTTAGATTGGTTTGTACAATGACCGTTAGATCGTACATCTTCTCGATATAACTAATTTAGATCATCCATAAAGTGTCCCTTGAGTTTGAAACAATCCATGACTGTTGGGAAGCAAAAGGACACGAATAGATTCAAATTTGGAAGTGAAAAGATGTGTCAATTTTTCTCCCAACGGATAGATTTTCGCGCAGCCGTGGTGGACCGGCCATATCTTTCTGGAAATCGTTTATATTTCCAGATTCCAATCCACGGTCGCCCGGGAACCCCCGGTCGACCGGCCCTGTTTGAAAATCTGTTTTAATTTTCACTTTTATTTTGATAAAGACTTGACCCAAAACATTTTTGAAAATTTCCAACATAATCGACCTCCATGGATCGGAGGGTTAGGATCATATATGGAGAAGATTTTCTTGGCACACGCTATCTACATCTTGGCCCAACAAATGAATGGTTTGGATCACCCAAATAATGTAGGCCCCGCTGTAATTTTGGGCAGTACACTACATAAATTCTCCTATTGTTTAACATAAACCCCAAGACTACACTGTGGCACACTTTGGTTGTCGGGAACCAGGCAGTTATAAGCACGCATGATCCACACTTTCAAGATTAGAATATGAGACTATCTAAAATGGCTTAGAGCACCACTGTTCCCATATCTTTTGTCATTTTTAATAGGCTAATGATACTGGCACGGCCATATTTTGATAATTGCACTAATTCAACTTGTCTTTTATTTCTTAATTTGCTTCTTGGAGCTCATTTGATAACCTTTGACAGCTGGTTAAATAGTAAAAGACAAGGTGATTTCGTGCAATTATCAAAATATGGCTGTGCATCCGTAGCCTTTTAATGTCATATTATTTTCTTACCGAACATGACGGGGACATCCTTGTAGGGTTTGGGGAATGGGTAGGGGACATGGCGCTTAGGGAGGATAAGGATGGGCCCGTGGAGGGTTGCGCGTAGCCAAGAGATGTGTGCGTGCCACCAGAGAGTCCCTATTTGGCCAACAATGGTGAAGTTGTAGACATAGCTTTGGCCTCTCTGTATTGGGCACTGAGTCACATAGGAAGGGCCATCTGCCCATCCACTCTGAAGCTGTCGAACCCCATGCCTGTTTTCACATATTCACCATCAAAACAAATGCATTTAGTAGTTGGGCCTTTTTGAATACCCCCTAAGGGCATGTTTGGCAACCATGTAAAACTATTCAATGGAATATTTGTACGGCCATTTGAGAGAGATGGGCAGGAGAAGTTGAGAGAGTGGGTGTGAGAGGAGCATGAATAGCCCCTAAGAAAACAGGAAAACAAACCCCAATTTTAAGTATTATTACATCTATCTTAGTAAATGTGGCTTCCAAAGTTGACTGGGTGTGACGGGAGCATGAATAGCCCCTAAGAAAACAGGGAAAAAAACCCCAATTTTTTAAGTAGAGTATTTGTTTTTATCCTTTTCAAGCATTTTTCTTGCTGTCTCCATAGCTGCCCTCTCATGTCTCTCCTTCTGCCTTCTCTGCTCATGTATCACAATTGGGCCAACCACTATTCCATGGAATATTTTTTCCTGGTTGCCGTGAATGCACTAAAAGTATCTTGCATATAAATTATCTTATGCGCAAGCACACAATCATTTTACAACTATCTTAGTAAATGTGGCTTCCAAAGTTGGTATTAATGACCAACTTGCAAATAAGATTAACTACCACTCTCATCTAAGAAGTAAAGAAGAAGAATAAGAAGAAGAATAAGGAGGAGGAGGAGGAGGAGGAGGAGGAGGTAAGGGCATATTTTTTTCCTTTTTTCTTTTACTTTTTGTATTTCTGAAGACTAAAGCATTTGATTGATGAGATATGCCCGAGATATTTATGATAAAACCCTAGAAATTTATGGAATCGGATGACATATCAATGGATGACTGATAGTTTGATTACTTACATTGAAAATGATATATTTTGTAGCATAGATAATGAAACAATCATGCATTGCTTTCAGAACATGATCAACTAGTCAAGGACAACTGTAGTGAGTTTTTCATTAACAATGTAATTTTTTTTGGATTAAATATATTATCTTATTTTGCCCCCCTTATGTATAAATCCTGGCTCCGCCACTGCTTTGAAATATGGGATTTGCTATGCAATTTGGCGGAAAGCCATTCTACAGCTCCCTTTTGCAGGCGACGACACTCACCTCAGTTGAATTAAATGAATACGACAAAATCTGCTAAAAGTGAGCCCATGTGGCTGTTGTTTCCTGCAAACGTGAGCCGCGGAGCAACTTTCTGCGAAATAACCTAGCAAATCTCACATAATAATTAAAGTTTAAGAAATCCATAAATTAACTCGACTCAACTCAGACTATCTAGATTGAGTCTCGGGTGACTCGACAAAATAAGTGCATGCCACTCTATTAAAGTACATATTTTTATGCATATATATAGTTTTTCATTATAAAATGCAATGGAAACACTTAGCTGTGTGGTGGAATATTTGGTTTTAAGTTTTCTGGTTGTGGGTTCTCTTCCATTTTAAGTACAATGCTTCTGTTGGTAAAGTAACCATCTACTTTAAGGTATATTTTTGAGAAATTGTTCCATCTTTTTTCCATTTATCTCTATGTGATCAATAGAGCAATGTGAAAACACCAATTTGTATCATTAGTACTAAGATTAATAAGGCAGTGAGTTTGTTCCATACCAATGCAGGGACACATTGTTGTCAACATGGTTATTCACCCTCACAACAACTCTATCACCTTCCCTGGTGACAATCCTCGGCCCCGGAAACTGCCCGTTCACCGTCAAAATGCTCTTAGTATGACACAGTCGTGTCACATTCTGCATCTGAATCTGAAAAATAAAAATAAATATCAGACTTAAAATCAATGAAAAATCCTATTCCATTATGGAAATTGGTTCTTAATTTGAGGAAAGTTTTAAGTGTTGTACATTGAACTTGTAATGCCTGGTTATGCCTGAGCTATTCACACGAGGGAGGCCAGACAAAAACAGAACAAGACTGAATGCAAGCAGCAAAGTTCCCATAGGAAAAAGAGAAACCCCCATTTTTCTTCTCTTTCTCTCTCTATTCTAGTTAAGATAGATAGAAAGAAGAGGCGGGTGTTTTTGTATTCTAGATCTTTTGTTCAGGTCTTGAAAGCTTGTATGGTTACTTATATAGAGATGAACAGTGGGAGTTGGTTTGATTATTAGGTGAATGGAAGAGAGAAAACATAGAGACTTTCATCACTTTGGGTCCGCTATGGTCTTGGTTTTGGTCCTGCTTGACTGTAGAGTGTGGCCAAAGTAAAATAATTTTTACTTGACCAATTAAAAATTGATATCTGCGCCCTCTTCTTGTTATAATGACACTTGTTTTCTTATTTTGCACATCTCTAATTAAATAGGTTGTAACATTCCCATAAGGTATAAACAACTACTCGAAATAGTGATTGCTAAAGTGTTTAGTGGCATCAAGTCCTTTTCTCTTCGAACTCTTCTAGAAATAACATTCAAAGATGTATGCCCCCCTGATGCTTTTGCACAAGATGAGGACATATTGTCATTTATTAGAAAGTTCCACTAAGATCCAGTGTTCGGGCTCACTATCCTAAGATCCTACTGATCCGGACCGTTCATAATGTGGGCTGTAAGAGACCAAGGGCATGGTATGGTCCAATCACTCAGATGGAATCATCCTAAGTCTCCCATTTGCCTTTTGCCTACTGAACATAGATCATGACTTAATCTTCTAATCACCTATTTGCATGCACCAATCAAACGGTTAGGATGGTATAATTAGCATTCAATGAAGGAACGAATGGTGGGGATGCAACCTTGGTATGGACAATGTTTTATTGGCCATGTTTCCTGGTTGCTTCAATGAGCAATCAGTTGACAATCCCTTGGTTGCTTATTAAAGGCAATCAGGGCATTTGGGAGTCCCTCATTAGAAGCAACCGCCCCTCATATTGATCGTATTTTTGCACCCTCCATCATATTAATTTTTCATTTATCACTTTACCACACATTCTATCATTAATGGATTTTTTTAATGGGGTGTCAACGGGGCGGGTTCAAATTGGATCCACCATTGCCCGGATCAAAATCCACTCCATTCCCAGTTTTTGTGTTAGAATCGAAGTCTAATCGGATTTGAAATCGTCCAAGATCCAATAACAAAATATGAGTATTTCACTATAATGAAACATTTCTGCAATGTCTAACTATTTAGGCCCTGTTCGGTTTGGGGCTCACAATCGGTTGTGACATTCTAAAACGATCGGTTTGGGGCTCACAATCGGTTGTGACATTCTAAAACGAACAGGGCCTTAGTGTAACCGAAGTTTAGGCAATTTTGCAAAAAGCCATTTCGTGGCTCACTTTTTCAGGAGAGAACAGCCACGTCGTACCAGATTTTGTCTTATTTATTTAACTCATCAGACGTAGCTATTCTCTCCTGCAGAATACTTTTCGCCAAATTTCCTAGCCAATACCTACAGCAAAATTATTAAAATGCCTTTGTAATATATACTGATCCATAAAAAATTGTGAGGATATTTTTGTAATTAATCTGACTAGCATTTCCACGGATATTGATTATAGACCCATAATTTTGCTAACCTTGATCCTTATATAGCTATGTAAGATTAAAATTAGGGTCTAAGATCCATTTTAATATTTCATTGTTTGTAGGGGAATTGCTAGTGTCCATCGCAAAAGGCATTTCACAGCTGGTCTGTAGCATGTCAGACCAACCATCTTGTGAATGAAGACATCATCATTTTTTTCCACTTCCGTCTCCAACAATTTGGTAATCAGGACAAATCAAGAGTAAATAAATGATGGTTTTCTCAATTAATTAAAGTTTGGTTGGTTTTCGCTGTACAAAAGCTATAAAAGACAAGGACAAGATTAGTGGATTTTCTAGATGTTTTATAAGGTATTGATAATGCTTTTGTTTCTAATGCCGGAGAAAGACATCTGATCCAACTGTTAAGCTACCGTCACTTTCTTCTACGCTTGCAATTTCAGCAACGTATAAGTCATGGAGTAGTTAAGTGGTTTTTGCTTGTTAAGCTGAAAGCTTCGTTGCAAAGAAATTACACAATGGAAAATCAGAACGCCTGAAAATGCCACCATCCCATATGATATACGCCGATGATTTGTGGCCAGAAAAAAAAAAAAAAACAATGAGTAAAATAAAGATGTTTAGACATTCTGTGGGGCGGTGATAAATTCGACCCCTTCTAGAATAAATTCACCTCCTTTTCATGTACCGTACACACCCTCACAACTTTCTCACACATAACTTTCTCTATCTCTTTCAACACAACTCCTGGGGGGGGGGGGGGGGGGGGCTAACAACTGTTATAGGCCTCATTGTATTTAAAAAAAATATGTGCACCTACACACAAAGACATTATAACATGCATCTGAGAAAAATAAAAAAAACTTGGGATCACCTATTTCGAAGATTCAAACCGTTCATTTGTTGAGGCGCCCCCGACGTAAATAGGCCTTGCCCATAAAATCATTTATAAATGACCCTAACCCTATGATCTATTGACGGAAGGCATCATATAACAATTTGAAGAGTTAGGATCATCCCAAAAAGATGATTTTTTGGGGGAAACCCTATTTACATGGGGGAAGGGCAACAAATGAACGGTCTAGATTGTCAAACAAGGTGGGCCCCGATGAGTTTTCTAATAAATATTGGGCGTTGATAAATTTTCCCCCTGTCAGTCGGTATTCGCCCCCTGTTACTGTACGTGTTGTGAAGCCTACAATCCGTACAGCCAATTTATCCTCTCTCTCGTGCAATCTCTCTCCCCCGGCAAACCATACACACCCCTACAACATTCTCTCTAGGGCTGGCAATTTCACCCGGAAAAAGCGGAGATCCGCCCCGCCCCGCCCCGCTTGGGGAGGGGATTCCCCGATTTGAGTGGGGAAGGGGAGGGGGGTTTGAAAAATTCCCCGGTGCGGGGAAGGGGAGGAGAAGGAGATGGAGTTGGCCCCGCCCCGCCCCGCCCCGCATTAGTGCCATTTTTTTCTTGTATTTTTTTAAGTGTTTTTTTTTTTTGGGAAAACTACTAGAAACCCTTTGGATCAAAACATATCTACAAGATTTCCCCAAAATTTTCATAATTTCCATTAGTACAGTTTTGTCCCTGAAATAGCTTTTTATGTTATCTTTTACCCATAATCCATTGGGCATTGTCCCTCATTATATTAGTATATTACCCTTAGAAATCCCTAAAATCTCTCCATCGAACCATCATTGTAAGGCAACATTAAATTCTTTGAAAATCTCCCTCCTCCAAATAAAGATAACATCTCTCTGATGAGTGATGAGATTTTATATGGTGTGCGCTCGTATAGTCCATTATTTTTCAAAAAGTAGTGTATGGGCTACACCATAGGATGATCCAAACCGTCCATTTGATAGGCTACAATTTAAAAGTACTTTACAGGCCACACCATAGATCATCCAAACCGTCCATTTGATGGGCCACAACGTAAATAGATTGCGGCCTAAAAATGATTTCCATAGGATGATTGCAACCCTCCGATCTATAGAAGGTACCATAATATGCAATTCCTCTATAGATCAGAGGGTTGGGATTATCCTATGGAAATGATTTTTGGGCCACAACCTATTTACGTTGTGGCCCATCAAATGGACAGTTTAGATTATCCTACAATGTGCCCATCAAGTGGAAGGTTTGGATCATCCTATGCCTATGGTAGTATGGTGTGCCCATCAAATGGACGGTTTGGATCTTCCTATGGTGTGGCACGTACAGTACTTTTTTGGCAAGTGGGATTGGGAATTAGGGATCTGCTAGGGACTATTGATCAATTAAATGAATCTGAGAGCAACCACCTTTGTCCCCATGTTAATAAAATGAATAAGACAAAATATTAGCCTATGTGGGTTGTGTGGCTACTCTCACATGCAACAGCCAAGCCGCAACATGCCTGAAGTGATTGTCCGTAGCATATCTTTAGTTTTAAACCTAACATTTAACAAAGTAAAGTGATTGTCCCCGAAGGATGCGGGGCGGGGAAGGGGAGGGGGAAAATTCCCCGCAGAGGGAAAGGAGTAGGGGACCCCAACATCCGGCCCCGACCTGCCCCGTTGCCAGCCCTAATTCTCTCTCTATCTTCCAACAAAACTCCATGGTCGGGCCAACAACTGAATGTTTTAGATCTTCGAATAGACAGGCCCCATACTATTTCAAAAAAAATGAAATAGATGCACCTACATGTGAAGACAATACAAATAGGCCTTGCTGAGCCAATACAGATAGGCCGAGACCTATAAACTATATGTAAGACACCATCGAAGAGTTAGGATCATCCTCTTTATATGCTTTTATGAGAGAGGATATTTACATCGGGACCCAACATATGAACGGTTTGGATCTTTGAACAAGGTGAGCCCTAATGAATTTTCTAATAGATACGCATTATATAGTGTTCGTACGTAGGTTACATGTATTTTTATAAATAGAGAGGGGCCCACCTTCTTAAAATATCTAAAACATTCAATTGTTAGGCCCTATGTAAATAGGTCGTACCCAAAAATCATCTCCATATGATGATCCTAATCTTCTGATCCATAGAGATTTAATTCTATCCCAACTTTCTGATCTTCGAACAAAGTGGGCCCTGGTGATTTCTTTTAAAAACTATGTGCACTTACGTACGTACAGGCACCATATAATGAGCATTTAGGAGAAGATTCATTAGGGGCCTACCTTGTTCAAAGATCCAAACCGTTCATTTGTTGGCCCCATTAATGTAAATAGGCTTTCCCCAAAAAAATCATCTTTATGGGATGATCTTAACTCATAGATTGTTATATTGTGCCTTCCACCTATAGATCAAAGGGTTAGGAACCTCCTATGGGGATGATTATTTGGGCAAGGCCCCTTTACATTGGGGCCCAACAATGAACGGTTTGGATCTTCAAATAAGGCGGGCCTAAGTGTTTTTTAAATACGTGTTATAATGTTTCTGCATGTAGGTGCACCTATTTATTTAAAAAAAAACACCGTGGGGCTTACCTGTTGAAAGACCTAAAACATTTGGGTGTATACCGTGTATAGGTTCGGCGAGGGAGAGAACATTGTGTTGAAACAGAGATAAATTTGTGAGGATATGTACGGCTTATGAGGGAGATTGTGATTGTGAGGGTGTGTAGGTTTGGAGAGGGTGAGAACCTGTTGCCAGTTAAAAGGCGAAAAGAGGGTCAATTTATCCTGGAAGGGCGTGGATTTATCACTGCCTAATCTTTCTAATTCTTATCATAGTTAAGACTTAAGAAGACTGGCAGAAGATATTTAGAAAGGGAAATGATATCAGCACAACTGTATTTTGACAATATCACAAACCATCTTGTCTTTTAGTATTTAAAGAGCTGTCAAAAGATTATTACATTTCCCAAAACGCTCTCACTAACGAATTAAAGAATAAAAGACAGCTGGGTTTGTGCAAATATCAAAATATGGTTGTGCGGATAACATTTCCCTTAAGATATCTACTTAACGTGAGAAATAGGGTTGCCATGCGTATGGCCGGGAAGCATGGATTTAAGGCCAAAATGGAAATTTAGGCCGAAGTCCCAAAATTTCGGAATAATATTATATTTAAAAAAAAATCAATTTCTTGAAATTTTGGCCGAAAGTTTCGAATTTTCTCGGAAATTTCGGACAAAATTTGGGAAATCCAAAATTTCGGTTTCGGTCCTAATTATCGAAATCCGAAATTTCAGACCGAAATTTCAGATCTTGGCCTAAATTTAAAACCACGCCCGGAAGCGACCTTTACACTCATTCGACCTAGGGATTGAACCTGTAGCTCAATGTTTGAGGCTTTGTTTCTTAACCTCGAGGTCGCAGGTTCCATCTCACTTTTTGTCTTACTCAGCCAGTCCATGAAATGCCTTCTGCGATGGTCCCTAGCAAATCCCTTACATGATATCTTTGTCTCCTCGACACAGATGGACTGTTTTTTTTTAAATGGTAATAAATATATATCATAGCAAAAAAAAGGAGGTCAAGATGGACCACCCATATATACAAAAAGAACAAAAAGAAGCAAGAAAGAAACATGAACAAAGAAAAAACAAAATACAGAGAAAACCTTTCGGGTCTCGACACCAATGGACTGTTAGGCAGTGATAATATAAGAATGCCTTTCGGGTCTCACTGATGATGGTAGGAATCTCCAAGCATTTCTCTGTCACTTGGACTGAAGGAAGCTGGCTATGCACGTAAGTCTTGGGTCTCCAACAAAAGACCACAAGAAAGAAAAGGGGAAGAAAAAAGAAAGAACAATTGAGCAAATGATGCTTTATTATCAGGATAAAGCAAAAATGGAGCTACAAATCCCTTAGGTCTTTGTGTGATGCTCTTCTTGTTACTTAGCTTAATTGTTCACATTACAGATTTTTCTAACCTCATAAAGGTTTATAATAATGATATAAACTGAAAAGAACAACATCCAAAACTCGAAAATCAAATTAATCTGGGCCTATGAATGAGTTCAACACTTGGGAAGATCGGACGGTGGAGGCGGAAGCTTCTGATTGGGAAGTTTCCCGTCCAAGACGACCCATGCCATCTCCATACCCCAGCTGGCATGGTCTTCCAAGTGGCAGTGCATCAACCATACACCTAATTCCATGTCATCATCAAAGCCAAGTCAGCACAATTTCTAGTTTTATCGTAACAAGAAGCATTGTTAACTATAGAATGATGATATATACATTATTATGCATGCAATCGAATAATCACTGATAAATCCACTATTTGCAGAGTAAGGGACCTGATTTTACTAGCAACCGATAGAGGGGCAAGAGTTTATGACTATATGGAGAGTAGGGAGGGGAGTGAGTGAGGGGTGTATGTGTTATTAGACTTGGAAGGTACCTTGGGGGTAGGGAGATTAATAGCCTCTTTCCACTGCCTTGTTGCGTCTCATTATGTTTCCCCCATGTCTTGAATCATAGAGTCTGGTTCCTTGTTACTAACTGCTTCTTCTCTGTTCACTCATTCTTCTACAAGTTAACAAGTGGAGATAGATCTCGTACCTAATAAAACACCATTTGGAGATCGGTTGCACCTCCTTGGGTGGAGGCATTCAGTTGGATTGTGGCAAGAAGAAGAATTAACACGTATGATCACATCAAGAAAAGAAACTTTCAGTTACCCAGTTGGTGTGTACTTTGTAGATTACATTAAGAGTCTCTAGATCATCTTCTTCTGCACTTCCCCTTGGTATTTAGAGTTTGGAATGACTTGTTTAAGTGTGTTGGAGTGCTCCATAGATCTATCATGTGGACCATACTAAATTGTAGTTGTGGCCTTTTGGAAAAGAGGTTCGCTCCTTATGGAGGCTTCTTCCTTTTCCTATCATTTGACACGTTGGAAGGAATGGAATAGTGGTATATTTGAAGACAAAGTAAACCATACGGGAAGGATTATTTTTGAAATCAAGGTGGACCTTGTAGTGTGGGAAAGACAACGAAACTTGTTGACTTTCTACAACAGAGTGGATATTCTTTGTAATTGAAAATTAATCGTCTTTGAGAATGGGATAACGATTATGATTGTGCTTAGTTGATCTCCACTGCCACTAGGTACGATCAAGTTCAACTTTGACGGTAGCATGAAAGGAAAACATGAAAAGGCCAGAATTGGTTTTGTTTTTTTCGTGATGATAAGATGGAGCCTAACCTACCAAAAAAAAAAGAAAAAGAAAAGATGGAGCCTTACAGCACCAAGTAGAGGTGCATGGCCCCACCAAACATGTACATAAATGGATTATTTTTCCATTTTCTCATTACTCTTGAGATTATGTGTTTATTATGCTTGTAGCCTAGCAATACATGGGTCTTAAGAAACCCATAAGATGGGACTTAATACTAGTATAAAATAGTTCACGTACTAAACAAAAAACCAAAATCTGATTAAGGAAAAACTAGTTTATTATGCTACTTCTGATATAGAAATTGAATATTTGCCTGAGTTAATATGTACCAACCTGGATTGTCTGCAAGAAATCGAACGGCGACCCAACCGCCGACTGGAACTCCAACGGTGTTTCTCTCGACAGGATCAACAAGATTGAAATTGGAAGGGTCCTTGTTTGGGTCGAAGTTTCCGAAGCCTTGGCCGACTAAGAAGAAGTTGAAACCATGGAAATGGAGAGGGTGGGGCTCCCCAAGGAGAAAGCTGGTGTCTTGCATCACCAGCTCCACTTTTGTGTTGAAAGGAAGTACCACCACCTTAGTACCATTCATCACCAAGGTATTATTAGGGGGGGTACCCGTATAATTGAAGGGAATGGGAGGGTTGTCAGGGAAGTCTGTGGTGTAGATGCCCTTGGACTGCCCGAAAAAGTGGGCTTGGAGGAGTGCAATGGATGGGAGGACGAAGGAGACATTGTTAATGGACGCTGCAAATTTAGAACCATTAGGGCCTTGGCAGGTCTGGTTCTTTGGACATTGATGTGTACCAAGGCCGACGGTGAATAAGAAGTGCTTATCAACGGTTTGGGGGACGTTTGAGGGGAATTGAGCATTGGCTAAGCTACGCAATTTATTGGTGAAATTAAAAACGAAAGTAGTGTCATTGATAGGAGGAAGATTTGGTTTGAGGAGGGGGAGTTGTTTTATATGAACATTAGAGGAATTGGGTTGTCGGTATTCGAGGATTCCGGCGGTTGTGGAATTATCAAAGCCAACGAGTCTTGTCACATAGGGGCTCGCTGCCATGAGAAATGTAGCATTTGGGTAATGAGGTTTGGTGTTGAGGAGGACATTGTAGGTTTGGCCTGGAGATATGACAAGGGTGTCAGTATCAAAAGGCTTCACATAGACAGCATCAGCATCGACTATGGTGAGGGTGTGGTTGGCTATAGTGAAGAAAAGTTCTTCGATCATTGCAGTGTTGATCAGACGAAGGAGGTATGTCTTTCCGGGCTTCACACTAAGCTTGAATGTATCTGTCCCCAACCATCCAAAACAAAAGAAACAAGAGAGGTCAGTATCAAATGTGCCCATGTTGGTATGGTGTTCATTTGGATTGCTGGAATTTTCTCGAAAAGTTTTGAAAAGAAAATTTTGAAAATCTTTTCCAAAATTGGTTATACATGAAAAAAGGTTAACTTGAACCTTGGGACAATGGGCAAGTAGTCTCATAGTTGCCTGTTGAGATTCCTGATTATAAGGAAGGCAATCGGTAAACGTTCTATGCTAAGGCTAACGTTCAAGTTTTATTTACAAGGATGGGTAATTTGTAATGATATCTCTAAAATGATCAATTTCCTCTAAAGTGTGGAAAAAAAAATCCTACAATCCAAACAGGGTGGAAAGCTTTAGTCGGGCCGGTGCGACCTCGTCCTAATAGGATGAGGCATGCCCACTATAGCATAGTGGGTACCACCTTAGTTCATTTGATAGGACTTGCTTTAGATATCCTATGGTCCATCACGCCAATCATGCAATCCTAATAGTTAATAATGTATATTTTATTGTTGTCTGTCAACCATTACCTAGAGTTTTTTATATGCTAGAGTTTTCATATGGAGTCCGGTACATGCTCACATTTTTTTTTTTCAAAAGTATAGTAAGGCCCACGTTATTCGATGATACAAATCATTCATTTTTTGGCACAGCTAAGTAATCTGGCCCTAAAAATCATCTCCATAGGATGATCGGGGCATGACTTACGTGAAAGCTCAATAAATGAATGATTTAGACCATGAAATAATACGGATCCCACTATATTTTTTTTACAAATTACGCTCACATCATGTAAAAACCCATTACTTTTTAGCTTATATTTAACCAAAAAGAATACACGTTATTAGATGCTAGGAATGGGTGATTTGCCTTATTTTTTTGCTGTAGGAGATCCCAAGCAAGCTCTATCAAGTGAACGGTTCGGATAAGTCAAATGTGGACCCAGTATGCGATA